>NC_087553.1:6477927-7200460 GCF_036250125.1 Pseudopipra pipra
AGTTACCTTCAGGTTATCCTGACTCACCAAACACTGTAATCACCTTTCCTGGCTTTTTTTCCCCCTCCTTCCACCACACTCACTTTCCAGCTTGGTCACACACTCTCAGTGAGCCACTGCAAGGTCTCCTTACCTCGGCTCCCCTCCTGGGGCTGTGCAGCTCATTACTTCCACCTCAGCACCGAGCCTGAGCACCTCTGTACTGAATTATCTCCAAGGTCTTCAGGGCATTCTTCCCAATTCATCAAGGTCATTCCAAATGCTAATCATACCCTCTGATGTTTCAGCTCTCGCTGCCAGCCTGATGTCATCTACAGCACTGAAAAGAACACACCGTACTCAACATTTGGATCATGAATTAAACTCCCAGGGAATGCCAGATCCTCTCCCTTCCCCACATCACTCCTTTTTTCCCTCATCCTCCCCATCTTACCCTCATGTCCATCATGGGGAAGCTGCTCCTGACAGCCAACACAAACCCTTGCTCTTCCACAGGAGAGGATGGTGCCCTCCAAAGCCACTCGTGGGTGCAAGCAGCCTCCACACTTCTGGTGATGGATCCCTTCCTAACTTTTAACCACACAATGGGAAGGAGAAGGAGGTCAAACCAAGAGAGAAAAACAGTGGTAAGGGAAGTTGGGTCTGTCTCTGGGGAAATAAAGTGGGATGCAGCAGAGAACTGTGAGAGTGGCCTGAGTCACTGTGCTGGTTTTGGCTGGGGTGCAGTTCATTTCCTTCACAGTGGATACTATGGGGCTGTGTTTTAGATTTGTGCTGAACACAGAGGTGATCATATAGAGATGTTTTTGTTTTTGCTGAGCAGGGCTTACACAGAGCCAGGATGCTTTTTGTACTGCCACACGGGCAAGGAAGTTGGGGGTGCATGGGAGGTTGGAAGGAGACACAGCTGGGAGAGGTGACCCCACCTGACCAAAGGGATATTCCAGACCATATGGCACCGTGTATATAAAGTGGGGGTAAGAAGAAGGAAAGGGAGGAGTTTGGAGTGATGGTGTTCATCTTCCCATGTCACTGTTAGGCGTGATGGAGCTCTGCTCTCCCAGAGATGGCTGAGCACCTGCCTGCCCAAGGGAAGCAGTGAATCAGCTCCTTGTTTTGCTTTCCTTGTGTGCATGGCTTTTCCTTTCCCTATTAAACTGCCTTTATCTCAACCCAGGAGTTTTCTGGCTTTAAATCTTTAAACCTTCCAATTCTCTCCCCAACCCACTGGTGGGGGAGTGAGGGAGCGGCTGTGAGTGCCTTGGCTGCTGGGGTGACACCAGGACAGTCATGTTATGGGGTGTAGATCACACTGAACCCAGGAGATGGGACATTCAGCTTCAGCCCCTCCACCATGGGGCTCTCTGAGCCTCATGATCCAGCTGTGGGTGGTGCTGGAGATGAGCAGGTGCAGTGGTGGAAGAGGACACTGTGGGCAGTACTGGAGGAGGTGGGGAAACTTTTCTCTTCTGAGGAAAGGGGGAGGTTGAGGAAGCCCTCCCAGATCCATCTGCAGCCACAACACAAAGGGATATGCAGATGGACATACACTGACTGCCAGGTTCAGGTCACCAGAGGGAAAAGCCAGCAGAGAGAAGAAACAGGAAGGCACAGAAAATGAAGGGGCACAACCAACAGCTACACAGCATCTGAGGATTTCTCCCACCTTTATAAGGACCTGACCCCAAGAATGACCCCTAAAAACCCACAGGAGGGTTTCTCCCTCCCCAGTCAGCCCCAGCCCGTGCCAGACCTCTGCTCTGCTCACCCTGCTCCACCTGGTGATCCCCACCTGGCAGAGCTGCTCGGGAAGCATGTGGCACATCTTCTCCATGCAGAGAGCAGGGAGCACAGCACTCACTTCCCTAGGAAACATCCCCTCAGGGAGAGACTGCTGTACCCACCACGCACGGGCCCTCCGTTTGTGGAGCTCTATACAGTCACTTATAGCCATCCCAGGGAAAAAACCTAGGTTGTTCCATGTCCATGGAAGGTAAGAGTCAAAAAATGTGCTTAAGTGGCACAGAAATAAGGTCAAAACCTTTCCCAACTATGTGTTTTGAATCATGTCTAAAATGTACTTTTTTTTTCCTTCAGTTTCCTAAAATATATGTGCATTTGAGTTAAGGAACTCATACAAAACATGGTAGGACTCAAACATTAGAGGATTATTTTTTATTTCAGTAATTGACAATTTATCCTTCAGAAGCCAAATTTTAGCAGGAAAAAAATCCTTTTGTCAAAAATTATTTCCAACATTCAGGTTTTATTACAAGCTTCCCATTTTCTAAAATAAATTCATAATGCATAACCAGGGGTTAACTAACCCTCCCACATCAAATCAAAATACTGCATTTCCAGTAATTTACATTTATATTGTAAGCATTTCTGGTCTCCTGTTTGTATTATTTTGGTAAATAAAAGAGAGAAAAACACTTTAGATGTAGTCCTTTTACTCTATCTATCACCCTCTTCTATGTTGTTGCTTGTCTTATGGTGATCCAGTACCTCCCTCAGCAGTGTCATTATTGAAATAAAGTAATATGTTAGTACAATGTTTGAGTGATCAAAATGCCTTCTCACCAGAGAGCCTGAAAATCAATATATCACACTGTGCTTGGTTCCATAGTGCATGGAGCCCAGAACTTCCCAGATGGAACACTGGCTGCAATCTTAACTGCTCTGGAATTCTGCTGGCAGAGGTGGAGATGGACACAGCAAAACCGAACCCCAAAGCAGGATTTCCAAACTGTCAAAGACTAAAGGCTCTGGGAGAAGAACACTTATTGATAAGGCAGTGGATTGTCACTCTGTATTCTCCTTCAATCTCTTTGATCCAAGTCGATTTACCCAGTTTGTGGCTTAACATCAAGGGAAGAAGGATACAGACAAACAAATTAACAAAGAAAAGGGCGTAAAATGTATCCAAGTGACAACACGCTTAGCTGTAGGTTGGTAGCCTAATGCTGCAACACACATGAAAGAGTAAATAATGGAAGTTCAGGTCCACCAGGTAAATGAAAAGAACTGTAGAATTATCAGCCAAACATTTAGTAGGTACAATACCACTAGTAAAACACATTTTATCAGAAATAACTCCACATGTTTTGTCCAAATTTAGTACAGCTTTTCATTGTTTTAATTTATTCAAATAAGAACTTCAGCATTAAGGTGAGATTAATATTTCTAGAAAGAATATTTTTTTTTAAATATTTTTACTAGGCTTCATTAGCATGAGTTCTGACTCAAATAACGTGAAAGAAAGCAAAATAATTAACTTGGTCTAATATCTATTACCTTCAAACTAGCTTCTATTAGCACTTCTTCTAAGCAAGATACTGTTTAGCCCTAGAAAGCAGTACAAAATCAGTCAATGAGCAACAGGAAATAGCAAATATGTTTTGGTATGCAAAACAAGAATTATCTGCTGGTAAGTCGTTTGTTACAGCTCGTTCTGTTACAGCATTTGGCATTTTATTTGGAAGTGCTACGTTATGTGATAAATAAGGATCTGAAGCACTGAAAGTTTTACAAAACTAAACATATATATCATCTTTACTTATTTCTTTCTTATTACTTTATGTCTGCATGTGTGCCATTATAACATGAGACAATTAATTACACCTTTATCCCCAAGTAACAGTGGAATTCCCTTCAGCACACCGATTTTGGCAACCTAAACCTTTTCTGTTTTTATATATGGCACAACTGCAAGAATTTTATACGTTAATTACTTTCTATAATATCATTTAGCCTGCAGCATTCCAAATTAAAAATCACATTTCCTTGGCAGAAATTACCCTTCTAACCCCATATTCCTCTGGTAAAACTTATGGAAACTGTAAGATCACTCTTACTTCAGTCACCACTATAAAAATAACATCAAAGTCATGTGCCTTGGATCCTTTTTTTACATAAGGAATTTTGTGTATAATGGATGCTTTTCCTGCCTTAAGTGTCCATGTATATACAGTTGCACTATTATTTTTCCATTAATTTAATTCATGTGCCTAGTACTGTAAAAATTACATTTAATTCATCTCATATATAAAAGAATCACTTCCCTCACACAGAAAAAAAATTAACTTTGTTACAACATAAATAATATTTACCTGTTCCTCCAGGCAAAGAGAACAGGTTAGATGATTCATCTATGAAGTCCAAAGTTTCTCCTCCAGATCAACAAGAGGGAACAATCATTAAAGCCCTGGCCATAGCAAAACTGGAAGCAGATGTTCCTTACCTGGACACTTATTCCACACATTCACTGACACAAATTCAGAGTCATAGAGGTAAGTTATAGAAGAAAAACAAATGAGCAAACTAATAAATCCCCACAAAAAGTATTCCAAAGAACTAAGTTTTTTAAACAGTATAATTTAGAAACGTTAATTTTTGCCTGGAAAAATAAGAATGACGTAATAAAAATATTGCAGAAAAATAAAGCAATAATTTAATGCTATAAAGAAATCAGGGCGGGGGGGGTGGGGTGTGGAAATCAGCCTGAACATAGAAATTCTTTTAAGATGACAATAAACAGCAGTGGGTGGTGAACCCAGGATTGATCCTTGCCCATATATCAGTGATGTGAAGGTGCAAGGAAAACACAGTCCTTTGTTACCTGCACGTAAATAAGAACTTGAGGTCACTTGCAGAAGAACACTGCTCCAGGGCAAGGCCCACCCCTTATTCTCTAATCACTAACAAAAAGCTGAATTATAGAGTAAATGGATGTACCTAATTTATCATCCTCCCCTGGGCAGAAAATTTGCAATGTTTTACTTCTTCTCAGAACATGCTGAGGTCTCTTGCTCTGCTGCTGCCCCACGTCTGCTGGGCTGATGAAGCACATCAGAAGTAAAGGACAGAGTTCAGCAATCCTGGGGACCACCCAACATCATTATTTATTTTAGAGACTGAATTAAGCACAAAGGAAGACGCTGTAAATGTCATTTCAGGAATGAACTCGCTGTACACAACCTTCTGCCATCAGATCTCAGTGAAGGATGGGATAGGATTTCACTCCCAAGGAAAGGCAGTGCCACTGTGCCACCAGCAGGGATTCACAGGAAAAGCAAGGAAGAAAAGCAGGAGGCATGGAGGTGTTCCAAACACGGTGGTTCAGCGCTTCAGACACCACAGAGTGAGGAGATTGTGCTACTACTTGTTCACTCTTTTCAGTAACTACAAAATTTTTCTAGAGAACTTTGGCATTTTCCAGATGGGCCCTGGCTGAGCAGGGATGTCGGATTGGCAGCTCCAGGTCTAAATTGCAGCACATCTGCAAACCACCCTGTAGTGACATCCAAGACACTAGACTTGAAGGGAAGCAGAGGAAGTGCAGTGCATGAATTTCCAGGTCTCCTCTTCAAGAATCCACACCCCAGAGGTTACTTAACCCCCACAGCAACTCGTGTGGAGGGTAAACCCTCCACAACCATCTCTTCTGGCTCTTCTGACATACACAAGACAGTGGCTGCTGCTGTCATTTTCTGCTGCCAGTGGTCAGCAAAGGGGTTTCATGTGGAGCTCGCTGCAGGTTTTGTCTCAAAGATGATCTTGGTACCCGGCTTCCTCCACCAGACAGTAAATGCTGGTCAGATCAAATCTCTTAGATAAGCTGTCCTGAATTAAGCAGCTGCTTTCCCCAGCTTGTGCCATTGCTGTGTAGCAGAGACAGGACACCTGCATCTTCTTATCCTCCTCCAGAAATGCTTATCGTGATGGATGGGAGATGAGGGAGGGCAGCGGGAGCATTTCCACGCTCTGCCCTGTTCCAGTTGTCTGAATGACTCCTGACTTTCCCAGGGAAGTAGAAAGGGGTCGGTCTAGTTTATTCACTGGCAAACACTTCAGGGCACGGAAAAGACCTGGAAGAAAAACAGCCCAGACTGTGAACATGGCCCTGCACTGAGAATGTTGCCTGAGAAGCCCAAAGTTCAGGATGCTGAACCTGGACTGCACAGTTTAACTGTCAAGAAACCCAACTTGCTTGTTATGATCATTAGTGTAAGAAGTCCCTCACAAAGAAGACTCTTCCTACACACCAGGACATCATGGTTTTTCTCAGCTTCTTGATTACTGGAGAAATTAGAACAGCAGATATTTATTTAGTCCATCCCCTTTAGGATTTTAACAGATCTTGTGCCTTAAAGAGGATCATATATGGTTTAGGACTCATCCCAATTCTGCCTCCAGCACCCAGCCCTTTAATGGTGTTGAGAAAAAAAATCCACCTGCTTTGGCATAATGATATTTTTGTCTAGTCATCGTACTTTGAAAAGAAATAAATATGTATGGCAACAAGCCATGGTGCCTCTTCTAGAAAAAAATCACTTTAAAAAATGTGTTTAATTTGGAGCCCCAAAAACACCTTTTCTTTTATATTCAATGTGCTTTTATATTCTCTGTGCTTTCATGCAAATGACAGCAAAAAGAACAAGTTTGCATACAGATAAGAAGAAAACAGAGATCAGGAATGGATCCATCAAACACCCACACAAAGAACAGGGAGCTGGGGGTGTTGAGCCTGGAGGAAAAGAGGCTCAGGGGAGACGTGAAAGAAGGTTGTATCCAGGTGGGGTTGGTCTCTTCTCCCAGGTAACAAGTGACAGGATGAGAGGAAATGGCCTCAAGCTGTGCCAGGGGAGGCTCAGGTTGGACATTGGGAAGAATTTCATCACTGAAAGGGTGGTCAGGCATTGGAAGGGGCTGCCCAGGGAGGTGGTGGAGTCCCCATCCCTGGAGGTGTTCAAGGAGTGACTGGCACTCAGAGTGTGCTCTCCTCTACACAGCAAATGGATGACGTGGCTGAATGAGTGCCAAGGAAAGCCACGGAATAGGAAAATGCCATGCTGTCTTTTCCTGTGATAACACAGATAAGGGGTAGCAGCTGACACAGAGAATGACTGATGAATATTAGTGATGCAGAGAACTACTGAGGTATAGGGAACAGAGGATATGATTCTTACCAAATGAATTAAGCAAGAGCCCTCTTCAAGAAATATTCAAAGACATTCTCTTGCTCAGCAGAAAACAGGATTACTATAAATAGCAAACATATGATCTTTCACATGTTCTTCCAAACTATAATGAAAGGACTCTTAAGAAGAGCACAAACAGCGAAATGCAGTCAGACTGGTTTTTTTAAGCTGGTTTTTCTCCAGATTGCAGCTAAGTAATCAGAAGTCCATGTACACTTAATGCAGTTACACTTTAATGGCAGAATTCCCACCGACTCCAGCAGTGAATGGATTATGTTTCTACATAAAATGCACATCTACCAAAGCAAAGGCTGCTCACTGTCCTTCTCTCGAGTGAACTGAATCAAGTCCTTGATGTGACAGTCACTTATGACTTCCAGAATGTTAAAATTTGGCATGACTTACTTGGTCTATGACGAGGCTGATTTGATGATTGTGGAGGGGTTTTTTCCTTCTTCTTCCCTTTTCCTTCTTTTGAAGAGCTGTGCACAGCGGGCGGGAGGGAGCTTTTAGAAAATGCTTTCTGTGAACAAAATCTAAATCACCATTGCCACAAAAATGTGGAAAATGCCAACAGAGTGGTCAGTGACCACCATTTAAAAGGCTTGGTCGATTTAAAAAAATAAAATTTTGTTTTATTATTAGGAAAATTAACGAGTTACTTAGCTTGTAGAATTATGGAAATGTACTAAAAATACTTCACATTTTGTTTGATTTTGATGTAATTCCTCATGTAAAGATAATGCTGCCTTGTAAAGCAGTGATTTACTGTGAGGGGGGTGAGGCCCTGGCACAGGTTGCCCAGAGAAGCTGTGGCTGCCCCATCCCTGGAAGTGTTCAAGGCCAGGTTGGATGGGGCTCTGAGCAATCTGGGATAGTGGGAGGTGTCCCTGCCCATGGCAGGGGGTTGGAATGAGATGGTCTTTAAGGTCCATTCCAACCCAAACCATTCTGTGATTCTTTGATTACACACTAAAGTCCCTAGTCCTAAGAGCTTTTCTTTTTGAGTAAAATAAGAATTCATTTTTCTGCTGCAGAAGTATTAGCTCTGCTGTTTTTAGAGGTCAGAGGCTTTGTGTCACTGTGTGTAAAACAAACCCAAAAAGTCAGCACTTTTTAAAGAAGGAGAAACACCATTTGACATCTTTAAGGACTTAAAAGTGTTTGACTAAAAAAGTGAGGTGGGAAGGGAAGGGAAGGGAAGGAGAAGTGAGTCTGTCCAGTCTGGGATGGTAAGAGACGGATCTATTTTCCAAAGAGCAAGCAAGAACATCCCAGGTTTGACAGCTCAGTGCCCAGCAGCTGCAGAAGCAGCAAAATTACTAGTAAGTTGGTGTTCACTCTGTCCATCTGTGGCAATATGTATTAAAAATGTTAGATTTGACAGTTCTGGTTATATTTTGCCTAAGACAGGCTTTGCATATATTTGTGAGCATACCAGACAATGCTAGTATTGGCCTTATTCTATAAATAGCCTACTTTGCCCTAAAAGTAACCAGACATGATTATGCTGACTTGCTTTGGTGGCTTTAAAATGCAAGGACAAATGGAAAAGAATTTAAGTAGAAACGGTTATTTTGCCATCTCTCTTCCTTATTTTCTAACATTTTCTTTTTATTTATACTTGCAGGTCATATAGAAAACAAACTGAAAATGACATTTGGAGAAGGAAAAACTGCCACTGAAAAGACTGTGTATTATTTTTGAAAGTGTCCCTATAAAACAGATACAAGGAAAGTATTTTGCACATGTTGTTATAAAAGCTCTGTGGAAAGACTCCAAACAGAATTACGTGGTGTAAACACCTGAAGAATATATTTAAATATGCTGCCATTTGAATACTTGGCTGCATGGTAACATAAACACAAAGAAGGATATAGGAAAATAAAGCAGGTGTAGCACACACGAGTATTTTCATACAGAGAAGTAACACAAGGAATATTTTCAGTAAATATTTTAAAGGCAAATATATCTAAAGAAAGAATCCAATGCACGTTATTTCATTTGCATCTTTCTAACCACTAGAGATTTTCTGTCTTCGTGTGAAGTCTCAGAAGTTGGCTACCAGAGGCTGTATTTGCTAGACAGCTGTATGATACCTTTAAGTGTTGTACCATAAAATTACCCGGATTTGGGGTTTTTGTGGTCACTTTCCAGGGCATATGAAATCAGTTGCCACAAGACTGTAGGATTTGTCTCTCTCAAGGTCACATTATAACTGCTACAGAGCTTTTGGGTAATGCTTGAAAATGTGCCTGCACCAATAAAGAAAGGACTGTATTTCCAGAAATTAGATATTTGCAGTCTCAGAGAACCAGCAATAAGATCCCAAGGCAAGTAAATCCTTGGAGAACAGGTAGTGGGACAATGTGCACTTAATGTCATTTGAGAAACTGCTTAAGTATGCACCATCCCAAACTAAAGAAAGCAAAAAAAACTTGAAGAGAATAAACTTGACAAGCCACAGATTTCCCTGCTGGTCTGAAATCATGAACAGGAACCACACAGGAGGTGACAAGTAAGTCAGATTACATAAAAAAATGTATTTAAAAATTAAAAAAAGAGAAAGCACAGCCAAGCAACAAAAGGTAATATAACTGGAACACAGAACAATCCAAAAGCATTCCATAACATTACTGATTGGAAGAAAAAGATTAGGAAGAGCTGACGCTCTGTTCAGTGAGATGGGGTAAACCAACAGGAAAAGAAACAAAATCTGTGTCTTTGCAGAAATTACATAATTAACACAATGTAACACAAAGGTTAGATTTTTTAATGTCACCTGTGGGTCCAAGCAAGCTGAGGTAGGGTTGGTAGATATCATGGAGAACTCAGGAAAGATGGACATGATTTTAAAAGATAGAGGAAATATGACAGGACAAGGAAGACCCTGGGAACTACTTTTAGTGAGCCTGATTTCCATACAAGAACAATACTTAGCAGCCATACAGCACTTAAAAGGGAAAAGAATAATACACAGTATAGATTTCCAAAGCCAAATTATGTCATGTCAAATTTTCTCTTAAAGTGAGAGGCACTGTTAAAAACAGAGAAGCTGAAGGTGGCATACAGTCTGTGCTTCAAAAGGCTTTGAGATTACCTCACAAGATTATTCTCACAAATAGGCTGAGGGATGAATATGATATAATTAATGCAAAACCTGCCAGAAAATCACAATACTTATTTGCAATTCAATGCTGACCTGGGAAATTATACTATGTTACCCCAGATGAGAGGATTCAACAGATTCATTAAGGATTTGAGTGATGGGACACAGTATGGTCTTTAAAACTGCAGCTGACCTTAAGGTGGGGAGGCTGCAAGCAATGCAGGGCTAGTTAGAACTTGGAATAGTCCTGGTAAATTGAAACACAGGGCTCCTACTTAAGTTAGTGAAAATTACGTCTTTCAAATCAAAAATACTTGCACAGATACCTAATATGGACTTACTGGCCTAATTTCAGATATGGTCTTGAAAGGATTTTATATAAACGAACATTATTAATTTCCCAAACTTGAGAATTTAAAATCATAAAATGCCATAGCAAAGCTTTCTATCCCACTGTATTGACAGGCTATTTTATTACTTATACACTATATTTGCATGAAGAGCCACAGGTTTCTTCAGTGAACTTGATGGATGAATGAGAAAACTCTTCAAGATCTTTTTTGCACCTCTATTACCTACGTGTGGTCTTACAAGCCACGATGCCACAGAGCTCAAATTCTGCCAAGCCAAGAAAATCATTCATTTCTTTATTAATTTTTCTATGACATCACTTCAGTACCTATAGGCCAGATTCATTTAGATACTGGGAATATTAACCCCTTTCACCAACTTCCAACATGTTGAAGCCAATTAATCTAGGCTTCCCTTTTTCCCTCCAAGGAAGAACAGACCTTTTTAGAATGTGATTTGTTTGAGTTGCTCTAGAAATCTATATTAGGATGCTGCAACCAACAGCATCTAATGCAACAAGCTCATTAATATCTATACCATAGATTATGATAAAGTCCAGGGAAAATAATCCTGTTTTACTGGAAAACACTACCTGTTACCATGAATGGAATACCTTGATCCTCCAAACCACAGAGAATTAGCAACTACAGAATGGGACCTGGAAAGCCTTAAATAATGAGCAGCACCTGAGACTGCCATAAAACAAGTCACATCATGGAATCACAGAATATCCTGAGTTCGACGGGACCCACAAGGATCATGGAGTGCAGCTGTTCCACAAATCAAACCTAATCCTGACAGGTAAAGGAATATACCCTGAAAACCAGAAGTCAGTCAAAACAATAACCTTAGTTTACAGCAGCACCAAGGAGTGGCTATTACTGAAAGCAATTAATATTTTATCAACTTTTACATCAGTGCCAGAGCACTGCAAGGAAGAAGCAGTCTAGGTCCCTTCCAAGATGAGAAAGGAACCCCCCAAGCCCCATCCCAAGTAGAAATAGGAGCTTTTCAGCAGCACTTTTCAGAACCACCTAAGTGCTTGGGAGGAAAGCAGGGGAAAGACTCCAGCATCAACTCAAACTGACATAGGAGAGGTAACCCAAAAATAGCAAATATGATGGTTCCTTGTGCTCCACTGTAGCAGCACTTCCTCCAGTCCCCAGAGGTATTTTGGGACTTGATCCTTAAGTTCATTTGAGACCCAAACACCAGATTAGGGAACCCCAATACAAAAGCTGTGAACTGAAATATCATACTCAAACTCCCTCCCAACAGGAAAAAATCCTACCTAAGCCCTCAAGTAAGAGAGTCCTCCCCCAGAGTCTATGTTGTAAAGTCTTCCACTTCTGCTATGTTTTCTTCTTTGGAATTTCTAAAGACAGAAATGGAAGGACATGCCTTGATGCAGGGAAAGGGGAAGATGGAAGAAGAAAAGCAGAAGGAGTCACAGCAGGTGCAGACTTAGAGTAACCGACCTCCTGTTCAGGTGTCAAAGTCTAAGCACTAGTGCTCATTTACAAAGGACAAAAGCTCACAAGGGGTTCATTTCTAACAGAATTGCAACACTTTATTAATGAATGTCTTAAAAACAACAAAAATACAAACTTTAACCATTGATTTGAAGAGGGGATTCAGCTCCTAAGCAAAATTACATTAAACATCCAAGAAAGTATGAACAGTACAACAGTACCCCAGAGCTGCAGTCACATAGATAGACAGTGTCATACCTGGTCCCACAGACTTCTGTCAATAAGAAGATGACTTATTAAGAAAAAAAGTGTTTTGCATTCTTAAAAGCTGAAACATTTTATTAATTACTAACGGTGCATCCTTTTAACAAGGGAACATAAAAATCCAAACAACAAACCACAAAACCAACAACCCACAACACAGCAGCAGTTCAAGAGAAAGACTGTTTCACACAGGTGCAAGGCCCAAAGTTTCTTTATCCCAGCAGCTGTTCAAAGGTAAGCCATTGCATTTTAGAGGCTCAAAGGCTCTGACACTGCCACAACCCTGAGTTACTGACAGAAACCGAGGCAGAATGAACTAACGTCTTAAAACTGCACTTTCCAACCCTGACAGGCCCAATGTCTGAGTCCTGCAGAAATGGAAAAGAAAATATGATTATTTCCTCTGCAGACTTCACAAGATGGTGCTCCTGACTGTTCCTCTTAGTGTTCCTCCTCAACCAGTAATTATTTACTCCAGTCCTGCCCCCAATGCACCAATACATAACAGTCAAGAACATGTAATAATCCAAACAGGATATAGCAGAGTATCTAAAACCAAACTCAACTCAACTGAGTTCACCCTTGCACAAAGAACAAGTGCCCTATAAACCAATTTGGCTTTTCCTCATGAACTCTTAGTAACAGAGGTAGATCTGAAAGGTGGTATTTTGGTGAAGTTTCTTTGGTTTGGTTTTTTGGGCAGGTGGGAGGAGTTGTCTGTATCTAAAAAAAAAAAAAAAAGGTTTTATTTGTAGTTCTAGCAGTGATGCTGGGCTAAGAGTCTGCTACTTCAAGGTTACCTAATTTCAAGACTTCCTGAAGGAAGAAAGCTTTGGCAAAATGTTGAACATCTTTACATCAGCATGTTGCTTTCAACTCTATATAAATCAGACTTAGTAGGAGATGCTTCAAGAACCCCTTAGGACTTTATCATTAGTTTCAGCTCATTAGGAGAGGTACAATTGCCCAAGTACAGGCTTAAGACAGTAAAAAATATGCTTGTTTTATGCATCACCCTGTAAAAGGATGCTGCACTTCACTCCAGTGATAACAATCTTGGGAGCTGCCTCGACAAAAGGCATCACTGGCCAAAACCTCTGCAGGCTACAATGGATGAATGGGCAGGATTTGATCAACTGCAGCATCTGGAGCAAGTCTGAGTGCACAGTCAGCACCTGCACAGGTATAACAATTCCAACACCACAGAGATCACGTGTTCCAGTGACAAAAGGGCTCAGAAAGAACAGTCATGTGTGTTTGCACTGGACTCGTTCACAGCACAACCCTGAGCAAGTTCTGGAAGCTGCAAGATCCTGAGAGCTTGGGAGCTGAGTGGTAGGCAGAATTCCACGGGCAGATGAAGGGGATAAGGCAGTGGCATTTTCACAAAGGAGACTGCTGGGATTGAGAAGGGGGCAAGAAACAGCAGCTGCTGCAGCCGCCTGCTGTCCCAGCAGAACTCCCAAGCTGTAAACGTTGGAATTCACCAGGGCATTGCCAGGGATGAGAATATTCAGTTGTTTCTGAATTTCCTTCAGGACCTGCAGCTGACTTTGCTGATTTAGAAGAAGCATATCCATATTTTCCCTCACTTTCTTCACTGTACAAAGAGAAGAGAATGTTAATGCTTGCTATGTCAATATACACTGCCATGGCCATTTAGAAACCTCTTTATACTTACATTCTTCAAATACAAGCTTGGAGTGATCTCTCTCTGCACTACATCTTTGCTCTTCTTTATGATGCAGAGATGTAAATTCAGGTTGGTTTGCATCTAAAAGGGAGACAGTGGAAGTCAAGAGTTGCCAGGTCAGCATTTTAACCATGGTAGCTCAGTAACAGCCCCTCCTCTGACCCACATCTGAAACTTAAAGCTTCATTCAAGTCACATGTTGGTCCAAACTAAGCCAAACCAGACCAAAGATTATGCAGATACAGTCCCCTGAAACATTACAGACTTGGATTTTATCACAATCAAGATCCTCTTGATTGTGATACTTTTTTTTTGGGGGGGGGGGGATGCAGAGAGAGGAGGAGGCAAAGCTGGAGCAAAGGATCTGTCAAGGAACAGGACAGTTGAGATTTAGTAAGATTGTGTTTGCACACTTTCTTTAGAAGCAGATATAGTGTTAGACTGATCTGATACTAATTACTGTCCAACTATCAGGGCAAAAATGAGACTTTTTTTCTTATTCACTATAAAGTCTTACCTCTAAAAATCTGTTAAAAGCCATCATGGAAAAAAAGCATTGAGAGTGTAAGGTTTCACCTTTATGGCTCATTACTAGAAGTTACTAGGCTAACTCTCTGTATCTATGGAGTGAGAGGCCTCAAACTCTACCTTAGGAATTTCGCCATTTCACTATAAACTTCATTAATATTCAGTATAGTGTCATCATTATTTCAGCTCTTCTGCTCAAAATTTTTTTCCATAAGACAAACAAAAGCAAATAATAAAAATAAACAAACAAAAAAAACCAACCAAACAAAAACCCCCAAAGAAAGACAAACAAAAAACCAAAAACAAATGCAAAAAGGAAACAAGAGAAAAGCCTCACAAACAAAACACCTGCTTCTCATCTGGCCTCATGTCTTAATTTCCCTGAGTTTCATAATCTGGTGGTCAAGATCCTAACACCCAGAACAATTCTAGGGGTCTCTAGACAAGATCCAAGATGAAAACTTCAAACATTTTTGACAAAGTATAAAGGGACTGCCCACAGAAAAGTACAACAACAGGAAAAAAACCACAATGTTAGTTTTTATCCCAGAGTTTCTGGTCATTACAAGAACATGAAATTCTGCAAAGTCCAGAAAACCCCCTACTTGAGACAATGCCCTCATCTGTGCCAGGAACATTCTGGAGGGACAGCCAGCAGAGACTTCCCACTGCAGACAAAAAAACCTACTCATTTAACATCCACAGATAACAAAAATTAGCTGCTAGAGATTAAGGTCCTGTTTCACAGTCCAAATCCCTTCCACATCCCTAATCTTAGCATTTTGTTGGCTAAGCACTTCTGAAGATCTTGGATGAGACACCAGGCAACACTATGGAGTGGGAAGTAGTGGGACCTGAGGGCTTTGAGAGTCCAAGGGCCCAGGCAGCCCCCCTGGCAAGACCTAAATTTCAACTTCGGTATTTTCAAGGAACTTCTCCAATTGACAGAGATAAATATATAAGAAAGGGGGAAAAAAGCACCACCACCAGAGCCAACAAAACCAATCCCAACCCTCCCATCCACAGCAAGGAGGCAGAAGTGCATAAGGCATAAGTGGAGACCAGAATATCTGATATATCCCCTGGGATTCCTTACCACTTGAAATAAAAGGCAACACGACAGCCCTCAGTTCAGTTACCTGCTGTGTGGGCACTGGGACCCTCTCTCAAATGTTGATGTTTGATGGAGTTTGGGCTCACAGAGTTGTTCCCACCCTTGGGACGCCTGTAGGGCTTCTCACCCGTATGGACTCTCTGATGCTGCAGGAGACCTTTGTTGCCACTGAAGCTTTTTCTGCACACGGTGCAAGAGAAGGCTTTCTTTTTCAGATGGGTCTTGTGGTGAGTAACAAGGTTGGAGGCACAGCTGAAGGCTTTCTCACATTCCTTGCACTTGTACGGCCTTTCTCCTGTATGGACTCTGTGGTGAACCACCAGGTTGGCCTTCCTGCTAAAGCTCTTCCCACATTCTGCACACACAAACCTTTTGTCTCTACTGTGGATTTGCAGATGGTTCAGGAGTCTGTTGTGCCCCTTGAAGCCCTTCCCACATTCTGGACACTCGAAGAAAGGATTCTTTTCTGAGGGCAGTTTCTGGCCATCAGTGCTGGGGACGAGTTTCATGGAGTCTCTTTTTTGGGGAGGGGGCTCATTACAGGCTGCCCCCCTCTCTGGGCTGTGGGCTGCAGGTACCTGAGGCAGTTCCTCTTGCTGAAGGTCTTCAGGGATGCCTTCCTCTTCCTCAGTGTCCCTCAAAACAAAGCCCTCTGATGGAGGAAGAGAACAATTCAACACACCTCTTTCCCTAAGGCAGATAAGCTGCTCCTTGTGAAATAACTGAATTTCTTAGGCCTGGCTTTATCTTGGCCTAGGACTACCCTTTCCCAAAGAGAAAGGGAAAGTTTGAACACAAGAAGAAAAAGAGAGGTGGGAAGGTGGCAAAGGGAAGAAGACAGAGATAAGAAACCTACCCTTTCTCTCCTTTCCCCTCCCCATGTCCTTGTTGTTCTGCCCCTCAGGGAATTCCAAAAGGAATATGCTGAAACTTCTCACCTATCACAAATATCTACTTTTAGCTATTTGTTCCTGCAGACTTTGCTCAAAAGCTTTCCAGCCTGCTAAATTAGTATGAACACTGTTTTAAAGGTGGGCATTTAGGTGGGGATCATTCAGCACCAAAGAGTCCACTGAACTTCAGTAGGCAAAACCAACAGGGAGCTTTAGGTTGTTTCTCACTTGTGTTAGTTCCTACTTACTGAAAAAAATTAAATCAGCTCTTTACAGGTTGGCACATCAGGGTTTTGCCCTAATTAGCACAAGAACAGTTGTAATTACTATAAAGTTACTGTATATTCATGCATCAGAAGTCAGAGGACTCTTTATTGATAAAAAAATTAACTAATTCCCAATTAACTTACTATCTGTTTTCATCTCTGCTAGAGCACACCTACTTTCCTTGCAATGACAAGCTAAATAAACTACATTCCAAAGAAGCTCACCAGAAACATTCAAACAGAGCCTTTCTTTCCTAAAGAATCCAACCCATTTATTTCACAAATGAGTGGGAATGATCACACACTCTACAGCGACTTCTGGTTATCTTACTCTGCTGACTAGATCTTACATTTACATCAGTTCACCATTGACTGAATTATAAGGATCACCTGATGCAACTTAGCCAAGCTTGATTTTTGCTAACATCTTCAGATGTTTACAATTAATTCAAATAGAAAATGTAGCAATTCCCACTCTGATCTGGCATTTAAAATATTACTCAAACATTTAACACAGAAGGTTTGTTATTCCACTAAAAAAAAAAAAAAAAAAACCAAAAAAAAACAAACCAGGGTTTCTACATTGAAGATGAAACTCTGCAGTGCAGTTTCAGTCCTACCTCTATGACACCAAAGAATAAAATTCTTAACTAATGCAGCCTTGAAGGGGCAAAATGCTCCCTATTTACATGGCCACAACTCCCAAGATGTAAACACTAGCCATAAAACAAACAAACCAACCTACTGAGGGAGGGAGTCCTATCCCTTACATTAAGGAATTACACCGAAGAGGCAGCTTTCTCCCAGAGGAATGAAGAAGACTCTCCCTGTCAGGACCAGTCATTCCCTACACTACAACCATGAGGCTGGTTATTCCCTAAGAGACCTGCAGAGACCCCAGGTCTCCAACAGTGAAATGGGAACCAAACAACCCTCCATTCCCATCCACAACCAGTGCTGGGGAGCCATGCACTCTGGATGAGGCCATGCAACTCCCTCAGACTCTCCTCACCCGTGGAAAAGCCTGGAAAAGAGATGTGTGATGCTTCCCTTCACTCCAAATGAACTGTCTTGCCTTGTTTTAAAAGGGGCGCTAGAAACCCCCAGGAGAAAGAAACAAGGAATACCACTGGCAGCCTTGCCACAGCCTGGCACAGCATCCCATCCCAGCATTCCAGGGCACAGCAGCCAGCTGGGAAGAAGGAATGCAACGTCTCTGGCACCACGTGGTGGAGCCCCACGCCTTCCTCTAGGATTCAACGAGCAAAAGTTTACATCTCACCTGGATATCCTGCAGAATCATTGCTTTCAGGGCTCTGGAAAATAGAAAAGATGGACTCCATTGTTGGCTCCATCTGGAAGAGGAGAGGAGACGCGGAGTGTGAAACCTTTCCAGGCTGATGGGAGAAGAGGGAGGGGGCAGACACCGTTTCAACACGTTTTGGCAGTGCCCAGCCTCAAAGGGGCAAACCAGAACATGGGAAATGAACACCTCTGGGCAGAGAGGGAAGGGAGCTCTCGGGAAAGACCTGGAGTTTGGTGAGCTGCAAACTTAATCCAGAGACCAGTGTGATAAAAAGCACCTTTTTCCACCTTCAGTGTCCCTGGGAAACACCATCCAACTCACCTCTCAGCCTCCACACCGCCCCGCACCCTTTATCCGCCGGGAGCGGCTCCTTCCCGCCGGGGCCGCTCCGCCCCCTCCCCATCCCAGGGGGCTCCGGGACCCGCTCCCGGCGGTGCCGGCCCATCCCTGCCCTCCCACCGGGGCTGTTCCAGGGCCTTGGCTCTTGCCGGGCCTGCTGCTGGTTGTGCCCAGTGCCGGCGGCTCTTCCCGGCAATCCCAGCGCTCCCGCCCGGCCTGTGGGTCCCCCCCGGCCCGCGGGGAACGGGAGCACCGGGCGCTTCTCGGGATCGCCCTTTGGCACCGACACCGCCTGGAAATACGGCGGGAGCTTTTCCTTGGCTGCCCTGCGTGGTGCCCTCCCGTGACTTCGTGGTTCCATCCCCGCGGCTCTGTCCACGTTCCTCCCTGGGTTCACCCGCAGGGAGCGAATACGGAGCTCCGTGTCCCTGTTGGGGACGGACAGTGTTCTGCAGAAGTGCTGGATTGTCTCCACGGGCTTTTGTGCCTGCTGGGTGCAGCTTGGCAAGTGGAATCACAGGGCGGGTCAGGCTGGAAGGGACCACAGTGGGTCATCTGGTCCCACCTCCCTGCTCCAGCAGGGTCATCGTGGAGCACATGGCACAGGGTTGTGTCCAGATGGTTCTAGAATATCTCCAGGGAGGGAGACCCTACACCCTCTCTGGGCAATCTGTTCAGTGCTCAATCACTGCACAGCAAAGTTCTTCCTCAGGTGGAACTTCCTGGGCATCAGTTCCTGCCCGTGGCCTCTTGTCCCATTGTTGGGCACCCCGGAGCAGAGCCTGGTCCATCCTCTGTCCCCTCCCTGCACACACTGACACACATGGATGAGGTCCCTTCTCCAGGCTGAACAGCCCCAGCTCCCTCAGCCTTTCCTCCCTAGGGAGATGCTCCAGTCCCTGAATCATCTCTGCAGCCTCCGCTGGACCCGCTCCAGGAGCTCCATGTCTCCATGTGTAGGAAAGGAAGGACAGCAAAGAGGAAGACCTGCCTTGTGGCAACAGAGAGAGAACACGCAGCAGCCACTGCTGCAGTGACAGGACCTGAAGCTGGAGAGCTCAGAAAGGACCGAGAGGCCCTTGGACATGGTGGTCATTCTTCCACATGGAGTTTCAGGAACTACCACCCAGCAGTGCCTCTCCCAAGCTACTGGGCTCCCTGGGCGGCTGCAGGAGCTATGGGTGCGATTCAACAGTTTACAAAATCATGACACTGCAAATTTATGTGGGTTAAATAAATAATTAAACTCATGTTAATATACAGAACTCCTTGTGTGTATACGTAGTTTATCCTTGCTAACAAAAAAAAAAGGGTTATTTCATGAAAAGATTATTCTTATTTTAAGCTTTCTGAATCTTCAGCAAACAATGAGAATCAATCTCTCCTTCAGAGAGGAAAGCCCTTTAAAAGTATGCCTACAAAATATGATTAACATTGCTTACTTAATTCAAATTTGCTCACTTGATGATTTAGACTATGATTAAAATTCTTATAAATTATTTTGGTGTTAATTAAACTACTGTAAATTATTCACAACAAGCCATCCCCCAGCCTTTTATTGCTGTTATCCTGATGACGCTCACCTCTGTGAGTATTATATTTCAAAGATTTAGCGATGTGTCCCTGGCCATCTTCCCAGCTTTTCCTTACCCAGGGAGTGACTGGATTCATTTCCATTTCCTTCAGCTGTGCCAGTCCATGGAAGTATTTTTTCTGAGCAACAGAAATAACACATTCCCAAAGAGCTACAGGTCCTTTTTTGTTTTCCATATGCATTCCCTTTGTGCCTCCACCCTCTGTGAGGTCAAGGTTGTCCTGTCCTAGGATCAGCATCTTCTTTTGCATTCGCATGTAAATATTAACCTAATCTTTCTGTCTCTGTACTCCTTACAGTTGCCTTACTGACAATTTTATCCCAGGTTCCATCTTCCCTACCTGTGATTATTTCCCAGGTCTCCAGATGGCAGAGAACAGGCTGAACACAATTGCTACCACATTTTCCCCATTTACCAGTTGCTCCTTAAGATTGATTTTCGAAGAGTTTAAGCTGAGCTTTCTCACAGCCCCTATGAAGGACTTCAGCAAAGGCTTTCTCCTCTTCCAGCTGACTATACCGGGAATGCTGTGGGTATGGAGTTCACTGGTCCTTCCTCTTGTTTTTCCGTCTTGTGGGACACATCTTCCTAATTTGCAGAACTTAATTTCTCTCCTGCAGTGGCTAATTCTCCGAGGACAACACTTACCTCAACGAAGCAGCATTTGGGTAAAAATTCTGACAGAGCCATTTAAAAAGGGCTGGGAATAAATCAGAAGACAATTCTGCATGGATGGTGGGGACAACAGAACTGTTTTCCCACCATATCATGTCAGACAGAAAAGTTTTAAGTTTATTCAGGCACCCCAAAGCACAAAAAAGACTTTTGTTTCTTCGGCTTTGAATAACTGTGAAAAACATAAGCATTCAACCTTGATTATTTAAAAATTATAGTAAATTTTTAATGAATATTCAGGCCAGGATTTAAGCATACAGACACAAGTGCCAGTTCAGGTTCAGCAAACCTTTGTATCCCAAGCTAAAAATAGGTGTGTCCCATTCTCTTGGTTGACTCAGTACTCTCAAATGATGTGACTCAGCTGTATGAAAGTCTGATGAAAGTTTATGTTTCTTTCTTACCTTTTGGTAAGTCCAAATTTTTATTTTTTTTCTTTTTTTTTTGCCATGTGCTCTGAGTTTCATCAAAACAGCCACCCTTCCTCATTTATAGAGCAGTTTGGGAACATGTCAGGTGTTGAAGTTTGGGGATTGCAGAATGGTTTGGGTTGGAGGGGACCTTCAAAGATCATCTAGTCCTGCCAGAGACAGTGACACCTTCCACTACTATGTGACCAGTGTTGGAATGGCACCTGGTCAGCCACCTGCTCCAGCCTCTCCTTGTTCCTTCCCAGTCCTGAATGGGGCATGGCACAGGGCAGGGCCCACACCCTGGGGCAATAGGGACAGAGGGATCTGGACAGGCTGGATTGATGGGCTGAGGCCAGTGGTATGAAGTTCAACAAGGCCAAGTGTTGGGTCCTGCACTTCAGCCACAACAACCCCCTGCAGCTCCAGGCTGGGGCAGAGGGGCTGGAAAGTGCCCGTCGGGAAAGGCCCTGGGGGTGCTGGTGACAGCAGCTGGACATGAGCCCAGGTGTGCCCAGGAGGGCAAGAGGCCAATGGAACCTGGCTTGGATCAGCAATAGTGTGGCAGCAGGACCAGGGCAGGGATTGTCCCCCTGTGCTGGGCACTGGTGAGGCCACACCTCAAATCCCATGTCCAGTTCTGGGCCCCTCACTGCTGGAAGGAAATTGAGGGGCTGGAAGTGTCCAGAGAAGGGAACAGAGCTGGGGAAGGGTCTGGAGCACAGGTCTGAGGAGGAGCTGGTCAGAGAGCTGGGGGTGTTTAGCCTGGAGAGGAGGCTCGGGAGGGACCTTATCACCCTCTAAAACTACCTAAAAGGAGGTTGTAGCCAGGTGGGGGTCGGGCAGTTCTCCCAGGCAGCCACAGACAGGACGAGAGGAAAGGGCTTCAAGCTGCACCAGGGGAGGTTCAGGTTGGACATCAGGAAGAATTTCTTCACAGAAAGGGTGGTCAGGCATTGGAAGGGGCTGCCCTGGGAGGTGGTGGAGTCACTGGCTGACAAGGTGGTGATGGGTTACAGGTTGCACTCGCTGATCTCAGAGGTCTTTTCCAACCTGACCGATTCCGTGATTCCATGACCGTAACTCTGTGACAGTGCCCCGGGCGGAGCCGGGACGGGGGGCCGGGGTCGGAAGGGATACACCGGGAGCCGCTGGAAGCGCCGGCGGGGCGGGACCGCGCGGGGCCACCTCCCACTCCCTGCTCCCGGAGCCCCCCGGTCGGGCTTAGCCCAGCCCGGCCCAGCTGGGTCCCAACCCGGCCCAGCCCAGCTTTCCCGGGCTGCGTAGCGGGTTTCCCGATGGAGGGGGCGGGATTCCCGATGGACGGGGCGGGTCGGGAGGGCCGGCCGGGCGTGCGCCGCTGATCCGCAGCATTCCCGCCCCGTCTCCTCCTGCCCGGCTCGGCCCGGCCCCTCGGGAGCGTGTGGGTGACACTGAGGGAGGACGGAGCCGGTCCCGACGCCGCCTCCGGTGCCCTGGAGCCGGGATGGGCCGGGTGGGAGGACGCAGCACCTGGCGAGGCCGTGGAGAGGAGCGGGAGCGGACCCTGAGTGAACGTGTCAGTGTCTGGAGCATCCTTGTGTCCCGGCAGGTGATGGGAGCATGAGTGGCAGTGAGGGGGATCTCCAGCGGGATGGTCTGGAGGCAGCCCAGCCCTGTGGGGACTTTTTCAAGAGGGCAGCTTCTCCTCCGGGCTGTGACGGGGACGTGTCCCTTCTCCCAGACACCGGGATGGAGAAGGCTTCTCGCCGCAGTTTCCAGAGGCGCAAGGATGCTGTGGTGCAGCATCGGGCGCTCCTGGGGGAGAAGCCCTACATCTCCATCGAATGCGGGCAGAGCTTCGGCCGCAGCTCCGACCTGACCCGCCACCAGCGCATCCACAGCGGGGAGAGGCCGCAGGTGTGTCCCGACTGCGGCAGGAGCTTCGGCCGCCGCTCCCACCTCATCCAGCACCGGCGCGTCCACCCGGGCGAGCGGCCGTACCCGTGCCGGCACTGCGGGAAGAGCTTCAGGCAGAGCGCCCAGCTGGTCCAGCACCAGGGCAGCCACACCGGCGAGAGGCCTCACGTCTGTGCCAAGTGCGGCAGGAACTTCTACCAGAGCTCGGGGCTGCTCCGCCACGCCAGCTCCCACTCCGGAGAGAAGCCCCAGAGGTGCCCCCAGTGCGGGAAGGGCTTCGGCGACAGCTCCAACCTCACCGCCCACCAGCGGCTCCACACCGGAGAGAGGCCCTACAGGTGTGACGACTGCAGCAAGTGCTTCAGGGAGAGCTCCAAGCTGCTCATCCACCGGCGTGTCCACACCGGGGAGAAGCCCTACCTGTGCCCGGACTGCGGGAAGGGTTTCAGCCAGCGCTTGCACCTTGTCCAGCACCATCACACCCACACTGTGCCCTACAAGTGTGCCGAGTGTGGGACCGGCTTCGGTGACAACTCCACCCTCATCCCTCATCATTGGACCCACAGTGGGGAGAAACCCTTCCAGTGCTCCCACTGTGACAAGAGCTTCACTTGCCACTACTACCTACTGTCCCACTAGCAGGGGCACATGTGGTAGGCAGCATCCCTAGGTGTGCTCTGGGTGTCATCCAAGGTCATCCTGGTCCAGGCCTGTCCAAAATGTGCCTGAGGTACAAGGGGGTGGACAAGGGTACAGATGGACAAAGTGATGCCTTTGGCCCACGTTGCCCTTTTCAGTCACCTCCTCCCAGCGCACCCTAGGCATGGACAGAAAGAGTGCAGAGGTTGCAGTGGGTAGTTCTGCATCCCAAGGCCACATCCTCCTCTTTCCCTGGTACTGGAATCAGATGCCACCTGCCACATGGCCAAGGTGTAAATGTTTTGTCACACCTCTGGGTGTCTGCCCTTCCACAACAGCTCTCAGAGCATTTATTTTCCTTCCTATGTGCTTTGTGAATTGCTGTGTTTACTTAGCAGTGCTCTATAAATTAAAAGGGTTGACGTGCATTTATTTCTGAGGTCTTTATTAACTTATTCTAAACTATGCCAAATCACAGTGGCCTTAGGGTTCCCAGCTGTTCACTAGCAGCTAGGATTGGACTGCTCACCAGTGTAAGCACATTACTAGAGTTCCTTTCCACATCCATTGTTAGTTTTCCCTGTTCAGTGTCACTTGGCTGAAATAATTCATTTCCCCTGGCCTGGCTGCCCTTTACTGTTTGTGCTCATGTAGCTTGAGAGGAGAATCTGGGTACCAACTCTTCTTTTGCTGCTGCAGAAGCTACAGGGTATGTTCCTCTTCTTCCAGGGATTTAATCACTTTGCGGGCACTGATGAGCCAAATTCAGAAGGTACTGGGAATGTGCAAAAAGGCAAGAACCAGAAGCCTCCCTCTCACAGCAGCCAGCTTGCTGGCTTCTCTACCAGCCCTCTGCTCCCCCAAGGTCATAGTGGGAAGCTACTGGAAAATGCAAATTAGCTGCTGTAATTCCAGCAGACCATCCCTAGCACAGCCCATCCCACACTTGTGGTCACCAGCTGGTGCCCAGATGCTCCCACCAGCTGTGGGAGCTGTGTAGAATACTGTAAATTCCTGGTGTGTTTAAAAACTGCAGTGGGACTGTGGCACTTCGGAAATACCTAAGGTAGACAAATGGATGAATGACGTCTCTGAAATAAAATCTGTCACCTTGGTGTTCTTTGTTATCTCATCTCTCTCCCTCCCTTTTGTCTTTCCCTTCCCTTCCTTCCCCTCCTTTCCTTTCTCTCTGTCTCCCTAGAGTGACCTCCTGGGCATCAATTTCTTGTCCCAAGAATCCGGAGTTTGAGGGATATTCTTAGAATTAGTCTTTATTTTCTAACATTTCTGCAAGAATCTGAAAAGCCAGAGGAGGGCACTCCTTGCTCACCATTCCTTTATGAGAGAAAGTGGTTTGTCTTTTTTACTCTGCAGTGACAAACCATCCTAGTGGTACCTGAACCTGGTTCTAGCAGAGCTGCAGCTGTTCTGAGGAGATTATTTTCCCAGTTCTTCCACCTGAGTTATATGGGATCCAGTTTTCCAGTCCCCTGCTGAAAAAAATACATGTAACAGTGATCACTGAAATACGGCTGCTTTTACTCTCAGATTCTTCTTTGCTTCATTGTTTGTGGCTGGGAAAACAGATTTCTTTTGATCTTGGAAAAGAGGTGTGTTTTTTCTGTGTTTAATAAATTTTAATAAGTATTTTACGTGTTAGCTCTAACACATTTTTTGAGATACACCAAACAAACAAAAGTGTCCCTGCATGCACAGGAGACTCTTTTTTCTGGCTGTGCTTTCCCTTTACCCCAACAACACTGGTCTGACTAGCCAGAGACACAACAGGAGGAGCCTCCATCTCTGAAAAAAAAAGGACATACAGGAAATTTCAGGAAACAGAGCAAAGGGAGGCTAGAAGAGGCATTGCTGGAGTACTTTGCTTTGCTGCTTACACTTTTGTGTCCCAGGCTCTGCAGGGCCTTTACCCTTTCCATGCCAACCCTGATGAAAGTATCTGTTGATTAAAGCAGGACATACCAGGTCCAAACATCCTCATGGATGCAAATATGTGCAAACTCATGTGTTTCCTTGTTTCCAAGGGATTTGTCCAAACAGCCATAGGGACAGGCTGTTCAAAATAACTCTGCCACCACAGCAAACCCTGTGGTGGACTTAGTTGGACTTACTTTGTTTTGCTTTCCAGAGCTCTTGCAATTGCTCTGCTGCTGGTCATGTGCTGCTTTGGGCATTGCCTGCTGTGTCTTTCCCTCAAGCTGACCTTTCCCACAGCCTGCTGAGCAATGCCTGGCCCTGGTTCAGGTGTTTCTGCCCTCCCATCTTTAAGCACAGAACCACAGAGGAGGCTTCTCTGTGTCGCTCCCTGTTCTGTCAGAGTTTCCCCTCACAAAAGAGCAGCCTCACCTTGCTTACCCCAAATCACCTCAAAGGATGCAGAACTCTGCCTTTACAGATGGCAGAGCTTTGGACAGGCATATGTTATGTCTTTGGACTTTCCTTTTCCCAGCCTTAGCAGATCTTTCCTAGTACAGGGACTGAGAATTTTCTTCCCACAGCTCTGCACGTGGCTGTTGTGCTTAAGAAGATGCCTCTTTGCTGGTCAACTGCTTTCTTTTCTTGCCTGATTTCTTTAACAGCTGACCTTTGATTTCTCTCCGCCTCCAGGCAGGCAGAAATACCAAGTGAAACAGGAAAAACAGAGTTTACATGTAGTGTGCATTAGAGAGATTGCAGGCATCTTCCCAGTTCATTGGACAGGTGATCAAACCTTTAAGTGAACCTAGGGTCAAAAAGGAACCACAAGATGCTTTACTGAAAACAATTTTAACAATTATTACAAGAAGGGAAGCAGAAATGGGAATTCTGTGTCTAGATAGAGAATTAAAATCACTGAGCACAAGTCCTCATATTCTTAGAGAAGTGAAAGAAGATGGAAAAACATGATGGTGTTTGTTCTGGACCCTTAAATCTAAGGAATTACCTGGCATGGTCAGGCCTGTTCGGAGCACAAGGGTTGGTGTGAAAGCATTCAGGGTTTGCCTTAGGGCAGCCACATCCTGCCTGAGCTTCAGGCCCTTGCTTTCATTTGGCAAACATGGGATGTAGCTGCTCATGTTAATGTGACTGTGGGTTTCACCTGCACCTTCCACCTCACTGTGTACCAAGCCACTGATGCATGTGGAGAAAAAGTGAATTCCTTTCTCAATGAGTTTAACCCGAGAAGATCCTGAAATTCCTCAGGCTCTGAGTCTCTTGATGCTTCACCTTCTTTGCCATCAGTGCTCAAGCCAGCCATCTCCCAGCAGGGGCATTCCTAGGGAGGGAAGCAGTGAAGTGCCAAGTCAGAAGTAGGAGGGGGAGAAAAAGGAAATGACTGGTATTTAAAAATAGTCAGCCCAGGAGGCATGAACCATGAACTGAAGAGAGATGCCAGAAGAAACCCAGACATGGCTTGGAATGCAAGAGAGAATGAATAATACAGATGCTTCCCTCCATGCCTGTGAGTGGGTGAAAATGATGTCACTGCTGCTGTGATCATGTAGGTCAGTGCTGGTGCATCACAGCCCTGGCAGTGCTTCTGTAGAGCAGAGAAGAAAAGGAATTCTTCTGGAATACATCCACAAATTGTTACTTCACTCTGTACCACAGAGCTATTGGATTCATGTCTGTGAAGAAGGATCTTCTGTTCCCTTTCTTGGTGCTAGCACAGCACCCATATCTGCAGTACTCTGCCAGCACTTGAAAATCATGGTAGCTTTCTCCCTAATCCAGAGAATAAAGAACATCCATCAGCTGAACAGAGCACACTGCTGTTAACTTTTGTTCCAAAAGCATCAGGTGAAGGAGATCTGCTAAGTAAAGCTTGTGTGAAGATGTTTTGTGCTGGCATCTGTGCACAGTGAGGTTTGCTCTCTTGTCCCTCATGAACATGGGCAAAGGATTCCTTCCTCCTCATTCCCAAGGGTCCCAAGGCTAAAAAGTTCCCATTCCCTGTCTTGAACATGTATCTCCGAGGCTGGGCTTTCATGACATCCAGCAGTTGCAAACAGCCCTTACTGACTTGTGACAGCAGATTACATGGGATGGGTAAAGCTCCTGCCATGCCCAGCCACCTACTGGGTTATTTTTAAGTTGGATTGCTTCCCTGATCCAATGCTCAGCACAGCTCCACAAACAGCAGGGTTGGCACAAGAGTGGAAAACTGCAGTCTGGGGCGGGTTGTGTTGCCACCATGTCATCAAACAGCAGACTGAGGGGAGCAGCAGCAAGTTAAGAGAAAGTAGAACAAGGGCATTAAGCAGAAATTACCTTTTTTTGCACATATTTCTAGAGGAGATCCAGCTTTTGAATCTTTTCCAAGCGTACGTCACACAGGTGGAATCAGTGCCCATCTCTTAAGTGCCTTTGAGGAGTGTACTACATCCCACTGAAGCTCTGGTTCCACCTGCTTTTCTTTCAGAAGCAGCATGAGTGTCCCAGTGCTCACATACCCCCTGTGCTCTGCCTGCTGTGGGTGCAACTCCAGCCTGAGGCAGATTGGGAAGTTTCAGTGGCTGAAGAGTAACAGTTCTCCAGTCTACCCTTGGCTGTTTTTAGCTGGGTCAGTTCCTGATCCAATCCACTGCAGACACACACCAACAGCTGTGTCAGTGTGACAGGAGGAAAAGGAGGGAAGTGGAGGAGAGGCTTAGATGAGTTTAATCATCACTGGTACCAAATCGGAAAGCACAATCATGAGGGATTGCTTTAAATGCCTGGCAGCTGTTGGTTAAACTTCTCTGCAGCCACCTCTCCTACTACTTATGCAAGAAACAAGGCCTAGGAAACTTCACAAGAAAGGAAATGCTGTTGTGTCTGGTTTAGCTGCACCTTTCTGCAGGAATCAGGGGAAGCCGGACGCAGGGAGCCTGAACAAGTCTGCTGGCAGGTAAAGCAGCAAGGGTTTCTCTCAGCTTGCCTACCTGTTGCAGCTTTGCCAGCCTGTACACTTAAAGGTCAAGTCCTGCAGAGATCAAAGTTTGCCAGGACAACAGCCAGGAGCAGCCAGAAGTGTGCAAAATGTGCTTAGAAAATGCTCTGGAGATGATGTGCTGGCCTTTTAAAGCAACACACGGCTTGCTTTGAAATGCTAAGAATTGTGGCAGAAGAACCAAGGGGCACCTTCTATGCTGTGCTAAACAGTGGTGTGGTCATGTTTGTACCCTGGGATTCAGGGTAGCCCTGACTGCTTCAGTCTCTCTTCCTGCTCCTTTCATCCCTCTAGTATACACTTGCAGGTTGGGTAAACCAAGAAAAGTCAAAACTAAGTTGTAGCAGCTTGGCTTTGTCTCATGGGCTGCTGCTCTGGCAGGAAAGTTTTCTGGGCACAAATGGTTTGATTTAACACGGATAGACTTTGGTTTTCATTGTCTTCTTCCCTTTTGAGCCTTTTGCTGCTGGGATGCTCCCTCCTACTTTCTCTTGTCTGTCCTCAGTGGTGTGTTCCACAGGCAGCACAAGGGAGGGGATGGGGAGTTAGGAGTGATTTCCTCCTGTGCCCTCAGAGACTCCTACCCTAAACTTGTCTTTGCCCTCTGTGGGAAAAGTATCTTCTCTTTGTGTTCAGAGTAGCAGGTTAAAACCAGCTGGTGCCTCCTCCAGCACCCAGAAGTGGGGGCTTTATTATGAGCAGGAAGGTTCTGTGTCTGGATGTGTGCCCCTTGCAGCCTCCTGCCCCAGATAAAGAGCAGCCAGCAGAGATTTCAGAATGTGGGTACACCTCAATCCAAAGCATAAACTGAAATGACTGCAAGATGCTACTTCTGTGCTACTTAATGATACACATAAAAAAAAAAAAAAAGAGCTTAAATTCCAGTTAGTCACCCTCTGCTGACACATTATATAATGGTGAAATATTGTGCCTGAGACACATGCTAAATACTGATCACTAACAAAAGGCAGGTAGTAATTCTAATGCATAATTTAAAGATGGAAAGTATAATTCACAATCTACAGATTTATTCAGAAGCAGCCAATCCGTTTGGTCAATTAAAATCACTTACTGAGGTATATGACACACTCATTCCATAGGGTGCCCAAGCAAGTGCTGCTGTAGTCAAGGAATGATGGGGACAATTATTAGATGAAGAACTTGCTCCATCCAAAGGCAGAAGTACAGAAAAGATTTATAGAATCATAGAATGGTCTGGGTTGGAAGGGACATTAAAGATCATCCAGTTCCAACCCCCTGCCATGGGCAGGGACACCTTCCACCAGACCAGGTTGCTCAGAGCCCCATCCAACCTGGCCTTGGACACTTCCAGGGATGGGACATCAACAGCTTCTCTGGGAAACCTGTGCCAGGGCCTCACCTCCCTCACAGGGAAGAACTTCTTCCCAATATCCAATCTAAACCTGCTCTCTGTCAGTTTGAAGCCATTCCCCCTTGTCTTGTCACTCCAGGCCCTTGGAAATAGTCTCTTTCCATCTTCCTTGTGGGCTCCCTTCGGGTCCTGGAAGGCCACAATTAGGTCACCCCAAAGCTTCTCTTCTCCAGACTGAACAATCCCAACTCTCTCAGCCTTTCCTCACAGCAGAGCTGCTCCATCCCCCTGATCACCTTGGTGTCCCTTCTCTGGACTCACTCCAACAGCTCCATGTCCTTGCTGTGCTGGGCCCCCAGAGCTGGAGGCAGCACTGCAGGGAGGGTCTCACCAGAGTGGAGTGGAAGGGAAGATCATGAGAAGATTATGAGGAATACTGGCATGTTATATCTTTAGAAATGCAGCCTTGGGAGAGTGGTCTGGCACCAAGCACAGGAGTAGCTGAGAGTGCAAGAATGCTACTCTTTCCCCAGGGACTCGCTGCTGCGAGGTCTGGCTGGGCAGAACCAACAGGGAAATGTCATGTTAAGAGATCAGTCACTAATATTTTTTGGAAACCAAAGCAAAGACAAGCCAGAAAACTGGCAATTGTTTGAGGGCTGGCCTGACTGCAGGCTCCAGTATGAAAGGCATCCAAGGCAACTGCCCGTTCTTTAGGTCATTTATTATGGATTTAGGAAGCATAAAATAGGTTTAAGGGGGAAAACATGAGCCATCTCTCTTTCAAATTGTGGTGTTTTTGAAGGTGAACTCTATGGTGCAATCACTCTGATAGCAGGCCAGTGCTTACCAAACCCCAACCATTCCTTCTGACTGCAAGGCAAAAGCACATTAACATCCATCCTTTGTCCCCTTTTCAACAGATAACTACTTAGAACAGGGCAGTTAAACGTGCCATTGAGTGCCTGTAATGGGGAGGGCATTCAGCTGTGGCATGTGGGAGGGGTGTGTGCCGAAAGGGATGAAACCAGAAAAGAGAATCTCTTAAACTGCAGAATTTTTAACATGGAGCCGCAGCCCCTGCCACACATAATGAAAAGGAGGAGGGGAAAATGGTCCCCAAGAAGCCAAGCTGACTGACAAAGGTAAACCAGCCCAGAAGTACTTTCAGGCCCGAGGAAAGAAATTGAGGGTATTCATTCCCCTCCGTGGAGGGCTGGAAACGTTTCAGTGCTGTTAAAGCCACAGAGGAGGATCCATTGGTTTGTTTACCTGCAGGAGAGGGCAGGCAGGGTGAGTCCTGCAGGTTCTCCCAGACAATGCACCGAGTCTAATAAAAGTCCTGTTTTGTTTTAACCCTTGATTTATCTATCAATTTAAAAGAAAATCTGAAAATTTGAAAAATCTTAAAATTAAGTCTATTTAAACAGAATGGTGACTGGAGTCACACCTAAAACACACCTCACTGGCCAAAGGCTGTATCTGCTCTTCCAAGAAAAGAGAAAATTGGCTCATGCCAGAAATATGTGGCTGCCAGCCTTGTTCCTTGCCATGCAGTGCAGTGTTCTGCTCACTGTCTTTTCCAACAGCCTGTCATCTTCTAGCAGAGACTGTCCCATCAGCTGCAGCACCTATTTTCTCAGCCTAAGAGAAACTGCAGAGACACGGGACTTTTCTTGGAGATTGCCAAGGACAAATGCGTGACTTCCCACGTTTGTGTAAAGTCATTTAGAAATTACTTGTGAGTGAAGTTTTCCCTTCCTTGGGCAGAGTTTTTTGACTCACACAGGTATTTTGTGGCTTCTAAAGACTATGTACAGTCATTCTCTTGCTTTTCATGAGTGTTGTGGACCTAAGCTCTCACAGGGAATCATAAAATGGTTTGTGTTAGAAGGGACCTTAAAGATCATGTTGTTCCAACCCCCCTGCCATGGGCAGGGACACCTTCCACTAGCCCAGGTTGCTCTGAGGTCCATCCAACCTGTCCTTGAACACTTCCAGGGATGGGGCAGCCACAGCTTCTCTGGGCAACCTGTGCCAGGGCCTCACCTCCCTCACAGGGAAGAATTTCATCCTGATACCCAATCTAAACCTGCTCTCTGTCAGTTTGAAGCCATTCCCCCTTGTCCTGTCACTCCAGGCCTTTTCAAATACACTCTCTCCATCCTTCTTGTAGGCTCCCTTCAGGGACTGGAAGGGCGCAATGAAAAACCAAACCAAGAATGAAAACAAAGCCACCCAGCCATAGAATCACAGAATCTGTTAGGGTGGAAAAGACCTTTAAGGTCATCAAGTCCCACCACAAACCATCTTACCTTCCATGGTGCACTTGGGTCTGTTTCCCTGCCTTTATGATGATGATGACTGCAGCAGCTGAAACTGTGGACAAAGCCACCCCTTCTTTATTTAGGGTTTGTCCCAAGAAATCAAAAAGCTGTGCAAATACTGGCTTTTTTTAATCTCAGCATTGCATCCAGGAATGACAAGCAGTTAAAAAAAATCCAAAATCAACCCTGAAAAATTAAATAGAAAGGGAAGAAAACTGGCTAGAAGTTCTGTAGGAAAATAGGTTATTTAATTTAAGTGGGATCCAATGTGAACTCTTTATAGTATTATATTCTGAGCTGAAGAACCGAGGCTCCACTCCTCTCCCACTACTTCCACTCCTAGGACTGTTGAGTAGTTAACATTCACTAATAAATATTGTACAAGATTTAGATAAAGCAGTGCTACCTAAACCAACTAATACATAAATAAAACAGGGAAAAAAATGCCTTTGCATATAAACTTCCATTTCAGCTGTAAATCTCACATTTTCCTTTGCAAAAATCTGCAAATAGCCTTTTTCTGAAAGCAAGAAACACTTTAGAACAAATATTTTAAATCCATTGTAAAGTTGATAGTAGAAGGAGTGAAATGAAAGTTCAGCTTTGTGTCTTTATTATTATTATTAACACCTAAACACCTGATCTAAGAAGTTTTTTTATCAAACTTAGAGGTCAGAGTTTAAATACTGATGATCCATTTCATGCTGTGTCTCATCCCACAGTAATATACATATTTCATGGTTTGACTGCACTAGGCACAGCCAACTGAGAAAAATACAAAAGAAACTACTGTGAATTATCTGTATCATTAAGACACAAAATTAAAACCAGAAAGAGTTCTCACCCCTGCCCTGCAGTATAAACCAAAAATATTGCACACAATACTACTGCAAAATCAGCCACCACGAAACTTAGTTCAGAATTCTCCTTTCTCTTTCAAAGAATAGATTATTACATGGTTTTCTAATTACATATTATGTATTAAAATAAAATACGTGTATTTCCATTGAGGCACTTACTTATCAATGAATAATTTTATTTAAGAAATTTTAAAAGCCTTTCAAATTGTTACACATACAGGTTTTCTACGTAAGCAAGAAGAAATGAAAGAAAAGGTGTAACCACAAGGACATGTTTTGCCTGGAAGAGCTTCATAGCCCTGGATGAGGAACCTATCACGGGAACCCATCTCCTGCAGAGTCACTTGAAGTTGCACAACTCTGGTTCAGATTAAATACCAATGACCTGCTTCACTCTTACAATGAATTTCACTGTAAAAAGCACATTTAATACCATGACTCAGTCGGCAAAATATCTTCTGCTCCTCCTGGCCAAGGCTTGCTGTGCCCCACAGCCACTGCCAGCAAAGGCTCCTGCCACTCACTTTTCCCAAAGATTAATGGCTGAACAGCCAAAGGGACCAAAGGGGATTTGTCATCAGTACCTGCAATAATGAAAGCACCCACAATTATATTGTGTTTTAAAATAGCACCCCACCCCCCCATAATAGAAGTCATCACAAATATAGCCCAAACTTTCAACCTACAAGCCACTGATTTTTTTGGGAGGGCATTCAAACAAGTACTGAGGGATCTGTGAGAGGTCACAAAGAAAAACAAAGACTTATTAGTAGGGCCTACATGTAATGGAAATGTTGAAGGGGTCTGGAACTGAAAAAGCCCTCACATTAAAACCACTTTTATAGCTCTGAGGTAAAAAATCAAGAAAAATAAGATGACAGACCATGTTCTTATTAAATCTTTAATTCCTAGGAGTCCCAAGTGGTCAGCATTACATAAACTTTTATTAAAAATGAATTCCATTCCATGAATAACTTGCATGTATTGTGGAAAATATTTATTAAAGGCGAATGCCATTCCATGAATAGCTTGGGTGCTGCTTACTTGGGTAATAACAGTGTGTTCATTTATTTTAAATGAAGTTCTGTCTTCTGCCCAATTAAATTAGTTCTATGCCTTAGTCTATCACCCTTTTATAAGTCAAGTCTATAGACACATTTTATACAACATAGGGTTTAAAATACAGCTTTCATAAGAACACATATAAAAAAGGACACTGAATGCAGCTCAGTAGTTGCTCTTAACAAAGGCTCAATGGGAGGGAAAAGCAAATAGAACAGAGAGAATAAAATGTCTGTGATGAAGAACCTCTAAACCTGGCCTAGGGCTGGGAGACAACCACACAGGGACATGAATTATTGCTCAGGTCTATGTCCTACCAAGTTAAACCACTTCCCACATTGCTCCTTCCATGATCCTATGCTGATGGAATCAGCAAGAAGCAAGAAAAAGCAGGAAGACAGAGAAAGCAACACCAAACTCCTGGCACATATTGCAGGAGCAATGGCACAGCACTCTTGCATACTTGTTTCAAAATAGAGCAGCTGCACGTGCTGCCCTGGTACAGAAAGGGTCTCCAGGGAAAACTCAAACAACTGAAAAAAGTCATCCTCAACTTTTGTAGACAGAGATCCTTACATCAGGGGATCATCCCTGGAGCCAGCTGCCATCTGCAAGTGTTTCTCGGCTATACTGAAGGGTTAAATATGCAACTTTTAAAAGCTGGATTGTTGGATGGAAGAAAAAAATTGTTTAGACCACCCCTTACCACTGTCCATGCACAGCCTCTTCTCTCTCAAGCTCCTCTGCACACAGCTTTGGAGTCTACAACAGTACAAACACACACACACACATATAAAATCTGTAACAGTATATCCTGATATCCTATAGTATCTAATATAACAATATGATATTGGATAGTGTATCCAATAAATTAGTCTGCCTTTTTTTTACATACAGCAAGTAAAACTGCAGCCATGCATACACAAATTCCCTTTCCCTCTAACTGAACAAACAAGCTTTTTACAGAAACCACATCATCTGTGTTTCCTGACTGTGTTGTTTCAGATTCTGACTTGCTCACCTTTTTTGCCTCTGGGCTTCTGTCTTCTTTGGTCTTACTTCTTCATTGTTTCTATTCCACACATCCCTTCCAGAAGACAAACTGCAAAATCACAGGAGTGAAACTGCTGAATTTTTGAAACCACAGCTCTCAGAGAAAGATGTATTATCAGCCCATCCTCATCTTGAGCGAAGATTAACTCTGTATTAAAACAAAAAATAATTTTAAAATATTTTAAGTAATAACAAACTGAGAATAAGCCATCAAACAAAATAAAAAGAGCCCCTTATTCAAATATTGAAGAAGCATTTCTAGAGCATGATTCACCTACTCCTAAGGTCGACACTAAAACAGGTTGGATGATTCACCACCTAAGAGTGTCCACTTCTCCCCAGAAGTTTCGAAATCAGAGGACAGTTTAGATACTCTATTTGATTTTTAAAAAATATGTATTTTAAGATTTGGGGATTAATTTCATGATCTACTTTTGACAGGCTCATAAAGGGTTTTTTTTTTTCTAGTTGCTTGAGGAAATTAGGCTTTTTTATCCCACTGTCAGCCCCCCATTTGTCACAGAGTAACCAACTGGCTCATTTCAATCAAATTTAACAAGCTCTTAGAGGAATCAGAGATGAGCAGGCTCCTATAGGCAGGGATCAGTGGCCAGGTACAGCAGAGAGCTCTCACTGGCATTCCCATGGGAGGATCAGCAGGGAGAGACTGCCCTTATCCATGTTGTTTGGCAGTTTATGTAATATCTTGTCCAGGCAGAAGGTCAAAATACTTGGTTTGGGTCACTGAATCTGTTGGGAACATGGGAAGGACAAAAGGATGATTTACAGGAAAAGGGGTGTTGGGAAGAAAGTAAAATAAACTACTGCAGAATGTATCAATTTTATAATAAAGTATTAATTGGAATATTGGTAATAATGAGCTCTCTGTATACTGTTTGGGGTCTTTAGACTGTAAGGATTTGATTCTGTAACACTGCATGTGACCAGGACTTCCACTGCTGTCCACTGAAACAGCTGATACAAGGACTGTCAAGAGCCAAATGTGGGGCTGGTTCACTCCAACTGAGCCTGGAAGCTGGTGCTCCTAAAATGAAGGACAGGACCTACACCTGTTTTTTTGGTAGCCCTTCCTCTCTAGAACCTGAAATGCTCACATCCCTTAGAAGATGGGGACCTCTGCCTCCTAAGAGAATCTCCAAAACAGATTACCAGAAATGAATCAGAAATTGTCTTCTCCTATGAGGAAAGGCTGAGAGAGTTGGGGTTGTTCAGCCTGAAGAAGAGAACTCTCCAGGGAGACCTTATGTGGCCATTCAATATTAGAGGGTCATACATGAAAGATGGAGAGAGGCTATTTCCGAGGGCCTGGAGTGACAGGACAAAGGGTAATGGATTTAAACTGACAGAGAGGAGGTTTAGATTGGATCTTAGGAAGAAATTCTTCCCTGTGAGGGTGGGGAGGCCCTGGCACAGGTTTCCCAGAGAAGCTGTGGCTGCCCCATCCCTGGCAGTATCCAAGGCCAGGTTGGATGGGGCTCTGAGCAACCTGGTCTAGTGGGAAGTATTCCTGCCCATGGCAGGAGGTTGGAACTGGATGATCTTTAATGTCCCTTCAGACTCAAACCATTCTGAGATTTTATGATCCAAGAGCACCTGAGGAGAGAGCTGGTGACTTTCCTGAACCTGAGAATCCAAGACAAACCCCACAAGGCAAGGACACTGGCTTCCTGGCAGGGCTGGGAGGTGCGAGGAGTGAACTGCTCATGCTGGTTCCTGTGCTCGACAGGGCCTGGGGGCCTGGCATCCTGCTCCCAGCACCTGGTTCTGAGGTTCCCCCCCTGCACCCACGCAGCATCCCTGCTCAGCCCCAGCAGGTATCCTGGCCAGCCCCACCGTGGGAAGCCACTAGGAATGGGGAGGGGGGTGCCCAGGCTGGGTGGCACCAGCATGAGGCCAGAGAGAAGCAAGAAACCACCACTGAAACCAGGCAGGGAACAGTAAACCTGGTCCAGGCACGGGCACGGGAGAACATCTGCAGGGATAAGAGGTTTGGAAAACAATCTCTGGGAAGAAGCGGGGGAAGTGGGTTTGTTGAGTCTACAGGAGGCTGGAAATAGGGCAGGACATGATAGTGCAGTTGCAGCACATGAGAGGTTTTCGTGAAGAGGGGCAGCGATTACACTGCAGGAAGGACAACAATAGGATCTAATCAACTTAATTTCCAGGAAAGGAAAGAAGACAGGAGAAAAGAAAAAGGATGGATGTTGCAAAAATGTTCTCTGAATAAGCCAGCACTGAAACAGATTATGTGGGAGGTTATGAAACTCCCTGCACTAGAAGCTTGAGAAGTTAACCAGATATCTCTCAGTAGATGGACTGCCATGCTATCCCTCAGCCTTTGGAAAGCAAAGATCCATCTATCCTTTGCAAAAATAAAGTAAAAAGCACCCATGCATATCACACAGACCATTAAAGGCATAAGTGATAAGAATAAAAAGTTTAGCATTTGGGTAACAAAAGTACTACGGGCCTGGGGAGATCATGTCGGTTTTTGGAGAATCACCAACAAGAAGGAGGTCCAGGGAATGGAACATCAAATATCTAGATCTCATATCCACTGAATTGCAGTTGTGACAAGCTAACCTTTAAACTTTTTGGTCTTTGTTTCTTTATTCTCTCAGTTTTTTGGGGGGGCTGCAACTCATCTGTCCCAGGAGGTGTCAGAAGAGTCATCTCTCTGTGACAAAAGCACACTGAGCACAGGACAAGGATGTGGTCCCTACCTCAGCCAGTCTACAAGCTGAGCATCCCTTGTAATGCAGTGAGTTTTTTTCTAAGGTAGAAAACCCACTCTTTTTAGAGGGTCATTCTGCTTTTATTTGCAGTATTATTCTTGTGCCTTTCTCAACTAAATGCAAAGAAAACTAAAAATATCTCACAGCATGAATCACAAAAAAGGCCCTTTCTGTGTGCTGAGGACAAAAGCCTTTGTGTTTTTGCTGAAATGAAACAATCCTGCTTCAGTCTGCCCTTCCAACAATGGCATCAGAGCTCCAAACAAACAATACTTCCCCAGGCCAAGTGCATGGGTGTGTTTCTCTCCAAGCTCACATCCACCTTTACAGTCCATCATATGAGAAAGGTTTCTTTTTCCATAGCTGAGTGGAGTGAGGGGCATGGGGAATCCCCTCTTGGTATAAAACAAGCCAACATCACAGAGGTGACTTCAGGAACCTGTGCTCATTTTTCTGGTATTAAATTTGTGGGCCATTACAGGATCCATGTTAAGTTTAGGACCTCCAGGAAAGCTGCCATGGGTGGCCTAGCTGGGGTTTGGTCTTGTGCTACCATGATCCCTAGCGAGGGATCAGAAACTACATGAAAGTTTGGTTAAAGGAAGGGCTTGGTCCCACAGAAGATGCCTGTGACCATGGCTATGCTCTCCAGGAGGACCCTGCTGAGTTGTTATGCTGGACCAGCACCTTGCAGGTGTTTAGGAGAATGACAACACGGACCTCCTGGCAGTTTCTGGAGCAGGTTGAGGGTTCAGTGATGTGTGGTTAGTACTGGATGTTGAGGATGTCAGGGTGGGGTAGGAGATCAAGGGCCACCAACCTTCTGCAGGGTAGGGGATGAAGAGAGATCAGGCAAAGCCTAGAGGAGATGGGTTTCTCCTGTAGCCATCATAAAGAGGAGAAATAATTTGCACTACAGGGGAGAGTATTCCAGGCAGTAGGATTTCCTTCCAGTGCCTGAGAACCCCTCTCTGTCCAGGAAAAGACTACGGATGGTTTCTTTGGGCTAAACCTGATCTCCACCATGCATAGACATGGAGTGAGCAGCCAGTCTGCAGCCCCACACACCTCCCTCTTATGTGTGCCAGCCTCACTTGTGTGCCTTGAGCTGAACAAGGGGCTTTCATTTCCTCCTGTGGCTAAAATCACTGATATTTTATTTTGAAAAAAGCTGAAACTACAATAGAATGGTAGATCTTTCTTGAGCACTCTCACAAAAAGCCTTAACAGTAATCTAGTGCAATTGCCTGCCTGAGCCTCACAAAAACTGAGAGGGAAAGCCAAGTTGTTCTTTAAACCTGCTGGTGTGATGCTGTACTGACCTCACCAACATACAGGAGCATGTACAACAAACAGGAGGGTGTTTGTGTTCATGTCCTTCCACCTGGATGCAGGAAAAAGCATCTGGAACAGCTTCCCATGAGGGGGCACTGCACTATTACACATCCAGGCTTCGAGACCTCCACCTCAAGGACTCATGCAAAGATGCTGAATGTGGAGGGAGGCACATTTCAGCTGTTTATGCTCCTCTGCAAAAACTAAGCTGATGAGAAATTACTGTGCTTATCTCATTAAAAGTTACACTGTTATGTGCAATTTTATCTATCAATAAAAGCCAAAACAAAACCCCAAATGCTACATACAGATCACAGGGAGAATTTGGGATTTCTGTACTTTTAAGTGCTTGATTTCACAGCCATTCAAGAGGATCTTAATACAAACTAGGAACTTTTGTGGGAAATTTTTTAATTAATGGAACCCTCTTTATTGGTGAATGGGACAAATTAATCAGTTTGTGGACTGGATTTTGTGTCTAACCAACAAGAGGGCTGGTCTGAGTCATCACTACTGACCTACACCACAAGCAACACCACTTGGACGGACATTATCCTATGAGGATCTCCTCTAGGAAGAGGCAGCTTCCTAGCACAGTGGTTTCCCAGTGAGCAGAGATGGGATGACTGGATGGGGTTGGGGCAGAGGCAGTGCTGCTGTTGTGAGCACAGGGGAAAGCTGAGTGTCATCCTCTCAACTGTGCTGCTCACACTGAGGTGCTGCAGCTGCCTGCATGGGCAAAAACCTGCACACAGGCAGCTCCCTTTCTGTGGGAACCAGAGGAATATTTGGCAAGCCCCTGGAAGGCAGCACGCTGCTTTTGTTTTTGCTCTCCATGCTCAGTTTTGCAGAGGTCCTAACCATTTCAGCAGCTCTGGACTTGAGTAAGATCTAAATAAATCACATCTGCAGTGATGTGATTTTGTCTGTATTCCACCTTTTCCTTACAATGATTTGCTTCTAGGGCTCACAGCTGAGCAGAAACCCTGAAGAAATGACCACAGGGTAACCGACCTACCCGAGCCTATACAGAACAGAAAGGCAGAATGAAGTGTGCTGGTTGTTCTGGTAGTGAATTGATTTGTTATCAGCATCCTTTCTACAGAGGGCTATGAGTGTCATACACCCCCCTAAATTAAGTTATTGCCATGAACGCCCACATATGCCAGAAAAGTTCAGAGGAAGACTCTGCTTAAGTTCTTGCCTTAGCAAATGGAGTGTAAGTATTTTATGAATCTTAGTAGCCTTCTCCTGGACTTCTCAAAGAGGAAAAGAAGAAAATGGATCATAGATCCTCTCTATTTAAGCCTTTTCTCACTCCTAAGGAAGGGAAACATCAGTCAGTGAGCTGCAGGTAAAGTCAAGCAGCAAGTCTGTCAGAGACTCAAATCCAGCAATTACCCACATGTGGATGTGAAAGGGAGAGGTGTGTATGGAGTGGGCTGGGAAACAATTTACTGCACTGAGACATAGCATTAGGGCTCTGCTTCAGGTTTGCACAAGGATTTAGCTGCATCTTATTCAAGCAATTATCTTCTGCACAGCTCCCTGTCCCTCTGCGGCCACTGCGCAGGAAGGACGGCTGGACACGACACCGGCAAATTCCCATTTATCTGTGTGCTCATCTCCACCAACTTCCTCCATCCCAAGAGGCCAAATTCACAGGCCATCCACCCCACCAATCTGCAAGGAGAACCTGGTTCTTAAATGCCTGTAGGATCAGGAATATTGCAGGAATAAAGAGAGGAAATGACAGCTTTAAAGAACTGAGGCTATGAATTACAGCCTGAGCTCTGGATGGAGCCCCAGGAGAGGAGCACAGAGGAGCAAAGCTGTTAACAAATTAGTCTCCTGTGCAGGGGAGGCAATATTCAAGACAGGGATCTGAAGAACTGGATCCCAGACAGCTGGAGACACCACAGCAGCCTCACCGCCTGGACCAGACTGCAATATCCTCAGGAAGCTGCTGCTCCCCAGCGCTGCAGCCCACAAAGCTCTCAGCTGTTCTCAGAGACCTTTGAAGGCCACGTGTATGGGAGATCACAGAGGGATTGGGGGAAAAAATAGCTTTGTTGCAGTGTTCAGAGTCACAAAACACAGAAATTGAAAGCGCCAGCAGGAAACCAAGAGCTGCCTCCTAAAGCTTCCCTGGGAGCTGCAACAGAGGATTTCAGTCTGTGAGAGACACCTGCCAGGAACAAGCAACTGGGGTATCCTTTGCATGGATGAACTCACAGGGGAAAAAGGATAATCCCGAAGATTTCCTTAAAATTGTAACTGAGCTTGGAATTGCCTGTGTGGATTGCTGTGCAAGAACAGCTGCTTGGAAATGTTTGCATAACCAGTTTGCATTAAGGTTTCTCAAAATTTGTTTGTGGTACTTCTGGATAGTAAGATCAATGTTGTGAGTCTGGATTACCAAGAATTAAAACTTTTGATGATGAAGTAGCGGCAAAGCCCTTTAAAAGCTTTCCTATCTCTCTCCTTGTCCAACTACTCATTCACCCAGTACAAATGGGGGAATGAGTACATCTTAATAGTACGAAGCACTGAGTTTTCTAACCTGTATTTATTTTTTGGATCCTTGTTTACAGATATTACCTTGTATTTCCTAGGTCTCCTGATGTTTGTGGACAACAGGCCAGAAATCACTGCAATAGTTTTACCTATTGCTGGCATTCAATGTAAACTACAAAAAATGTCCTTATTTATGTTCTTGGTCATAAACCATCTTTTCCCTGTACTAGTTCAAGCTTTGTGTTTTGGGGGAAAAAAACCCTCTATCTCAAACTCATGTTATTTACCTGCAGGGACACTTCAACATAGATCTCTCTATATTAATCAGGTGGGAATAGGGCTTAAAAAGCCATATATTCAACAGGAAGGAAGGAGGGTGGTGTTAAACTGCATTAGGTATATCAAATGTAATTTCTGCAAATTTGGCTGAGGAAAGTCTTTGTAAAAATGTAAAAGCTTGCTCCTATTTCACTGAAAATTCAATTGCTAAGTTGCCAAATACTACTGATGAGCAGGAAACACTATGCAGGTGTTTCCATTTGTACAAGGAGTCCTTAATCCTTTTTGTACGAAAAAAAAATGAAGTTGAATAAGGATTATAAAGATATATAATTTTAGAGGATTATTTTGTTCCTGGTTTTATTCTGTAGGAGCAAACACATTGTTGTATCTAGGTCACTTGTTGGCTGCAGGCTATTTGGGATTCCCAGGGGAGAAGGCACTTGAGAACCCTTTTCAGTCTGTGCCTGCTTCTCTTGGGATGTACTTGCTCTTTGACAATATGGGTTTTGTCTCAGTGCTACTATTATTAACTCAGATTATGTGGGTTTATAACCAGTTTTACATAGGAAGGCATCTCTGGTCATATCACTTGAAGGACTTTCCCAGCTCTGCATTTTCCTAAGCCTTTCTGTCACAGGCACTTGGACAAATTTCCTTGAACAAATTTCAGGGAAGATTCCAGAAATCAGTACTTGTCTATGTGAAGTCCACAGTTTCTTGCACACCTGGGATAAGTGAGGGCTCTACCAGACAACAGCAGGAGTTCACCCTTAAAACTGCACCTACAGCTGGCACGGAAGCAGATTCCCAGACTAAGTCCGGCCCAAGCTCACTTCCACAAATGAGGGACTTCCTGTAAGTAAACCAAGAAACAAAAGATAAAAATAATGCTCCTCCCCAGCTGCTGTCATGTGGGGAAATCAGAGCATGAGATACACCTTCATCTGAACCAGGGAAGCTCAAAGCCACATCCCCGAGAGATGGTTTGCACACTCCAACAGCGTAATATTCCAGTGTATCCCTTCTGCCCTACCGGACTGAATCCAAAGCAATGGCTGTAAGAATAGAGAACCTCCGTCAATCATAAGCCTGTATTCAAGATAAAACAAAAAAAAAAACAACCCATGAGCAAACTGTGGAAATGTGTCCTTCTTTCCTCTTTCGGTCGAGCAGCTGCTGTCGCTCAGGGAGGTGCTGGCACTGGCACCTACAAATGCAACGAGCGCGCGCTGTGGTACCGAAGCTGAGCTGAGGCCTGGGGGAGACTGCACTTCCCTGTGTGCTGCAGGGAGAACGCAGTGCTGGATGCTGGGACTCTGCTCCCCCCTGAGGGAGAGCTGTAAACAAGGGGCAGGAAAGGAGACGAAGGGCCGTTACCGCTGGATGTTCCCAGCAAGCCTTGGAGGAAATGAAGGAAACAGCCGGACCTGACTCACTGGGGATGGGTGTTTTACTTGCCGCTTGTGTAAACTTACTCCAGCTCAGCTTCCAGTCCACTGTTCTGCTACTTTCCATGATTACAAAGGTTCTTCTTGTCATACACACAGGTTTGCACCTGCCTGGAGTAAGGTATAGCTGCTAAACATGCCTAGGAGAGGGAATTGGTTTTCCAAGGAGGGCTCAAGCAGATGATTTTAGTTAATTTTAAGACCCTTAGAGAACTCCCTTCCTCTGCACTACTTCTGGCATGTCAGCAGCTTAACCAAGAGTTACTGCCAGGTTCTGTCCTGCTGTCTGCCTGGCTTTTTACACGCACAACTGTGTGCTTTGCATGTAGGAGAATGAAACCCAGAACAATGTCTGCTGTGGAGCAGTGAGGACGTGACAGCACCGGGCTTCAACGGGACAGGATGTTTACGAGGAGGATGTCTGAGTGGGAGGGCAGTGTCCAAGCTGCCTCTCAGCCTGCTGATAGCACAAGGCACTGCAGGAAGCAGGAGCACATCAAGGTACAGGGCCCTGCTCCTGTTGCTGCTGGGCCTCTTTGCAGCAGGAGGCTTTCCTTGCAGGGAAAGGGGCATCCCAGGTACTCAGGTGGTGCAGCCCAGAGTTCAGTGGGCTGAGACAGGACATGGTGCAGCCCAATCCACCTGGGACACCTCTGTGCTGCTCTCTGTCTCACTTCCCACTAATGCTGGCTCTCACCTTGCCAGGGGAGGACCCCCAGGGATCCCCTGGCCAAAAAACATTGACTCACTGTAGCTCACCTTCTTAAAGGGGGGATAGTCCCAGCATGGAACAGGACCTCACCTGCTTACCCTGAGCAGGGTTCCAGATATGCAGATGTTCTAAACATAAGAAAACCGTTTCTTTTACCACAAGGATTGTTAAACTGGGCCAGATTGCCCAGAGAGACTGTGGACTCTCAAGATATTAAAACCCCAACTGGACACAGTGCTGGGCAGCTCCAGCTGACTCTGTTCTGAGCCAGGGGGTGGGCTAGATGGTCTCCAGAAGTGCCAGCCAGCCTCAGGGATTCTGGAGCCCACCTGTTCTTCATTGTCACTGGCAGAAGCACTTCAATGGCACTGCAATTTTGCACAGGCCCACACAGAATTTAGAAGTCCAGTTCCCACGAAGTTAGGGAATGAGAGCTTGGCCCACAGAAGGATACAGGTAGTGATACTGAGAGCTCCACATTTTAACTTCAGGCACTTTTCAACCCAAGTAAGGCATGAAGAAAAGTCAGGCACTCAAACTCTCTGTGCAATAGCCAGAGAAAGCAAGGTATCTCAGGATATGATTCACAAAAGCAAACAGAAAACTGCCTCTGCAGATGCTGGAGGTGCAAGGACAGGTGTAAAGATTAAGCCCTTCTTAGACAATGAGCTGCCCTTTTCTGAATGACAGAGGTGCTGTTTTCCAGTCAGGATGAGGAATTCCAGCCTACTGCCAGCTGCTAGGAACTTCTAAAATGCAGTAGGAAGAAGCATCACCTATTTATGTAATGTCCCAGAAGTTTGAGCACCAACCTAAGAGAGACATGATCCAGAGTTGATTTCCCAGTATTTTGTGACCTTTGGGAATTTGAAGTATCCCTTTCCTCACTGTTGACTGTAAACACAGTGATGTAGAATAGGAATCTCAATGGCAGAAGCTGATCCACTCTGCTGGGAAAAGACATCCACACAAAGGAGTTATGGAATCAGAAGGCAGCAGCACAAGTATGATGTCCCTGGTCAGGCCAAGCTCCCTCCTCTCTTTTGCTGAACTCCTCAGAGCACATCCTGGAGGACACACACCTGTGTAAGCCTCAGGAAATGATCAGGGAAAAAAAAAAAAAGAGAGACTTATCAAAGAGATGACTCTGGATATCAATTTGAGGAGACAGAAAATACAGGTAAAGCCATCCTCAGTCACCTGTTGAGCATAATTCTTTGCACACCTTGCATTCTTGATCAGCAAAGATCAATACTGAAGGAAAGTGCATCCTTATATAAATCCTGTACCCCTTTAAGCAAATCCAGGCATCTATATTGCAATTAGTAAAACTGGAGCAGTGACGAACAAAGCAACCTACTCTGTTTATTTTGCCGTAAAATGGAAACTCCCAGCAACCCCAAAACTTCTGAATTCACCCTTTTTTTTTTCCATGATCACAATAATAAGCTGTCTTAGGGCTTCCCTTTTTCCTGCTACTCCCAGACATCCCAAACACATACTGTCTTGTATCTAGTTGTCCTCCTCTCTTCTTCTTTCCCTTTATTTGTGCCTTTTCTCTGCCAGGCTCTGTTCCACTCTCCCATGTGGGGGAAATCTCCCTACAGGCTGTGAACCCCTGTCACTACAGTCAAACTGGCAGACAGGGACAGAATTACCTTTACTGGGAACCAGTGTGCTGTCTCCTTTCAGTCCACAGCTGAGCACAGCCAAACAAATCTTTGATGCAGGCAGGGCTGCTCAAGATATTTACCAGTGTACCTAGGAGAGAATACCCAAGAATTTGAGCTGTGGATTCAGCTTTTTAATGCAGCCTACAGAGTTTTTTTTACCCACGTCCCACTCAATTTCTTCTAAATTCAGATGTTTCATTCATTTACATTTATCTGACGATCTCAGATGTAATCCTGGGATCCTGTGTAATCCTGTAAAGTCTGGGACAACCTGGCACTTTTCCTTAAAACCCTGGCTGCCTGCTGGGAGGAAACACAAGGTCTTCACGCATGTACAGCTAAGGAGAGGGAAAACAAGAGACTCAGCTAATGAAGGAAACTTTAAAAAGCCCCTCTGTTTCTTGAGTCGGGATCAGGTGGGTCAGGTGCACCCTGGAGGCAAAGCAACCAAGCACTACAAGCTTTCTCCCCTTGCCCAAACCCAGGGGGAGGATGCAGTTATTACAGAATCACACAATATTCTGAGTTGGAAGGAGCATCGAGTCCAGCTCTTAGCCCTGCAAAGGGCCATCCCTGTGTCACACCGTGTGCCTGAGAGCGTTGTCCAAACGCTCCTTGAGCTCTGTCAGCCTTGGTGCTGTGCCCGCTGCCCTGGGGAGCCTGGTCAGTGCCGAACCACCCTCTGGGGGAAAAACCTTTTCCCAATATCCAACCTAACCCTCCCCTGACACAGCTCCAGCCGTTCCCTCGGGTCCTGTCCCTGCTCACAGAGCAGAGGTCAGTGCCTGCCCCTCCGCGGCCCCTCGTGAGGAAGCTGCAGATGCTGTGAGGTCTGTCCTCAGGGACAGTGCTCTCTCCTCCGGGCTGAACACACCAAAGTGCCCTCAGCCGCCCGTACGGCTTCCCCTCCAGGCCCTTCACCCACATTCATATTATTCAATTAAAAAAAAAAAAAAAAAAAGGAAGGAAAATACCTTGCGCTCGGACGCGTCGGGGGCGGCTTTTCCCGGCCGGGCGCAGGAGCGGGGAGAGGAGCGGGCACAGGACGCGCCGTGTCCCGCGGCGGCCCCTCGGCCGCCCTGCCCGGCCCGGCCCGGCCCGGCCCTGCCCCGCCGCGGTGCCGTCGGAGCGCGGCCGCGGCCCCGCTCGCCAATCAGGGCGGCCCGCCTGCCTTCCTGTAGGTGTGCCCGGCTCACCTGGGCCCGCTCGGCGCTCATGACACACCTGCGGCCCCGCGCAGGGCGGCGGGAGGGCGGGCGGCGGCCGAGGGGCGCCGGGGGGGGCAGCGCTGGCCCCGGCCCCGCGATGCGAGCCCGGCGCAGGTAAAGCTGGGGAGGGGGGGGGGGGGAGGCGTTGCCGTATTCCCGGGAGAGGCGTTGCTGTGTTCCCGGGATCGGTGTTCCCGGGATAGGCGCGGGCCTGGCGCCGGATCCCCGCGGAGCCCGGGCCGGGGCGCACGGACGGAGGGGCGGCTGCCCCGCGGGGCCGGGGCGGGGGCGACGGGCGGGCTCGGGGGAGCGCGGGGCGGAGGGGGGGGGACAAGGGGGGAAGGAAAGGGGAGGCAGGGCGGCCGACCCACCATTTTAGGACCCGAGGGGGGACGGGAGGAGGGATCTCCGGGGAAGGAGCTGCTCGCTCCTCCCGGTGCGGGTGCGCGGTGCGGGCGCCGTCGGGGCGCGGAGCCCCCCCCGCCGCGGGGGCGCTGCGGGAGCCCCGGTGCCCGCCAAGAGGCGGCCGAGGGTGCGGCTGCCCGCCCGCCCCGGGGCAGCGCCGGGGTCCGCATCCTTCGCGCGGGGGTCCCGCATCCTCCGCGGGGGCTCCGCGCCCCGACGGCAGCGCCCGCCCCGCCGCCCCCCCGCCCGCCGCCGGCAGCGGGGAGGGCCCGCAGCGCAGGCCCGGTCCCAGGCTCGGCTGCCAAGCAGCCCGAGCCTCTTCCCGCAGAAATGGTGGTGCCTCCCACGCAGGAGCGAGATCCCACGGTGTGCTCGCTTGGGTTTTCCAGCTCCCGCCGGGAGCCGCGGCCCGGGAGCCGCGAGGCTGAACTCTGGACACTTCGTTGTTTTTCCTCCTCGCCTCGTGACTTTTATGGCCTGTCACGGAGGGAAGGCAGAGGAACGCGAGGCGAGATCCCTGCCCGCTGCTCGCTTCCTGCCTCCTTCCCGCAGTCCCGGCCACCGCAGCAACTCCGATGGCAACCCCAGCGCCCCAAACAACCTGCTGCGGGGGATTCCGAGCTCCCACGGCTCTCTCCTGACCCGTCCTGCTTCCACCACCCATGTTTGTCCTCGTGCTTGATGCTTCGTGTATTCCCAGATGTTGGCCAAAACCTGGATCAAACCTGGTAGGGATTACAGGGTCAGAGGAGGAGATCTGAGCTCAGCTCATTGGTGTTGACTTGTTGCAGACTGGACGTGGATGCTGTTGGCTTCTTCTTGAGAAGCCTGTTCCTCTTGGACCAAGCCACATCTGTAACGTGTTGTTGGAAGTTTTGTGACCTGATTCTCTGGTGTTCTGGAGTTCCTCATAACCTAAATGACTTGGAGATGGCTTGGATAAGGGCACAGTCCTTTAAAAGGGTTGCACAGGGGGGAGGTGGCTTGTTTTGGAGGAATAATGTATGAGTGACCCAGATTTCAGAACTGTGCCTGAATTGTGTGAGCAGGAGGTATCTGTAAATCAGAGTTGAAGTTGTACCATATCTGAATTCTTCTTAATTCTTTGTTAATGTTGGGAGCAGCTCCTGTCCTGCCTGTACAGCAGCCCAGCGGTCTGGGTAGATCTCAGTGGGGTTATGTGGTCTAGGCCCTAGTGACAGCAGGGCCTGAGGTCAGTGTTCCTGCTGTCTGAAATAGTGGGACACAAATACTTCCTCTGGGAACCTCTTGTGCATCCTGATAGATTTTGCCAGTAAGAGTCTGTTCCCCTGGCCTATTTTTTTTTTTTTATTTCATCTTGCTGACTTTAGAGGGATGTTCTTACTCTTGTTCTGTTGAGTCTTATCCTTTCTTACGGTTCACTTGTTTCAAGTGCTGTCTAGCAGGAAAGAGCCAAATTACGTTATAGTTTTTGACTTTTTTTTCTAATTTTTTTCTTCTTTTTAATGTAATCTACTTTGGAGTCTAGTTTAAAGTGGGCTGTTTTATTTAATTAGTTTGTATTCATGTAAATTATGTTCAGTCTCAGTGGTTATTCCAGGCAAAATTGAAGAAACAGCCCGCAAGGGATTTCAAATTCGTAATTGGAATCACATTTTGTTCCAAGGATGTTTGATTCTAAGAGTTACTGTGCTTTCTGTCATCTGGTATCTTTCCAGCTTGATGTTGTTTACTTAGTTACTGTTTAGCTAAATTATCCATAGCTAGTTTATTTCAGTAGTCATGCCTGGGAAGTTTTGCAATTCCTTTGCAGCTCCTCACTGAACTCCAGCCGAATCTTTTAATGAAGTACTTAGCAGTGACTTCAGTGCAAATGTAGCTGTGCTCTACTGTTTTGGCACTTGGGCTGTACAGAGAGGAATGATTTCTCTCCTTCATGAGGTGATCACACAGTTGACGTTTGTATCATCAACCATTTGGGGGCAGATGCCTTAACCTGACCCCTGGCAGGTATTTACATTCCCAGCTGGTTATCACTGCATCGAATCCAGAATTCTACTAGAAAAGTAGCCAGTCTTGATTTCAAGATATCAAGCGAGAGACTGCACTAGTTCCCCAGGTAAATTATTCCAATGGCTCATTGCCCTCACTAATTTCTTATCTCAATCTGTTCCGGCCACAAAGTCTTGCTACAAGTTTTCGTGTCAGATTACAGAGCCTTCTGCTGCCAGGATGACACGTTCCAGCAGAAGGATGGCCTGTTAGCTGTGTTCAGCTCTTCCTTTTGGGAAGAGGCAGTCATGGAGGTGGAGCCTGGGTGATCAGTGGCTGAGTGTGTGGACAGGACTTCAGAGAAATGTGATTGAATAACTCATATTGCTTGGAGTTTGCCTTCACGTGATGAGTAATCCAGCATGACAACAGGCTGCTGTTGAAGGAATGATCCAGTTCTCATTCAGTCCTGATTGCAAACTCCTGCTGCTTCTCTTGGACCGGATCTAGTGACCAAGAGGCCTCAAATCAGTCCCCAGCCCCGCGGGGCAGCCGCCCCTCCATCTGTGCGCCCGGGCCCGGGCTCCGTGGGGATCCTGCTCCAACTGAAAATTAACCCCCTTCTCAAATAAAAAATATGACTTTTGGATCTGGAAGTGGGATCAGGTTGTCTTGTGGCCAGACAGTATTAGGATTGCTGCGAAAGTGTAGCATGAGAAACATGGAGAGGGACCACCTCTTTCAACAGCAACCCCCCTGCCTGTGCTGGATTAGATGCCAGAGGGAAACACACATTTAGTTCCTACGTTTTTGTGCTGAGATAAACGGGCTGTGGTTGCACAAATCCTCTCATCTGGCACTGCTGTTGAAAGAAGCTGTCATGACTACCTGCTGTCATCCATGCTGGTTCCCTGCTCCAGTTTGTTGTGAGACCACACATACACCTGTACCACCAGGAGAGACAGGGCAGTGTGGGGGTGGGAATGAGAAGGGCAAAGGATGGAACTCTTTTTAGCACTGAAGAGTGTGTGAAACTAAGGCTTGAGATACAGAAGTCGTCACAAGCACACCTTACCTTAAATCTTGATAGAAGCTAATGTGTTTTTTCACCTCCCCTTTGCAGCAGATGTATGAGAGTAGCTACCCTGATTTACTCAGTAATGAAGGTTAACTCTGTTGCGTGACTTGGGAGAACTGGGTTTAACCAGTACTGGATTTAGGTCAGCTGCATTTATGTCTTTGGTCAAGAAGCATGTGTTACAGTTTGACTTTGTGTGTGGGAAAGAGCATCTAACGTAGGAAGAAGAAGGTCTGTGCCTTGTCTGTGACGCATTGGTACCTATGATGGGCTCATCAGTGCAGAAAAGCATTCATGCATTCTAGATATGAGGTTCTTGGTGGTGTTCAGTGCTGAGCAAGGTGGGGTGCCCTTTTGGGAAAGCTTCATTAATCTTGTCTCTTCCATTAACAAGTGACTCCAACTTTCTTGCTCTCATAGTGGGATTAGTTTGCTGAGACAAAATCCATTCCCCATCTCTTCTTTTGAACACCATTCCTTCAAGTGCCATGCAGAGCACTGCAGGGGATGAGGAACTGAGCCTGTGGTGGAGGCTTGTTTTGAGCTCATGGTTTGGGGCTTGGATTAAAAGTGAGATGAAGTCAAAGCAGAAATTCCCATGACTTTAGTACAAGTTCGGGGCAAGGTCAAGGGGAGGACTATTGGTTTTGATAGTGGGGAAAATTTAGAAGGGGGAAGGAAGGTGATTACCATGACTTGTGTACAAATATACGTAGATAAACAGACATACATATGTAAATATATACAAAATAGAGGGTGTTCTGATGCTAGGAGAGTTTGAGGAGGAGTGACTGTAGAAACTGTAATTGGATAGTACACAAGGAGTGAACTGAGATGGGAGGAACACATGAACCTGCTGCTCACAAAATACTGCATTAAGGCAGAGTTGGCCATAAATCTTCTTCCTGAAAACATACCCTATTTGCATCGTCACACAGAAGTGTGTGACATTTAAACGTCAAACCAACTCTCTGTAACCTCAAATTGAACATCCAGCTGCAGGCAGGGGCCTCAGTGTGTGAGGTCCACTGCCCATGGCCTCACTGGTGCTCAGAGTACATTTAGTTCCTGCCACTGATCGTACACAAAAATTCCCAAATCTTTACCTGGATCAGGCTGAGGTGGTACTCAGTGGGATCCACAAGCTTGGTGGCCCCCTGCATGTGCCACCCATGGGCAGAGCAGAGTTGGACACTGGTGAGCAGACGCAGCCTTGCACAGGGTGTGGCTGGAGGAGAGGTGAGGAACGGCTCCTGCTTCGATAAATCCAGCAGTAGAGTTTGTAAATCCAAATACAACCCTCTGGAGGGAAGGGGATTAAGATCTTGGTCACATTAGGGCATGATGTGTTCAGATTGTAGGAGCCCAGGGACAATCAGGGGACACTTGGGATACAAGCAGACCTGTAACCAGTTGGATATGGTCCTTGTTCACAGCTGCCATAGCGTGGCTGCCATGGCTACACTTTCGTAGTCAATAATAGAAACAGACGCCCAGAGCAGTGTTAAACTAACACATATGCCACTAGTGGGGAGGAGAAGAAGATGCTTTGCTCGCAGTCTTGCTGGGCAGCTACAAAAAGTAAGGATGTGTAAGTTGTATGGTATGTGTGCCTTACACTCACAAGTGCCTACAAATAGACTTTGAATAGACTAAATCTTAACTGGGCCCTTATATCTTCACTACAGATTCCTGTCCTGTGAGGAGGAACTGGTGGAGACTTGGTAAAGTACATGGGTAAGATTTGCTGGTATAGCCCATTTTACAGAAGGAAGGGTGCTGCAGCTGTACCCGTGTCTAGCAAAGCTCTGATGCTGTAGTTGGGCCTGGACTCCAGGCAAAATCCTTTTGCCATGGACTAAGCCTGAGTTTAGATGCGGAAATTCTGCTGTAGGTGTTCCATAGTGCAGGCATCCAAGGATAACTGCAGACCTATGAATTGTAATCTGGCTGCAACATTTGAGTTCATCTCCTCTCTGAGGTACTCTGAGATCACTGTCTGATTTTACAGGTGAGCCAGATGGATAGTGAAGTTGAGAAGGTGCTGTATGTATCTGTTTTCCCACTGTTGCTGGAGAAAGAGATGTTCTGAGTATGCTGCCAGCTCTGCAGGACAGGGACAGTGTCTCAGTGCACAGTATTTAGAACAGTGAGGATTTGGTCCTGATTGTTGGTATTTCAGATGGCTCAAATAACTGTTCTCAATGTTTGTTGCTTCTCTGCATCCCTCTTTTTCTGTGACTCACCTTGCACATGGAGATATTTCAGGCTGGAGTCTGGGTGCAATACAGCTGATAGATCTTGTGGCTCTTTTTAAAATGATGTACTTCTCTCTCCCTTCTCTACCCTTCCCCATAGAATATCCTGAGTTGGGATCCACGGGGACCTGCAAGGATCATTGAAGTCCAACTCCTGGGAAAGATGTTTTCTCCTGGAAAGGCATATTCCAGGCAAGCAGAAGCTCAGGATGGGCAGTGGGGGTAGCACTGAGAATGCTGCAGTGCAACACACCACCCTGTCAAGACTTTGTGCTGTGACAAACCCTGAGGCAGAGAGAGGATGCTCTCTCTGGGGAAAGACAGGCAAAGGGACGTGGGACTGTCCCTATTTTTATAGCAAACTATGGGTTGTGGTGTGTTTTCTTACATGTGCAAGTGGCTGGGGAAGACGGGTTTACCTCTCAAGTCATCCAGTAATTTCTTAGTAACAACTGGTGCTGTGTGGAAGCATGGGAAATACATTACTGCGCTCTTCCTCATCCCTGGGCACAGCTGGGAGGAGGGGATGTGCTGTAAGTGCACGTGGGGGAGACTGAAAGGGAAGCTCTAAGGTGTTCCTTGTGGGCACAGGGTGAACACTGCCCGTTTCGGTGCCATCTGGGACGTCAGTCTTCCTCTGATGTTGCTTCTACAGTTCACTTTGTCTTCCTGCCCCTGCACAATGAGCAAACTGAGCTGTTTCATTTTGGAGAGGTGCAGAGATGAGCAATTTGGACGTATGCTGGAGCAATGAAATTTGCCTTATCCTGGAAGAGCAAGGCCAGGCATGCAAGTTATGTGATTGTAGTGTGTGCTCTGGCCAGTCACAAGGGAGGGCCAGGGCCTTAAAAGGCAGCTAAAAATGGTGTCTGCATGTATAGAAAAGTCACGACAGCTGAGTTGCCCAGTGGGTGTTATCAGATATACCCACAGACATTTTTCTTTCATTCCATACCAGCATCATTTTTACCTATTCAGCTGCTGAGTGTGTAATAGCAGTGATATCAAAGGCTTGAAAACAGAGGGTAAAAGGGGAAAAATGGATTGACTCCGACTCTGATAGTCATAGCAAAATGGCTTTAAAAGAAAAGGCGAGATATGCTGAATTGTGTGCAAGATGAAACCTGGCATGATTAAAACTCTCAAGAAGAAAATCTACCCTAAAGTGTATTATGTTTCACTAGAAAGTTGCCTTTGAAAAATTAATTTGAAAGATGGCATTGTACAAAGTTTGGTTGTGACCACTTGAAAGAGGGAACAAAGTGCATTTAAAGGGGAAAAAAGTACTCACAGATGCAGGAGACGAATACAGAAGTGTTGAGGTAAATGTGCAAAACCATGGTTTTGAACAGCAGATAGTTTTGTGCTTAGAGGAAGCAAGAAATGTCTGATGCTGTATGTCCTAAATTCATAAAATTGATGGAATTGGAGAAAGGGTCTCACCTGAATGTGGACACAGTGAGAAAAGACAGCCGTGAATATCTGATGTGTGAGAGTTTATGGGGGTGGGAGCTTTCTTTGACTGAGCAGTGAGACCCCCACACTACAACAAGTGTGATACCAGAGTAACACTGACCCAGAATGAGCCAAAAAACTAATTACTGTGTGAAAAAGGTGTCTGTTGTTTGTAGTAAACAACTTTACAGCAGAAAAGGAAAATATCCTAGTACCCGTCTTGTTGTGTTGAAGCGCTTGGAGGCAAAAGACACAGAAGGAAGGAACAGAGCAAGCAGTCGATATATTTTTGTTGGTGAAGGGATTGCTTAAATAAGACTTTGCTTATGGCTGTAATCAGATACAGAGTTTATAACAGGGCTTTGCATATTCAGTACACTGAGCAGCCACTCCCTGACTAATCCTCAGAGTATGGCTGTGAGGTAGGAGGGGTTAGAATTACCTCAGCTGCACAGATGACCCTCAGACAGGCAGAAACTGCTGGAAACTGCCAGAATTAGGAACTGGTGATTCTGCTAGATAAGGTCTGGGGATGAAGGCATAGTTCTTGGTTGCCTTAAGAAACCCCAAAAAGCAGTTACAATATAAACCCTCTGTAGATCCTTCCTTTAATAAATGACTGCAGCGGGGAATTGAAGGAAGGAGAGCTCCTAATATCCTAACGTGTGTGTTCCCCTTTCAGCCTGGATTATGTTATTGATGATAACAGTTACCCTTTGTGGACCCACTGGCTTGAAATTTCTAGTGGCTGCACCAATGTTTAACTGCTCATAACCTGTAGCTGTTGGTAGAGGCAAGACTTAAAATGGCAGAATGCATCCTTGTCACCTCCTGTGAAGGTTAGTGCTGATAGAGCAGGAATAACCAAAAGTTCAGAGTGCTGAGGTGTTGCCCGTGTGTGCACCAAAAGCAGCAATGCTGTATGTCCTGCTGTAGGCAGAGCTGTAATTTCACCTTCCCTGGCACACCTGGAAGAGGAGAGGTCCTGGATTCAGTAACAGGCAGATAATATTTGTGCTGAAAGTTGGGTTCCTTGAGTGTATCAGTGGCAGAAGTAAGATTTAAGGCCCGTTTTCCAGACAGGAAGGTGTTTAGGTGTAGAGGACTCTAGAAAGGAGAGCTCTGACTCTTCCCTCCTTCTTGGGCATGGTCCACTGACACTCCCAGCCTTTCCCCCTTCAAGCCCCTCTGGTGCTCTGATCTTTCTCAAACTACAGTGGTCACACCACATCGTGCTCTTTGCTGTTACATCCAGTGATTTTTTTTCAAGCATTTTGCCCACTGTGCCAAGCCTGATAAACTTTTTCACGTGAGTTTGGGCAGTGTCAGAAGATACAAGTGATAGCCACCTGTGGGGCTGAGGTGGAGGAACTCCACTGCATCTCGTTGACCTTGGGAGACATGGGATGTTTATGTGTTTATTTATGCCCCGCTGATCAAAGCGTGTTGCAGGTAATGGGAAAAAGAATGAGCTGAGTCTTGGGTTTCATTTACCTGGTGCCTGTAACTTCCCAGGGGAAGTCTCTCATGGATGCTAAGGTATGCAGCAGTCCAATTAGAATATAGGATGCACGCTTGCGTGGGCTGGTGGACGCGAAGGCACCGAGGACTTTGCATTCCTTAGCCGGAGCTGTTTGTGACCGTGCCATAAAAGAGGTAAAGGAAATTGTATCGGGTCGGTTTTCCACTGTTAGTCACAGTGACTGTTAGGAGTTAAGTTGCCTCATGTTCTAATTTCTCACTGAAGTCACGAGGTGAATTTGAGGCCCACAAACCTTATTTTACTCCTCTGCGTCGCCATCTGATAGGGTTGGACCTGGGAGGGGAAAGAGAGAGGTGGTTTTACATGCCACAGGGTTGAGGAAAAGGAAGCCGTAGGCCAGTCAAGGAGAGTCAGAGTCGATGTCTTCAAAGACTCCCAAAGGGCAATCTCAGGATTGTAATTGCTCACCTAATATCTGAAGAGCCATGGAGCCATCAAAGAGTACTATTTTAGGAAATCTTGAAGAGTGGTGGTGGGAAGCACACTTTGCCCACTAATTCATGTGCAGAAAAATGAAAATGGAGGGAGGAAGGAATAAAATATCTGTAATTGTTCCTTGTGCGTTGAAACTCGTTTAATTATTAGAATGGGAAAAATTTTGTAATTAGTGCATCATAGAAATGCTAGTGATGTTTCTAAGCTGGTATAAAATCAATTCTTTAAATTAATCCAGACTCGGAGGTGAAAGTGCACTTTCACTGCACGTGAAAGTATGAGGGCAAAATTTTTGCCCATTGACAAATAAGGGGAGATATTGCTGAAATAGAGAATATCAGTATTGTTGATCTGTGTGTGCAATTTCTAAATTCTTTTAAAGATTGTATCTGTAGGGCTCTACTTTTTTTTTTAATTTATAATATGTTCTGTTAATTACAGTATTAGAAACTAAAGCTAAATCTTAACTACAACATCTGTGAGCTGTAATTACTTCTATAAACTTTGAAATAAGGTAGTGGTAATTGGTGAAGCTAGTTATAAAAAGCATTTCATAAGATTGATGTATATCAGTTACACCATTTAAACCCCTGATTTATACATCTTTTCACAGCTCATTCTGAAAGACAAGGTCATAAGAATGTCTTCCCCTCCCCTTCCGTTTGGAGTGTTTCCATGTTAGACTTTGCAGAGGGTTTCAGGAGGTTTCTAGGGCTTTCCCTAGGATCTCCTTCATGTTGCTACTTGTTTTCAGAGTTGTTCACAGGGGCTGTCTGCCATGGAACATCCTCTGAGACCCAGTCCTTTGCTGAAGAGAGAAGGCTGTCTTTGGGTTCATGGATAGAGTCATGGATAGATTTGGGTTCATGGATAGAGTCAGTGGCAATAACGAGACAAGGAAACATTAAACCATAAAAGTAATGGCTTTGGAAATGTTTGTAAATTTGATTTGAATATCCTGCTTCCCCTAGTGCCCCCTTCTCAGCTGGAAGGGGAGCAGACGTGTTTCCAGCAGAGGGACAGGAGTGTAGAATTTCCCTGCTGTGCCGCTCCTGTTCTGTGTGGGCTGCTGAGGGAGCATCTGCTCCTGTGACTGAGGTGCTTGGCAGTCACATGTGGAGAGACACCCACGCTGGAGTGTCAGGGACTTACTTGCAGATCCTGGGTGTGGTTTCACCATAACTTAGGTCCAAGTCCAGGTTTCTGCTTCCCTGCTTGCCAACCCGTTGCCCAGCCCCCAGTTCTTGTCCACTCCTTGCAGTTGTTGCCACAGGTTGTACATCTGCTCCAGGGTCCCCAGCACAGCAAGGACATGGAGCTGTTGGAGCGACTCCAGAGGAGGCACCAAGATGATCAGAGGGATGGAGCAGCTCTGCTGTGAGGAAAGGCTGAGAGAGTTGGGATTGTTCAGCCGGAAAACAAAAGGCTTCAGGGTGACCTAATTGTGCCCTTCCAGTACCTGAAGGGGCTACAAGAAAGATGGAAAGAGACTATTTACAATGGCCTGGAGTGACAGGACAAGGGGCAATGGCTTCAAAGTGACAGAGAGTAGGTTTAGATTGGCTATTAGGAAGAAATTCTTCCCTGTGAGGATGGTGAGGCCCTGGCACAGGTTTCCCAGAGAAGCTGTTGATGTCCCATCCCTGGAAGTGTCCAAGGCCAGGCTGGATGGGGCTCTGAGCAACCTGGGCTAGTGGAAGGTGTCCCTGCACAGGGCAGGGGGGGTTGGAATGAGGTGATCTTTAATGTCCCTTCCAGTCCAGGCCATTCTATGATTCTATATGCAGCTACTGCAGGGAGCTGTCATGTTTACCTTTATTTATTTATTTTTTTCTCCTGTGTCACACCTTTATGCTGCTCACGTCACTCTGCTCTGGGTTGTTTTTTTTGCCTAGACAACTCCCTGGGATGGCTCATATGGGCACTGGCATGAGGGAGATGATGGCAGCAACCTGGATGCATAGTAAGTTAGTCTGTTCTGGATTTCAGAGTGCCACATCAAGACTTAATGAAAATTTATTAAGACCTGATTCCAGGTGGTGTTGGATAATTTCTACAGTCAGCAGTAGAAGGAGGTGAAGGAACTCTATTTTTATTTTTTTTTTTACGGAGTGGAGCATAAACAAATGGACTTTGCAGAATATCTGCAAATACCTAAATTGGGCCTGCCAAATTCAATTATTCATCTTTGTTAACCCAGTTACATCACAGTATTTTTTGCTGCTAGTTTTTTAGTTTCTGGTAGCTCATGTAGCTCACTGCATCAAGCCTAAATACTCTGCACTGTCATCACTTCAAACTGCTGAGAACCCGGGATAAGGCAGAGAGGGAAGGGAGGAGTTGCCCTTCCTCTCCTTAGTCACAAATTCAGGCTTAACATTAAAAATTAAGATAAACCTAGACAGCGAGGTCTAATTTTTGAATCATATTTAGTTTTTCAAGCCTGTTCCTCACCCCTTAAAGGCCATACATCCATTTTTCTGAACTGTAAGCAAAAATTCTCACATAACCACATGATTCCAGGGAGAGGGACTATGTGAAAAACAGAAAATATTGGGATGTGCACAATAAATCTATGCTAGTTGGCCATGCAAGTGTTGGACCGTGAGTAACAACAAGTTTTCCTTGTGTTTGCATTAGTACCTTCCTATTCAGCACCCACACAATTCCTGTGGCTTTGGGTGTGTGAAGCTATTTTTCCACGGGGGAGAGGGAAGGGGTCCCCTCTGGTGCTTTCCCACATTTACATTGCTTAAAACATTTTATTTATATCTAATACTTTTTGCTTCCAATAGCAAATTTGTCCCATTGTGCTCGTAGCTTCTTCGATCTGAGGGCACCAATTAAACTTCCAAGAAAGAATGGTTTGTTCCCTGAAAAGCTGGGTTAGGGGAGGGTTGTACCAAAATCTGTTTTCCCCACACACATCTCTACATCCTTTTTGAATGGACTTCTTTTTCTCTACTTTAGCTGCAGTTTTCAGTACAAAGCTCCATCACTGTTACAGTATTGCCAGGTATTTTTGATTATGTTACAAATAGCATAACTTTTTTAAAACCTCGTTACTGGAGTCATAATTAAAAACACTATGGGGTGTTCAGCTAAGGCTAAAAAGATGCATTCTGAAGGCACATATGAGGACAAATGTGTGTGTGATTTTGTTGTTGTTGCTATCTCTTGGTATGCTTGACATCATTCTTTTTTTTACTGTTCTCTCCAGTTGATAGTACAATATTGAAGCCATGGCACAGGTTCTGCTGCTGTTATGGCTGATGACAGCGTGCTGTCACCAGCATGGTATGATATACGAGTGCAGTTTTGTGGGTATTTTAGGAATTTTTTTGGTTGCATCATCTGCAGCTTTATCATCTGTCCTGTGGGGCTCTGACAGCTACCAGAAATCTTACTGTTTCCGAGGTTGGCTGTGAAAGAGGTTATATTACGTGTTTGCCAAGAAAATCAGGTGGGTAACTTCAGAGGCCCTCTGTGCAGGGGAGGACAGTTTGTCCCAGTTCAGTTTGCTGAATATTGTCCCTCGTTATCTGTAGGTTCACTGGGTACAGGTAACGTGACAACAGCTGTGCTCAGCAATGGTTCCACTGTGCAGTCTGGGCAAGGCCAGGCTTTCAAGTGCGTTTCCAAGTCCTTTGATGTTTTAATGGCATTTGCATGTGTCAAAATGGTTTGGTGCAAACATTAGCATTCTTTAATCTGAGACTCAAAAACAGCAGCGTGGGATTCTGGCTCATGCTTCTGTAGCGTAGTGAGAGACTGTGAGATTTCTGCTTCTGACTGGAGAGTCTCTCTCATGCAGGTCCTGAATCATTCTGCTCAGAGAGGAACTGGGAACTCCTTGAATTTGTAGCAAACATGCCATCTAGGAATGTGTACAGCATGTTGCTGGCACCCACAACTGCATAAAAAAGTAGGAAAGTTATTTGGGAAGTCCTTTTGTGCCCCAGATGTTTCTGTCAGTTGTCTCTCCATCCCCAGGGTTTGTAGAGAGACCTGCACGGAGCAACTTGCAGTGACTCAGTACATTGCTTTCCCTGTGGGAATTTTGCTATCCACCTAGTGGTGTCAATAGTCTTTCTACCAAGCTCAAGCAGTAAGAACCATACCCTGTTCTTGTTTACTCTCGTACTAGAAAGTATGCAGAATATCTAGAAGACTACTGCAGAATATCAAGACTCACTCATTACTTCTATGAATATAAACTTAAGCTCTGCTTAGAGTGAACTGGGTTTTTTGCTATACAGGTCACCCCATTTTATCTTAAGAATGAGTCACTTTTATTGCATCTCTGGGAAGTGCAATGTGCAATCCAAGCCACGTTCTTCACTCGCTGTTTGCCAGATGTTCAGTAGCAATTTCCAAGGTGAAATTTTGTTCTACCCAAAATGAGTTTCTTTGACTTTTTTTTTGTTAGCATTAAATACTATAATTTACTTAAATGTAGAAAAGTTATCCTTAATTTTTTTCCCCCAATTAGTGAGTCATTAGATAATTAATAGGCTCCGTGTGTCTTGAGTGAAAGCTGGTGAGATGCTACTGGGTGTGTTAAAACTCGGGCAAACTGCACTGATGTGACCAGGAGGTCTCATTTGCTTTCCTCAAGCTTCAGTAGCAGCTCAGATGCATTTTTCAGCAGACTGGGCGCTATTGGCAGGTTTGTTTTGTTCTTTCCTGCCTAAGACACTTGAGGCAGCTCCTGGTTCTACAGTAGAAGACTCTACATTATTTGGGCTCACACCTTTTAGATCGCCTTTCTTACTCTATACATCCTTTCCTTTAGCAAGCTCCTTCTGCTCTCCAGAGTCCTTCTGCAGTCCAAAGCTGACTCCATGTAACACTATTTCCTTCCTTCATTCTTATCTCCAGTGCCCTGTGTAATCTCTTCCTGAGCTCAAGAGTTTTGACCCCACTCCTTCACCTCCCTCGATGGGTTGTACAGTGATAGAGCAGCCCAGGGTGGTGCGTGAAGACCGGGGACTGTTTCTTTGCAGAGGGCATCTCTCATATGGAGGAAACATCCAGCTGAGAGAAACCTGGCCTAAACACGGCCAGAGTAACTGTGTCAAAAATAAAAATTCAGGCTTGTGGCAAGTTTTGTCTCAGCGCAGTTGCTCCGACCCCTTTTCTGGGTTTCTCACCAAACTGAAATAATGCATGGCCTCCTGGGAGAGAGGGTGCTCTCCTGCACACTAACTCTGGATTTTGTAGGAGACAGGCTGGCTCTGAGCTGCTCCCCAGTGATCCAACTCATAGAATGTTAAGTGGTTGGAAGGGACCTTAAAGTATCACCTAGTTCCAATCCCCCTGCCATGGGTAGGGTCACCTCCCACTAGACCAGGTTGCTCAGACCCTCATCCAACCTGGCCTTGAGCACTTCCAGGAATGGGTCATCCACAGCCTCCCCCAGCAGCCTGTTCCTATGCCTCACCATCCTCACAGTAAAAAATTTGTTCCTAGTATCTCCCCTCCTTTTAAAGTGTACATGAACTGCATGAAGGAGATGGTTAAGCTAAGCTGAAACAGCAGGAAGAGGCTCAGGGCGGCCTTTTTGCGCTTTGAGTGGATGTTAGAGCCAACATGGAGCTCTGTCCCACCTCAGCTGCAGCACTTAAAGCTGGCATTGGCATTTCCACACCAAGCTGTGGCTGTGCCAGCAAGGATATGCCCAAATGATGGACTACTTGGGAAAGCCTTTAATATCAGTGTCCTTGCCCACGCCGCCCAGAGGTTGTCGTGAATGGCCTCCTCATGGACAGAAGCTCGCTGCTGCCTTGAGGCAATAAAGGAGATCCATGGAGAAGAGCTCAGGATGCACCGAGCAGCTGCCCAGCGGATGCGGAGCGTCCCTGGCTCATCCCGGCGTCACAGGGCAGGATTTTCTGTGCTGGGAGCGTGTTTGCAGCAGCCTGGGCGTGTGGGCTGTCCTGGTGCCTGCGGCAGGGGAGCAGGATGGGGAGCAGGATGGGGAGTGGGGGCAGAGGGCGGCCGGGCGGCTCCCAGCACCACGCGAGCAGGCCGAGGGTGGCAGAGGGAAAGCTACGGCTCTCCCCGGTTTTGGAGGAGGAGGATCTCAGGGCTCCACTTGTGTGCAGCCTTGTTTCCTGGCTGGTTGCAGGGCTTGTCTGTGCATGATAGCACTTGTTATTGCTCCTTTCTTGTTTGTTGGAGAAGGGGGGAGGGAAGGTGAGATACTTTCTATTTAAAACCAGAAGTGTTTGTCATCTCCTTCCAGGTGAATTAACCCACACTGGAAGGAAGTACAACATTCATGGTGCCTTTTGTAATCTGGGAAAGCTGTGGATTGATGTGTGCATCATCGCAGGAATTGCTTTGTTCACTCCTGCTTTCACTTCTGTTCTGCTTACCTGGCCACTCTCTGCACCCTTCCCCTCTCAAATTTTGTGCTTCTGACTGCAGTAGGGCCAAGCATTGCCCCTTTGTTTTCATGCTGGCATGTGGCCAGCAGCTCTCATGTCATTGCAGCTTGCAGTGGGTTTGTACACCCAGAGTCACTCACAGGTTAGATACCTGTGAGCTGAAGTCTGGGGTTTCCAGGCACTCTTGGGAGGCTTTATCTCAACAGGGCACAACAGATCACCTCATTTCACAAACAGAACACATGAGGGAATGATGGCAAGCTCAACATCTCATCCAGAAAGAGCTGTGAAAGATCAGAAAGCCCCAAAAGTGGAAACAGTGAAGTATGTGTGAAAGCTGGTGTAGCCTGGTAGAAGCTGGCAGTTGCTAGATAGGTTCATGTATGCTCATCTGTCATTGGCCCTACTGAAAATGCTGATTGAAGGTTTACTGTGGCTCGCTGAGCTCCCTGGGGTCTCCTGGGCCCTCCTCTGATGGAGCTGACTGCAGTAGGAGCATAACATGGCAGAGCTCCGTAGGCATTCTCTTCTGGTAATTACTGGGGCTCTTGTATATAGACTGCAGGTGCTGTCAGTCTTGTTTTATTATTTCCTCTTCCATCTCCATGAAATCCTTACTCCAGACATCTGTGTCTTTTGCTATGGTGCACCCAGCCTTCAAGCAGGAGCTTAACTGTTTCCCTGACTAGATGCTTAATTCCTCCCCCACTGTCTCTGCAGAAGGTTTGCCTGCTCCTTCTCTTGCTTCACTTCCCAAAGCTTCTCTCTTGCTCTCCCTGAGGTGTGCAAAACACCTGGCAGTAATATGATGAGACAAATCTCACTTGGCAGCTTCCAGTGTTGATGTGCTGTGCACCTCCCTCTACCCTGTCTCCCAGTATTATCATGGAATTGCTCCAAATGCAGCTTTAAACTTGTCCTTTCACCTGTCCAAATCCCTTGCAACAGAGCCATGGAAGTGGAAACTGGGCTTTTAAGCTTAATAAGAGGATATTCAGTGTTGTGTACATCAGCAGAGTGAGTAAGACTTCTTCTGCCCCTCACAGAGTGTGGGCTTGAGTTTGAGGGTCTTACTATTCAGGCCTTTATGAGCAATCCTGTCTTTAGTAGTAGCAGACCTTCCTTAGCCATAAGCTTGTGTCCAAGACTACCTGAATCCCTAAACAGTCTCCCTGCTCCTGGGGAATCCGTTTTTGGAAACTGTCTCTGTTAGGCGTGACGAGTGTTACTTTTCTGGTTGTGTAGCAGGGGAGACTCAGGTGAGGTAGCCAGGAATGCTGAGAGCATTGGAGCACAAGAGTGATCTGATGCCATTGTGAAACCTTTGTTAAAGGAGGGGGTACATTTAATTGTACCTGTTGGGGACGTTAAAGTTGATCCTGCCTTGGACAAGGTGGTCGTTCACAAGTTTATGACCCTGCTGCTATCTGTGCTCTGCCAAACCCTCTTGTGTCTGTGCTGGAGATTCTTCCTGACTGTCCTACAGCTTCCCACGGGTTTCAAAAGACTGTTTAGCAGCACCCAAGTAGTTCAGTACCAGCTGACAGCAGTAAGATGTGGTGGAAGCCCTGTGGGAATTTCCTGAATGGACATATGTCTTTGAAATATACTGTTTGTTGAAATTATAACTATTTACAACTACTCACCACTTGGAAGGGGAAAATCCAAATTGTGGAAACATCCCAGTTTTGGCCTGGTTTTGCAAGGAGGACTGTATTTTCAATATAAACAAAAATTAAAGATTACATGAGAAAAAACATGCAGGAACAAAGTTAACTGATGAATTAACTCAATTTTTTCCTAATTTTTTTTTTTAAAGCGTTGGGGTTGTTCAGTCTGGAGAAGAGAAGGCTCTGGGTGAGACCTTAGAGCCCATTCCAGTACCTGAGGGGGCTTGCAAAAACAAAGGAGAGTGACTTTTTACAGGGGCGGTAGTGATAGGACAAGGGGGAATGGTTTTAAACCAAAAAGGGAGAGATTTAGATTAGCTATTATGAAGAAATGCTTCCCTGTGAGGGTGGGGAGGCCCTGGCACAGGTTGCCCAGAGAAGCTGTGGCTGCCCCATCCCTGGGTATGTTCAAGGCCAGGTTGGATGGGGCTCTGAGCAACCTGGGATAGTGGAAGCTGTCCCTGCCCATGGCAGGGGGGTTGAAAAGTGATCATCCTTAAGGTCCCTTCCAATCCAAGCCATTTTATAATTCTGTGATGACAGTCCCTGTGATTAAGGTGTATCTAATGCTTCAGTTCTGTCTCCAGAGCACGTGCTCATTGCTTTCAGAGCAGATGTTCTGTTTCACTTGACGTAAGGGAAAATAGAAGCTAAACCAGCTTTCAGGCCAGGCGTGCCCTGGCCATGGAGCTAACTGGGACAATTAGTTCAGATGTAATTATGCCCTTACTGCTTTTACTTTCTGTGTGGGATCAGAGGTTGTTACTTGTGACTATAGAGCCACTCTAGCACAAGGAAATCACTGTTGATCTCAAAGATTTCTCTTTCAATGCAGAGAATTTCCTTTATCTCTGAGTCTCCCAAGTTAAAATTGTTACACATTCCCCCTCCCTCCACAACAGCAGGTGAAACTCTGGACAAAAATGCTAGTCTTAAAACTTATGGAAATTAGGAATGCCAGAGAGTGAGAAAGTATACAGATTTGGTTGTCTGTTTTGAGGAAGAATGAGAACCTCTTTTTTGCCTGAGCTTTGTGAATGGCAGAGCCAGGCATTGGGGCTTTTTTTTGGTCACTTAACAGCTGACAGGCTTTTACCTGAAGAAATGTGAAATGGTTTCTCTGACCAAAAGATGCAGAACTATGGATTTGTGTCTGGAAACTTCAACACCTCTAAGATAGAGTGAAGGAGGAGTACACTGAAGCTTTATTCAGGGGGAAGTCTGGCTGTGGCTGCACATTGCAGCAGATCCTTCAGGGCTAAATTGCAAGCTCTGGTATGTGTGCAAGGGGACCCAGTGTATGGGAGGCAGCCCAAAGCAGCACTCCATAGGCCATTTCTGATAAGCAGGGGATAGAGAATAGAGAAGACAGGCTGGAACACTAGAGAATATGTCCCAAAGGTAGAAGAAAAGGGAAACCTCCGTGAGGGTTTCTCTCTTTCTCGTGTTTTTTCAGGTAGGGATTGTGGGTCATGGCATAGGTAGAAGGCAGAAAGATAAAAGTGGTGAATCAGATTCTTCCGTTCTTTTCACAGACATATCCCAAATGTACATTCCCTAGTGCTTTGTCATGTCTGAACTTCAAATGCAATACTGGATGGGAAATTCCACTGTATCCTTTGGGAAACTGTCCAGCAGTCCTGCGATGGCATTTCCCCCTCCTTCCATAAATGATGATGTAGTTTCTCTTTGTGGTCTGCAGATATGTCCACACATACCAGAGTTACTCCTCTCAACCCATGTGGTTTACAGCCTTCAAATATCTTGTGTCTTGTGTCATGTCCTAGTTATTTGTTAATCAAATTGTTACATTCCTATGTCTTGTTAATCAGTTTCTGTGATGATTTGCAATAAGGTCCTGTGTTGCACAGACATACACAGAGATCTGTAAAGAGGCATCAGCTCCAAAGAACAGGCCTTTCCCTGTTGAAATCAGAGAGATTTTTAAGACTCAACTAGAAGAGGCCCCACAAAACTTAGTGGAGATTTTTGATAATTTTCTTGTTCTCTGAATGCCTTCTGGTATCCCCTTTTGGGTCTGAGATAACTCACCTTTCATAAGTTGCACTGCAGCCATGGCAGAGATCAGCATCTCTCCTCTCTGACCAAAGTCACTTCCTGGAGTTGCACGTAAAACTAAAAAGACACCAGAGGTATTTTTATGGTTTTATAACCAAAATATGGTTTTATTTTGGTGTTACTCATACTGCAAGCTTACCTCAGGTGCTTGCCTACTCTCAGTCTTCGTATTTGTTTCCCAACTCTTATCACCCACTAGGTATGCAGGTTGGGTTTTGGTTTTTTTCTCAGCTGCACTAGAACCAGTGAATTAGATTGATTGTATCATTCTGTTGTAGTAACAGAAAAATGCATTTCTGTTTAGCAGGATGTGTCACTGATGGAGTTTGAAGAAACAAGTGAGGGAGGCACCACTCCCCCAGGAGCCAGCAGCACCCCTGGGGAAGCTTGGGATTCTACAGCAGTTGGAGGAGAGCACCATGCCACTCACACACCAGCCAAAATGAGCACCAGCCCGTCGAGCTCTGCACAGGGAGCAGAGCTCAGCACTCCTGAGGACTGCCTTTCTGCTCCAGGGAAAGCAGCAGAGATGCTGGGCAGACCCTCTAACCCTATGCAAGAAGTGCCAGCAGGACTGGAACAAGAGCAGGGGGATGCAGAGCCTGAAAAGGGACTCTCAGAATGGGAAGGAGAAATGCCTTTAGAGGAGGGTGGACTAGATTATTCTCTGAAACATAAGCAATTAGAGGAAGCTGACCTGGAAAGCAACCAGGACTTTTCCTCTCACAGCACGGTTCAGGATGAGCTGGCCCCTGGCAGCCCCATCCTGCAGGCTGTGAACCTCAGCACTGAGTTTTCTCAATGCCAGGCAGAACTGGCTTTTCCTGGCTCAGACCCTCAAGCCCAGCAACCAAAATCTTCTTTGGCTGATGCCATTTCCTCTCAGAGAGAGACACCTAAGTGCTTTTTGGTGTGTAAAACTGTTTCAGAGGGACATTATAAGGGCAAACCGTTTCTGGATAACATCTCCAAGGATTCTCTGCAGGAGGTTGATGGTGCTGCAGAGCAGAAGCAAAGCAGCAAAAAGGTGGCACCAGCACCTGACGAACAGCCTACATCAGAGGAAGCAGTAGGAGACACAGCTAAACCTTACACTTCTGAAGATGTTAAGGAAAGCCTAAGAGCACCCCAGAGTTTGGAAGAGAATACAGAGTCTTTCTCTTCCCATCAGTTGTCTTCCACCTTAACATGTGACAGCCAAGTAAGTTCACTACAAGCAGAAGGAAACATAACTGGTGAAACAAGGAATGCCAGCATGGTCAAAGACCAGGGAACAGTAATGGTTCCTAAAGAAAACTCACCTACTTCCAAATGCCTTCATCTAGAAGATGATCATGGAAAAACAGAGGGGAGACCTGCCCCTTCAGCAGAGAGAGCCTTCCAAGTAAAGAGTACTGCTAAAAGGAGTGAGGAAGTGAGTGCTTCACAGCATAAGGAGCCAGCAGAGGAGGAGGCAGCATCTGAACTTCAGCAGGAAGAGGAGAAGAAAGAGTGCAAAGAGCAGAATCTGCCAGAAGAAGGAAAATCTTTGGAGCCCAAAGATCAGAAAAACAAGCAACAAAATGGGCAGGAACAATTGCAGAGGGAAGAGCTCAGAGTGGAGGAAGAGCTCAAACTAGAGGCTCTATCATCAGCTTTTGGGTCAGAGATATCTTCTGTTCCCAGGTATAAGGTGGATGTGTGTGGTTTGGAGAATGTTTCCTTAGCTGAGCAAAGGGGATCAGCATTTCCTCCTGGGGAACCTGTCTGTGTGGATCCTGGTGAAGATGTGCTGCTGAAAGCTTGTGTCACAGAAGCAGGTTCTGGATGTCAGGCACCTGCTGTCAGCTCTCTGTCTTCGAATAACCTGAACCCAGGGGGTGAAGCTCCACAAACATGCCGTGTCTCTGACCAGTCGGAAGACCTAGAAGACTCTGGCCGCTTTTCCATCGGTGCTCAGGATCTTGGAGAAGCTCACTGGGATGATAAGACAAGACTGGGCAGGGAGAACGAGCACAGTGATGGGCATGGAAAAGCTGTCCAGAGGTTTGATAAAAGAGAGGCACCTCTCCATGGAGGAGTGGCAGCACCTTCTGGTGCAGAGAACTCAGAGGCTTCTGTTCCAGCACACCCTTCCTCTGGTAGTAATAACTTGGAGTCACCTGATCCCAGAGATTCTCATCCCGCTACAGGAAAAGCTGAGCTTCCGGACTTCATTCCAGCTTTGCCCTCAGAGCTCACCTCAGTGGCTTCACCGTCTGGCCCACAGAAGGAGGGTGCCAGAGCAGCCTCTGTGACCCCCCAGGACTGTCCTGGCACCAGCCGAAATGAGCTGCCAGACTCTGCAGGGAAGCCACCCAACCAAGCTGCTCCCATACAAGTGTGGGACCCAACACCAGGGCAAACTGCTGCTCTAAGTACAGATCCAGGGGAGGCCAAGGCTTTCCATGAAATCCTTACTTCCAAGGAAGGTTTTCATGAAGACCTTAGTGGCCCATCTTCTTTCTCTGTAATATACACGAGCTCTCCTCCTTTAGAAGAGAGCCTTCCTGGGGATAGGAGGTCTGTGGTTAGCATTGCAGGGCCTCTGGAACCATCCCAAACACCAGGAAGGACTTCCACTCCCCTGAACCACCCAGAGACAATTCAGCAGAACTCCCCCGAAAAAAGTGCCATTATGCAGGGAAAAGAAACAGGAGCAAATGTGGGTCATACAGCACAAGAAATGCCTTTGTTTGATCAGCCTGACTGCAGTTTAGACCAAAAAGAGCTCGGATCCAGAATTTCCAGTGTCCTGAGCACCCTAACTTGGCCCTCTGAAGAAGATACGGTCCTTGCTGTGAACCAGGAAGAACAACCTCTGTCCCCTGTGTCCCACTCAAGCCTACCTCTGGTATCTGAGCCTGATGCCAAACAGCTTCCTCAGCCTCCTTCCCATGTCCAAAGGCCCACTCAAGCTCAGGCCCCTGCACTTAATGCAAATCACCTTGTCCCACCTTCAGCCCCCGAATGTTCCCAGCCACTGGCTCCTGGACCATACTCCAGGCCACACCTCAACTGTGCTATGGACCATAATAGGTTAGGAGCCATTCACCCTGCCATAAGCCATCCTCTCCAGACTGCTGCCTCTGGGTCCCATTCCAACTCTGTGGCCTCTGCTTCTGATGGAGAAAGTCTAGCAGAGAAGGATGGCCTTGTACCAGTAACTGGGGAGTGGGATCTCGGTGACTCAGGTACCCACGATACGGAGACTTCCGATGACTCAGGGGTCAGTTTGTTGGCCAAAAGCTTTTCTGCTGTTGGAAGTGAAATGCTGGTTGGCTGCTCTGACACCAGTCCTGAAACAGCAGACCAGCACATGGATATAGAAAGTGGAAAATCCTCACCTGACCACCCTAATTGGCCCTCGTTGGAAGGCTTGTTAGCATCCACAGACTCCAAGAGCAGAGACTCTGCACAGCTCCTTCCAATGCTTGCATTCACCAACCCAATCCACTTTCTCCAGCTTAGCCCTCCATCACCACCAACCACCAGAACGACCTGCCAGGAAGAGGAGCTGCCATGGGAGCAACCCTCAGGCATCTTCGGTGTGGACACAAAGCACGTCCAGACTCCACGGGCAGTCACAGAGAAAACAGAACGAGAGAGGAGGGTCGAGCAAAGGCTGGAAGGAGGGGAACATCAGCCAAAGGAAGAAGTGGCCAAACATGCACCCTTGGAAAAATCATCAAGTTGGCCAGACAAGAAGAAGATGGGGGTGGTTGCACAGGAGCCAGCAGCCAACCAAGAGAACCCGATTAGACGCCGAGTGAAAAGCAAGGACTGGCACCGCCAGGGCCTGAAGAGGATGTCAGTACCACCAGACATCTTGCAGGGTGAGTCCTCTCTTCCCTTTCCCTTCCCTGCCACTGCCCCAACTCATTGCAGTTCCCAAAAACATAGGATTAAATTAAACAGGCGGTCTGACAGAGAGGCACGAGCGCTGAGAGCTTAGTGTTGCTCTTGTGCCTTTCTGGTCATATTCCTCATTCCATGCAGCCCGTTCTGTCCTGTCCCGAGCTCCCCCTTCCCAGCTCTTCCCTCCCTGTAACAGCCCCTTTCCAAGCAGTAAGGAAGAGTCATGCACACACCCTCAGCAGCCCATATCTGTTATCACTTGTTTATTTACTGCCTCCCTTTATTTTGCAACTGACACTTTTAGGTTCCAATCTGACCTTCTGAAAAACATGATTTTACTGTGAAGGCAGGATTTGAGGTTACAGATAAGAAAGCAAATTTGTCAAACCCAAGGTCCCAGCTTGCATAGAATCCAATCACTGATGTCACAAAGTGGAAAATATGCATCTTCTCTTGTGCAACTCATTTAAACAGTACCTTCTATCAGGATGCATGTCTGTTCTTTATTATTATATCTGACATGAGCTTTAAACATAGTTGCTTCTTTTCAACTCTTGCTTAGTTTATTTTTCAAGCTCCTTAACATGCTGGATTTTTGGCACAGAGGAAAAGGAGGGGAGTGTGGAGGGGTATAAAAGGTTTGGCAGAACTTGAATCAAACTTGTTCGTGTGTTTGACTTGTAAATTCTTGGTTCTGAATTTTAAAACATTCAAGGCAATGGTACTGTCTTTCCTCCAGCCCATACCTGCAGCCTAGTCTTTGGGCTTTCTTCCCCCTTCTGCTTCCAATGAATTTATATTTAGAATTTCTCCACACCTTATTTGATTAAATCCCTCACAAACCAAAAGAAAAAGCCATACTTTCTGCATTTGACATAAACAGATGACTCAAGCAGCAGTTTTGAATGCCCACATATAAATGTGAGAACTGGATTACAACATTCATTGTCAGGCCATATCCCTTTTAAGACTCTTCACAGGAGTGATTTTGTTAGACATTCAGCATTTCTGCCCCAGAGTCACTGAGGGTTTTTGGGGCTCAACATCTACAAAAGAAAGTCTTGGGACCTTCAGACCTGCTTAGTGACTTTGGGTCCATTGATCTGAAAAGGTAAAGACTGCACCAAATAGGGCCTGCAGGCAGTGTCTTTGCTCAGACAACTGGAGACAGAAGCTCTCAGGGTTACTGTCACAGCCTAAAGCATCAGCCTTTGTCTTTGTGTGAGAAATAGATGTGGCTCACAGATGTTAAGTGTAAGCAGTGGCAAGGATTATTAAAACTAGAATGCTTCTGACCCAGAAATAAATGTCACAAGGGCACCTGTACTCCAGCTCCAGACTGACACTTAGGTGGGGTACAGGTAAGTGGTGTCTGTGAATCATTTGGATTGTAGCTTCACTCTAAAAATGGACTTATGTGTTTACTTTCTAATTGTCTTATATACAGAAGTTTCTTCTGTTCCTTCAGAGGAAGAAGCTCACAAGGCACACAGAGAGCCACCAGTCAGCTCAGAAACAGTTATATTGCGGTAAGTCTCTCAAAGGCCCCTTAGAATTTACCCCCATCTCTGTGCAGCACAGACACCTGACACACTCCATTGTTTCTGAGTTACCAAAGCTGATGATAAGGAGAAGAAAACCGTAAATAAATGCCTTAGGCCTGTGCTTCAGTCTCCCCTCTTGAAGAGGACCCCACTGCAGCAGAAGTATTTCTGTGCCTTAAGGCCAGTGGTTCCATCAAGCCAAACTTTGCCCTTTGTTAAGTAGAGCATGTGGAACTTGAGCTTGTTGGAAAGAGAGAGGTCCTTGTTGTGACAGACCAGTTTCTGAGGTTTGGATAAGCCATCTCTGGTACTGTGCTCTTCATTCACTCTTTGTTTTGAAATCCTTATTCCCTAACAGAGAGAAGAAACCTGCAGACACAACAGAGAACTTCAAACGCCGGCACTCCAAGCTGATCAACTCCTGTAAGTACCTTCTGCCACCCCTCTCCTGCTTCATCTCTCACCCTGGCAGTGAGCACAAAGGAGAGGGACTCCTGCCATATGGTAGCAGGGAAGACTACTGGAGTCAGTGAACTCAGAGTCCTGCAGTACACTGGGGCAGCTGGTGAGCTTTGCTTACAGCAAAATGTGTTCCCTTGAATTTGGCTGCCCCAATCTGAGACAGAACAGAGTTTCCTCCAGGTTGAAGCAGAGGGCAAGTAGCTGCTACAGAAAGGATAAATGTATGTGTCTGTCTTCACAGCAAGATTGCTGTATCAGGAGTACAGTGATGTGGTTCTGAACAAGGCCATTCAAAGCCAGAAGAGAGTGGATTATCCAGAGGATATAGAGTCTAGTTTCCCAAGCTCCCCGAGGCTACGGAGGAAAGTGCTGTCTCCCCCGGACTCGTACTTGCAACGTCTGTCAGTCTCATCCAATGCATCCCTCTGGCAGGACATCCCCATGATCCGGGGCAGCAGAATGCTGCTCAATATGTCCCGCGAGGAGCAGAGGCTGCAAGAGGTAAGGGACAGATGGAACAAGATAAATGGATGGTCTGTAGTCCAGAAAGAGTCTCCTGAAGGGGGGATAAAGCAGAGAGCAAAAACCGTGATGTGGGAATGCAGGTGGTTGAATGCAGAGGTCACCTCTACAAGCACTATGGGGCTGTGCTACCAGTATGTGTGCTGAAGTGCCAAACTGTAGAGAAAGCAGCACTGAAGGACAGACTCTTGACCGTATCAGTAACTTCAGGGAAACAGACATGGGGAAATGGGAACAAGATAAAGAGTTCTGAGCATGTTCAATGCAAAAGAGCATATCAAAGTAGACTTGCAGCATTCTCCCACACATAAACTCTTGAGAGATGTTAATAAACCTACAGTAAATTGTATTTCCTTTGGTAGAGTGTTAGCTTACAAAATTCACCTTTGTGAGCTGCAGGGCTGAGAGGGAATAGGAAGATGAGTGGGTTCAACAAAATGGTGCAGAGAAACTGGGTAAGGAAAATAAGAGGAACTGAGCAGTGGATGGGAGGACATAGAGAAAGAGGTGAAAACAACAGCATGGGAGATGTGATGGAGAAAAACATGGATGGTACAGATGCTCGACTTCATGGGAGCATGTAAAATAGGGAACCTTGTGGAAGTGGTGTTAAGGGGAGATAAAATGAGAGCAAGTTTTTGTTTTTAAGTCATGCCACAAGTCTGTTTTGTAAAGAAGGACTATAAAGAAGCACTATATGTAGCGGCACACTTGCCTTTCATTTCTAAAGCCTCTCTTCTGTAATTACGTGCTGGAAGGTTTTCTTCAGTCTCCTCCCCGTAAGATTCCTCACAGACTTGTGCAGTCTACTGATGCTGTGCTCCCTTATCTCCCAAGGCCAAGTTTGAGTTGATAATATCTGAGGCTTCCTACCTGCGCAGTTTGAATGTGGCAGTGGATCACTTCCAGCGATCGGCAGAGCTCCAGGCCATGCTCACCAACCAGGAGCGCCAGTGGCTTTTCTCCCGCCTTTCCGACGTGCGCGATGTCAGTGCCAGGTGAGATGTGGGCCTTTGCTTCCAGGACTAATAGGCACAGGATACTTCCCAGCATTTCCATCAGTAACATTTCTCACTCCTCCCCTCCGTGTTCACTGACCTTCAGGGGAGATACACACACACAGCACTTTGTGATGATGTAACAGCACTGCCTTGAAAGGAACATTTGCCTTTTTGGGTGATGTAAATCCTGGTGTTGAGTCCCAGATATTGTGGCTCAATGGTGCACAGAGATCAAAGTGTTCAAAATGGTACCCACGTGCCATTGGCTTCAGCTAAAATTAAACTTGACTAAGCAGACCCTGTCTCAAACCAGCTCCTGCCAAATACAAGACAAAGAGGCAGCTGCATGAGCCCTGACCAAAAAAAGAAAAAAAAAGAAGGGGGGGGAGATCTAAGTTACAGCCATCATTTGACAGAAACTAATGTGAATCAATTGAGCATAAGTCATGAAAATGTGGACATGACCCCACATGCAAGGAATCCTGTATGTTGTAGGATTCTGTCCTGCTTTTCCTCCTGCAAGGCTTGGCTTGGCATATCAGTAAGCTAGTAAGGGTTGCTGCTACCTTTTTACATTCTACCAGTGGGATTATTCTGGTGATTATTCTTAATTTTCAGTTGGTTGCTGACCATGTGTTAGAAGAATGAGCTCTCACGAATAGAGGGCTTTTGCCTCTGCTTTTTCCTTGCTGACTCCAAGCCCTAAATAGTCATTGTCTACAGACATTATGCTCTCTAGAAGTACAAAGCTGTCTTGTGCTTATCTATGGGCTGACAGGGTTTTGGAGGACTGAGGCCATTCCTGCTTTACTTCAATGACACTGATGTTTCCCTCTCCTTTCATGCCACCACATCCATGTGCTGCAGTTTCCTCTTTGACTTGGAGGAGAAGTTTGAGGAGGACATGTTTACCTTCCATGTGTGTGACGTGGCTCTGAAACATGCCCCGGACTTCCGCAGGGTGTATCTTCCATATGTAACAAACCAGACATACCAGGAGCAAACCTTCCAGCGGTTACTGTAAGTTTTCTCTTCTGTTGCACTCTTCTCCCCTCTTACTTCCTTAAATATTCACTCTTTCCAAAGATGGGGAGCACTGCAGGTACTGGCTATTGACTACAGGCTGCTCTCACCACACCCCCAGAAGGACAGGGAGGGACCTTCTTCCCTTCAGTGGCATTTGGGATAGCAGGACAGAGCTGCTGCAGGCTCTTCTCCCATCGCATTGGAGAGGAAAAGATTAATATGTGATCCAGCTGCAGGCTGTTCTCCGTCTGCCCTCTGCTGAAGAGAGCAAAAATGACTGCCCAGCATAATGGTTTTCAGTCTGTGGTTTCCAGACTGTTAAGAACCAGAAAGTGATAATTTCATGTGAAACTTCCAACCTCATCCACTCTGTGATTCTTTAACTAAAAGACCATGGCTGCTGTCAGTAAGCTTAAGCCAGCTATCCAGGGGTTTTTAAAATGGATTGAAAATCCTGAGGCCAGAGAACACCATCAGGCTCTCTTGCTTTAGGTGATGGAGTGGAACATCTCCCACCCTACTCTTGTGTACCCAGTGAGTGGCACAGCCAGTCATTAATCAGGCATGGGCCTGGTCCTGGGTAAGGTTTCCTTGCCACTTCTGCACTGCTTCCCTTCATAACCACCCCATTCCAGTGAAGCTACAGTGATTCCAGGAGAAGGCAGTGTTCCCAACAGCCTATTCAGGCACGCTCTCTGGGTGCTGCTGCCTGGGAGAGATCTAGTCTCACAATTGATTCCCTTCAGGGAAGGCTCAGTTCCACACATAAAGGACCTCCAGGATATTGTCCAGGACAACGACTACTGGACCTACAACCTTTTTTCCCAGCTCTTCAAGGATATGGGCTTGTCTGTTCAGGAGGCTGGTACCACTCTCATACCTTTAGTCATTTAACTGCTATTGCCCAACATGGACAACTGGAAGGCAGTGGCTGTGTCTAGGAATGTAAGAAAGATGTTAAGGGAGGAAGGCAGCTGCCCTCAAGAGTAGCAAGGAATGGGAAGCAGCTGTTTCCAGACCTTGAACACAGCCCCTGAAGCTGAATCACTCAGTGTAAGGAAAGAATACAAACCACCACTGTCTCCATGAAAGGTGTAGTACTAATAGAAGAATTGAAATGCAGATGTCACTTCTGCCTTTTATTCAAGAGGGCTGTGACAGAAAGAGGAAAGATATAGTAACAGCTGTACTGCCATCCTGTAGCTTTTACAAACCCACACCTGCTCTTCATCAGAGTGGTGCAGTCTCTTGACATCTCTTGCCCCAGGAACAAACCCTGACTGTTGGGAGTTCTCCAACATTCACTGAAATCTGATACTAAGGAGGTTATTTATTTACTCTGATGCCTGGATGTCTTTTTTCTTTACCACTCCCACAGAAATGGAAATGCAGGGTTCCAGCAAGTCCTGGAGAGACTGGAAAGTGATCCAGTATGCCAGCGCCTCTCACTTAAATCCTTCCTCATCCTCCCTTTCCAGCGCATCACTCGACTCAAGCTCCTCCTACAGGTAACTGTGGGGATTCTCTGCTTTCCCTCAGGTTTCCCTCAGGTTTCCACCAAGTTTCCCTCAAGCTATGTCCAGGAGCAGCTGAGGGAGCTGGGGAGGCTCAGGACGGAGAAAAGGAGGCTCAAGGGGGACCTTCTCACTCTCTACAACTACCTGGAGGAGGTTGTAGCCAGGTGGGGGTCGGGCTCTTCTCCCAGGTAACAAATGACAGGATGAAATGAAACAGCCTCGCCAGGGGAGGTTCAGGTTGGACATCAGGAGGAATTTCTTCACAGAAGGGTGGTCAGGCATTGGAAGGGGCTGCCCAGGGAGGTGGTGGAGTCACTGACCCTGGAGGTGTTCAGGAAATGACTCAGTGCTCTGGTCTAGTTGAGCAGGTCAAAGGTTGGACTCAGTCCTGGAGGTCTTTTCCACCCTTAATGATTCTATGTTTCTAAGCTGATCCTTTGTCAAGTCTGAAAGTCACATAAACACGAGGTGGCTCCAAGCACCAGGTGGAAACACTGCACACTGCCCTTCATGTTGCATCTGTGCCAAGTTTGGCAAGATGCTCTAAAGCCATTCTGTTGTGTGCTTTGTGAATATGCCTTTGCAAAAGCAAACCCATGTGTCATGGTACAAGTGCCTGCTGTGCACTAGGCCAGCACCATGAGCTGGATATGTGGATATACTGGATATGCCTGCATGAAGTAGTGCAGTTTGTATATTGTTTAGGACTGTGTTGCAACACTACTTTATTTGTACTCTGATAAATAATGTATGGAGTCTTCTCAGAACATGTTGATTTACATTTTATTGAGCTTTTTTGGCTTTCTGCTAGAAAAATAAAGCAAGGGCTCCTTGGCTGCCCTCTGGAAAGCAGCCTGTCTCTCCTCTTTGCCTGCCATGGCTGACTAATAGGAGCCTTCCAGACAGGGAACCAGCAAGTCCCTAATAAATTAATTTTGAGCTCTTTCTATGAAATTCTTTTTTCTGTGTATTTGAGCCTCTTTTTAACAAGAGAAAGGGACAATTCTGTGCATAAAACCATTTGTGCTTGAGTTAGTGGTTGCTTCCTATGCCATGTAACTTCTATGTGATAGTTAATACAGTTTAGTTTTTCAGGAATATCCTGTTCAATGCGACTTACCAGTGACATTCTGCATCTCAAATTTTTGGCCTTGTTAACTCCATATGTCATAACCTACTTCTGCTTTAGTTTCCCTTGAGACTGGTATCTTGGTGTTCCCTTATTTCTCCTACACTTCACTGATACTTAGGTCCAGCTTTCCCTGTGTGAATTATGAAAAGCATCTTTTCTCACACAGAATATCCTGAAAAGAACTCGACCTGGGTCTGAGGAGGAAGTGCAAGCAACGCAGGCCTACGATGCACTTGAAAAGGTAAGGCTGCCAACTCTTCCTGCAGCCCTGCAGAAAGGGCTCTGGGGGCTTTGGTTGATGGTACCAATAATACAAGTCAAAAATGTTGGGCTCAGCAGTAAAAATATTAGAATTTGTCCAAGGGAGGGCAGCAAAGGTGGTGAAAGAACTAAGAGGGCAAGACTTAGGAGGAGTGACAGGACACTAGGTTTGTTCAGCTCAGAGGAGGCTGAGGGTGACCTCATTGCTGTCTACAACCTCCTCACGACAGGGAGAGGAGAGGGATGTGATGATTTCTTCTCTCTGGATGCAAGGGAATGGCTTAACACTGTGTCATGGGAAATTCAGATTGGATATTAGGATAAAGTTCTTCACAGAGAGGGTGGTAAGCACTGGAACAAGCTCACCAGGGGAGTGATCACGGTCCCAAGCCTGATTGTGTTCAAAAGGTGTTTGGGCAACATTCTTAGATACATGGTTTAACTTGCAGTTTGCCTAGTGTAGAGTCAGGAATTGGACTTGATGATCCTCATGGGTTCCTTGCAACTGAGGATATTCTGTGACTCTCTGCAGCATCACACAGATGTGGCCCAATCCTTTTAATTGATCCTCCCCCTTGTTGAGGGCCCATGTCACTGATCCTCATACATAACAAATTAGTGTGTTCATGTGCAGTGGTAGCTGTGAGCAGAAAACACTAAAGCAGGAGTCAGCTGGGATGCAACTGAACTGGCACCAGTGATACCAAACTACTTTTTTCAGGACTCACTTTTTCCAGTCTCCTAACCAGCCCTTTGTGTTCCTTACTTTTGTCTCTAATTAATGATCAACTCCCATCCTAGTCCTTGCAAGAAAATCCTTCTTTAAATGAAAACAGGGCATTGCTCTGTTGCGTCCCCTCTTCTGTCCTGTTTATTACAGAGGCAAGATTTAAAGTCTTCTGGGACAACTTGTTATCTAAAATCTGTACAGCATCATGCAATGAATGTCTCTAGTGTTCCCCCCCAGTATCCCAAAGTTAAAGCAATGCTTGCCACAGAGATTTCATCTAAAGAATAACTTCCTTAAGAAAGAAGGGTGATCACTGTAGGTGTAGAGAGGCTTAGAATGCTCACTTGGAAAAATACTCACTCTGCTCTGCACTGCTGCAGCCTCACCTCGAGTCCTGTGGGCAATTTAGGGTGACACAGTACAAGAAGAATCTAAAGCTATCAGTGTCCAAAGAAGAGCCACAAAGATGGTGAAGGGCCTGGAGGGGAAGCCATGTGAGGAGTGGCTGAGGTCACTTGGCTTGTTCAGCTGGAGAAGAGGAGGCTGAGGGGAGACCTCACAGCATCTGCAGCTTCCTCACGAGGGGCAGTGAAGGCACAGGCACTGATCTCTGCTCTGTGAGGACCCGAGGGAACGGCTGGAGCTGTGTCAGGGGAGGGTTAGGTTGGACATTGGGAAGAGTTTCTTTACCCAGAGGATGGTTGGGTACTGGAACCCTGAGCAGTGGTCATGGCCCCAAGCCTGCCAGAGTTCAGAAAGTGTTTGGACAACACTCTCAGACACATGATAGGATTCTTGAGGTACCGTGTGCAGGGCCAGGAGCTGGAATCCATCTTTGTGGGTCCCTTCAAACTCAGCATATTCTGTGATTCTATTCTATACTTCTTTTGCAGGAGGATGCCTAAGGGATTGTCACTTATGCTGACTCCTGAGGGCTGGGAGTCGTACTGATCCCACTGCTCCCACCTCACTGATGGTCTCTTTTCCTCTGCAGCTCATCAAGGACTGCAATGAAAATGTCCAGCGCATGAAGAGCACTGAAGAGCTGATCTACCTCAGCCAGAAGATTGAATTTGAGTGCAAGGTGAGCTCATCCATTCCCTGGGCCTTGCTCCAGCCTAATGTATTTTCTGCCTTTCCTCACAAAGCCACTTGCACTTTCTCCTTGTTCTCCTCTCCGATATACACAGAACTGTTGAACCACCTCTTCATCAGTGCTTCCCTGACCCAGTCACTCATGTCAACCTTCAAATAAAGGTGCCTACCACGACTTGCACCTCTCCAACTGGAGAGTTGAAACATTTCCTCAAGAGAAAGGCAAAAATGCAAATCCAAAGCTCACGGACACTCATTTGCTTGTACGTGTTTGACGTAAACGTTCATTTCTGTCCTGCAGATATTCCCACTCATCTCACAGTCGAGGAGACTTGTGAAGTGTGGTGAGTTGACAGCACTGGACTTCAACAACCTAAGTCCAAAATGGAAAGTCACCACCCGGCCCATCTACCTACACCTTTTCAATGACTGCCTGCTCCTGTCTCGGCCGAAGGAGTGAGTGCTTCAACACAATTCTTGCTGCCCCTTCTAATACCTGTCTCTTTTGGGGTCTGTGCTTTGGTGACAGAGTCCTTTCCCTCTGCCTGCCAGCAAGTGGCAGCCTTTGTCAAGGCACTCTCCTATCCCAACCTGATGTGAGTATCATGCAAGTATGTGGAAATTGATAGTCCCAACTCCTAATTACAACATACGATAATATAAAAAGATAGCTTGTGGTCCCTAGTGCAACACTTCTATTCCACCTTTCCATCTCTATAATGTGAAACACTTTAATAATAACCATTTATTCTAGTTTTACTTGGTAAATGATTTCTTCCTACAGGACAGTATGAAGACCAGTGAATGTGCAAATCGCTGGTTTGTCATGAGAGTTGTTTCACTGTGCTGGGGGTTTAGGGGTGGGGGTTTTGCTTCTAAGCTGTAAGCTACCAAATTAAATTCTGACAGGACAGAGCTTATTATTTTTATCCTTTTCATAAAATCCCCTCTTCTCTGGCCTTCTGAGACTTATAGCAAGAATAACACTTGACGTGTCTGAGGCAAATGAAGACTCGTTAAAAGCTTTTTACTTTCCTGACCTCACAAAATAACATGGACTCACTTTGTAACCCTCATCACCTTAAAACTCACAGCTTGTTTTGCTCCTCGCCTTTCCCTGCAGGGGTGGACGTTTCGTCGTGTTCGACCACGCCGCTTTCTCAGATGTGCGTGGGGAGAAGTGTGAGATGAAACTCCACGGAGCAAACAAAAACGTTTTCCGTCTCTTCCTGCTTCAGAATTACCAGGGAAAGAGAGTGGAGTTTTTGTTTCGGACAGACACACAGTAAGAGCTCAAGGTTGCCCTCAACATATCCCGTTACCAGACATCTCCTAGGACGGAGCCTGATGATTGTCCCTCAGCTACCCAAATGCTGACATACCAAATGCAGCTGCTGAGCAGAGGTCTTGAAAAACATCCCCTTGCTATAACTATTTCCTTATGAAGCACCTTCCTTCTCTCTCATCACAACTGCTCACGCAATACTTCCACATTATGTCATACCAAAAATGGGAATTTTTGCCTTTTCCCATCCCCTTTCTCCATTTCCCCAGAGTACCCCCTGAAGCCCCTCCTGTGAGCAAACACCCCCTCCCATGTCAGTCACCAGACTGTTGTCCCTCACATTGAATCCTGTGATGTTTTCCAGCAGTGAGAAGCTGAGGTGGATCTCTGCTTTGGCTCCTCCACGGGGAGAACCAGACCTCCTGGAATGCCCTGGTGAGTCTGCTCTGCTGCCCCCGCAATGGGGGTGGGCTGGCTCAGGGGAGTCACATTCACTGTGAGGTGGAACATCCCAGAATGATTCCAAGGCACAATACTTGAGGGTTTTTTGTAAATAAAGAAGATACTCGTGGGTTTTCCCTCAGTGCCAGGTTGTGCCAGTTATTTTACCTATTTTAACTCCTCATATTAGATGAAGGCCTGTATTGTCCCTTCTGGTTCTCTGCCCTTTAGTGTTTGGGCAGTACCCTATTCCCCACCTCCTCTGTATCTGATGCACACAGGTTTACTGTTGCTTTCTCCTACACCAGTATGATCTTTCCTCCCCTTTAGATGCACCGCAGGTTCAATGCATAAAGACTTACAAGGCTCGGGAAAATGATGAGCTGGCTTTGGAGAAGGCAGATATCATCATGGTTATGCAGTACAGCAACGATGGTGAGCAGAATGAGCAATGGCTGCCTTAAAGTGTTGGATTGAGAGGACAAGGAGACTCTCCATTAGGATGCTTTATTTGGAATCTGAAAGGGGATCTCCTCCTTTGCTCTTAGGGCCTTGTTGGAGGGGGCTTTTGGGGAAGAATGGAAATAAAATTGTGATTCTTTTGCCTCATGTTGTGTTTCTCCCCACACCACAGGATGGATGGAAGGGGTAAAACTTTCAGACCGTGAGAGAGGCTGGTTCCCCTCAGAACACGTGGAGAACATCTCCAGCAAACATGTGCGGCAGAAGAACCTGAAGGAGGAGCAACGTGTGAAGAATGCCAAGCAGCAGGTCTTCTGCAAGAAATAAAGACTCTGTTTGGACCTGTACAGTCTCCCTGCCATGGGGAAGCCATGTTTTTTCTATTGTGCCTCAGAAGAAATGCGTCTGCAAAGAGCATAATACAGCACTTTGACAGAACCAGGTGCTTTTTGCCAAAGAAAGCGGGAATTCAATCAGGAAAAATCACTCACTTCCTCTGTGTCAGCAGGACTATGGCAGCAGGAGGAGGAGTAAAGATTGCATGTATTGCTTGCTTTGTGGTAGTAGGGAGGGACTTAAATCTGACAGAGGTCTGGGATCTGGACTTCTGAAAATATATTCCTGTTTTTGCCACTGACAAGTTGTGGGACCTTATGCAAGTCACTTCAGAGTTCTGCCTCAGTTTTCCCATCTGCGAAATGGGGGGAAGCTCACCTACCTCACTGCATGGTGTGAGGCTAAATTCACTAGTATTAGCAGACTAAGAGCTTTGAGCTCCTGAGAAGGAAGGTGCTAAGTGCAAAGCACAACAGAGTTGAGGAGAGTTTTCCATTTGAATAGCCTCTTGATATTCTTCATGGTGTTGATCTCCATAGTGTAATTTCCACTTAGAACAATTTATGTGTTTGATCATGCAGGTCTACTGGGGTTTAGATAGGCAAATATTTCATTGCACCCAAATTTAACTCGGTCTCAGAGTGCTGTTGAGAGTCCTTGACAGCATGAGAAAATCCACTGGAGTGGAGCAAAGTTTTCAGAAGCCACTATGATGATTTCCCCTCACCTTAAGAGGTATCATGCTGAAGAATCTGCTTCACAAAGGTCACCTCTCTTACGAACAAGTGTCCCACTAAGCTGTCTGAAATGACCTTTTTTTTACTCCGCCTCCCACTCAAAGTAGATCAGTGACTTTTGACAAAGCTTTTTATTATGTGTTGGTACACACCCTGTACAGAATTACCATGACTAAGGCACATGCAATGAAGTGGCACTTTCCTGCTGCTCTTACTCTGATCGCTCATGTGGTATTGCATGCACCATTTTGCACACTTAGGGAGAACACAGATATTTAGCCACTGTAGATAAAGTCAAAGTATGCACCAGGGTCTCTGTTCTTTTTTAGAACTCTCTGGTTTTAAGTCCAGTTTACATGCATTTGTGCAGAACTTGTCTATTTGAGGATATGCCTTCAAGTGTAAAATACTGTTTCTGTGTTAAAAGTGTTTGCGTTCAGCTCAGTCAATGCAAGATCAACTATAAGAATCAATACACCAAGGAAAGCAACGTGTAGCCTTCTTGCATTTAATATATTTGAAGAATTAGTTATCTTCATATTTCCAGCTTTCTGTCTCTGTAACATTCTGCCTTTAAATCCCATTTACATTGTATCTAGTATAGCTTATTACAGCCTATTTATATCAATAATTTTAGCTGGATTAAAAAAAAAAAAGAGTTGCTTTTAGTCTTAATAAACTCATGCACTTCTCCAGTTAAAATAAAAAAACCTTTCTGCTTTCCTCATTACTTCTGTTTTCCTCTCAAATGTAAGTAATTCAGTATTTACTGAATATACATTCAGTATTTTCATTATTTTTTCCCTTTAGCTGTCCTTTCTAAGTCAGTATGAAGTACAAGCAGCTCTCCTTAGCTGAGGCAGTGAGGAAAACTTGCTTTATTAGCACACTCTATGGTTCTTTGGTGTTATCCCCAGCCCTGAAGCTGCTGCAAGTTCCACAATGGTGTTGGTCATCCATATCTCAAGGTAAACTGAAGGGAAGAACTACAGAAACTGGGAGTCCAGCCCATGTTAGCAGTAAGCCAGGAATTATTCAACTGTCTTTTAATCTGTGGTCCAGACAACAATCTACCTACACACTTTTTTCTCCTAGAAGAATTGAAGCTTGCCCTGAGCTAAGAAACAAAGGAAGCCCTACTTCAAACTAAGTGACACAAGAAGGGTTATCATCCTCAACAAGACCCATGAATGTTCAGATCCAGAATGCCTGCTTGTCCCAGGCTGGCATGAATTTATGCAATACCTAAGTCATCAGCATCATCAGTGTCTCCACTAGGATACAAAAAACACTGGGTTGGGATCAGTTCAGCACATGTCTGTGTAAGGTTATCCCATATCCTCATCAGCTTCATCTTGGCTACCTGTACCAAGGAGAAGGCAGCCATAGATACATCAGAAGTCATCTTGTTAAACATTTTAAAAGTCAAGAATTCTTTTTCAACTTTTGCTCTCACAAAACAAGCAGGCAGATTGCTCATTAGAACCTCCCAACGGGGCATCTACATTAAATTCTCTATGTTCCTGTTAAAATTTGTGTTGAGATAGGAAACCTCAAGGCTGCTGTTGTGATTGACAGCATTTCTATGCTGTTTAGTTGAATCAAAGGTTAACTTCTTCATGTCACAGGTAGAGCCTTTATTTCCTGATGTCAGGCCTTTGTATGTTTAGGAACATTTAAAGGTCAGCTTATGCTTCTAAGTGCTCATGCCCTGGTTTATTTTGATTTCTTGCATTTCAGATAGGCCTCAACTTCTCACTATTTATTTCAATTTTTAACTCCAGCACCATCCTGCCACCAAAATCCATATCTGCACTGAAATGCTTTTTGAAACTGAGTAACATCTGTACATTTGTACAAACTTAATCAAACTAGTACAATACCCCTTCCAACTGAGCATTCAGGATACAGGAATCAAGTTAACAGAGTATCTGCTGTGTCCTATCACAGTCTTCTTTATGAGTCGGGATTTCTCCTACATTATCTAATGTGGATAACCTGATTTCCCAGAAAATTAGTGTAAAACAGAAGCATAGGGTTTGTCAAACAAGTCCCAATACTTTTCTAGGAAGATCCACAAAGAAGGCAGGGCATAGGAACAGTGTGTGAGAGGTGCCAGTGTATCTTCTCCAAGAAACTGTGGAAGCTGATACATAGTGTATCCAGACAAAAGAAATTCAGTATTTCTATACTGAAAAAAAAAACAAACCTCAGAGGGCAGTTACACTAATTTATTTTTGTGACAAGAACAGCAATGAAGTACAAGTATAAACTACATCTAAACAGTTTTGTTGACAGTCTGAGAAAGTCATTGTTTACATCTGAAAATTAAATGTTATGACTCCTGTCATTTTTCATATAAAGAAGTATAAAATATATATACATATAGATATATGTGGTTCTAAAGAAAAAAAAAAAGCTCACAGCCCTGGGAGCCTGTGTTGGTCCCTCCTCAAGGAAAATAAAGCGTTCTCCACAGTTCTTACTCCCTTCACAAGTAAAAGCTGACATTAGGACTAGAGTTCAGTAAATAAACACAACGTTGCTCAGAAACAGGAACCTCTAAAGCAGTTAGTGATTTTTATAATTTGCACTTTTACCTAATATTGAAGAGGTCCCATCCCTTCTAAGATGAGTTGTGTTTTGTCAGCTGAATGCTGTTAGCAAACTAATTGCCATTTTAGCCACACTGACATTGCAGCCAGCAGGTCTTGCAGCTGTTGGCTGAACCAGGTGCACAGTTAGACTGATTATACTGTCTGCAAAATGCTGGCACATGTTTCAGCTTACACTCATTTAACGTGATGAAACTACTCTTAGGTGAAAGCATCTGTAGAAGCAGGATCTTCCAAGCTCTAGTGAACCTTGAAACAAAGACAGAAGGGAAACACACAGTAGGAGAATGGTGCCGTGAGAGCAACAAGATGGTAAGCCAGTAACCACAAGGAGGATGAAGGATGTTCTATTTTGGTGCATCAGTGAAGCAAGGCTCATTCTTCATGCCAGCACTGTCTTTGCAGACAGTGCAACCCCCGTTGATGGAGAACCAGAAGCATTGCAAAATAACTACAGCCAGAGCACATTAAAAAAGCAATATCTTCCTGACAGCCTACTGGAAAAGATTACATAATCACAGAGTCATTAGGGTTGGAAGGGACCTCCGGAGAGCATCCAGTCCAACCCCCTGCCAATGCAGGGTCACCTGGAAGAGGTGACATGGTAGCACGTCAGGTGGGTTTGGAATGTCTCCACAGAGGGAGATCCACAACCTCCTTGGGCAGCCTGTTCCAGTTCTTCATGCTTAGGTGGAGCTTTTTGTGCTTTAGTTTATGGCCATTGCTGCCCATCCTGTCGCTGGGCACAACTGAAGGGAGTCTGGCACCATCCTCTTGGCACCTGCCTTGGAGATATTTATATACATTAATGAGATCCTGTCTCAGCATTCTCTTCTCCAGACTGGACAGGCCCAGCTCTCGCAGTCTCTCCTCAGAGAGATGCTCAGACCCCTCATCACCTTTGAGGCCGCCTCTGGACCCTCTCCAGCAGCTCCTTGTCTTTCTTGCACTGAGAAGCCCAGTACTGAACACACCACTCCAGATAACGAGGTTCACCTCGTTCACACGAGTTTTGCAACATGTAGGCTTCCGCGGCGTGCTGTTAGCGGTATTTCCACCAGCTCTTCGCGGGAAGCAGTCTCCCAGGTATCCTCAGCCGAGCTTGAAACATTCCCGTACCCTCCGTGGGGGAACAGCATCTCCGCCGAGGCCGAGCGGGGACGCAGGGACCCTCCCCCGCTGTCCCAGGTGTCCTTGATGAGGCGGCGGGGCCGGGGCAGGACTGGCCCCGGGCGGGGCATTAACCGGGCCGGGCTGGGCGAGGCCGGGAGCGCCGCCGGGCCGGGATGGACGGGGCGGGCGCAGGGGGAGAGGACACGGAGCAGGCCGCCGGAGGGCTGGGTAAGGGTTATTGTGAGGGTTAATTTAAGGGTCATTATAAGGGTTCTTACAAGGGTATGGGTAAGGGTAGTGCCGGCTCGCGTTAATGACCGGAGGGAGGCACCGGGCGATGAGCTTAATGAGCGGCGCCAGGGGAAGGGTAATGGCTCCTCTGGGATGTTATCTGGGCGCTCCGGCCAACATTCCCCCCGCCTCGCTCATCCCCGCGGTGTCCTGACCCCGCACAGACACAGCCTGGTGCCTGGGGCTCCGTGGCGGACTTTGGGGACGAAGGGCTGCGGGGCCCTCGTGTGCCTTGGCTTGTGAAAGCACCTGGGCGAGGGTTGGGGGCAGGTTTCTTTCCTCTCCTGTGGCGCGGAGGGGGCTCCCGCTGCCTCCGGGTTTCTCTGTTGTACCTTCGCCCCGCTGTCCGGTTTTCCTCCTCCTTGCGTGGATGGACCTCTGGCATCTCTCCGTGCGTGTGCGTTCAGGTGGCTTTGTAACAAATGCCCCAAGAAAACCTCAGAAGTGTTGCTGTCACAGTGTAAGTGGTTGGCTTGCTCGGAGAAATGTCTAAGGAGGTGGTTGTGAGAAGGGAAAGAGGGCTCGGCTTCCTGCTCGTGTGCCTTCAGCACATCAGGTGTTCCACACTGAACATGTCTGATGTTCCCAGTCAGTTAAAATCTCTTCTGCTTAAGGTTATGTTTATCTGAAAGTGGGACAAAGTGATGTTCAGTCTGGTCTCTTGCCATATGGGAGAAAGGAGTGGTTTGATAAGTCCCTCTTTGTTACCATGAAGGCCTGTCTTTCTCTCCAAACCATTTTTATGACAGCTCTTCCTTGTCAATGTCAAGTTGTTGTGAGGCCTTTGCTACGTATTTTAGAAATAAGAGTGATTTACTTTCTCTTGGAAGACTCTTTCTGTAGGTAATATAATACAGGTAGAAGACTTGGAAATTTATTTTGTGGTGTAAACACATACTGGTGTTTGCACAGAAACGAGTAAAACCCCTGTTCAAATCAAAGCACTAAGCTGAAAATGCCATTGCTGCTTTGAGGTGTTGGGTGAGTGACAGAATGGACGACACATGAAAATACTGTTTTTTTCACATGATGAGTGAGATGAGCTAAGAGGCAACAAGGAGGGTGGTGGAAAAAGGAATTATACAGAACAGAGCCAGACTGTGCCTCACTGTTTCTTGACCCTCCTCATCAGAATATTTCATGTCAATTGCAGTGGAAACTCTTGTTGCTTAACAAGATCAAATTATTATAGTTTCATAGCTTCCTGCTTCTGTTTCTTTCCCCGGCAGTTAATTTGGTTCTCTTAATCCTGTAAAAAGCAAATTAGAAAGTCTTGGAGCAGCCTGGCATCCCCTCATACTTCCATGAAGATTCTCCCATCTGACTGATGTTGTGGGGCTCCTTCTTGACTAACAGTTGTTTCAGAAAGAAACAATGAGGCAGAAAGCAAATTCCCTTATTTTGGCATTGCACTAACATATGTCAAAAGTAAACCAGCGTGAAATGTTAGAAAGTGAATTATTCTAGATCCTTTTCCTCCCCCAAATTAAACTATGAAGTTTCTCTGTAAGCACATACAACTGAAATGCTGCTCAAACTTTCCCCTCTCCAGACAGAGGCAGATACATGGGTTTGGGTTTGTTATTCTACTTTCTATTCTTAAGCATTTGTTTGTTTGTTTGTTTGTTTATTTTAGTTAGCAGGAATCACACAGACTCAGACATTCTAAGACAACCAGCAGGTTTTTGGAACATTGTTTTTTGGAAAAGTATATGCCAACTGGGAAAGTATAATGCTTCTTTATTATTATGTTGCCTATTTTAATTATTTCTCTTGCTATGTTCTCTCTGACCTGTCTTCTACTATTTAGGCTTCCTTACTGTCATGCAGTTTGTGCTTTTTGTTAAACTTGGTCACACTTCTGCACCTATTTTTGTCCTCATCCAGCTATTTAATTTGCTGTCTTGTAAGTCTGTTATTCATAAGTATGGCTGAAGCTGCAGAAAAATAATTCAAGGCAGTTATCAGAAGCTTATACAATTAATGGTTTTTGCTTGGTCAGCTTTGGTTTGACAGAAATACATAAAAAATTATCTGACATCTGTCAGATAATCCCTGTTGACACAATAGACCAGAATTTCACTTGTGTCTTTCTTTTGCTCATAAATCATTACTTTATGTTCTGTGCATTATTCCAGAGACTTTTGCTATCCCCAGTGCTGTTTTCCCACTACTGTATTTGTAATATGCAACCTTTCCTTTATTCTCTGTGCTTGGAATTACCTCTCCCTGTAGTTTACAGTTGGTAATGTTTTTGCAGACATGTTTGCTCTCAATATGAGCCTTTTCTCATCAGAGGTTTGACTGTCTCCCTGTTGACCATATCAGTTTCTTTGCTCTTGCTTTCCTGGCAGGCTCTGTCCTGGTGACAGTTTTTATTTTGAACTCTCCAATTCTTGTCACTGTTGGGTTTCGTTGTGTGGTGTTTTCCTTCTTCCATAACTGAAACTCCTGATCCAGGCGTACCTTTTCCTTGTGCTATCCAGGCACAGTGCATGTGGGGTGGGGTATGGGTTGGGTTTTGGGTGGGTTTTTTTCTTATTTTTTCCTTGTAGAGTGCCAGGATGAGGAAGAGGACACGTTGCAGTGTAAGGAGCACTTTGTGGAGGATGCTGATGCTGTCGGTGGCCATGGCACAGGGAGCAGTGTGCTCTCTGCATTCCAAAGCACAGCTACACAAGAAGAACCCGAGGATACCTCGAGAACAGAAGACAGGATTAGTCCTGTAAAGAAAGTGGAAGAAGATGGAAGAGACAGCACCCTGCAGGCAGCTGGGTCAGCTTCCCAAGACTCCGTGGTCCTTGACAGCCAGCTGGATTCTGCCTTGGGGTGTGGGCAGCCTTCCAATTCCCGCAGTGACATGAAGGCCGTGTCCCCACTTGCTGTAGTTGGATTGGCACAGGAGCCCACGGGTCAGTCAGGGTCCCCTGAACACTGTGAGAGTCATTACCTTGATGGGACTGAAAAGGAGGCAAAGAAGAAAAAAAGTACCAACAGAAGTGGAATGTGCACCGAGAAAGCACCTAGTGGAATCCCTGGAGCTCCCTGCAGGCAGGATGAGGGTGGCCCAGCTACTTGCCAGTCATCCAAATGTGCTGCAGCCCAGCAATCCTACAAGGTGTCTTCAGTCTTGGAATCCAGAAGTAACCGTGATGCAACCAAGGAGGAGAAAAAAGGGGAAAAGGGTAAAAAAGCCTTACTTGAGAATCTACACATCCTACCACCGGTCAGGAAGAAGTCCCGCACCTCCTACAATGCAGGTAGATACTGGGGCACCCACTGGCAAACAGGGACACTTGTAGTGCCAGTGGCACTGGTGTTCCTTTCCCCATGCTGAAGGTGCTGAGCTGCCCTAACTGGTGCTGCACCACATTCCACACCATCAGCTGTGTGAGGATCTTCAAATAGAGAAGATCTTCAAATAAAGTGTCTTATGTTTGAAGCATCGCTAGCAATGCTCTTTTGTTTTTACTGAAAAAGAAGAGTTTTGTTTATTTTTGTGGTTTACTTTAAAAAAAAAATCTTTTATGTTGTTCATGTGTTTCTAAATATAATAAAAATGTTCTGTTTTTTTTCTGTTTCCCTCTGCTGTTTTTTTTTTGTTTTTTTCTTGTTTATCACATACTCCCCATCTCTCTCTCTGTTTTTGAACAATGCATGGTTTCTAGAGCAGCTAGAAGAGTTGGAGAAGGTGTTCCATGAAGACCACTATCCCGACAGTGAGAGGAGGAGGGAGATTGCAGCTGTGATTGGTGTGACGCCACAGCGAATCCTGGTAACGCCTGCGTGGGGACAGTGGGTTCTGTGCAGAAAAGGGATGGACAGGGACTGGGGCAGGGAGGAGGTGATGACTACACCTGCCACTGGTGACAAGGAAGAGAGCTCACAGGGATGGACACTGCTCAACCCTACCCAAAATGGCCATGGAGTCTGGGGTTGCATATCTTCCCATTTCCTAAGATGAATCATACAATGGGTAGATAAATGAGGCTAAGGAGATCAGAGTTAATCTCTTTTGTCTTGAAAATCGTGGGCAACAAAGGAAATTGGTGTTTGGGGGTGTCTTTCTGCTATTATTTTTCTGTTTGCAATGAATTATGCAGGTTCTTTGGAAGAAAGGTTTCTTGAGGTTCCTTTCTGTCGAAGAAAGGTTTCTGGGCTCACCTGGTGACATGTGGAAGCAGTCACTGCTGATTTGTTGCCAGTGTCCCCATGTGTAGATGTTTTCCTTCCTGAATGCATCCTTTCTTTCCATTCATCAGGTCTGGTTTCAGAATCGTAGGGCAAAGTGGCGGAAATCGGAGAAGCTGAAAGCGAAAGGGAACAGAAAACATCCAACATCGTCACCTCTGTCAGATGATTATGGGTGGGGGACCTACTCTGTTTTCTCATCTTTCCACAACAGATACCTAATGAATTAAATGTTTTCCTCTGCCATTCCCCCTTTACATTTAAACTATGGAGAGCTGACAATCGAGCTGGACCTTGGTAGCTCGTCAGATTTCTTGGCAAATTGTAGGGGACCCTCTTAAAAGAGGGTTTGAAATAAATCTGTTGAGACTGCTGTGGAGTCATGTGGAGAACAAGGGATAAGATAGAAAGGTCTATGGATCACCCCTTCACTTTATGTTTTTGTGAATGGTCAGGAGCCCATTGCATTTCCCACCATTGTTTTCCATTTCCATGGATTTTCACTTGGTGATGGAAGTGCTGCTTGCTTGGATCAGTCTTACAAAGTCATGGGCTTCTTTGAATAAATATAAGGTAGCACCCTCCATAGGTGAGCAGGGGACATTTACTGGGGGGGGAAGGGAGTATGTGAGAGGGTAGATGGTCTTTCAAGGGGGTAGTGAGTGAATGTGTGAGGGAAGAAATTAGTTTCCACAGGGATATATTTGTGGCAATCTGGAGTGAGAAAACAGAATGCAAAGAGGAAAAATTAAGTTAAAGATTGGAGACCACCTGACTTATTTCATTGCACTGTCACTGCTGCCTGTCCTACACTGGTGACTTGGGGCTGCTTCCCCAAATACTGTCAAGACAGCATTCCTTGCACACCTAAATCAGCCACTGCTTTCTTTTTCCACCTGCTAGGGATGTAGGATCTGCCCATTGTAGGGTAGAAGGGTGTGTATTTGGTCATAATGCCCTGCCTTGTCTTCTGGTTCATCCTCACAACCCTTTTTGCTGCCTCCAGGGCACCTCCTCTGCCTGTGCCTCTGTTGCCTGACGTTGCTCGTGACCAATCTGCCGTGCTGGGAGGAAACGCTGCAGCTGGGAACTGCTCCAGCCTGCTCAGAGCACAGCCTGCACCACTCTCCTCTGCCTCAGGTGAGACCCCGACCAGCACGAGTGTTTTCCATAACTACAGCATTTGCTGGTGGAGCTGGGATGTTCACAAACACTTCAGGGGAGGTCATGTGAATGCCCCACACCATCGGTGCAAAACATGACACCAGGTCAAGTTGGGATTGATCAGCCTGGAGAAGAGAAAGTTGTGTGGAGACCTCACAGCACCTTCCAGTATCTGAAGGGGCTACAGGGAAGCTGGAGAGGGACTTTTCATCAGTGACAGGATGAGGGAGAATGGCTTCAAACTGAAAGAGGAAAAATTTAGGTTAGATATTATGAAGAAATTATTCCCTGTGAGGGTGGGGAGGCCCTGGCACAGGTTGCCCAGAGAAGCTGTGGCTGCCCCATCCCTGGAAGTGTTCAAGGACAGGCTGGATGAGGGTTGGAGTAACCTGGGCTAGTGGAAGGTGTCCCTGCCCATGGCAGGGGGTTGGAACTGGATGATCTTTAGGGTCCCTTCCAACCCAAACTTTTCTATGACTGTAGGTATAGCAGCTCTCTGCTAATTGAGTCTGTACCAGCTATGTACCAGCACGGTGGTGCTTCTGTGCTGATGCTGGAGCCAAATTTGCAGTCCTTGTTCATGTCCTAGCCTAAGCCAGCAAGGAATTCTGAATATGACTTCATAAGGATAAGTGATAGGGGCATTCTTCCATAATAGCTGTTTGACACTGGTCCTGCTGCTCTAAGTGATGATGAAAGTATTACTCTGGTTATGATGTTCTTCACGGCAGATACACACATCCCATACCCTGCTTTAGATGGAAACATTCTGGCTACAACCCGAGTCAAGTGAGGTGTGTGAGGAAGGTGCACTGTACAAACTGTTGGTGTTGTAGAGGCTCCCTCAGGTACTCCATACCTTTAAATGCTCAAGAGGGTTCCTTGGCTTCCCCAGGCAGTGCAATTTTCCATTGTGTGCAAGACCTCGAGGGAGGGAGACTAGTTGAGTTCCAGAGCTGACACTGAATTTACTCTCAGTTGCAGTGGAGCTGGAGGTCAGTGGGGTGTGCTGTTCGACCAGGGTTCTACCTGTGCTGTGCTTAAAGGTTGATGGCAGCTAAAGAGAGAGTTTGTTCAATTGTTTATTGGTGTGTGGAGTACCAGAGCATTTCCTGGAGTCAGGAATGCTCCCTAAAGCGTTTCCTATGTGTGTTTACATTTCCAGCTTGGCACAATTTGAAAAGATTTCCAAAGTGATGAGGACTTCATCACTTCCTTGGGAGGGGTATAAGCAATATATGTGCTGACATATGGTACTACTGTGTGCATTTTCCTGCTTCCCACTGTAATTCATTCATTGGAATTTCTGCTCCCTCATTTTATTCTAAATGTGCCAGTATTTAGTTATCGGTATTAAGGCCAGTTCTTGCAACTCATTTTCTAATAATGACTCAATTTTTTTTAATAGTGCTGATACCTTAAAAGTACTTTGGCACTGTAGAAAGCACCTGTAAGATTGTATCAGTAAGCTTTAGACTTATGTGTGCTAAAAGTACGTAATTGAGATACTTTCTTGATAACCTAATTTAGTGTTTCTGTCATTTAAATTTTCCTGTCATCCTCTCAAGGCAAGGGCTACTTTAGTCAATCCTATGACCTATTTAAACAATAGGACTGTAATTCAGTTAGTTCTGGTTTTTCCACTTCTTACAGCAGGATAAATATGGTCAAAGTGTTTGAATAATTCACTGCTTCCCGGGGTGCTGAAGCAGTGTCATCTGTAAAGGAAGCAAACCAATTATCCTCAGATTTCTATGCTGTAGGAACCTCTGCTGGTTCCTAAAATACATCTGCAGATGTGCTATTTAGTCAAGAGAGAATATAATAGAATCATAGAATGGTTTGGGTTGGAAGGGACCTTAAAGATCATCCAGTTCCAACCCACTGCCATGAGCAGGGACATCTTCCACTGTCCCAGGTTGCTCAGAGCCCCATCCAACCTGGCCTTGGACACTTCTAGGGATGGGACAGTCACAGCTTCTCTGGGCAACCTGTGCCAGGGCCTCCCCACCCTCACAGCAAAGAATTTCTTCCTGATATCTACTCTAAACTTTTAGTTTGAATCCATTTCCTCTGTTAGAGAAATAGAAGTTTCATTCAGGGATGTGATCTTGTCCTCTGTTTTCAATGAGCCATTTCTTTCTGGGGAATCTGCATGCTGGGATGCAGTTCTCCATGTGGAAAAGACAAGCAAGCCTTCTGATAAGAGGGAAGGGTCCCATTGGAATTCTTAGTGCAGTGTGTAAGGAAGAAAAAGGGCAAATGAATGTCCCTGAGGGTGAAATGGGTATGTGGAAAATGAGTGATAAAGAGAGCTGGGTTTTTACTGCTGGAATCCTTTCAGCTTGCTGCTGACTGCCTCCTATTGCATTTGCTGTGCGTGCATCCAGCTTTTAGGAAACACAGGCTTCCTCTACTTGTCTGAAACTCCTGTGTCTTCAGTGATAGGGATGTGTGAAAACGAGAGTTTACTTCGTTCCACTAGATCTGTGTGAGGGAACAAGCTTCCCCTTGTTCTCTTTAAATCAGGCTGGGCAAGAAGTAATGAAATCTATTTGTGTCAGCTAAGGCTGGTGAATAGTTTCCAGATACAGATCTGTTTGAGGGGATTAAAAAAAGTACCTTTTCTAAGTCACTGTTCAGAAAAGAGGCTTGCTTTGCTAGTGCACACGAACTGTGAGGTTTGGTGAGTGGTTTTGGACCCGGTTGCCTGAGGGAAGGGAGGAATAAGGTCTGTGTAATGAGCCACGTGCTGCTCTCTTTATTTATGAAACCCACCCTGCCCTCCAAATTTGTTCAACTCCAATCAGATGGAAGGTAGAAGTCCTAAAAATTACATTCCTACAAGTCATGGGAGAACTGGTGCCTGGGCAGAGTAGAGACCTAAGTTGGTGCACTCTTTGAGGGAGAAGACTGATACTTGGTGTAGAGTCCTCATAGAAGGGAGATCTGCAGGGCACAATGGCATGGAAAGCTGCAGTTGAAGTTTTGCCTTAACTACATGCAGGGTAACACAGCTATGGAGAATAAAACAATAAAATTTGCTTTTTGTTTGTTTGCCTGTTATCTAGCATTACGTAGGCAGACTTTTCTCTTTAAGAAAGCAAGAACTGAAGCAGGGAAAATGAAAGACAACGTGACCTGAATTCGTTCATTAAAAAAACCTTACCAAGAAATAGAGCCATCCAGGGGTCCACCTGTTAGCTTTATTAGAATATCTCAGAACATGAAGGAGGCAAAACTTGAATAGGATAAAATCCAAACTAGCTGAAGCAAAATAAAAGAGGAAACAAATCAGAAAAAAAAGTTATCAGTTTGCAAGGCAAAACCAGTTGCTTAGTAATGTTAGATTTCAGCAAAATAATTTGTGACCTGTGCATTGTGGTGCAGTTGTGCCCATAGGTTGTGGCCTGCTGGAGTGACCGTTCAGGTGCTTTTGGTACCAGTGTGTTTAACCACTTTCAGCAGGACAAGAAAATGATGAGGACAGTATAATCTCTTACCCAAGACCTTTGGAGAGTGTTCAGTGCTGCCTTTTCCACTGTTTTTCCTTGCTCTGGCCAGTACTTCTGACTGTTGTTTTTTTTTAATGTCCCAGTGTTTTTTCCAGTTTGCCAAACAAGCTGATTAAAAATGTCAGCGCGTTGTATTTGAGATGTATCTTACATTGATGGCAGTTATGGCTTCTGATTTGGGTATTGGGGACACTGCTTGCTATGAGAGCCTTTTGTGCCTCAAAACTTCCATTTTGAGCTTGCTTTGGTCTTAGAATTGTTTTTTTACTACTTTTACTGGACGGCGTGCTTGAGATTAATAGATTTTTTTTTACACTGGCAGTTCTTTGAAGTTTTTCTTGTTTTCCTGAGATTCCTTACTGATATAAATATATCTGTGATTCACTGACTTAAAGCACTGGCTTATGATTTTTTTTGAGTTAACCCTTCAGAAAGAAAAGTTCCTCTGGTTTGTGGGAGGAGATTTTTCTGCCCCACTGGAAATCCTTTGTTTCATGTGGCTGTATTGTGAGGACACCTGTCAGGAGCCCAGTCTGTGCAGATAATTCTCAGAGGTGGAATGGTTGTGGAAGTCTTGAGAGCAATTGGATGAAGCTGGATATGATCTGTCAGAGAAGAATAAATAAATGACAGGCTCTAATGCTTTCACTCACAGGATTCTGGCTTGTGAACAAATTACTTTAAAGCTGATCATGTGTAGCTGACATGGCAAGCAGCAGTCATATCTTTTGAAGAAGTGGTAGGTTCTGGCCTACTGAAAATCCAGAAGAGGATCAGACTGACAGGCTTCTCAAAGCAATGCAGTTAGAAACTGAATTGGTTCACTGACCATCACTCCAATTAAATGAAGAGCCCATTGCTCCTAAGTTTGATGAATATTTTTTTTCTACTTTCAAGATGTCATTTGCACGACAAATGTGTTTTCTTGTAATTTCAAGAAAAGGACGAGTCTGTGAAAAGCTTTGTGATGGCCCTTAATGTCCCAGTAAAGGCTGTAATTACTCAGCACTAAGAGAAACTGTTTGTGACATCAGTGTGTGACACAGGCTTGTGAAACCGGGCCCTGCTGCAAGTTCATGGATACTTCTCTAGGACAGCCCTCAGTCTCCTTCCATACTTGTGAAAGACAAACATCCCAGTCATCCCGACAGAAAAACACACATCCATTTCTGTTACTTTAAGCCTGTTCCACTCACTGGAAGGTGTTTGCACTAAAGAATGGATCTCTGAACTCTGCCAGGATGTTGAGGAGGCAGCTATAGTAGGGGTAAGGCAGCTGTGTAGCTGGAGACTTAGAACAGACATTCTTGAGTTAAGGCACATGTCTTAACCAGGGCTGGTTCAGAGATCTGAAGCTGCAAATTATTAAATTGCTCTCCAAAAATTCCCAAGGTTGTCTCATGGACTGAAAATCCAGAAATAATGGAAGTGAAAAACAAAAATCCTGCTGTTACATTCCCATGTTCACTGGAAAGCCTTCTGAGTTATTTATCTCTATATCAGTGTCAGGAAAAGCAACAGAATAGTAAAATATAGGTATTATCTCCAGCCAGTGATCAGAATTCTCCATCAAACAATTCTGGAATCTTCTGTAAATATGTCAGATTTAGCAGATATTGCTTCTTTGGGAGTTGTTTATTCCCACTGCATTTGTGACTTTATTCAGAAGGCACAATTTCAGCATCTGTCTTTGAAAGTACTGAGAAGCAGAAGAGTCTTGAGAAAAGGCTAAAACCAGCTCCTTGGAGGCCACGGGTGTCCCTTCACAATCTCTTTACCTGGTGGTCCTATTGCCGTGACCCACAAAGATTATCTACGCTAAGTATTGCAAATGTTTCAAAAAACAAAAAGTGGGATTAGAAGTGACTTCCTGGGCTGTTTGTATTCATCCTGAGGAAAACTAGTGCCACTGCAGAACAGCTCACCCTAATGTCATTATTGAACTGAAGCTTTACCTGGATGTAGACTGGTTTTCAGGTAGGTGTGTTTCATAATGTTTGTGTGAACGTTCTGGGACACGATGGTTAGGAGAAGCTGTGCAAATGAAGGTTTTAAAAAAAAAATCAGGAGAGATCCTCAGTTTCATTTCTGGCTAAGCCGTTTTGATTTTGAGGACACTAAATATTTGCTTTCTTGTGCTTTGTTGTGTGGGAGTAGATCTGTGCTACGTCAAACACTGGGAGTGGGACAGGTATATCATAGATGCTGCCTGACGTGGATAAATAGTATGTTCAAACAGAAAAAATAAACCACTGAGAATTGCATGGGCATGTGAATGCTTGAGAGATGCCATCCTAGCTCTTGCTCCGGTTTTCTAAATGAGCCCAAAATCGAGGTTATTGAAACTTGAAAAGTTTTCATCGAAACATCATGATTCCCTCTCTCCATGGTTGCAGAGTTGGAAAAAACTGCATGTGGGAAGATGCAATAAGAGAGACAGAAATGCAGTGTGATGGGGAATCTGAGAAACAGTGCTATGAGGTGTTGAAGTGGAATCTCCTCATCAGCTCTCTGGGCTTGCATTCCAAAATTCTCCAAAGGTTGCTGATGCTTGCTGTGGCATCTTTAGGTTTTATGCTTGAGGCCTTTGATTTGTACCTGGTGGAGTGCATTTGATGTTACCCTGTATGCCTGCAAGGGTGAAGTACAACTGTAAACTCTCCCTAAAGCTTTCCTGTGAGTGGGAGTAAACCAGCTTTACCTGAACAGTAGGCTGGTTCAGCCCAGCTAGACTCAAAAAATCATTTAAACTTGTCCTGCACACTTGATGGTTACACTTGTGAAGAGAGAAATCATTTGCTAATTGCCATAATGAAAGAAAATCTTGTTCTCTTGCCCCAAGTGCAAGCTCCTTGAACTTCTGTGTATAGATGTTACTCTGGATCACCAGCATATGTGACTCTGACCTTTAATGTCCTCTATTGTCCTGTTTCCACAGAGGCTCTTCTGTAGGAAACTCTTCCTCTCTCATTTTCTAGCAGTGACCGAAGAGAGAGGTCACCAAACAAGATTCTAGGAACCAAAAGGTGTTGGTTTCTTTTTCTGTGTTCCAGCTTCTTTTTCCAAAGGATCTTCAGCTGACGTCTCTGCTCTTTTAATTTTTGTTTCTGGCATGACTCATCTGAGAGAAAATATGGTCAAAACAATGACTGTGGATGTGGATGTGCACGTTTTTGTTTCTTTCAAACCACAGTTAAATTTTTCAAAAGGGTAATCTTCTGAATTGAGTGCAGCACACTCCTCCCAGAGGACAGTAGTGATGGAAGATGACTGGGGGATAATTCCTGGCTTTTTTCCAGGAAGTACTTTGCTTCACTTGGCCGCCTTCTTGAGAGCTGAATAAATATAATATGCAGAGGCCGAAATCATGAAGGTAATTTTATTTAGCCAATAAACACCATCCTGTGCTCCAGAGAGCTTGCTAGTACTTCCCTGTGCTTCTCTACAGCAATGCCGGTACTTGCTCACTTTTATTCCCACCGGTGAATGTCTGGGATCTTGCTTTTCTGTTCTGCTCCTCCTTCCCTCTGCTTGCTCCTGTTCATTCCCGCTGTGGCAGCCCGGTGTGACAGTCTCTCTTTTCATTCACAGCCTCCTCGGTGGCAGGAACGGTGGCATCTTGTGAAGCAGTTCAGACGAAGGTGTCGCAGCAGCTCAGCTTCAACTCCAGCAGCGTGGAGGGCTTCCCGAGCCTCCCCAGCCCTCCTCCCATCCGCAGGGCCACCATCCTGGCCTTCAACCCCCACAGCCCTGTTGGTTCCCTGGGGCTGGGCACTCCCAACAGTGAATGCTGCTTGTCCAGTCAGGAAAATGGCTCCAGGGAGGCCTTCACTTACAGCATCCAGAATCAAGGGTAGGAACAGATGAGAATGGAAATGAAAAAAGCAAAGCCTGGGAGAAGCCTTGTGAGGGTGAATGTGAGACATGGGACAAGGAATTAGGTGGGAGCATAAGTGAAAAGTGAGGTGCAGGAGTGACAGTATCTTTTAAATGGAGCATGGAAAGCTGCATGATGTGCATAGTGGGACAGGGCACCTGCTGTGAGAGAAGTGATACCTCTGGTCAGAATGCTTCCAGAATTGCATACCTGTCAAGTGAAAGAGAGGGTGTTTCAAACTTTGGGGTGTGCTTTGGAGAGTGGGAAGATAATCCCCACTAATGCCCATTGGTCAAGAATCCTGCTGTGAAACCACTTGGCTCAAGTGGTTTCTGTTGCCCTTGTCCTGGCATCTGGGAGGAGGGCTTGGAGTCAGATCAGGGTTGGCAATAACACAGTTGTTTACTGTATGGGTTGCTGTAGCTGTTGACCCTACTTTAATCTCTGGATTGCCTCTCCTTGCTCTCTGCAGCTTGAGTTCACCACCCTCCTGCCCTTACCCTGAGCAGCTGGAGACTGCAGGGAACCTGGAGACCATGTACTGCCAGTACAGCAGCCAGGGGGGAATTTACCAGCTGTCCCAATATTTCCAGCAGCACCAGCTCTCCCAGTTCTGCCAACTGCCAGATCACCTGGCCACCAATTTGCTCTCCAGTGACCACCTCCCTCCTCCAACACCTCCTGAGCTCCATCCAGCTTTCCTGGCCTTACCTGGTAACACTGGAGCAGTAACCTATGGAGCCACACAAGGCTATGGACAAAACCACATGGGGGGACAGCTCGTGCCACAGCAGTCAAGTGGAATCTCAGGTAAATTTCTGAAATATTTTGTCATCCTGCACCTCTGGAGTAACTAAACCATACCCTGAAACACTCAGTGGTTTCACTGGTGGCTGTGACAGAAAGTAGAAACGTGCACATGCATGCACAAATATATATATATATATATATGTTGGCCCATCTTTTTTTCTAATTTCCTTGTATGCTTGTTTTTTTTTAAAGTGCTGAGTGACCCATTCATTTGAATCAAAAGTTACTATGCAGGTTGCACATGTCAGAAAGAGCATTAAATGTGAATGTGTCAGGTAGTGCAGTGGTTTTTCTCTGGGCTGGAGAACTACCTTTTGCATGAGTGTACTGTTGTGCAAGTGAACATGCCTTTGGTATATGTGGGTGGGAATCAAGGGTGCAAAATGGAAAAGGTGCCACAGCAAGTGGAATAGTTGGCGGTAGAAAGAAAAACAGGCTTCTCACTCTGTTGGGCTTCTGCAGAAACCAGTTTGAAGTTTCATATCTTGGGGTAGTGGAAAAGAAGAGAGAGACAGAAGCCAGCAGAGTATGCATAGAGTCTTTCTTTTTCTTCCTCTGGTTTGAATTTGCAACAGATTAAGGAACTTCTGCATAATTTTCTAAAAAGTAACTAGGTTAAACTGGCACTGTTGGTCTCCTTGTCTTGTGTCCAGGCTTTGTATTTTGAAGTTATTCAAGCCCAAGTATAATCAAATGATAAACCATTGCAGTTAGTTTATTTGGACTGTCAGGTTTGTTGAATTAAGCTCACAGTCCAAAAACTACATGTTTTGTCTTATCACATAAGAGAATAGTTTCAGACCACAGATGCTGCTGCTGTTTTTGTACTAGTCTTGTGGACCTTGTCAGGGAGGGAAGTCTGACTCACAGAGTCTGACTCACAGCAGGCTGCAAGCTGGCTCTTGTTCCCATTATTCCTGCTGACACTGTCCAGGCCAGGTTGGCAGCACCTGTGCTATCTACCACACTTGGCCTGTCTCCCCTCTCTGGTTTCAAGGCATAATTATTCTTTTCAGTGGTTTTTCAGTCTGAAGTGCCAGAAGTAATGAGAGGGCTGTGCCCCAGTGCACCAAATTGACATTTTTATAGCATGATGCCAAAGTGTGTGTTGCATTCTTTGGGGCACACTGTGTGAGCATAAGGGGTGTGGAAAGGTGCAGGCTGATAAAGTGGAAAGATTGTTGAAGGAACAGAGTTCATATTCTCTTACTCTGTCCAGAGCACAATCAGCAGTGCATGGCTGTTCTGTTCAAGGAAGGGATCCTACCACTGTTATGACCAATTTCACAGAATCATGGAATGGTTTGGGTAGGAAGGGACCTTAAGGATCATCCAGTTCCAACCCTCATGGGCAGGGACACCTCCCACTATCCCAGGTTGCTCAGAGCCCCATCCAACCTGGCCTTGGACACTTCCAGGGATGGGGCAGCCACAGCTTCTCTGGGCAACCTGCCTCACTACCGTCACAGGGAAGAATTTCTTCCTAAAAAGGTTCCAGGTTCCCAAAGTGCAGTGGGCAGGGAACTAGTCTGTCAGTGCAGACACTCCTGTGAGTCTTACTTCAGCAAGTAAGCAAGTGAACAGCTTAGTTGGATTATAGATATTACTTAACAGTACATTCCTGCTTCCAGCTTCTATAAATGAAAGTGAAGATTAAACATTCAGGTTATGCTTGACAGAGTTGGAACCTCTTGGAAAATAGGAGTGGAGAAAAGAAATTGGGGAGTGGGTGTCTCTAGTAATCATTACATACTCTCAGGATCAGTGCTGAGCGACATCATGATTTCTTTTTGCATTATAACAATGCTATGAACTTCAAAGATTTTTCCTCCTAAGAACTACCTTTTGGATAAAAACACTGCAGTGTAAACAGCAAAGTGATCCTTTATCTATATGTGGTGTCTGCTCTACTGCAGTGACCACCAGAGCATGACTGCAATGCTGTTTGCACTGAGCATAGACACGCTGCTGTTATTTTCATTATTCTGTCTTTGTTGCTTTTCCCTCAGCAGACATCACTGCCTATCAGGCTGTCCTCTGGAGTGATTTCTGCATGCAGGGAGCTCAATTCCCAAATCAGCTGCACTCCCAAATGCCATTTTTTAGCATGGCAGAAGGACAGAACTTCACAGAGCCATATCTTCTTCAAGTGCCCAATGGAACAGCACTGGGATCCACGTCAGAGGCTGGAAAGCAAAAGGGAGTGACACCAGACCAGAGCTCAAACCAGAGCCACCAAACAGAGCCAGAGTTGGCACCGCTCGCTGAAGGAGAGAGGATGTAGAGTGTTGTAGCAAGAAAGGAGACACCACTGTTGGTAACTGAAAGGCCAGCTGATTAGTTTCTGGGGGGGAAAAGGAAAGCATTCCAAGACAGCAGTAGCTCCTCTGAATGCAGGATCAAAACTGTGGCATGAATGGGAATGGAACTTCCTTTTTTCTGGTCTGCCATCCGAGGCTGGTCCCGTTATCCTGTACCTGGTTCTTAGATTCAGCTGTTCATAGAAACGGGGACTTAGAAGTCAGTAAAATAGATGCCAAAGTTCTGTCCTCTCTCAGACAACATCTGTTGTGAGCTGAATGGCTGCACAGCACTGACAATTTCTAAGATTTCCTGAGGTATAAACACCTCTCTTCAAGGCAGTACTTCTTCAGCATGAGAGGGGAAAAGGGAAGAGAAGAGAGAGTTTTCTGTCTGGATTTCCACTTCCAGGCTTTTTTTTTTCTTTTTTTTTGGAAACAAGATTACCCTACTTTCAAATGGTTGAAAGGTGTCATAGGCCTTAAATATTTTTGGACGTGTATGGGGGTATATGTGTGTCTAATTTTGAAATATGAGACATTTGAAAAATCCAAAGTATTTTGTGTCATGTGAAATCGCATTTTCTTATGAATCTGTTTGGGGTTTTTTCAGAAATCAAAGAAGAAACTAATGACTGATGCTGGTTTCTGAGGGGGGGAAAAAAAAAACAAAGGAAAAGGAAACATTGCCATTTTAAACTCTGCAAAATAAGAAGAGTCAAAAAGAGAGTCAAGAATAATAATATTTACAACAGAAGCACTTTTTTATTTCTTTTTTTTTTTGTTGTGTTTTTTTCCTTGTTGCCATAATTATTTTCCTGCTGAGGAAAGAAGCGGGGAAATTTCAGTCAATAAAAGCTTCTGATCTGTGGTGGGTTTTTTTGTTTGTTTTTTTGTAAGTCTCCTGACCTTAATCCTGAATTCTAATCTTGAGGAGCCCACAGACAGGAAAGAGCTGATACAGGCACCAGAGTCCCATGGGTGGAAATTCCAGACCATGCAAGAGTCAGAAGGTGTGGCTGCTGTCCTGGAATACATGGGAAGAGAGCCTAGGAAGATGTATGGAAAACAGGGTGGGGAACTGCACCAACTACCTCATTTTAGGGAATCCAGACAGAGAAAGAAATGTCTTTGGAAGTCCACTAACACAGCCTGGCTGGGGACATGGGGAAGTTCACTCAGGGTCCAGCACAGGTTGTAGGGTGGAAAGGAGCTCCCCCTTTTACAGGGGAGCTGGGAGAACTTTCCAGAGTATGGTGAATAAGGGTAGAAGTTTTGGGAAGGAGGAACAACAATTGGGTACAAAGTAAAAAGGGAAGGGATAACAACAGAACATGCATGAGAAGGGAGTGGAACATAGGGGCAGGGACAAGCCATTATTAAAAAACATTAAAACAGCCATAAACTTGTAATTTCTCTCCATTCAGCAATCTCAGTTAAACAAGTCCATTATTTCAAATCCATTCCTCTTCTTCTGTGACTCCTTTCAGTGCCACAGACCAGCTCTGGTAGGCTTTTCTCTCTGATTCTTCGGAGTCCTCATCCATGGTCCACCATTAGTTTGGTGTTTTCTAGCCTTGAATTACTTTAAAAAAGTATTTCCGCTGTAGAACTGTAACAATAAACAGCTGCAGAACTGTGACTGTAAATGCTGGCAGTGTAAGCAGATCCCTCTCAGTTATTAATTGGTTCAACATCCCCTTTGAATCGATCCATTTGATCTTGGCTTGGTTGTCTCAGCTCCTGGTTTACCTGGGACTGTCAGCCTGGGAAACAAAATATGTCTCTGAAATCAGCTGTCAGGGGCAAGAGCAGAGGACTCCAGTGGTGAGATTGTTTACTCTGGTACATAAACAGAGCTGCAGTCCCAGGGAACCATGGTTCCCAAGGGAACTGTAACTGCCTGGATCTGTGGGATGTATGAGTGGCTAAAACGTGGCTCTCCCCATGTCCTTGTATGAGAAATAAAAATACAGTTTTTATATAAATAGGCGTATCGTGAAGTTGTAAGATATCCAAGTTCCAAGACCTGAACTTGGGTATCAAGGTCTCTTTTGGCAGGATGAGGGAAATGAGAAAATTCTTAAAAATTAAATCTTATAGGGCCATTTTGTACATGAGGTTCCTTTTCTCTTTGGGCTGAGAACAAAGGAAGATCCATCACCTTTGACAGGAGATGGCTTGCAGCCAATTGGGAAAAAGGGAAAGCCCCTTTTCAGAGAAAAGAAACTTATTTAGGTAAAGATGAATACATTAAAACTTTGTGTTTAAGCTTTTGGGTAAAACGGAGGCTTCTCTGGGAATGGTTTGAGTGGAATAGTCTGATTCATTTCCACACAACCTTAAATTTGTCAGGTTCAGTTGGACTTGAAGTTTTGAACTGAGCTTGCTTTCTTACCACAAGGAGGAGGAAAGGGTGGGTAGCTGAGAGTACTGCAACTTACTGGTAGTGGATTTAGTGTTGCACAGGTGGGTTCAGGCCCCTGTGTCGTTTTATTATTCCCTTTCCATGTTAAGTCTCAGGAAGGCTCACTTTGTTAGGGTGGGCACAATCAAAACTCCAAATGCTGTGGCTTCCTGACTGTGGCACCCCCCCTTTCGAAGAAGACAATTGTTTTACCTCTGTATCATTTGATGATGGAAGTGCCAAGCCAAGAAGGCAGAAATTTGAAGCAAGGCTTGGTGGAAATAGATAAAGTTGTGTGTGTTGTCAAGTGTTACTGGGGTTTTTTCGAGTTGTTTTTTGAGGTGGAAAGCCAAATTGTGGATGTATTTGTATTGGACTTGTGCGGTACTGTGGCTGTAGGACTGGAAATGGGAGTGAGGTTATTGTCACAAACTTGTTTTTGCAGGAGGAATGAGACTGTAAGGTTTTGTCCAGTTCCCTAAATTGTGGGTGTTCAGCTGAAAAGTACACACATCTGCTTGTCTATCCTCTGTACTGCATATTTTAGTATAATTAAATTTTGAAAGTACACACATCTGCGTGTCTGTCCTCTATATTGCATATTTTAGTATAATTGAATTTTTAACTTTGCTACTTCTTAGCAGGTAAATCTAGTACACTGACCATTTCCTATGTGCCTTGGCCAGCAAGCAGACATTATTTTCTACAAGCAAGTCCCTTTTATGTGGTGAGAGCACATAAACTATCATCAACTAACTTTTTTATTTTAGTCAATGAGACAAATCTTTTCTTACAGGCTTTTTAGTTTCTGTGAAGTGGGATACATTAGGAAGTATCAATGTTAATTCAGTTTAACAGCAGGAATTCCCAAGGTATTTTTTGCATTTATTATAAAGGTTGCTGCAAATCATATGAGACAATAATCTATTGTTGAATGGTAAATGATGATTTTTCTTCACATAGCTGTGCTAAGTACATTAAAAAAAACACAAACAAAACCAAATCAGTCTATCACCTGATAGAGCCATCCACCTTCATAGATGAATGCTGATGAGCATGAAAACACCTGTGAGTCCTCATTTAGCTTAATGATAATCGTATTTAGCATAATGATAATAATACCTCTGCCAGGTGAGCCTGCACAGCGTCAGTCATCAAAACCAACACAGAGGGACTCCAGGACAACATTTCTTAGTCTTCTTTTGTGTCCCACGTGCCCACGTCTGCCTGATCCATCAGATACATTTTGAACATTAAGCCAACAGCTTCACAGAGACCAGGGCTGTGGTAGCAGTCTCCTGAGGGTTGTAGCTGGAGGAATGAACTGCTGAAACGTATTTGATTTTGCAGCAAGGCAGCTGTAAGTAGCCAGGAGCTTAAAGGTTCCAGTTGTATACAGGATATAAGCCATCCTCTTCGGGATACTTCTTGTGCCCTCTGTGCTCACTGTGTGTTTTTACAGCACTTAAGACAAGGGGGAGAAGTTCCTCCCTTGATTTCTTTTCAGGAATTTTGAGTAAAGTACCTCGTGGGTCCACCTCACCTCCTGGTCCTGGGGCAGAGAGGGATCCCAGCTGGGCCTGCACTCCCTGATGTGTGACAGGAGAGTCCACCCTGAACAGACCTAAAATGCAATAATGCACACTATGCAAGCCATCATGCAGGCCATCATGCAAGCTGTCATGCAAGTTCAGCTGCTGGTGCCAGGTTGCTGTCTTGGTGTTAAATTATGCTGAGACCATCCTGGTTCACCAGACTTTGAAGATATATCCTTTTTTTGAAACCAGATGTGACAGATAAGTGAGTCTGTGAGCTTGTAAATCTGTGACTATAACATAGTCACTTCATAACTATAAAAGCCCAGTCCAAACTTCCATATGGCAGATTCTTCCATGTACTTCCTTGAAGTGTGGAGCTTCTCCTGTGAAGCAGGGATGCCTCTCCATGGTTACTGCCCAGGGGTTAAGAGAGAGATCTGCCCTCCACCTTGTATGGTGAGTTATATCAATCTCTACTTGATGATTGTTTCTTTTGCTAGCTTCAATACAATTGCTTTAATATAATTGGTTTTTTTACAGTGCACTGTATTACTTTGTTATATAATACTCTACTAGTAGATTTTTTAGCTTTTACACTGTGTAGTAAGTAATTCTGATCAGAATCTTTCATCTGTTCACCTGTTTGGTAATTTGTTATAATAAATAAATCATTTATATAAATGTGTATGTTTTGCCATCATTAAAACCTGCGGGACAAAGTGGTTTTATCACACCTCTGTAATTCCTTTAAATTTAAACCCCTAACACAGTCCGAGGCTAAGATGGGATTCAGCTGCACCTAAAGCCTTCCCTGAGGAGGAGTTTCAGAAGCAAGGGAGTCCTTTCTCCACCTCCAGACTCACCAGCAAGGCTTTGCTTTTTAAAACTTTGTCTAAGCCTTCCACTCTCCCATGACAGGCACAAGGCTGTCCGTAGTTTTTGGGGAGGGGAACAGGTCTGATCAACTCCCCTGACATAGGCAGGGACACCTTCCACTATCTCAGGTTGCTCAGAGCCCCATCCAACCTGGCCTTGAACACTCCCAGAGGTGGGGCAGCCACAGCTTCTCTGGGCAACCTGTGCCAGGGCCTCCCCACCCTCACAGGGAAGAATTTCTTCCCAATATCCAATCTAAACCTCCTCTCTGTCAGTTTGAAGCCATTCCCCCTTGTTCTGTCACTACAGTTCTTGATGACAAGTCCCTCTCCACCTTCTCTGTTGGCCCTTTCAGATACTGGAAGGTGCTGTGAGGTCTCCACATAACCTTCTCTTCTCCAGGCTGATCAATTCCAACTTTCTCAGCCTGTCTTCATAGGGGAGGTGCTCCAGCAGCTTCTGGGCATCTGCTTCATCTGAGCCTCTGTTGGGGATGAAGGAACAGACATAAAGGTTACTCAGAGACCCTCACTGAGTGGGGTCCCCACCCCAAGTCTGGGTGCTGTTCTCCAGTGTGGGAGCTGTGGGCTGGAGCACATCCCTGGGGAGCACAGGGGGCTGTCAGGAGGAGCTGCCAGGGCTGATGCCCTCTCCTCACCACAGCACAGACACTGGGAATGCTGTGGCAGCTTTGGGGCTGCAACACTGAGAGCCATCCCACACACAGCGTCAGTCAGCCTGCTCTGCCAGCTGGGTTGTTTACACTCCCTCCGTTTGCAACAACAAAGGCTGAAAATATTTCCCATAATTTCTGTTTGCTGTTCTCAGCAGAAGAGTCATGATTTATTTTTACAGCAAACCTCCCGTTCTGAAGAAGCACCTTCCTGTTTGTGTCATGTCCTTGCAGTGGCAGAGGGATATGTGCCAGTCCAGCCCGGGGAGAAAGGGGAGATGGGATTCTGGAGAAACACTCCACTGGAAATCTCTGGTGATTCATTTAGCTAATGGCTCAGGAAGAAAAGCCCTTTGTGTACTGATGACTGAGTAGCAGCCAATGTATCATAATGCAAAAGTCATTGCCTTTTTATTTTTTTTTTCCAAATTAGGCTCCCAACTCTGCCAGAGCTGCTTTACTGAGTCATTCCACTGATTCTAAACACTGTTTTAAACTCTGCCTGCGCAAAGGGAGGAAACGGAAAGGGAATCCCTGTCTCCCTGCCTCCCTATAGGCGAGGCTTGCCCTGTGGCGCTGGGCTGCTCCCACAGGAGAGCCTCTGCAAGGGGGAGAGGTGAGTAATACTTGCAGGAATATGCATCTCTCTCTCTATTCTGACTAAGAAGCAGCTGAATAAAGGTGGAAGAGTAAGCCTGAGGTGTGAAGAGACATGGAGGAACAGAGCAGCAGGAGGGGAGCCAGCGCTGCCTGGTCCAACACAAACTGGGATGCAGCGTGGGCAGGGGGCTGACCTGCAGCCCAGCTGTGCCAGGACCTGGGTGGGTGGACAGGGCATATGCAGCCTGGGGTGCATTGGGAAGAGCATTGCCAGCAGGTCGAGGGAGGTGATCCTGCTCCTCTGCTCAGCCCTGGAGTGCTGTGTCCAGTCCTGGGCTCCTCAGGACAGGAGGGACATGGAGCTCCTGGAGTGGGTCCAGCGGAGGCTGCAGAGATGGTTCAGGGACTGGAGCATCTCCCTGGGGAGGAAAGGTTGAGGGAGCTGGGGCTGTTCAGCCTCCAGAGGAGACACTGAGAGGGGACCTCATCCATGTGTGTCAGTGTCTGCAGGGAGGGGGCAGAGGATGGACCAGGCTCTGCTCGGGGGTGCCCAGCAATGGCACAAGAGGCCACGGGCAGGAACTGATGCCCAGGAAGTTCCAGCTGGACATGAGGAAGAACTTCTTTGCTGTGCAGTGACCGAGCACTGAACAGATTGCCCAGAGAGGGTGTGGAGTCTCCCTCACTGGGGATATTCCAGAGCTGTCTGGACACAGTCCTGTGCCATGTGCTCTGGGATGACCCTGCTGGAGCAGGGAGGTGGGACTGGATGACCCACTGTGGTCCTTCCCAACCTGACTCGAGCTGTGATTGTGGAGGTGTGAGTGTATCTCCAGGGGAGACACAGCAACATCATTCCTCTGCTGGAGGCTGCTTGGCTGTTTTGAAGCAGAGGGTCTCCAGCAGCACCACTGGCTTGTGGAGAAGGTGATTGCATCTGTGAGAACCCAGAGGAGAGAGGTGCTGCCCTCCAGCCCAGAGGAAGGTCACCAAGTCCTACAGAAATTTAAAGAATCCTCTGCTGGTTTAGGCAATGGTGCCTCCAGCAGGCTGAGCTTTAGTGAAAGCTGTTTTTAGGAAAGTTTGCTCTGGAGCCTGAACAGGTTCCAGTCTGGTAGGCAGGACTCCTCCCACGGGCAAAGCTCTTGGTGAATAATATACCCAACAACCTCCCTTCATCCTGCCCTGGCTCAGGTCCTGGAAACACAGCAAAAAAAATTAAAAGGAGGAGGAGAGGGAATTCCCTGTTGTGCTCTGAAAAGTGACTGTATAAATGTGATGGTGCTGAATAAAATACTAGAATAAGAATTGTTTCTGTTTAACTTATTGGATCAGCAAAACCCAACCTAGACAGGGGAAAATGGGTGAGGAACCCTAAGCCCACACAGCATCGACTAAATTAAGCTCCTGATTCAGGAACACCTTTTGCCCTCAAAAGTATTTGCACAAAATTAGCTACAACATAGTTTCACTAACTTAAAAAGGAGCTGTTATCTGGAGAGATGCAGAGGCATGTGTGGAATTCTCTAGGACTTTTTTTACTGGCAACTGCGTGCAAAATGGAAAATATCCTGCTTGGAACAGAGCTGGTAGGCAGCAAACAAAGCCCAACTGAGAGACTTTCCACAGAGCACAGCTGATGTGAAAGCAGTGACAGTCACATTTTAGAGGGTATCAGGGCACTTTAAAGACTGTAAATGTTTCACTTCAAAAAATGCAGAAAATTATTTCAGTTAATAATTCAAAAATTAGGAAGTGCTGCTATGAAGATACAACTTTTATTCAGCTCTTTTGTGCCTATGCATATGTGAGTGGTATGTAAAGATCGTTTTTAGCTCAGAACCACTGTCTCAGACAGTGAGTAGGTAGCAACTGGGAGCTTTTTAGTCTTTTCAGCCAGTGTGTGGCTGAGACCATATTTACTTCATATAATCTTAATTCCTTACTGAGTAGTTAATAATTTCCATGTGGCATTTTGATGATGCTCAACAGTATTGTTTGTCAGTGCCCCACAAACATGAAAGTATTCACATGGCACCCTGCAGGAGTAGGAGGCAGCATCACAATTGTCTTCTGCATCTTCACTTTACAGCTTGGGAGCTCAGGCACACAAACGTTTTTAAGTTCAGAAACAGCTACTGGCAATGGGCTGAGGTAACAGCAGCATCTTTCTTCAGGAGGTGAAGGCTTTTGTAGTGCAAGGCTCTTACACACTTCAGCTGTTGCTGTGTGTGCCCAGTACTTTGCCATGTAAACTCAGAAAATGAGGAATATGGAAAGACCCCCACTGTGTGACTTGCCTCCCATCACTTTGGGCCTGAAACAGGACAAAATCAATGTATCTTCATTACAAGGCTGCTCTGTCTTTTCCTTGAGCTCCTAGGTTTGTTCAGTAGAGCCTCCAAGTTCCTACCAAAAGGGAAGCACAGATCTTGCAGATTTATGTCATAATGCATGTGCTCATTCCTCTCTATACTGGTGTCACCTGAGATTGAGATTACAGTCGTAATTTCATTTATGCTCTGCTTCTGGTTGGGTTTTTTGGTGGTGTTTTTTTTTTTTTTTTTTTTTTTTTTTTTTTTTTTGTTGGTTGGTTTTTGTTTTGGTTTCTTTTTTTTCTTTAATAAATGGAAAAAGCTACAGTTCATGCTGTGGGGTCATATTGACCATGAGAGGGCTGGAGGCTTTGATTTCATCATGTAAACTAAAGAGACAGCTGCTAGACCCTATTGTAGTGCCAGCATTTCAAGCTGGAGAAGCCCTTTATTTATTTTATATCTTATCTGACCTCCTGTATGCCCAGACCATTACCTTTTCTCCCAGATAGTACCTGTTCCTGTCATTCCCCATTCTTGCTCACCTTTATCCTTATGCTCTGCCTTTGCCTTCCCTGCTCTATTTCTAGCACTGACCCTTTTCTCCATCCCTTGTTTTTCTCCCTTCCTTTACTTTCTCAGCCACTCTCTTCAGCTTCATTTCCCCTGATGCAAGTCTCACCTTGTTCCCAGCACTGCTGCCATCCTGCTTCAGGACACCCAGGGAAAGCTTTCCATGCTGCTCCTGGCAAACACAGGGAATGATGTACTGCTTTATTTTAAACTGATGCCAGAGAGGGGAGCAGAGGTGGAAGGGGAATGTGGTGCCCTCGCCCCTACCCATCCCCTTCAGGTTACAGGGGCTAGGGATCTCCCCCAGGATTTTCAGGAAGTGCCTCCAGCTCCGTTGCTGCCTGGTAGCTCTGAGGACTGGCACAAAGAAAGAGGTCACTGGTTACTGTGGGATTTTGCATTTTTCTCTTGAAAAACAACACGGAAAATCAAAAGGTCCCAAAGGGAGGAGCATAACCCTCTCTCTCAGTGCCATCCTGGGGTACACAGAGGCCTGGATGTGCTAAGGATTTCCTTATAAAAGAGGTCATTGTGTAAAATACATGAATGCTCTTGGAACTGCTCTCTTCTCCCAGCTCCAAGAAGTACCACAACCACCGAGCTGCAAAGTTAAGTGTCTCACCAGGCATCAGGCTGTCCTGGAGGTTGCAACACCAGGGCAGCAGTGGAGGTGTGGGGGTGGGGAAAACCTTCTCTCCTGGCTGTGGCACAGGAGGTGGTTCTGCAGCATCCACCACCTTTCACTGTTGTGTCCCACGCAGCTCCTACAGCAGCTTGGAAACACACCCAAGACTGAGTTTTACCACACGGCCCTGTGAAGCTGCCATGGAGTATTGGGCATCAGGCTGAGAGAACTGACATGAACTTGTTAACCAGGAGGGATGACTAGAGAGAAAACTTCAAGGCTGCCTTACCAGGGCTCCTGAAATGAGATCAGTAAGTTTGGCACAGCAGATACACCTCCTGAGAGAACAGCTGGGCACTCAGGATACCAAAAAGGATCCAAAAAGCCTGTCTCCCTTGATGGCCTTAACTCCAAAAGACTGCGTGAGGCACCCTGGGCTGGGACAATGCCTGGGCACTGGGTGACTCCCAGCCAGGAGGAAGTTCCTCCCTGCCATTCCCTGGGCAGAGAAGGGGTTCCTGGTGGAATCTGCTGTATAAAAAGGCCCTTCCTCCTGCCTTGACCTTGAGAAAATTTGCCTCTGGAGTATTTACCTCCAGGCACATCCATAGATGTCCATATGCATTTGGGAAAGAGCTTCCCACACAGGGAGACCTTCCCAGGGAGTCAGGTGAGGTCACCTCCTCCTAGGGGCAAGCCAAAGGCAAGAGCCACCCAACTCAGCTCTGGCCAGGCTGAGGAAATTTGCTTTGCATTACGTGGCACAGCTCTTGTTCCCGGGCAAAGCCTGATGAGTATCTGCAGATTTCAGGTGCATGTGGGGCTGAGTGTAGGCAAAGCTCTTGAGCTTTGCCTTGTTAGTCCCAGGGACATGCTTGAACGCCCAAGTATTTTGGTGACTTCCCCACCTGGTCTATCAGAACTGTACAGATTCAGGTGTCTCCCAGAATCTCTCATTTGTGTGGCTTTTCCTTTCTAAAAAGCTATGGGTACCTTGCTAATAAAAGACAGAAACCATCCACAACTGTCAGGCACTGCCTCCAAAACAGAGGCTGTGCTTCAATTAAATGGCTGATTATTTTTTTTTTTAAACCCAGGCAAACCAACATTTTTTGCACTAGAATCATTGTTGGCAATAACCAGAGATACTTCAGTAGGTACAAAAAACCCGTTCAACTCGAGGCAGAAAGTTTTAGCCCAGACACTTTAACTCTGGCAATGATGAGGTGCTGATAACAGAAATCACAAAAAGCATGGAGGAACTGCTGGGACCAGCTGCAGGGCTAATTTTACAGATAAATATGACACATATTGCAAAACAAAATGCTTATAGATGGAAATCCTAAGCTTTTTAATAGAAATCTCCCCCAGGAGTGAGATGGGAGCTTTGCCAGCCCGAAGGAGGAGGGGTCCTCTCACGGTGTGACAAGATGCCATCACAGTAAGCAAGAGGCTCCCATTCCAGGAAGGGATGTGGTCACTTGTGTCCCCAGTGCTGGGAAAAATAGAGGAGGCAGCTCATGATATACACTGACAGGCTCAGGAAGGGGAACTGATGGCAGCAAAAATCAGCTTTTCCTAATTGCAGTGCCAAGGCAAGGGTGGAGTCAAGCTGGCAGTCACACAGAGGAGAAATTTACCCTGACTGCTGGACCTGGGCACGTGGGATTAGCAATCCTTGACAGGAACGACCTGCCAAGTGGTGGTTGCTGGTTGCTCATCTTTCTGCCCCATTTCTACCTTCAGTTTTGTTTCTTTTTCCACTGTAAAGTCCTTGAGCATGGGCATACTAACCTTCACCAACCCACACAGTTCCAAAGGAACTGCGTATTGTTTTTCACCGGCAGAGTTGTTCTGACCTTGGCCACTAATGGCCCACTGTGCAGTGAGGAAGGCCAACAGCATCCTGGGCTGCATCAGCAGGAGCAGAATCAGAGGACTGAGGGAAGTTATTACTTCCAGCTTCTCAGCAGTCATTAAACTGCATCTGAAACATTGTGTCCCCAAAACATTTTGTACTCCCCAGTAATCAGAAAAGCACTGGCAAACTGTTGGTGGAAGACAGCCAGGATGGAGCATTAATACTGGGGCTACAGGGCTTCTCCAACCTGGAGAACATTTTGCTGGGAGGGGGCTAATGGCAACCTTCCAGTATCTGTGAGGAGATGACCAAAAAGGCAGAGCCAGGCTCCTCACCGTGTGAGACAACAGGCATGGGTTGAAACAAGAGAAGTTCAAACTCATAAGGAAAAACTTTCTCATCAGGACACCAGCCCAGCAGAGGATCAGGAGATTCTGAAATTTCCATCCTTGGAGGTTTTCAGAGTCGGATTAGGTGAAGCCCTGAGTAACTTTGTCTGACCTCATGGCTGACCCTGCTTTGAACAGGAGGTTGGACCTCTGGAGGTCCCTCCAAAATTGAACTATTCTGTGATCCTATGATTCTAATTATCCACAAACTTTACTGTCCACAGACCCTGGGGATTTTTACAGCCTCTGATGTAAAAATTAATGCATGCAGTGTAATATTCTTTCTGCCTCTACAGAGAAAGGCCTCACGTGTTCACTTCACACACTTGCCATTAAAACATGATTTGCATGATCAGGAGAGGGCGACTTGACTCAGTCTTCCCTCTTCCACCTCTTTACATCATATTTGCCATCCTGGTTTCTTTTCAAGAGCACTTTTGATGTGCACACCATACACAAACTTTCAGCTTGGCACAGAGGACAAAGGCTGCAGCCACAGGTTGTGCATGAGTGGAAAAAGTCCCTTTCTGTGTCGCACTTAGCAGCTGAATGCTTATAAGTCTTCCAGGAAAATTTTAAATAGAAGGAAAATAGAAGGAAAACCACAGTGCAAATCATTTTCTGTACTCAGTGGTTTGGTGATATTAATGGTTGAGGGTCTACAGATCACTGTGCTCCCATACTACAAAGCAGCCATCCTGTGAGGGCAGAGGTTCCTGGGGGACAGTCTCTTGGTACTAAAAGTCAGGATAAGCAGCTGCCCCTAGAACTCACACTGTGAATAAAGCCATTTCTCACCTGTGGAGCAGCCAATCTGCCCCACGGCACAGCACAGCTGTGTGGCTTCTATCTGCAAACAGGGACAGACCCCACTGGCACCCCCTCAACAATACAGATTTTTCTGTTTTCACACCCATAAAGTCACAGGGAGCTGCAAAGGAGTGGCTGGTCCCACACAGGGAGAGGCAAAACAGTAACTTCATTGAACACCCACTGCCACTCTTCATGTTTATTTGCATCTACACTGTTTGAATCCTGCAAATGGATTCAAGCCATGAATCATAAGCTTGCTGAACACTGGCCCCAGCTCTCCTCTGCCTCTGTTGTGCTGCTGATGGTGGGACATCACCTGAGCTATGGAGATGTCCAACTCCCTGCTGGGAACTCACTCTGTGCCGCCAGGGTAACCAGGCACTGGGGTATGGCGGGGAAACCCCAGCAACAGAGCAGCCTCAAGGATGTTTAAAGCTATTTCTTTTAATTACAAACCTCCAGCTGAGGCGAGACTGTGGGTCTGGAAAGGGCTGTTCAGGACTCCCCCACCCTTCCAGGAGCAGAGGCGATGCTGGAGGTGCAGCCAGCACGAAGCCGAAAAACCTGTCCTGCGGTGCAGCTCCCCCAGCTCTCCTCCACCCTCCTCTTTCCTCACACACAGCCAAGGAGCAACAGCTGGAGATGGCAGCTCCTTTCATCCAGCAGGACCTGCCCTGTTCATGCTGCAAAGGGAGCAGTGGTGCTGGTGGGACAGAGCAGACACGGAGCAATTGCGTGGCCAGCTGAGGACTAAAGGCCAGCGTTAGAACAAGGCATAAAAGGTCAGTTCTCAGCCACAGCCTGAATATCTATTGATCCTGAAATCAGCAGGGAGAGAAGAGAAGCATTCAACATGCCATGAATGGCTGCCTTGTGGATTCATTTTGTGAGAGCCACACATGTGGAAGCCTGTGTCCAGCAGTGGAAGAATCTCACTAACCTATTTTTATCGCTGCCAGCAGAGTCTGGCAAATGTCTACATGTTCTAGGTTCATTTAGAAGTGACTTTTGATAGGGTTCAAGGTCCTCACTGCTGGCAGTTCAAATTAGGTCATCTCCTGAGAGCTGCCAAAAGACAGAAACTGAAGGGGTGGCTATTTTATAATCATAATTATACAGTGGCCAAGGCATAAACCGCCCCCTAAATTTAGAAACCCAACAAAACCCAGCTTGGGCTCTGTAGTTGGAGCAGCAACTCTCACCCAGGGACACCAGTCCCTGGTCCCCCTGGGAAGCCCCTCATGGGTGGCAGCTGCAGACAGACCCTCACCTGCCCTCACCTTATCAGCCTGCTGCCAGCAGTGAAAAATAAAGAAAATAGGATGAAAAAAGATGCTGGAGTAGTTGGAGGCAGCCTTGGCACTGTTTGTATCTTGCCTGCAGCTGGAGGCTGGCTGGGCAGCTCTGCCGAGGCTTGTAAATGCCTGCAAGGAAACAGGGCAGGGCTGAGCCTGAACTTCTCAGCACATCCCCCTTGGAAGCAGCATCTGACTCACAGTTATCGCTGGGATTTTAGGCCCCACTACCTTTTATCCCCCCCCCCTCCTTCAGGACAATTGCTCTGAGCCCATCTTCTGCAAGGCTTGCTTGGACTTGGAGATTTATCCAAAGAGCAAAAATAGTGGAGATGTACAGGCAGTTCCTAAAAACTGTTTGCAAACACTTTTCTCCTGATGGGTGGAGAGCAAGAAGTATAGTCCTGACTGGGAGAGCCTGTCAAAAATAAATCCAGGCTTTTCTGTCTACTGGAGCAATTCCTTTGGGAGCTCTTTTGGAAGCCACCCTGCAGGTAACGACATCCTCCCCTTCTGCAAACACATCTTCTCTGTGAGTAATGCTGAAACATAGGGTGGATTTAAGTTTCTGAAGTGTGTGAGAGGATAGGATTTACTCCAACCCTCCCAATGTGTGGGGCTCACCCTTTTCTTTCCACTGTAGCCAGTTTCTTCCCACACCCTTTCCCGATTTCATGAACCTCCTGTGATGTTTTTCCTGGACTCGATGATGGTGCTTATGTCCTAGGACTGCTGTAAAATGGCAACATGTCCTACCACAGACAACTTTCCCAGCTCCACTATAAAGAATGAAGCTATTTTCCAGCAATAAGCCCCATCCCCCTGGAAAACCAGGCTCTCCCTGCCTTGGTGCACCTTCTTCCAACAGAGCTGACCACGCAGCTGGCTTGAGACTCTATCCCCGAGGCAGGCTCGTTCCAATTTTCCAAAGTAAGTCTAGAAATCTTTCTCCTGGCACAATTACCTTGCAGATCACCAAATCCAGCTTTCCTTAGGACTTCACTGCTAAATCCTTGCCCCTTGGTCAAACTTTTTTTTTTCCAATCTTGCAATAGGCTGTTTCCTGGTGCAAATTCCCATACTCTCCATATGCTGGGTTACAACACGTAAATAGCCACATCTTTCAGCGGTTTGGCTTTATCTGCCCTTGTTTTCCTCACAGCAGCAAAGGGACACAGCTGAGAACAGCCTCGGAGCACTTCCCATCCCTGGAAGTGTTCAAGGCCAGGTTGGATGTGGCTCTGAGCAACCTGGCCTAGTGGAAGGTGTCCCTGCCCGTGGCAGGGGGTTGGAACAAGATGACCTTTAAGGTCCCTCCCCTGTGACTCCATGATTTAACATCAAACACTGCTGCCAGCACTGTTAAAAGTGCTTAACGGAGCTTACATTACCAGTTGTCTTTTGTATTATCCAAACCCAAGAAAGTACTTAGGTCCCACAACTTTTTGCTATCCACAAGCAATTCCCATAGATATACAGAGTGCATATTGTCACGTTTGGCCATAAAACATAGCTATTTTAAGCAAATTTACAACAACAAATTAACAGCATCTGTGTTTAAAGAAGAAATTTGCTTGTGTTTGGAAACAGAGCTGCTTAAGCCCTCTTTTCCTTTCTGGAGTGATTTCTTACATTCCAGGGAGGCTTTAACATAGCTGCACCTTTTGTTCACTGATGGGGAACTAGGATGGCATAGAAGAGACAAAGATGTATTTTCTTTTTGTATGTTTTCCTTCATCCTATCTATTCCTCCCAACAGACATCACATTGAAGCTCTAGGATAATGTTTTCCTACTCCTGACTTTTTCCCAGCACCAGTACATGCTTCTCTGCTATCCCAAAAAACCTGGGCAGATGCTTTCTGAAGAGGGATCCCTCACTCTCTCTCCCTCCACAAGCATTTCACCTATTCCTGCTTTCCAGAAAAAAAAAAAAAAGAATCTATTACCCCTTTTGCACACCTGAGCCTCCCTACATCACCTCACAAGTCACATTCTGATCCTGCCCTACCTTGACAATGGGAACTTGCTCCCTGCTCGGACAGTCAGCGCTACAGACTTTTAGGGTTTAGAACCCAATTCTTCAGGAAATTTGATCACAATTGCTACCTGTAAAGTGAAACGTAGCATATAGGTCAATAATATCCATTGCTGAAGCACTCATTCCAGGCTAGCTTGCTCATCTTAGGATGAGGGCAACAAGGTTTTGCATCTGTTGCCCATGTTTTTGCTAAAAGGAAGTAATACTCCAGTAATAAAGATCAGCTCTATCTTCTCTGGTAAAACAAGACTTGCCCTTTCTGCTGATTCCTCAGAAAACACCAACTTACATTCACAGGATGTTTAAAAAGAAGGGCAAAAGATTGGGCTATAGGGTTTAAAAAAATACAGGGGGGTAGGGGCAGAGCAGAGAGTGTTGCATGAACGCTGAGGTTAAGGCAGCAGCTTCGCAAGCTAAAGATTAACTCCCAGGGAAACCCCCTACAGCTTTTGTGGAACACAGGAACAGTGGCAGTTATTCACTTAAGTCTTCTGGATCTTCAGCTGAGCTGGATATCAGTTTGAGAGCTTCCTCTGCAGCCCCTGCCCAAAGCCAGTCACGCTCTGAGGTGCTGAGCCTACAGCTCAGTTCTCCTCTCCCCGCTTACAGCCCTTTCCTTGGACTCTGCCAATGGAACAGGGCAGCCCAGGGAGGGGGTGGAGTCACCATCCCTTGAGGTGTTCAAGAAATTACTGGATGTGGCACTCAGTGCTCTGGTCCAGTTGACAAGGTGGTGATTGGTCAAAGGACGGATTTGATAATCCCAAGGGTCTTTTTCAACCTAAATGATTCCAGGAAGAGGGAACAAAAAAAAAAAACCAAGGGCAGCTGAAGTCAGCAGTGAATTTCATGATGGCTGATAGATTCACCGCAGCTCTTTCAGGTGCCACATTCAGTCTCACACACAGAATTACACAGCTGGCAAAAACACTACTTCAGTTCTGCCAGAGCTCAGGGACAGGGTGGGTCACTCAAATTCCCATAAGACATTTTTTCCCCTCCAGGTTCTCACATATACCCACAGAAGAAAATCAGATCAGCTCCTTTCAGGAGTTATTCCACTCTCTGCAAAACACACAGAAGCATGATTACCATTTGAATTTTTTTAAATTCTTTTTTCAGAAAGCCCACGAACACAGAACAGTGCAACATATTACAGAGGAGAGCTGCATGGTTGCCTTAGACAAGTGACAGTGGGTAACACAACGGTGGCAATACATTCATGCATCATTCAGAGCTTCAAAAAGAGCCCAACCCTCACAAAATCCAGTATTTCTCATAGTAAATACCAACCTCCTTGCAAGAGAAAAGTGGGAACAAGCAAAGAATACCAAGAGATATTTGTAGCACCCAAAGACCAGAAGCTTCTGAGAACACAGATGAGATACTACAGTGAGGGAATACGAGGTATAGCACATTGACTTGCTGGTAAGGACCCCATGGGCAGCCCCCACCAGAAGGTATTTGAGACAAAACCCACTTAAAAAGCCATTTAGAGCAGAAGTATAGGACAAACTGGTAATTCTTCAAGCTAAGGGTTCCACATTGATGTCTCCACTCTCTCCCACATCCATTTTTTAACTGAAACAGGTTAAGCCACAACTCTGCAACTGCAGAGCTGGACAGTAACTTCTCATGCAACTTGTGTTTATTCCAATTGGAAACCTGAGATTTGGCACACGTGTTGTAAGCCCTTGAGATTGTACCCCTGTGGCTTTGGAGAAACAATGCACAAAGCCAGCCAGTGCAAAAATCCTGAGCAAACACTAGGGAATCTGCCTTGCTGAGGGACCTAGGCCACGTCAGGGGACAGTTCTGCCAGCAGACAGGCTGATGTAAGGAGGCCCAGCTGGCTCCAGAGCAGAGCCCAGCCTGGCTGCATCAAGGCACCAGTGCCTGCACATCACCCTGGTGACACTCAGCCTTTGCCACCCTCCAGGAAGACGACAGTAAAGTGTTACTGCAGTGACATTTTAGGAATGTTATTAAGACCTGCTTTTGTTCCACACGCCAAGGAAAGGAGGAATGGCCATGCCTTCTCTAACGTGCTCTGACAGCATCTCCCACTCCTTGGAATTCCCTTCAAATATGGCATTGATATAGGAGTTATTTCCTGCTTTGTACTAAAGCCCTAGGGATTTAACACTTATCATGTTATGCAAGTTCCACTCCATGCTATGCATCAAACAGTAGGATTAATCAATACAGCAACATCTCTCCTCCCCCACAAACAATACAATACATCTTACTCTTTATTATCAAATTGTCTCCAACATAAATTATATCCAAATTATGTAAGTTTCAAGAAAGTCAGATATTTTATGTACAATATTTGTGTTGAGTCAGATAAACCTTTATCATTTTAACCTATAACATAAAAAGCAAAACCTACATCAGTACCAAATAAAGCATTAAAAAGGTAACAAATATATAACTTTTTAGAAATGCTCTCAGAACACTAAAGTTAATGACAAAGATTTTATAGTGCAGGAGTCTTGGGTTTGTAGCTCTTAGACCATCTCTCTTTCCCTGCGGATGGCACAGCAGAGAATCATACTGAATATCATGCCAATAACCTGTAAAGAAAGCAAACACACTGCAAATCAGGAAACCAAAGCATGTTCTTTTATCAGCATGAGGACAAGCACAGCTGCTGTTCCCAGCCCAGAGGCCAAATTCATTCTGTATTTATATACTCTATTCTGCAGTACCTGCCCCTCCACCCCCAAAGTTCATTCTGTTCTCATGAATCCCCTTCACCTCAATATCTGAAAACAGATCAGCTGTAAACCACTGCCATATCTCCTAAGAAATCTTTGACCATCCCAGCATATTTGCATCCATCTTCTCCAGAGAAGTCAAACACGAAAGCGCAAGTTTTCTTAGTGGCACTGTTATTTCAGTTCTCTAACAGAGCCTTTAGCTGTTATAAAGGAAAGAAAAGCAAGAATCCCCAAGAGATATGCAGATAAAGAACCCAAGAGATACTGAGATGAAAAAGTGGGCCAGTGACATGACCAATATATCTTCACTCTATATATACAACCCCCTCCCCCCCCCCCCGATACGGTTTCACCACTGCTAAAGGTACAAGGAGACAGATCCTAATCCGAAGTAGAAGCAGGGATCTCTGAGACATCCCAGCCTCTGCACTGCCTCAGGGCCCTGCAGCACACACCCTGATCCTGCTGGGGCTTGTCCTTAGTGGAATAGCCATGTGGGCTGCTATGCCAGGCACCGTTCTACAGACTCCTGCTCTAAGTATCATCTTAACACACAGTATCCCTCTAAATAATCTGGGAACTCACCATCATCACAGCAATGCAAAGGCCAACTGCTCCAATGACATTGAATTTCGATTTGAAGACGTCATCGATGGCAGCAGGGCAGGACTGGAAAGAACAGACAGTTCATTAGTGTTTCACACACACAAAGGTTGGTTTCTGCTTGTTTGAGCTCAAGTCTGCTTGCACTAGAGAAAGCCTTCTTTGGAAAGCTGCTTTCATCTGGCCTTACTTTCACATCCTTAAACAAAGCCAGGGATGTTCCAACACAAGAGTTGGTGTGGAAGTTTAAATCTACTCTTCAAGTCTCTAAATCTCTTAACAGCACCTTGGCTACAGCAGGATTCCCTTCTCAACACCTGCAGTTTATCAGGTAGATCAGGACCAACAGCAGTTGTACCATGCTTGGCTTGTTACTAATGGATGTCAGCACTTAAACTGCTGCTGCACTGCTCATCCCTTCTCAAAATAGATTTGAAGCCACTCTTGATATTTCCAGTTGCTACTGGAATTTTGCAGACACCTTATGGACCCACACTGCATGGGAATGGCACGATATCCTGGGCTGCGTGCATCCCTGGAATGGGCAGACTCCCAGAGGGGCCAGTTTGATGATGCCAGGACAATGAATTACCATTGCAACTGAAAAAAATAAAAATGTAAGTACAGTCCCTTCCCCAGAAAAGGCATGTGGCAGCCAAGAAAAAGGTGGCACTTTTACAGAAGTATAAATCTTTAAGAGCCTGGTAGCTGGTCAAAGTCTCATCCCAGCTCCTGTCCTATTTGTTCCAGCAGCAAACTACAGTGAGCTGCTGAAAGCTACTTTTTTTCCATTGTTGTTCCTTATCCAGTCCAAAAAAAAAAAGACTGAATCAAGGATTAAAGGGATATACTGGCAAGGATGAAACAGTTCAATCAGAATACCAATACAGCACTGCTTCTTAGAGGCAACACAAATCAGCCACTCCATTACATCCCTTTGATCTCAGTCTATCCACTGCTTTTCTACAGTTGGGACTGGGCCATAAACACATCACAAGATGGAGTCAACTGATGAATAAAACACATAGCAGAATAAAAGCAAACAGTAAGAGCTGCATGCTGTCTCAGCTGCTCCCATACACTCTTAACTCATAACAGACTGCACGGGCAGGACTAAACACTCAGGTGTGACTACAGATTGAAGTCTCATGTGGTCAGATATTTCAAGTTGTCACAAGTAAAGTAAAAAAAAATTAAGTCATTAATGGAATTAATGGAATTCCATTAAGAGCCTTATTTTCTATTGGAAGACTCATACAGACTGTCTTGGAGCATGAAGCAAGGCAGTTGTAAGAAAAAGAGGAAGAGGGTTACTTAAGAGCTATATAAGTTGCCTCTCCTGTTATCTGTGGCACACAGGCACCTCTGCAGCAATATTCCAACAGGAAAACCTGACACAGAGAACTGCCTTGACAGTGACAAACTCACCTTAACAGGCTACCAATGCATTAACCCCCTCTCCTTTTCCTTGCTAAAACTTCAGGCTTGCTCCTGCCTCCAAGCTCTGTCTCCCTAACCAAGAGGGGAGGTGACACTCCCAGGGAAGCACCAGGAAGGTGCTGTGGCAATAGGAGCAGTGAGGAGAACAGAGCTCTCTTGCATTATGGGTTTATTTTAGACAAAGTTTTGATCTTTCCCTGCCTACCCCATCAGTCTGTGACACACAGACTGCACATTTCCTGTGCAAGGCCAGATTTCCTGCTGACCCTGGGTGTTCTTTCCACAGTAACAGCAATAAACAGGCTGATTACAGACACAGATTGGTAACCAAGTGTGACATGTGAACCTTCCCCGGACTGGAAGGGTTTACTCAGAAGTGTATTTCTCATTCTACTCATTGGGCAGAGCTGATGGTGAATTAAGTCATGCTTTACCTTTACAGTGATTGCCTCAGTCAACGTCTTTTTCGGACAGGTTTCCATGAACATCTGCTCAATACTTCCAGTAAGGCCACAGCAGTTCAGCTACAAGACAAAACAGGAAGAGAGAGCCAGGTTAAATAATCCTTGTTCTTGCTCAGCATCTGGTAAAAAACAGAGAAATAAATTAGATTAGTTTTTATTACAGACCTTAGCAAATTTGAAGTTCAGTCAATGTGACTGCTATAAAACTTAATTTTAAGAAGTCTTTATTATGTTAAAGGACAAGGTTCTGAAAGGAAGAGAGCTAGATCTCACTAAGTACACACACAATTATTTTGGTGACAGCTTGTGCTCTTTACAGACACAGAGATGGACTCCTCACAGATACACAGGTATGCATTCTAGGGTGTCTCTAGCTCAATATCACAGATCTAGGGTTTCCTAGCCTGCTTCTGAGCTTTAGAAAAACAAGAACTAGTTCTAAGCACTTCAGAGGGACATACTGAATTCACTGATACTACACAAAGCCATCTTCTCTGCAATTTGTTACTAATAATGTTTTGGTTTCTTCCAGTTAGTAAGATACTTGACTTGTACAGGGGAGTGGATGACATGGACAACAGAGTGAAGAAGCTGCGTTACTGTCTAGTTTAAGTATAACCATGTACTTACAGCGAGCTGAAATGCTGTCAGGGTCTCTTTGGCACCTGGTTGAGTTCTCTTCTTATAGGTGTCCATGTAGAACTCCTTCAACTCGTCAATAATCTACAGGACAGCAAAGAGTTGTGGTGTATGATTGTCTTACCTTATTGTGAAAAACTTACACTGAGCAAGTCAGTCAACAAAAATTCTGCAGCCTACAGTACCCATTCTTTTGACATGTACAAATAGATGGTGAAAAGAGAGGGTGGGCAGTATTTCTCACCTGAAACAAGTGAGCCTAACTCTTAAAAGCCACACCTGAGCAGCTAAGACTGTTTTCCTTTCCAAAGCTCTGAGCTTCACAAAAGGAATGAGAGAACCAAGTCTTTGCCCACCAGTTGGCCAAAAATATTCACTATTGCACTCCAGAGGGTTTTATAATTTCCCTGTTGTATAACACAAGCAGAAAAGCAACCCTGATCACCAAGCATCTTATTTTGAAACAAGACAATCTTGACTGTTGGTGAGGGACAGGCCACAAGGTGCAGAAACACTGAGCCCTTAGCTGACCTAGCTCCTATCTGGTAAAGCTTCCCTGATAGCCTATTTAATTTCCCAGCTCTGCCAGGTACTGCCTAGAGGGCAACTCTAGCAGGCAACAGCCTCTTGGATTCTGGCTTTCCTGCTACAGTCTCATTTAGATAACAGATTTCTTGCATTGTTTTGCTTGAATCACTCTTCTTTGTCTCACCCAAACTCCCTGGGTAATGAGGATTTGACTCATACTGGTATAGATCTCAGCAGACTGCTAACTGTGGGCACATTCACAGAATCATGGAATATTTTGGGTCAGAAGGGAGCTTTAAAAATCACCTAGTCCAGCCCCCCTGCCATGGGCAGGGACACCCCTCACTAGACCAGGTTGGTCAGAGCCCTCATCCAACCTGGCTTTGAACACTTCAGGGATGGGGCAACCAGAGCTGCTCTGGGAAACCCACTCCAGCATCCCACCACTCCACCTTCAAAGAGCAACCTACCTTTTCTTTGTTTGAAAATCCCCAGATTCCAGCACCAATTTCAAGGGCAAAAATCACAAAAAGGAAGAAGAAGAACTAGAAAAGAAAGACCACATTATTAATGAAGACCACAGCACCACAAAACAGCATCACACACATTTACTGCAAGTTTGTCCAGACTTGGGGGAACTGTCACTCAGTGTTCCCAGCTGGAGGTCTGGAACACTGGTAAAACTAGGAAAGAGGACACACTGCACTGGGTCAGCACTTCTTCCCGGGAGCGTCGGAAAGCCTGGCAGTGCTCTCCAAGCAGAAATCCTGCTTTTTGATCAGTGTTAATTAAAGCCCATTATCTGTTAACTCAGACTTTGAAGTTGCCCAAGTCACTCAGACACATCACAACAGCTGACACCACTTCTTTTCCCTGGTTTGTCACTCCTATTGCTTTAGGAGTCATTACTTAATCCCTAGCTTGCCACCAACTCCCACAGAGCTTATGGTCACTTTGTTGTGTATCCCATAAAATAGAAATAAATGTGTTCTCTGTCTTTAATTGACTACCAGGTCCAAAACACCACTATCATTTAAAAGCACTTTAAAGAGAGATACTCAGAATTACAAAGGGCTAGAGGCATCGTTTTGCAAGAAATACTTGAATTTAAGTTCTTCCATAACACAGAAGGGGAATTGTTCTTTCACTGGCTATAGTAGAAGTCTTTTATTAACCAAGTCTTCTGGTTATTTGGATGAGTAGTTCTGCAAGTGTACAGATGTGCACGAGCCCAGTAAGCTCAACTGGCCCCTCCAGTCTGAAAACAATGAGGTTGCTCTCCAATACTTGGCTTGCAGAGCAGTTGTCAACCAGAAGAGCTCATCCTGTGATTAGGAACAGTGGAGGCTTGTTGTTTCAAGGATCAAATACCACAGTTCTGGTCTCAAAGGCTGAAGACTGCACAACCTTCAGGGTCCAGGATAAACTGTCTAGTAAATAGCATTACTCTTATCAACACTTTTGTTCTGCGTTTACAGTACTCCCAGTCTTGACACTTCAGTGTCTGAGTATGTCACATACTCAGCCTCTTGATTCAAATATAGCATGAACATTTGGGTTTAGGGCCAGAAATTAAAAACTATATTTAACATTTCACCATTATGTAGGTGACCACAAGTTTAAACACTGCAGAGCCAAAACAGTCACAATATGCTGCCTTTTAACTGCACCAGAATATTCTCCCTCCTCTCCCATCATGCTGCTAAAAATTTAGGCACTACTCTGAACACTTACCAGGCCAAGCATACACTGAGATTCCTGTGATGCACCACAGCATCCCAAGAAACCAACCAGCATCATAAGTGCCCCAGCTCCAATAAGGATGTAAACACCTAGGGAGGAGAAGAACATAAACATATATACAGACTAGTCGAGACCTCAGCAGCAAGGTATGAAATCAGTTGCTCCACAAACAGCATTTGCAGCTTTCACCAAGGTTTAAGTTTCTTTACTGAGGTGTTCCAAGAAAAGAAAAAAAGACAACAAACCCTGTGCTTCATTTTCAAAGCAAACATCTCATAACTTGCAGGGAAACATACTGATAAATAAAACCTTCAACCTGTAACAACTGATGTGTACCATTGCTGCAGTTTCACAAGTTTCAGAAAATGTGCAAAATAAAGCCATGTAAAACAAGCTACAAGACACTTTTAAAAACTGGCTCAGAGCCAGAGTTATCAACTTATCTTCAGGTGAAGGGTGTGTTGCAGTTAGAGCTGGAATAGCGATTTATCAACAACTGAGAGTTCTTGATGCAGATACCTCCTCAAACTGTAACAAGTGTTAGAGCTTGTAAAATATTCTGCCCAGAATTTAGGTAGTGAGCGTGTTGGAGCAGAGAAAGCAAACATTTCTGGGCTAAAAGACTCCATTTATGCCCAATCCTCTGGCTCCTGAACTTGGGAACTGCCAGCCTAAGCATCGTAGCTGAGAGCCGGTGAGAGCAGCAAGATGCACTGAGCAAAACAACTCCCAAAGGATGGCAAGAAAGTGCTACTGTGGTGGTGAAATGTCAAAGAATCAGTAAAACATGGAAAATGAGTATGACATTTCTATCAATGTGGACAAAAATACAGTTCAGAGGCCCAGTCAATACTAATTAAAGAAAGCCAGATGTAAGCATTTGCAAGTGATATATTCTGGATGCAAACCAATAAGATCAGCTGCCAAAATATCTATTTGGTTAAGCACATGTAAGGGATTAAGCCTGACACTTTTTATCAGCAAGAAATTCCTGCACTGATTTTTTTTATCCCAGCTTAAACTTTCTAATTGAAAAATTAGAATAGGAGTCCATCACTTTATTTTCAGTTCTACAGAAAGCCTTTGAAGTAACTTGCTTTGGTACTGGGTGCAAAATGACAGATTCTATTCATTTCCTATTGGAAACTGCAGCCACTCCCAGAAAAGTAAGTTAAAAGAGGAATTCCTATTAAGCTTCTTTTAAAAACTCTGTTTAACCTACAGAGATTTCAAGCAGGTTTCACTGGCTGCATTCAACCAGTAGCTTAAGTATCACATCATAAAACTTTTATGTTTCAGGAGGTGAAAGAGTTGTTTTAGACTACCCAAAATAAGACTTGTTAAATATTTAGCTCAACAGCCAAGTTTAAATTTCTGTTCCCTTTCCAAGGCCCACGTAAAAGCATCTGGAAATTTTCCTGGCAGCTGCAAGAACCACCCAGTTTGCTATGATGCCATCGTATCCAGGGCAAAAATACAAGTTTTCTTACAGATAAGCTTAAGAGGCTGCACAAGCCTAACTCACCATTCCTACCAGTGCTCCCTGTAGGCACAGGCTACCCTGGTACTATGAGGCTGCAACCCAAGTTGCACCTACATGCAGGTCTTCACTGACCCTTCAGGCACCAGTTTGGGTGTTGTGACAGTCTGAGTAGCCCAGCACGGGGGCCAGTTTTTTTGGTAAGAGAAAGACCAAGCCATCCACCCTGTGAATGGCCAGTGAGTGACACCATAGAGGGCCTGGCAAATCCAAGGGTTACAGGGATGCAAAATATATACGCATAAGCATTGTCCAAATTGAAGATGACAGACATTAAGAAAGGTACATATTTGAATTTGCTTCCCATCTGTTAGAAGTCTTCAAACACAGCTGCTTTGTTTCACAGAATCATGGGATGGCCTGGGTTGGAAGGGACCTTAAAGATCAGCCCATTCCAAACCCCTGCCATGAACAGAGACACCTTCCACTAGAGTGTGTTGTTCCAAGCCCCGTCCAACATGGCCTGGAACACTCCCAGGGATGGGGCAGCCACAGCTTCTCTGGGCAACCTGTGCCAGGGCCTCCCCACCCTCACAGGGAAGAATTTCTTCCCAATACCTGATCTAAATCTACCCTTTCAGTCTGAAACCATTGCCCCTTGTTCTGTCACTCCAGGCCCTTGGAAATAGTCTCTCTCCATCTTTCTTGTGGGCTCCCTTCAGGTACTGGAAGGCCACAATTAGGTCACCCCAAAGCCTTTTGTTTTCCAGCTGAACAATCCAAATTCCCTCAGCTTTCCCTCACAGGAGAGGTGCTTCAAAGCACCTCCAGGGGAAAACTACCAAAGTCTATGTGTTTCCCATCCAAGCCTAGAAGTGACCATAGATGACAGAATCAGAGTTCATATAAAATCCAATTCAATTAGGAACACCTATGACACCAGCATAACAAACTGAAAACGTGTGTGTCCCTTAACTGGTCATACTGCAGACAGAATGTCACGGAATAACTTCTGCCTGGGCTGGCTGAAGCTACGTTGATCCAGGTTGGCTGGAATAGTTGCTCATACAGACCAAGGTGTTTATCCATCCTTCCCATTCCGTTCAGTATAAATTAGCAGACGTGGACACGTAAGAATCAGACAACAGTACACATGCTCCTTCTGAGAGATGAGGCAGAGTTGTGGGTTTGGGTACCTTAGGTTGGTCACTTTGGGGAAAAAAATTAGTTATTGATGCCATCTGTGGTTACTCATCTAGTTTGGTGTGAAACTGCTGACTCATGTTGTGAGGAGCATCATGAAGAGACATAACTCTGTGTCTACCAGGAGCCTCAGGATTACAAAATGCTCAGCAACAGCAACCAAAGAGGAACTGCAGGATTTAAGACGGGAGAAAGGACAAAGAGCCAAGAAACCACTCGCGTGACAGCGCTGCTGTTCGCATCAGAGCTCCCGAGAGCAGCTGGCCCTCAGCACCAGCCAGGGGAAGATGCTCTCTGCCCCACCGAGGCTGTGTAGGGCTGTTTTGTCTTCACCCTTGAGGAAGACAAAGGTTTCTCAGCAGTCTGGCCATCATCAGTGTGACCTGTCCCAGCTCACCTGTGTAAAACGTCGTCTGGTTGGATTCCAGTTCAAAGATGCTTTTGGTCTGTGAATCAAAGTGAAGCCATAGTCCAACTGCAAGAACTGCTGTCCCTGCCAGCTGTAAGAACAAGGAAGCCTTGTTAAATAATACCAATTAATACATTCACCCTTACATTAGCAACAACATCAGAAGCAAACACAGGACACAGCTTTTATTTAAAGAGCTGATGACAAAGGACCAGCATAAAAGGATGGGGACACCAAAACACGAACAAACTTCACTCCAGACATGAGGCACCTTGTTGACAGATGCTTTACATAATACAAAGTCCAATGCCACAGGAGAACAATGCCATTTTTGTTCCTTACTGAAAATATCCAAGGTTTAGTCAAGTGTCAGTATTTCCACTGACCCCTCCACCCATTGTTTCATTCTGTGTGACTGCAATGACATTGCATGGCTTAGTGATCTTAAAATCTTCACACTGAAGGACAAGTGTATCACAAGCAAAAGTGCCTTGTGAGGCCAGCCAGAAGTTTTAGTCTATTAAGACTGTTAAAGAATTCAGTGTAGCAAAGAAGGGAGTTCAGAAAGAGTGCTCTTCCTTGCAAAACAGGATGAAACCAACCCATTAAGTCACCACACTGAGAGGAAAAAAATACTGGCTGCTGAAGCAGCAACATCGCTGATGTAGAGCCAAACAACCTAATTTTAGGTAATATTCAGTTTTATTTCATTATTATCTTTGCTGCATGCCTCCAGGTTCCTCTTAACATTGGTGCCTGTGTCTGCAGCAAGTCATTTTGCGAATAAATTAGCTTTTGGATGAAACATCTTGCAGAAGGCATCAGAAGGGTGTTGCAAGAAAGAGAGCGTTGCACTCTGGTAAGGCAAACACTAACAGCTTACTGTGAACAGACTGAATCCTCCCTTGAAAAGAAAAACATGGGGTTGTCTTGCATGTTAAAAAAAAAAAAAAAAAAAAAAAGAAAGAAACCAGGACAAACTAGAAAGCTGGAAAGCATGCTTCTCAGCTCTTCCTTTGAGGGCCACTTAACTACCGAAAAAGCCTCTACAAAAGTGAGATGAGGACAGAAACCCCAAACATCACAGCAGACATTAAAAATTTAAACTTAAAAGTGAGCAATAAGTTCATAAATTCTGGTGCTTTGGTCAGGCAAAGAATGCATGAAAAGAAAAAAAAAACCCAACAAAGCCTTATCTCTGATAAGAAGTCCCTTCTAGAAGGAAACAACATTCTTGTTTTGCTTCCAAGAAACTGGAAAGCATTTATCAATGTCAACTTTCAGTGGGATTACAGACAGCATTCCCACAGAAAGCACCAGTGGATACATCCCTTCCACACCAAGCCCATTGGTGTCTCCCCTAACTCTGAGGTGTGCCCTTCAAAAATAGGGACAGCTCTGAAGATTCACACAGGGCAGAGAATGGAGCTAAGAGGGGGTTTAAGGGAAAGCATATCCATTGTAGCTACCCAGCAGGAAACATCCCAGCTGAAGTGCACAGGATTCAGGTATCAGCAAAGGAAAGCAGCAGTGCCAAGAAAACCAGCATTTCTTGTATGGCAGGCACCCGAGTCCCAAGCCTGCCTCAAAGAGGAGCTGCAGGGAAAACAGATCAAGTGATACACAACAAAGGAAGAGCCAAACCCAAGTGGAGATTTCCAGACCTACGCAAAAGGCACTGTTGGTGTCCCAGGTGCTTGCTCACAAAGCACACCTGCACATACCTCCTGCCTGCCTGCCTTGTGAGGGCTACACTGACAACATTAAGTTATGCTGAAGAACCTTGGTACGACACACCATGTCACAGCAGGGTTATTATTTCCATTTATTGTGCCACAGCAGCACCCTGAGGGGAGGGAGAGGTGCAACATGGGGACTGGCAGGGAGAAGGGTTGCTGCTCTACCTGCACTCCTTGCTACAGCATCATTTCAAAAAGCCTTTGCAATCTCATCTCACCTCAGTATCTCAGCTCAAAAACCAGAAGAGCTTAGTGATGGAAAAAAACTCATGAACAGCTTCTAGCCTACAGTTAAGGCATCCAGTATTTAACAACACTGAGACTCACTGCTGGGTCACTGAACAGTCTTCAGCTTTTATAGGGATCCAGACTCGCATCATCAGAAGAAACCTACAGCTTTGGCTTGTTTTGCTAGAACTCATGAACTGCAAAGACGTAAGCCTGAGCACACCCAGCTGTTCTCACCCACCTACAAGTATGTGTGGCTTGACAAGACTCAGTGTTTGAGTAGAGAGCACAGCAAACAGAGCAGGGCACAGAAAAGGACTAAAACCCAGGGCTGATCCCCCAGCAGACCTTTAAGGCTAGAGTATTCAGATTGTGAAGAAACTTTAAGCCATACCACAACCATACAGATAACCTTAAAACTGCAAGCAAAGGAGAAGGCTTAGTTTATGACCTCCTCAGAAACAAACTGGTCGGTTCAGATTAGGGAGAGATGGTGTACCCAATACAGCTCCTCTCAAACCCCAAAACTTCACCCTCCCTCACCACCACCCAGAGTTAAGTGGTGGCATGTTTTCTCCTTGGAAGAGCAGCCACTCTGTGGAAAGGTTAAGAAGATGCCAAGAAGGCAAGAGACTTAAGGGATCACAGAACAGTGATAACACCAGGCCAGTGAACTACTCTACAGCACTGGAAAACTGGTAGAATTAAATAAAGTGGTAATTCTCTCCATGTTGGACTAGAAATAAAATGCAGCTCCTTCTTTCAATAATAAGCAACTTTTTGTCCCAGTTTCTTAAGGAAAGCAGACTTGTGTTCTCAAGTTTGTGCTCTTCCTACCCACACTGACCACTGAACTAAAAAAGGCAGTTTTAAAGCAGAAGGCAAGTAACTCGAAGCTTCAAATTTCCATCAAAACAAGGAGAAACAAGGACACACCAACACCAGCCTCTGAGGAAGAGGCAGGCACAGCCCTGTGGGCACTTGGCAGAACCTCTGACCACTCTGGCACAGCAGAGGCTGATGCACAGGCACTCTGTGCTCCCCAGTGCTGTGCCAGCAGGTTTGGCAGCTGTGTTTTTCCTCCCTGGGAAAGGGGTGCAAGCCCCCTCCCCTTAGCTGCATGGAAGCAGATCCCCTGCAGACCCAGCTGTTGGGGCTTTTTTGGAAATCCAAGCATTTTGCCATCTAACAGACCTGTTTTGTCATAGGAGTTGAGCAACAGGGAGTGTTTCTAAGTAGATCTGGAAAAGAAATTTAACAGAAAAAGAATAGCACTCTGTATTCCTGAAGTTGGTCTCTTAGTTTTGCACACACAAAGTTAAAAGCAGGTTTGTGTGCTTATCAGACGTGTAAGGTAGTATGTTTCTGTAGTGACAATTATAGAAAAAGAAGCTTAGAAGAGAGGTTGGTTTTTTTTTCCTCCAATCTGATCAAAACGTGAAGTTAAAGGGGTACTACTCAATCCCAGTATTGGAAAGTTTATGGCAGTGATTTTCCAGTAACACCATGCTACTGCTCAAGCTGATGAGCCTTCCTTGCTTTTCCCCAGCCACCAATCACAGCTCCCAGCTCGTTTCTGCTTCACTTGCCCATTCTGTGGCTGCAATGGACATGTGCTAAAAAAGGGTAGAACTATCTGGTCGTTCCTATTCAGTTCTATGCAGGCTTCTTGGGTTTTTTGCATCACAAGCTAACATACTCCTCTTGTCTCAAAAAGCTCACTCCTGTACAATTCTTTCTGCCTGTTGCAATAGGAAAAACAGCTTTTTGTGGTCTGCCTTCCTATCTTACACAGCCCTGCTGTGAAAGAATTCCCTCCTCCCATCCCACACCAACAAGTGCTTTCTCCAAAGTCAGCCCTTTCCACTGCTGTGCCCTCCTCCTCCTCCTTGACAAGGACATGATTTTGCCTCTGCTGTATCTAAGGGTGTGTCCCAGTATTTATCTCTGATAATACTTTCTTTTAGCCTTCCATGTGCCAAGACATAACTGACAAAGGACCACAGTCAGGATACACCTGAGATGAGAAACAACCTGTCCATCCTGGAGGCAGGAGCCACACGGAACACTATGCCTTCCTCCCCTCACCATCCTTGGCTAACTTGAACATGAACTTGACTATTCCTCAGCACAGAATACTATCAAGCAATTCCCACAGCATTCCACTCCTCCCTTCCCAACACCTGAGGTTTCACAGATATGGTTTCCCAGCAGAAGGCTTGCACAGGGAATAATTAGATTTAATGGTGCTGGTGTAAACACAGGTTAAAAACTTGAGCTTTCCAAAACATAAAGTCCAATTTCGTTAACATATCCCATAGTAGCACAATGTGTGACACCACTTTGGGAAGCTGGAAAGTTTCTTTTGGATTTAACCACTATTTTACAAGGACCATTTTGTTTAGTCCCTTCTCACCTTGTCTCCTTGACCCACCCTGAGAAAGAACAATCCCAAGACAAGTACCCCACTTACTACAGACACCTTACAGCATCTTATCTTTCCACAGGGGGAACCACCTCTCAAGATCAAGATCCAAGCAGTTATCAAATCCTTAGAGCTGGCAGACAAAGCTTTAGGAGGGGGACACCCTCCCTCAGCATCCAGCAGTTTACCACCACAGCCCTTCCTCCACTTCCACAGGGTGGAGGGCAGGGACAGGGAAGAAATGAGACACTGCAAGAACTCCTGATATGTGGCTCAAAGTCTGTAGAAAAAGCCTTTGTACATGAAACTTTGGGTTTCTGCTATTTTAGCACATTCAGGCCAAGCTCACCTACAACCTGTACCAAGCTCATGGCATTACCTCCAGCAGAAAGTAAGTGACTGTGGAAATACAGAAGTCAGTCAAAGAGGAATACTACATTCAGTGCTGCCAGCTAAGCATTGCATCCAACAGATGCAATCACTTACTGATTTTTTTTTTCTGGAAGCAGGAAGGTATGTCGGGCTCTACACGACTGCTCCGTACGTAGGTTTTCCCCAAGGTATGCCAAGAGCACACTGAAAAAGCCACCACCTTCACTTCATAGACACTTAAACTTTTAGTTAAACATTTGACTCTGCATAAGACAGACAAGCAACTTCTTTCTCACTGTGTAAAGACTCAACTAACAAAGCCAGGACCAGACCTGTAACACTGCAGAGCAGCAGGCAAAGAAACTGAGAACACTGAGTAGTAATGAACTGTCTTTTTCTGTCCTCTATAAATAAAACCCCATAAACAGTAAGTACAGATGAGGCTCATTGTCACTCTCATCCCTCAATTACAGGATTAGTGTTATCCACAACAGCACAGGTTTTCAAACTTCTTAAGGGAAAAAAAAAAAAAAAAGGCTTCCCTAACAGATGTGCAATGAGTGCTGCAGTTACACAAGAAACTGCAGCTATTTGCAAACTTCTTTGGGAAACAAAAAGGATAGGAAAGGAAGTATTTTCTTTCTGCTTAGCTAGTTTCAAGAATGTTGTGGCCTGTGTTAATGTCACAGCATTTATTCCAATAAAATGGTGCTCCAGTACAGTAGGAGCAGCATTACAGAATTCCTGACCCACTGCCAAGACTAGTGCCCATTTCATACAAGTTCCTATTCAGAAGCCAGCCTACTATATTTGCAATTTGAATTGCAAATAGGAGCTAGGTCTGCTAGAACTCTAAGGACAAGTAGATTCACATCAGGTTTCTCAAGGCAACACAGTCCAACTCTGTCCTGACTTCACAGCACTTAACTGTAGTCACAATACATTGAACTGAGCCCAAGCAGCATTTTGATTCATACTAAATCAGTCAGATTAGAGCAAGCTAAAGCAACTAACTTCTGTCCATCCTGTATGTGCCTCCATATATGCATACAAACATGCATATTTACCTGTCCATCCTGCAAGTCCTCTGCTCCACTGGAGCAGGAAAGACCCTTTGAATTGCGACCAGCTGAGATTATGGTTCAGAATGAAGTCACTCCTATCTTCAAGTCACAGAAAGAAAAGAGCTCTCCAGGCCTAATTTTGCTCATCTTTCTTTAGCAGGCACTACCACAGACAAATGGATTTGCTCATAAAACACTCTGGAGAGCAGGGAGGCAGGACAAGGCATTTGCCTAATAGTGTAAAGCAAGTAAATGACTTGCTCAAAACCTCAACCTGAACTCTGACTGTATCCTACAGCACTTCTGTGCCTAAAACACATTTCATTATAAATATTAGCAGCTGATGTCTTTGTGTGCCACAAAACTCACAAGGGGAAACTCCAGCACTTAATTTTAAAGATGCAAGCCCTTGCTTTTTGCTCCACAGCAGTGGGAGAACACGCAGGCGCTTGCCCGGCATGCGCCGAGTTGCCCAGGAACCCACAGTTTTCCTCGGAAAAGGCTTTGTCACCTGGGTCAACAAGCCTGAGCAAACCTCGGGAGTTAAGGGTGTTCAGCTAGAAGCAGTCACTGTTGCACAACTCCAGCTAATCAAGCACTGCTCACACTAAGGCTGTTCAAAGGCAGCTTTGCTAAGACCACTCCACTGCTTGGGTTTAAGGCACATAATGTGTTGCTTCCACTGACTTCTTGCCAAGCTCAAACCAGCCTGGTGGGAAAAAAAAAAAAAAGTCTTTAAAGTTAAGTATCAGCTTCGTCACCTCCCTCCCCCACCCCAAATCAATGCCAAACTTCTGAAGACCTGAACTGGTACAAGTTTCATTACAGAGCAGAATGCCAGGGATACCAGGGCCAGCACCAGCCGTGCCAAGGCAGCAGAGCTGTTTGCAAACCCGGGTGGGACAACACCAGCAAGGAGCCTGGTGCTTGCAGCAACACTTGATCCAAAGGGAAAACACAGGCAGCCCTCATTCCCACCCCTCGAGAGGGGTCTGAATCACCCAACTTACTGAGCTATTCAAACACAAAAGTAAAACCCATTCTCTACAAGTGTAGTGCTTAACCCAACTTCAGAAGCACTCATAGCAAACATCTACTGGTCTCTTCCCACTTTCCACTCAGGCCACAAGTAAGACTTCAACCCAAGCTCTGAAGTCCCAAAAGTTTCACTGAACACCATGGTAGTTTCCAGCCTTCCTAGCTGGAGAAAGGCCATCAGATCAGTTATCACCAAATCCAAGCACAAAATCCTACAGGGTGCTCCTCAGAAAAGGTTATTAGAACAGGGCAGACAGCAGCATTTCCCAGGACTAACCTCCTGGTTTACATGTTCAGCACTTCAAGGTTGTGCAAAGACACAAGACAGCACCTTGAAAGAAGAAAAATTAATGAAAGGCTGAACCCCATGTGAGCCAGGTACCCTTCACCTATATATTTCCACAGCACCTGCTGTGGAGAAAACACCACTGCTGTTCCCACAGTCATAACACTTTTCTTCCAAAAGTGACCCCTTTATAGGCTTAATATCCCACAGTTCTTGCTCACTGACTCTTCCAATACAGTCAGGCCCCACCTGGACAATCAGGATCCTACAGACCTTTAGCACATTTCCCTCATCTGTTTCCAGGCTGAAATATCCCAATTGACTTCCAGTTTCTGATGGCAGAAACCCTTCTCTTCCTTTCCCAAACATCACCAAGCTCCACTGTGATCCTCCCAAGGTAGGCAGAAGACCAGAGCAGCTCACAGGACACCAGCATGCCATGGATTCATGCAGCTTTAGGCCAATCTTCCCTCTTCTCTGGGACCTTCACTTCTGCAGCTGGTTTTGCTGTGTTGGTGCTGAGCACCCACCTGGTGCTTTTGTGAAGCCATCGCAGATCCTTTTCTCCCAAGACTTCATTGCTCTGTGGCAGCATCTGCCCCGAACCACCTAGCTGAGAACTGTAGGTTGCTTCTTTTTGAAGAATCTTCTCTCCCTATTCCAGATGCACCATGTGTGCCACTCTTTGTGTATCCCAGAACAGCATAAAGCAAAAACCCAGCCTCAAATTCATCGCATTCCAGCCCTCCAGCACTGAGATGGATGGTGAGCAGGGAGGGTTACCCAATTGCAATGCATTTATAGTTCTGAAGTATCTATTGTGTGACCCGGGAGAGCTGATAACCAGCATTTGCTGCTGTTTCTTCTCCTCTGCATCAAGGAGTCAGTTCAAGCCTGCGCAGGACTCAGAGTCAGATACATTATGGCACAGAACTTCAATAAGATCTCCCCCAGTAAAATGAAATCCTGCAAAATGACACTACCGAGATTCTAACACTCAGACCTATTACTGCCTGTTCTTAAGGACTCCCTGGGAAGCTCCCTGGTCCTAATGTGTCTGAAGAGGGATTATTAGTTGGGTTTACTTTTGTAATTATTCCTAAACCTTTCCTCTGGCTAACGTTATTGATCTTTTGTATTTGACCCACCAGCTTTTATGAACCTTTACTTCCTTCTTTTCAATACAGCTTCAACTTTGGCAGTTCCCCAAGTTTTGTTTTAATAACCTCCTATACCAAGTTGTTTCAGCCTTTATGCTTCCTCTCACCCTCCCTCAAGCCTCTAATGGATGCAAACACATGCCACCCAACATGCGATCCACAGATACCTGCAGGTTTGCTGCAGGCCTTTTAAATCCCTCATCTGCCCTTTTAGGGGGGTGAACTTATTTTTTAAACTTATTTTTAAAAAGTGAGTAGAGAATTGCACTCTGGTACCACACTTCTGTTCCATTTACTTTATTTACTCCACAGACTTTCCACATCTCCAAGGCTGTAGGAAACGTTAAAAGCCGCCTTTCTTATTAGGGTGGTTTCCCTCTATTGCTGCCAGCCCCAGGACACCCCTCCCTGTATGCTGTTCACTGAGGCCTAACAGGCCTGATACTGCTACTTTATTCTTCCATAGAGGACACTGTGCTCTAAACTCCCCCTCGACACTTTTGGCAGGGCACAATGACACATGGTGACTCCCAAAAGCCAAGGACTACTCCAGCTGGTCAAACACACACCTATCTCTGGGCTAACCCAAGCTGTTTGCATTTTACTGCCTCTTGAAGCTTCTAGACACTTGCTGGGATATTCAAGATGCATTACTCTCCCTTTAATTTTTTTTTTCCTCACTCTTCTTTTTCCCCCACATCCTACCTGGGTTCTGCCAGCTACTCTTCCTTCCCTCCACCATGTTAACAGGTCAATTCTGCATCCATGCTTCTGAGCACTCAAAGGTGCAAGTAAAGCTTCAGAGCTTTATTACCATGACACTCCCAAGCAACAGGTACCTCCTGAGCCAAACAAAACCATGCTCTTTATTCTCAGCCCTGGGCCCCAGAGAACAAGGTGACGATGCTCATGTCAAGAGCTTCTTTGCAGCAACCACAAGCGCTTCTGTCCTATAAAATAGTTTATAGAAACTCTGTAGCTTTTAAAACAAACAAACAAACAAACAGACCAACCATAAAGCAAACCAGTCTGTTTCAACATGACGTTTAGAAACTCACTGATCCAGAGGTCTCAGCCAGTGCTTTTTTTTTTGGCTTTTTCTTCTCGTCAGCTACAACCCCTCCAGAGGGAACACCCTTGCTCACTCTCCTGACGAGTCTTGGGTGGCAATACTGTGCTTTCCTGTGTCAACTGCTTTTGCACAACTTCCCTCTCTGTTTTCTCAGCTTTGCTGAAAGCCACGCTTTAACTTGGAACATCACGAGTATTTTATCCATTTACTGTTGCGTCTTCCACTCATCCCACGTGCAATGCTGTAAAATTGGCTCCAGAAGTGGCTTCTTTCCGCAGCTCCAACTTAATTCCTCCGCATCGGAGGGTCACACACGCACTTCTCCACTGTGGCAAAAAAACCCTAGGAAAATCTGTACGTTGAACCTCACCCTTCACACCTATCCATCGGGCACACAGGCAGCTGTGCTGCGCTGCCTTCGTACTTTTCCATGGAGCAGACAAGGCTAAACTGAGATGCCCACTGCCCGAGAGCTTGGGAACAGCCACGACCCTCAGCTCAGCCGTGCTTTGTGAGACCGCTCGGCCAACTAGAGACAGGCAGGGCAAGAGAGAGGCAGAAACTACAGAGCACAGTCTCATCCTGTGCCGGCGGCTGTGCTCCGACAGATCAGGACGAGTTCAGGGCTCCCTTCGCGAAGGGAAGCCGCGGTTTTGACCGAGGCTCCCACCAGGAGTTCACGCACACAGGACAACCACAAACAGCTCCCCCCGGGAACAGCCCCGGCACCGGGAAAGCCACCGAGGAGCAGGACTTGCAGGGATTTTCTGGGAGAAGGCCGTATCTCCCCCTCCGGCACCGCTGGGGGGGAGCTGCCCGCAGCCCCAGCACCCCCTCCCCGCCCGGCAGGACACACAGACCGCCCTGTGATAATCGCGGTCCTACGGGAAAAAAAAACCCATAAATAAAGGGGGGAGCACCCGGGCACCCCCCCTCTCCTGCCGGGCGGCTGAAAGTAGGGAAGACGGCAAAAACAAGCAAGAAAAACGACGCAAAATACCGCCCCCCCCCCCCCCCGCCCCGCGGGCTCCCTGCCGGGCGGCGAGGCGGGCGCGGCCCCCGGTGCCTCACCCAGAAGATGAAGTTGAAGCCGAAGAGCAGGTACTTGATGCACTTGGTGCCTCCTTTGACGGGCATGGTGGCGGCTCCTGCAGGCACGGTCGGGGCGAGGCTCCTTCGGTCCGGCGCCGCTCCTTAAATCCGGCTGTGCCCAGGATCCTCCGGGGACTCCCCTCCGCCCGCCCCCGGGGCCGCCCCGGCCGCCGCCCCGCACCTGCCGCCCGCCCGGCCCGCTCCGCCCCGCCGGGCCCGCCGGACGCTGGGACGGGGAGCTGAGCGGGGGCCGGCGCTCTCAGGGAGCCATGGAACGCCCTGAGCTGGCAGGACCCGCAAGGATCATCAAAGCCCGGCTCCTGGCCCTGCGCAGCACAGCACCGGCAGTCCCACCGTGTGCCTGAGGGCGCTCCTTGAGCTCGGCCAGGCTTGGGGCCGTTCCAGTGCCCGACCACCTCTGGAGGAAGAACTTTGTCCTAATATCCAACCAAACACCCCTTCCCCACCCACCTCCCCCCTGCTCTTGCATAGAACACAGAATCACAGACTGGTTAGGGTTGGGAGGGACCTCTGAGGATCACCCAGTCCCAACTCCCTGCCAAGGCAGGGTCACCTGGAGCAGGTGACGCGGGAACGCGTCCAGGGGGGTTTGGAATGTCTCCAGAGAGGGAGACTCCACCTTCGCCCTGGGCAGCTGTTCCAGCGCTCGGCCACCCTCAGTGTAAATAAGTTCTCCCTCGTGGGGAGGTGAAACTTCCTGTGTTTCAGTTTATGGTCGTTGCTCATCATCCTGTCGCTGGGCACACTGAAAAGAGCCTGGCACCATCCTCCTGGCACCTGCCTTTGAGATATTTATATGCATTAATGAGATCTCCCCTCAGTCTTCTCAACCCCAGCTCCCACAGTCTCTCCTCCTAAGAGAGATGCTCCAGACCCCTCATCATCTTTGTGGCTCTCTTCTGGATGTTTAATTTAACTTAAATGCATCAGTCTGGCTGAAATGGGTATTTTCTCATACCAGATAAACTTACAGCATAGTTTAACTCCTTTAATCTTTCAAATATGTCTGTATAAAGTTATAAACATGCACTTTAGGAAAATAAGGTGGGATAAGTTTCAGCCTGCCAAGAGATCCATGCTAACTGGTTGTGCACGTGCCCTTAGGTCACCCCAGTTGTGAGAATAAACATGTTGAATTTCAGCTAAGAATTTTCCTTTAATTTTAACTGGGAGTTCAGCACCCAACTTCTGAGCCTGTTAGCTCAGGAATGAAGGCTGAGGGCTTGTACCTTAATTTATCTTTAATACAGTGGGACTAGAAATTCAACAGGTACTGAGAGCCAACACCCCCTCCCCCAGCAGAACAATAAGAACAGAGAAACCTTACTGAAATGCAAGTAAAAACATGTTTGAGTTATTGTTGCCAAAATAAATGATAAGACAGAGCACATTCCAGAGGTGATACAGTGGGGGAGAGACATTGACTTGGGCAGCTGTTGCCCAGAGCAGGTTACAAAACATTAATACCTTTCCATTAGAAAGCAAGGCAAAAAAAATAAAGAGCTTGGAAAAATGCAAGGATGGTTGTGAGTAGCCAAACCGAGAGGCTTCTGTTGCTGCTGCAGGACAGGCATAAATGGCAAAGGAGAGTTTGGGAAGGGTGGCTGGCTGCTGTGTTGCTTTTTTGTGAGTCATTGCTGCCTCCACCAAGCATCCAAGTAGCCTGACTCTCTGAGAGTCCCAAAGCAGAAGAACGAGGAGCTGTGGCATATTAGAGGATGCCATCAGAAATTTGCTGCTGCCTTTAGTTTGGGGTCCCTACACAGGCTGGTAGTAGATGAACTTAAGAGAGGAGGGCGAATGGTGCTTAACGTGAAGCCAACTCTACATCAAGCATTTTGGTTTGTTCTGTAAAATAAGGGTAAACAGAGGGATAGAGGCTGGACACAACAAGGCTGAAATTAGTAAGAGCAAATGACTAAACTCTTGTATAAACTGAGCAAGGGCAAGTCCTATGTCTCACTCTTGAGCTCAGACTCATTTTCAGTATGGCTTTTGGGTTGGTTTTCTTTTGTCACTTTGCCACTAAGAATTTATGCTGTTAGTTAATATCAGTAATATGGCTTCCCCTAACTTTCTTAAATTAAGGAACAAGGAAAAATTTTGTATACCTCCTCTCCTGCCCTTGTATTATTAAACTTTTCATGCTTATGCTGTGTTAAAGGAACTCCCATTAAAATTCATGGGCAGTAGCCTTTTGATCAGAAGCCAGAAATGGACCTGTTGGATCAAAACCTCCTATGAGTTTGTAAAAAATTAAGCTCTCCTCATTCATCTGGTGAATTAATTTATGAGGAAGTGAAATACATTTGTGCATCTTTAATATTCTCAAGAATATGGAATGAAAATAATTAGAATCTGTACTCGTGTGGCTTTTTTTTTGTCATTCCGTGTGAAGGATTCGGAGAGAACATTTGTCTTTCACTCTTCAAAGGTCTGATCATTTGGTAGATGCATCTTTCTGGCTGTACCTGAACTTCTCTAACTAGTGAAATGAGATAGTAATCAACTGATTTTCTGCATAATAGAAATCACTAATGGAAACTCAAGACCCTTGTAGAAGTACTTCAAAATGATTTATTGTTTTAAAACTTTGTATTTACGTGGCATAACAGGCATTTTGCAGGAAATATTTATTATCTGCACTTAAAAATTGTACTGGATGGTTAAAGTGTTACTTTTTCCTACTGCAACAGAGAAAGCAAATTCAGGATATTGATGATAAGAAGCAATCTGAGTTTACCAGAAGCCTTTTAAAATTACCCTTCTGATAATCTAGACACAACACTGACTTAGTTTTCATATACAGATAAGCTGAGTAACTTTATTCTGCTTTAATGTGAAACTGACTGTCCTGCTTGGGCCAATTGTGAAGTTTGTTTCTCACCAGGAAGGGTTTTCCCTTCTGTCTGCACGATCCAAAGGACCCTGATCCTTTGATTCGTATAGCAAGGCAAGGGACAGTGAGGCTTTCTCTCCTGACTGTATTAAAGGGTAGTGGGATCCACTGTTAAGAACAGCAGAATTCCTGTGGTTCACAGCCTCCTTGACTGTTTTCCCCTTATCTCTGCCTTGTGAATATGTGGAAAGACGAGTGTCCACGACCTTGAGGCCTTTAGCCTTCTTTGCATAAACAATTTCAGGTCTTCTAAAATCTTTCTTTCAGCTCCCTTAAACAGCCAGGCATAAACTATTGGAACTGCAGAGAGATAAAGTACAAAGCTTTTCCCAGTGAAGGTTAGGGATTAACAGAGTTTCTTGAGAAGTGTGGATTAAAGGAGAAAAATAATAACAATTTTGTTCCTTGTAGAGAAATACATCTCTGACTGTACCAGCCAGACACAAAAGAAAAAAACCCAAAAGGTTGTTTTGCTTGTTTTTTAGCTTCAGTGATAATATTTTGCTGTGCAAGGGGTGATTGTGGTACACTGTGTGCTAGGCTGGATCCGTCCATCCGGTGAGGAAACACACCACTTCTCTACTGTCAGGGAGTTGAGAGTTTAGGATGACCCAGATGACACTGACGTAGAGTCTGTGACTTCTATTTCCTCTTTTCCCTCAAAATCCATCCCCAAGTTCATCTGTGACACTTCAGGTTAAGTGCCTTACTTTTTCTGTTCTCACCTTATCAAACAATATTTTACAGGCACCTACTTTGTTCATTTCAATAATTTGGAGTGGAGATGGATGGGAGAGAGCCAGGATGGGTGAGTGGTTCCTGCTGGCTTTCACATCTGGGGCTGCGAGGGAGAGGCTGGTCCTGGAGCAAGAGAGTCAAGATTGTAATTCCATTGCAAAATGGAATGAGTCATTGCAAAAATGCCTCATAGATTCAGTCACGCCGATAACTCCGTGTCAAAGGCCTTTTTCCACTCCTGGTAGAAAAGTATTTGGTGTTTGGTATCCATAACAGATACATTCTGGAAGAACTCGTGCTGTGAGTAAAGCTGTGCATCCTGGAAGTGTGTCTGCTTTCTGCCACGAGAGAAAGGCTTTGAAGAAACCACAAAGTCCCGTGAGATCTCACTGGAAATTAAGTCTTCCTCTGTAACTGGAGGTGTAGCTGGTAGTGAAAACCCAAAGCCAGGCTTCTTTAATTTTCTATGTTTTAAATATACTTTTTTTTTTTTTTTTAAACTGAGATTTGAAGAAGTTTAGAAGAGATTTAGGCACATCCTTGCAAATATTTGGCATAAAACATTTGTGTATGACACGTAAGTAGTGACAATGTCAAGAAAGCAACTGCAGAATCTCAATATGAACTTAGGAACTCGTATACAATTGTTTCATAATGAGTTATCATTTTACTGGAAAATCTCAATATGAACTTAGGAACCCTTATTTCATAGTTGCTTCAAATTGTTTCGTAATCAGTTATCATTTTCAAAGTCTCAGATAAAATGCATGAGATAAAAAGCAAAAAATATTTTGTTCTTAGTTGTTTAAACTTAAAGTTTTGGCCAAAGTACAAGCATCCATTCCAAATAATTCACACTCTTTCTTACTAATACCAGTGACGAAAGTGGGTCATTTCAGGAAGGAAGGGTGTCAGGAACAGGCTCTGCTCCGTGGGACCCAGCAACAGGACAAGAGGCAATGGGCAGACACTGATGCCCAGGAAATTCCCCTGAACATGAGGAAGAACTTCTTTCCTGTTCAATGACTGGAAGAGATGTGCCCAGAGAGGCTGTGGAGTCTTCCTTGCTGGAGATACTCCAGAACTGTCTGGACACAGTCCTGTGCCATGTGTTCTGGCATGACCCTGCTGGAGCAGGGAGGTGGCACCAGATGACCCACTGTGGTCCCTTCCTATAATAAATTATGGTGGGTGGTTGTTTATCAAACAGGATGTACTTGCTTAACCGCTACGCTGAAGCTGAAGTTGAAAACTAAGGCAAGTGCAAAACCCACAAAGAACAGTGTTAATGCTTAAGCATATTTTAAAGGACGCTGAATTTTCCAAGAAATATAAGGACAGCCCATATAAGGAAGATGAATACTACACAGACACCAGAGGAAGACGTCTTACTTCAACCTCAACGACCACCGGGAGGCAGAAAAGACCCCCTAGCAACAACCTAGACATGCGCACGAGTACTACGACCACATCAAAGAAAGCGGAACAAAAAGCATATAAAAAGAGACTGTTTCAACACGACACTGCGGCACTTGGCGGAGCTGTGACTCCCCTGTCGCCCAGCGCTGTCCTTTGCTCATATTCTCTTGCTACAATTAATAAATTCTAATTGATATATTGATCCTTTGTGGTCCAATTTATAACATTCCAACCTGAACCATTCTGGGATGTGGAAAATGTTATAGTTTTACTTGGGGAAAAGAAAACACACCTGCCTTTTTATTGTCACAGAACACAAAAAATGGTCTGCATGTCCCTTAATTTTTCATGGTGGCAGTTTGATGCCACTGAATGTGTAGAATATGGTTTAACTCCTTTTCAAGTTAAACTACCATTTAAGACCCTCCTGCTTCAGACAGCAGTACCTGTCCCTGGTTTCAGCATGTGAGCAGTCTCGTCCCTGTAGGACAGGAGCCCAAAGCTTTAATAAACAATAGGCTGTTGGTAGTGACAAGTGCTGTTACTCTGAAAGGTTGCAAAATGCCTGTTTGGAAATTGTGGCTGTAACAAGTGTGATTCATCTAACTATCTTGCTCTCTGCATATGTCAGACCTCTTAGTAAAGATGAGGTTATTTTAGGAGCAGAGGACAGAAGCAGGGCCACAGGCTGTGGCTGCTATCAAGGTGCCACACCTCCCTTGCTATAATTTAGCACTGTAGCGTGTATGGTGACCTAGGGCAGACCCTTCTAGATGTCAGATTAAAAATCAAGCCACTGAGGCTTGGGTAGGACTTTTGTAGAAGGCACTGGAAAAGTAATCCTGGCTTTTCTAGTGCATGAGAGAGAAATACAGGCAGCATTAGAAAACGGTGCATGGCTTGAGATCTGTGTCTGATAACCTGAGAAAACACAGGCCACAGTGTGCTCTCTCATTATTGTGAAGGGCGGGTGCCAGTGCCTACCAAGGGTCACTGATTCTAACTTGTACCCCTTGACTGGGGCTCTGACACGGTGCTATTTAGAATAAACCAAATTGTTGCTCTAAACAGAAAAGCTTCCCCTGGTGTGAATTGTTGGCATAAACTGGAGATACCCAGACACTCTCTTGCATTCTTATTCTCTACTGCACACTAAGGTGTCCCTGGTTTTCACCTGTATCTCCCGTGGAAGGAATAACTCATTACATCAAGCTTTTAAAACATCCGTGATTCCTTCCAAGTGCTGCTCCCTCAGGGCTACTCTCGATCACTTTTACACTGCTGGAGGGGTGAGGAACTACCTGCACAGGTTGAATAGTGTTTCAGTTAAAATGTAAACACTTCTCTGTGTATCAGGTTCCAGTGTGTAGCTCAAACAGACCATTAGCAGAAGGCATCAGGAATTTGGTTTACTCAGAGCTGTGCAGTGCATTCTCAGGCTATTCTTCCCAGCGCTGCCAGGTGGGGAAATGGTCAAGATATTATATTTAATCTGAGATTCGTGGTTCCATTAGGTATTTTACAATTTAAATTTATGATGCAAAGCAGTCTGAACACTCCAGCAGTATCTCAGTCTTATAAATCCTTTCGAATGTATAAGCATAAATATTTTTCACAGCTAACTAGGAACACTGGAGTTATGCAACTGAGCTTTTAGAATGCTGAGAGTTTAACTTTCATTCAGTGTAAGAAAGCAGGAAAAGTAATGTTTAGCAATAAAGAAAGTGGGGATATTTTTCCCCCAGTTTTTTAGTTATGCTGAAGTGTTCCAGAAGATTCTTCCCATTGTTCTCTCATAAAGAAAATTACCTTTCTTTATGCAAAGGCCAAGAACAAAGAAAGAATTATACAAAACAACAATGATAAACAAACAAACAAAATCATACATGAAAATAAAAAAAAATGGAAGATGCCTTTTGTTTTTTAGCAGTAGTGGTTTATTAGGGTGTGTTATGGTACACAAAAAAGCTCCATAAGCTCTATCTTCACTGAAACTTAGCATGACTCAATTAATTAGAGGGCATTCTAGATAAGCTGTGGCAGAGTAACATCTTCCCTGTTTGAGATGAAGAGGGTTTTATTTCTGGGTAACCACACAGCACTTGCAGGTGAAGTTTTTAATTTTTAATTCCGAAAAAGCACGCGTCTGAGGAAGCTGACCTAGACAGATATTCCAGCACAGGTTTAATTCATGATGGACTAAATCAGGCTGACTTTGTTTTCCAGTTTTGCTCTCAAATTCTTTATTTTACAAACACATGAATTTTAAGCTTGCAAACCACTCTTTGGTTATTAAAGCAGCTATGAATAGCTTTGGGTACATGGATAAAGAGGTAGCTGTTTGTAGGGTTGAGCTTTATATTTTGTTCCATTGATTTATCTTTCTTACTCCTTACCTCCCATGCCCACTCCAATTGGATCTTGAATTCTTTTCACATTTTCTTGGTTATTTTCATTTTCTCCCTTCAGTTTCTTTTAATTGTCTTGAGAACTGAGGAGGAAATATTGCTGAATAGGAGAAGTTGCAGTATTGAATATTGCTCCTTTGAACCTGTCAGTTCTGCAGATGTCATTTGAGGTCTCTGAGAAAAAAAAAAGTATTATGGAATTATATCTGAAAATGAACTGTTTATTTTTGTAATTCTAGTGAAGTCATTGACTTTAATGGCCTCTGTGGGATGATAAGTGAGCAAGAATAGGGTTTCTCAACTATTTCTGGTTACAGACTCTTAGTGTCATCATGAGGTCTCCAGTCATTTCCTACTGATCACACCACAGATTGCTTCATAGCTTGAGAAGCCTGTGAAAAACTCACTTCCCCTTTCCTTCAGCATCTCTTTTTTTACTTCACAAAATCTTTCCTGCAGACCTGGAACAAGGTTCAATGCCCACAGGTGACAACTGCTGCTTTTGATCTCAGCATATGGGTCATCCCAGCCAGTGTCACAGGATTATTATTCATAGGAAAACTCCTAACAGGACTTTAATTGCCAGTGGTGTTGGGCTGCAGCTTATCTTTGTATGTAAGGAGGGCTTCTAATCATGTCACATCCTTTACATTAGGAAAATCAGCTGACAAGGACTGAAAATGTGTTCCTTGTGGACCCTTCTTTTAAAGTGCAGGTGAGTATTTGTCTCTGAAATTACCAGGAGGTACTTGAGTATCTTCTCAGGCTTTGGAAAGTAATGCCAGTGTCATGCAGTGTTGACATTTTTATTTTTAGTTGTTCTAATATCATAAGAGTGGAGGGCAAAGTGTTGTGGGCAGGCATCCAGCTAGTATATGCAACACATTACGTAATTTATTTTGCTACAGCTGCTACTGAAAAGCATGATAGGATGGGTCTCCTTCCTATTCTCAGTACTTCAGAGGATTTGGCCAATCACATTTGCTCTTGTCAAATGTAAATCAGCTGGGAAGCTGTTGCAAGAGGCTTTATACAGGTGATGGATGTGGTCTGGGGAGTTGAAAATTATCTGCTTTGATTCTTTTGCTCTCTGTGCTTACCTGGACATTTAATCACTTCAGTGATGGAATGAGAGAAGCATAAATCATCAAGACCTGCTTGAGGCAAACCAATCTGTATCTTCAAGAGTGAGAGCAAGAAAAAAGGTTTCTACCTTCAATCTGTGACTTTCAGGCATTGTAAAATGGAAACAACTCCCTTCTTTCTTGAAAAAATTATTAGAGTTTAGGAAATAGCACAGGAAAGAAATACATCATATATGGGACTGCTCTTTAGAAGAGGTAAAAGAAATGTAAAAGCTAAGATGAGGTAGGCCACAGCAAATTTGAGCTGATTGCCAAGTCTTCTTTAGTGAGTGCCTAGACAAGGCTGTAATTACATTAAATCCAGAAGCAAAGCAAGATTTTCAGTATGAACAGGTTGCTGAATGTGCTTTCCCTTTTCCACATGATAGTATTAGCGGCAAGGTAACGTTCTTTCATCAAAGACAAGATGTGGTGAGTAAAGTAAAGGAGCGCTATGTTTTATATCTTACAACTATTCTCATGTGTTTCTTCTTGTGGCTCACGCTGCCTTGAAATGATGGACACACACTTCCTCAACTCCTCAAATCACCATTAATTAAATGATTAATTAAACCCTCCTGGAGAAATCTGGGCCAGTACGTGCCCTGTGGTATCAGTCAGGAAGGCTTGTTTCCATAGGAGAGTTTTCAGAGAGTAAGGTATGTTTTTAAAGCCATGGCTTTGTATTTCTTCCCATCTCAACCTCAGCTTGTTAAACTTAAACTATTTCTTTAAAAGCACAGCTATTATGCTACTTATGTCAATACAACTTGTGAAACTTTCTTGTTGTGGAGCAAAGCCATAGGTCTTAGGATTGCTTGGTGAGCCCCAGGTGAACTTCAATTTGCTGGCCACTGACAACTGCAGCTTCTCTGACCTGATGCCAAAACCTCAGATGAAACTTGTGGATCGAAACAAGAATCAAGACAGGGCATCACTGAAAATCATCTCTTCCATACCTATCAAGTCATGAAGTAAGGATTGAAAGCCTCCTTAGAAATGGTGGTTGGTATGTGTATTTCTGGGTATTCTTCATGTTTGCAAAGAGGGAGCGTTAGAATCTCTAAATTGTAAGTCTTGTTTACGTAATGTTTTCTGAAACGAGTCTCCACCTGAGAAGCTAAAGAGGTTGTAAATAAGCATCACCATATTATTTTGGTTTTTGTTTTTTTTCCCAGACACAATTAAAATACCTTGGTTTTGATTTAAGATGTAATCTTATTTATCTCACTATTACATTTGAAATTATATTTGTACCGTGCATAGCCATAACTTCAGATATTACTGCTCTAAAGTTGTGTTGGATCTATAGCTTTGGTTGGTCAGTTTTTCTCCAGCTCATGACCTCAGGTCAGGGTGACAGGGGACTTCGGTTGATCAAGCAGGCTTGTGGCTTTCAGGCTTTAAAGCACTGTTGAGTTCTTTAGAAAGTGTCTTGTGGCAGGGAAGTGTGAAGGAACAATTGAGCTTATCTCTAGATTGCTGCAAGGGAGCCTTACAGCAAGCAGTGAGGATCTCCTAAAAAGCTGAAACCTCTTTCAGGAGTTTGAAGTTGAGCGCTCTGAAGCCAAAATGTATAAAGAAGACTTGGCTCTGGAGAAGCCTTGTTAGAAGGCAATTGATTCTAACTCCAAACTGAAAGGAAAAGATGTTAATAGTGAGCATAATTGAAGTAGGAGGTAATTATGTTCTCTTCAGAAATCTTTTGAGATACCTGAAGGCATGTTTTCTCAGGGCTAGACTGGGTGTTCTTATTTCCTTAAAGGATTATAGCTGCTCAATAAACCTATGAAGACTCCTCCTGGAGGAAGGAGGAACAGTCTCTCCAGATGATGTGGAGGATAAGGGATTGAAGTAAAGTAGACCCAAACCTGGATAACCTAGACCTAGAAAAAAAAAAAAATAGAAGCAGTAGACCTTTTGGAGTGTCTTGGGGAAAAAAGGAGTAGAGTTTTTAACTTTAACAACCAGTCTTCAAATGCCAGTAGGCAGAGGCAGACTCAGAGGTGTGTCTCAAAACTGGCATGTGAGTCTAGTCCACTAATGGCTCTAAAACTTCAAGAAATGCCAAGCAATAAATCACTTTCCTAACAGAATATTATGATCTTGCTTGTCTGTGGGCATTGTATGGTTCCTTGCTAGCTACAATGACATTGAGTTTGTTTTATAGCATGCCTGCTTATTCCTAAAAATTTCAAATAACCTATTGTATATCTGACCCTGAACACAAGTGTACATGAAATGAGCCTCAGTTCTGCCTGTCCAGGTATGGTCTCTAATATGCTATAAAATCTGACATGTCTAGTTAATATTAAGTGTAGATACCAATCTCACAGTTTAGCAATTTTTGAATTATTTCATTTGTACCTTCCCTTACTTGCATACAAACTTGTTGCCATGAAGCTGTCCAGTGTTTGGTATGACTCATCATGGAAAACTGAGGAAATGTTTGGCTGGAATTGCTAACCTGTCAGTTATATACAGAGCAAGAAGTGATTTGTTTTGTTCAGTCTCAGAGTTTGGTGTTAACTTAAGCTGTAGTTCTCGGATGTCCTCATGGTCCTTCACTCAGAGGGCTTTGCCATCATTAAAAAGTAAGAGTCTTTTAAAAATACTCAACAGTGAGTTAGGTGTGTGGATATCTCTATTTTTAGGTCTCTATACGAAGTGCTTAACTTAAATTGCTAAGCTTGAAGATTTTGCCAAGTATCTTTATTATTCCAAAGCAAGTCATGAAAAATTAGCAGAAAGAGGTGTTTGAAAGGTATCTTTTGAAATTAAAAAAAATACCCCCTGTGGATATGGCTTGAGGTTGCAGTTTAGGGCATAACAAGTGTCACTCAGCCTCTAAGAGGCAGCACTCGGGCCAAGGTCCATCTGATTGTTGATCCATTTGATTGTTTTATTTTTCTAAATCTATTTTTCTTAAACTTTGTTGCATACTTGCTTACCTGGAATTCTTTTGCTTCCTCAGGACTCATGCTTCTCTCCAATCATCTCTGACGTGAGCACTGTCATTTCCTAAACATTTTGCTCTCAATCCTTTACATGGAAAGGATGAGAGGCACAGTTTTTTCCATGTGGCCTGGGCTCTAACTTCTCATCAGGGCTGCTGATTTGTCCCTCTTTTTCCCTGTAAACTTCTGTTCTCCCTGCTTTGCCCTTCTCTTAGCTAAAGACACAGACTTGGTGTTACCACAGCGGGGCTTGAATCGCTTCTTTAACTTTCTGGGTGGAGGAGGGAAGTCTTTTGAAAAGAAAACACGGGAACACTTTGTGCAAAGGGCTGGGTTCATAATTCAGCATTATCCTGGAGCACACTAGGATAGTCATCAAGTATGTGATATTGAAGATTTGCCAGATACCAGAGCTCTGGAGGACTGGAATATATTCTTCAGAAGGCTCTGGGAGCTGAGTACACAGCTATTCTTCTCTGACCACAGAACTAACAACCATGTGAAAGCTGGGTTTTCCACTGCTCAGCTGCCACTTGGTAGCAAAACTTTTAGGAAAGTCCCACATGCTCTTTGAGTGCCTGGATTAGAAATGCATATTTCAAAAAGTCTCCACTTGTAATTCAAGGCCATTAGTTTTAGCGTCTAAATATGTGTTGTCCAAGTGCTTGATCCTACGGAGGCTTCATGGAATGTGGGCTCAAACCTGAGGTTAGATAATACAAAAATAAAGCTAAAAGCCCCACAGCAATGATATGATATTTGTGTTGGATATTATTACTAGGATTTTTGCCATTTAATATGTTCTAGTCCTTTTGAAGTCTGTGGCCATGCACCTGAGAGGGGGAAGCTTGAGATACCAGGTCAGGAAACTGAGAATACTTCAGTCCTCAGACATTTATCTATATCTACCTTTACATGTATACATATACATAAATATATAGATGTAAGTAATTTCACAAAATACCTTATGTGTGTAACATTCCCCACTCCAAGGAAACTGTGGAAATTTACAGCTGAACTGAGACTCCTGATTTTGTAGGTAATTGTATCATGTATTTAATAGATATGATAGATATGTGTAGTCTCCATATACAGCTGTTCTGTTTGTTGTGTTTTGGGTTTGGTTTCTCCTTTTCTCAATTTTTTTTTTTAAGTTGGATTGTCAGGAGGTGGGAAAGTTTCTGATTACTCGTGTCGATAAATCTGATGTCTGGTTTGGGATGAAGGGGAGGAGAGGAATGTTATTCTCTGCTCTCTGATGATTTACTTTTTGTATCTGGGACTAAAGCCAATATTTCTTTTCTCCTATTATATTTCATTTCTAGGACTGAATCCAGAAGTGACAGCCTTCCCATTAGTGTGATTTGTGGTTGGTTTGTTTTCATTTCAAGGGCTCCTCAGCACAGCCAGCAGCAGCCCAGTAGGTATTTTTTTGCTGGATGCAAATCCAGGTGTGTTCTTATAATTTTAGAACTCCATACTTTAAAGTGTATAGAAAATATTCCCCAGAAACAGTTTGAATTGTATTTGCACAGTTAGAATAATGTAACCTGCTTTCTCTTATCAGAGTGATACTAGTACCAGTGCTGAGTAAGTACCAAAAAAAAAAAAAAATCCAGGGAAATAAATTTAAAAGTTCAAAGACATTTTTATCTTAATACACGAGCATGTGATCTGGGATTATAGTAAATATAGTCATGCTTGAGAGCAACCTCACCCTAACACATCCTGAGCTGGAAAAGTTAGTATTGTATATTGAGTAAAGCCTTTGCCCAGAGTCGGTATTAATAAACCTCAGATTTAATCTGGCCCTTGCTGTACTTGGTCTCATGATGTTGCAGGGGCTTGTGCCTGCCAGAAAGGATGTTTTCCTCCTATCTGAAGATCTGCCAAGATACAAACCACAGCAAGACTGGTTCTATGGCAACAGAAGTTGCAGAAGAGTAATGATACATGTGCTGAAGAGCAGGGTAGCTGGGGCAGCAGGGAGGGAAGTCCTGGCATCTGACAGGTGAAAGCTTTCAGAACATAACTTCTCCTGAAACACTGCATGTTTGCATTTTGGAAGATACACACATCCCCCTCTGGCCTTGTTCTTCTTCCCTGTGCCAGTGAACACAGCTGGACTCACCACAGCACTGCCCACGCTGCCTCCTGCTCTGTCCTCTGCCCTTACTGTGGTAGAAATGTTTTATTCTGGAGGCCAGGAGTAATTGCTGGGCAGCCTCTGTAACAACAGCAAGAGAAGTTTAGATTTATTCATGCTTTGCATCGAGCAGGATGGATTTAAGGTATCCACCTTCTCACAAAGCAGCCTTTAACTCTGCATTTCTCACTTCTCAGCAGTTTGCATTTATAGTGCCTTACCTTGTTGGTCTCTGGGTTCTGGAGATTTCTGTAGCACTGACAAGAAGTTATTGCTGCACATCCTTACCTTCAGTGAACAAGGATTTTTAACAATGACTATTTTGTAAAGATGTGTGCAATTTTTTAAAAGTAATTTTTCAGGATGCTCCTTTAGCCCTGGCTGAATATTTTGGAGTCTGGCTTCCTGGCAGTGACTGGGAATTGGGGTGCCTTGACTGCTTGCTTGTTCCTTACCATCTCTTAATCCACTGCACTCCCTCTTCTTGGCTAGTGCAACACCCTTTCTGTTATTTTCTGCATGAGGCATCCTAAGATATGTAAAATGCTTGAAACGGACAGAGGGAGCAAGAATCGGGGACTGACTGACCTGGTGCATGAGGTTGTGAGGGACTTCTGCAAAACAGCGTTGAGGACCATCGTGTTCTCACTATGGGGCAGTAGGTAACCAACTGTGGCATCAGTTGGGACACAAATATGCAAAATAACCTTTGCAAATAACTGGTGTGGGCTTCGTAGGCCCATATCTGAGGGGCTCTGAACTTACATGGTGTGTTGAAAAGGCAGTGGAAGCCAGCATGAATCTCTGGTGCTTAAAATCTTCTCTAGCCTGAGCTAAATGGTCTCAACCTTCACTACAGAAGGGTGTGAAGCTGTATTTGATGCCATTGCATCAAAGGAGTATTTTCACTCCTTTCAGTGTATAAAGCTTTGTCTAGACTAGGATTTATGTCAGTTGTGAGATTAGCTCCTTGATGGCTGTAAACTCTAGCCTAGGTATGAATGTGTCTTTCATCACTTTCCGAGGTTTTACCTTCCCTCCATTCCATGGGATTACACTCAACAAGTTCAGTGCATGTGGTAGAGCTCAGTTTTGACCTTTTTTTTTTTTCATTTGTTTTGTTTTGTTTTTCCCCCTGGTGATGTGGTGCCGATGCTATTTGTAACAAGAGTTGTGCACCCAGTCCTCACTATATGTGCTGCACAAACTGAGAATAGCAGGAAGGTGCCAGCTCCAAATAGTTTGCAGTGTATGTAAAAGATGAGACAAAAGTTACTTGTAGACAGGAGAGGCACAATAATTAGTGAACCAATATTGGCCATGTCCTTGGCAGTTCTGTAGTCAAAGCCACCCTCAAGGTCCTGTTTTGCTCTTTATGGGCACCCTGGTAGGGTGGTGGTCTGAGCAGATCTGGCATCACACTTTTTAATCTCTGTCAGGATAAATGATGTGAATAGTATTTGCATTCTTTTATGTCCCTGAACTGCTCAGCTCCTGTTCTGTTCAGCAGCAACTGGATAAAACCAGACTGAGAACTGCTCTGAGCATTATTCTATCCAGAACATCCGTGTAGGATTTATCTTCCTGTCTGGTTGAGTGGCATTTCTGGGTAAATTCGCAAGCCTTCCTTTGTCCCCGCCAAAAGTCCTTCAAACAGCCTCCTTGTTCTCTTGGTGCATTACTTGTTGAGCAAATTAATTGACGAGAAGGGGCACTGTGGCACTCTTTGACAGGAGCTGTGGCTCCTGAGTTTTCAATACAGCTGGTCAGAGGCTTTCTAACATTATTGATGGAAAATTCTAGATCATCAGGAGAGGTGATGTGCCTGTGGTACTTTTGGTTCAGATATCAATCTGCCCCCTTGCCCAATTTCCTTTTTTTCAGCCCACAGCTTCATTAGACTCCTAGGTAGTGGGGGAGGTAGGATATGTAGGAAGCCTCCCAAATTGGGATGAAAACTTTTTGGAAATGAAAAATTTTCTAAATGGCAAAAATGTTTTTTCCCAGTTAGCTCAGTTACCACCAGATTGTGGAGTTTTACAGGTCTAATGGGAATTCCCATACTTTGAGCTTCTGCCTTTTCACCAGGAGGCAGGACAGGAACTTTGCAAATCCCATGCCAGATTTTCCAGATGGCACATTAAAAAAATATGTCTATACATATATAAATAATGTTGGGAATGATGGTGGAGTTAAATACCCCTCCTTTATTTACAAACTACCGTCAGGGAAAAACCATTGACTGGTTTGTAGCTGAGGCAATGCTGGTAATTGCTTGAGTGGGTGGTTCAGTTTTTCTTTTGCTGAGGACAGTATTTCCCATTCCACCAAGGCTGCTTATCTTCATGAATCACATAAAAACATGATTTGGTCAAAAGGGGCCAAAGAATTAAATATATATTAAAATATGTATATAAGTAAGGTTTAAACTAGGATGAAAAACAAGCTTAAAATACATCTCCTTAGGAAATTTTGAATTTTACTTTCCAGTGCTGTTAATCCCCAACCATCAATCAGGAGGCCAGAAATTTGGAAGAGCCTGGTCCCACGGGCAGGAGCTCATCATAAACTTGAGTTCAGTGCCCCAGAACCACCAGTTCAGGACAGAGCCCTTCCACAGTTTCATGGAACACAGATTTGGACATAATAACATGTCATACAAGTTGGTTTCTGGTGCTTAAATATGGCAGCTGGATGTTTTTCAGTCTCTGGCGGGATTAAATCTGTGGTTTAGCCCATGTTTGTAACACTGTAGTTCTAGTAACTGGAAATTCAGGCTTCAGTACTTTACAGCTTTTCTTTGGGGAATGCTTTCTTTGGTTTGTCTTCTCTAAACAGGCCTTTTTGCTCTAACTCGAGTTACAAGTTTTAGACTGAAGCTACAAATAGCTGAAAGGAGTGTTAAAATATTTAAAACTTACTTTACTTCTAAAGCTAGTAAATTCCCAAACCATGCTAAGGTCAACTCAGTGATATGTAAAATTTTTTCAGCATAACTTCCTCACTCAAGTGTTCTTTCTGTGGTCTTCCTGCTGATGCTTTGGTTTGGCCAGAGTATTTTGTTCTGTGTTTGGACAGCACTTACTGTAGTGGGACACTGGTCTGTGACTAGTCTTGTAGGTACTCCTAGGGGTCTAAAATGGAAGTATTTTTCTTTCCTCTTTATAAATAAAACACGTCTTGTGGGATGCATTTTCAGTTTTAGATATATGTAATTGGCTTGATGCTTTTGAGTCTGGAAGAAAAGCAGTATGCATTTATGATTATTATGTTTCATGTTGCCTTTTAATGAACAAGATGTGACTCTGTTCCTGATTTAGAATGCAGTGTTTTAAGTAATTGAAAGGTATTTTTCTTTCTTTTTGTTTTCCCAAAGGAATGCCTATGCTATAATATATTTTATAATAGGTATAAAACATTTTCAATGTGGTGGTTTTTTTTTTTTTTTTTTTTACTTACAGAGAAGTTATTCTGTTTTTGCCACTCTCCTGCGTAGAGTAATTGATGGTTCCACACATTAAAGAATCACAGAATAGTTCAGATTGGAAGGGACCTCTGGAGATCATCCTGTCCAAACCCCCTGCCAAGTCAGGGTCACCTGGAGTGTGGGGAAAGGGTTAACTCTTTACAGGAAGAATGTCGCATGGAAGGATGGGAAATGTAGTCTCCACAGCTGACCCCCCGAAGAAAGTGCTCGACTGCATGTGCCAGCTTGAACTCAGTCTGGTGGGTCCGTGCGATCACTGTCACACCGGAGCAGGTGACACAGCAATGTGTCCGGGTGGGTTTGGGATGTCTTCTGAGAGGGAGACTCCACGACCGACCTCCCTGGGCAGCTGTTACAGCGCTCTGCCACTCTCAATGTAAAGAAATTCTTCCTCATGTTGAGGTGGAACTTCTTGTGGTTTAGTTTATGGCTTGCAGTTTTCATTACAATAGTGGATGTTTGTGACTTGTGAGGGGGAAAAAATATCTCCCTGGAATCAGTTTTGTCACTTCTGCCGTCACTGTAATTGCTGTAGAATTCTCTTTGTGCAATTAGTGTGGCACCTGCTATGGCAGTACCTCCTGTGCCTCTCTACCTCCTATCCCCTGAGGGTCTGAAAGTGATGATGTGACCTGGAATGTGTTTCCTAAATCAGGGGTACAAGGAGAGAAAAACAGAGTAATACATGGAAAGATAAATGTGTGTAAAAGAAGTGTATGTCACGGCACGTTAATTAAAAAGTCTGTATTAAAGCAAAATGTGAACTAGCTTTTGGAAACCTTTGCCATTCATTTTCCAGTTGAAATGTGATTGAAGATGATTTCATGCCCTCTGTTGGAAGGTGAAATGGGAAAGAGCAAGAAAGACATTGCAACTACCATGATAAAGCACCTGAACACCGGGTCTGAAAGGTGGGTGTAGTCTCCTGTGGAAGTTTGAACAAGAGACAGTCTGTGGAACTCCTGAAGACATCACTTTTACCACCTTCAAATGAATATTAGAGCTGTGTGGATGGTATGTTAAGCGTATCCTTTAAGGCATTGTGTTTTATACCTTTTAATGTACGCCTTTTATTCATTCATGCTTGCAAATATCTTCAGGCACTTTCCTTCTAAATACCATTCATTTTTCTACTAAGCAAGAGAAGGAAAAAAGAATAGGTTCTGATTACTTTTGTTTGATGCAGAAAGTAAGCTTAATTTTTAACTGTTTTGTGCTTTGAACAGTTTATGACCAGGATTTTATTAAGCGAGCACAGAAGACACTGTCTTTTTATTGTTGTTCTGAAGATAAAGCCTTTGGAAATGGGCCCATAAAATATTGAGCCCAAGGTAGCTGTCAGCTTGGAGGCTCTTGAAAAACTAAACTTTTATTAGGATGCAATTTTGTATGGTTCTTGCCCAACTCCAAATAGAAAAAGATTGGACTACTTGATCCACGTTTTATTTGGATCAAGACAAACGTAGAGGGTATTTTTAATTTTTAATGCCATTTCTATAAAATTCCATAGTTTTAGGAACTTTGGGAGAGACACACACACACACACTCTCTCTCTGTCCATCACCTCCAGTGTGATGTGATGGGTGAGCAACTGGCTCATGGGTCAAGCACAAAGAGTTACAGTGATTGAGGTTCCATCAGGCTGGTGACTGGTCACTAATGGGTTCCACAGGGCTCCACCTTAGGACCAGTTCTCTTCAACATCTTCATAAATGACTTAGACAGAGGACTTGAAGGAATAACTAAGGGTGCTGATGACACTAAATTAGGAGGAGCTGTTGATTCCCTCGAAGGCAGGGAGGCCCTGCAGAGAGCCCTCAACAAATCAGAGGGCTGGATAATCACCAACCATTTGAAGTTCCACAAGGGGAAGTGCCAGATTCTGCACCTGGGATGGGGCAACCCTGATGTATGGACAGATTGGGGAATGAGGAAAACAGTGCTGGGAAAGAGCCCTGGGGGTCCTGCTTAGTGGCCAGTTGGACATGAGTCAGCAGTGCCCTGGCAGCCAGGAGGGCCAACCCTGTCCTGGGGGGGATCAGGGACAGCATCTCCAGCCGGGCCAGGGAGGGGATTGTCCCGCTCTGCTCTGACCTGGGGCGGCCTCACCTGCAACACTGGTGCAGTTTTGGGCACCACAATATCAGAAAGATATGAAGCCATTAGAGAGTGTCCAAAGGAAGCTGTGAAGATGGTGAAGGGCCTTGATTTGAAGCTGTGTGAGGAGCGGCTGAGGGCACTTGGTGTGTTCAGCTGGAGAGAAGAGACCAAGGGGAGACCTCACAGCATCTGCAGCTTCCTCATGAGGGGCAGAGGAGGGGCAGGCATTGATCTCTCTGGTCACCAATAACAGGACCTGAGGGAATGGCTGGAGCTGTGTCAAGGAGGGTTATGTTGGATATTGGGAAAAGGTTCTTCCCCCAGAGGGTGGCTGGGCACTGACCAGGCTCCCCAGGGCAGTGGGCACAGCACCAAGGCTGCCAGAGCTCAAGGAGCATTTGGACAACGCTCTCAGGCACATGGTGGATTCTTGGGTTTGCCCTGTGCAGTGCTAGGAGTTGGACTCGATCATCCTTGTGGGTCCTGTCCAACTCAGGATATTCTATGATTCTGTGATTCTAATCCCTTCATCTGCATTGTCAACTTGCTTGATGATATGTTGGAAATTTATAGTATTTTGGACAGTTTTATCTTTTACTTGAGTGCTAAATGTGGGAATTGGAAGTTCTTGTGAATATCTCAGCTTTGTTTTTTATCTTGGAGTATGTTTCAGAAACATACCCTTCTTGTGTCTGAAGAAAATCTTATAAATGCTAATCTTGAATGGTAGAAAAAATCAAAAGGCATATGAGAGAGAACCATTTAATATTTCATAGTTCTTGTATTGTTATTGATGTCTTGTGATTTTAGGATATGTACTCTATCCCAATATGTGAGGAAGGAAACCAGGAACTAGAGGAAAATCTGAGCTTTTTGCCCTTTTTTTTTTTTTTTCATCCTTTGTGTTTATATTAGATGACTGCAGGAAAAAGAGGGATGGTGGTGGGGAATGTGCATGGGACACAGAGTTGTTGGTCACATAATGGTGCCAGTTGTTCACAAGGAGCAGTGAATGTTTCTGCGACTTAATTGTCCTCCACAATGAGTAACATGCTCTGTCTTGTACTGGGGTAAATCAGCATTTCAGAAAGAGGAACACGGGATTTTTGTCTTAACGATCTGCTTATTATTAGAGTTGTTTCTTGCTCACCATTATAGAAGTGAGTTAAAATCACACCCTTTCTTTTTCAAAAGTGATTAAGAAAATGGAATAAGCATTTAAGGTAAAATCTTGGCTCTACTTGATGCATTGTAATATCTTCCCTAGGACAAAATTTCAATCCTGGGGACCAAGGTCACTCTTCCTAGTGAAGATTTTCAGAAACCCCCTATTCTTCAATGGGAACTGGTATCTTTCTGCAATTCAGTTTAATTCATAACACTAAACTCAGTCTTCTACAACTGTTTTTTGTGCAGAAGTTTCCTGACACTAGAAAGGGTATAGTAATATTTAGTCAGAGAAATTTCCTTTTTTTAGCCCATATTCAAAAAATATTTAAATCAACGAGGCTGAAAGCATGTATAAATATTTAAATAAGTGAAGGCCAATGTGAAGATAGTGATTGAAACTCACGTAGATATATGACAGTTGAAGTCCCAGCAAAGTTGGAATTAATGGAAGAAATATTTTAATGGATAAGATTCCCCTTTCTCACTGGTATTTCTGGCCAGCTGTACTTTGACAGCACTAGTGTAACCTGTTTTTATGTAAAAATAGCTTTTCATCAGGAAATGATGTGACGATTTTTTCATTACTTATGAGGGCAGCAAACATCTACAATCTTGCTAAACATCATTGTAAATTCATGTTTGATATTTTAAAACGACAAGGCCAAATAATTTATACTTAATGTGAAAGGATCTGGGTAGACATTATGCTACTCGAATTTTCTATGAATTTTGGTGGCTTTAGGAAAAACAGATCGTGTATAACAAACCTTACAAATATTTAGTGAGATCACAACTTTGGAAAATTGTATTAATACAACATATTTAGGCACCTCATTTGGGTGACTAGAAAACTCAACAACCGAGTGCTCATCACATTAATTATATATTGCTGAATGATAATTATCCTTCTGAGGTGGTTTGTTTCTGGTAGAGTATGATGACATTTATCTCTGCCTTATGCTATTTAAAGTGAGCTTCTACCAGTGGTGAGCTGGTAGAAGGTGCTGGTGGGGGAGGGAGGGATATGGGCAATGTTGCATTCCAGGAACAGCAGCACTGTTAGATATTTAAACCTGGCTCTAGTTCTGGTTTCTGGACAGAGTTAGAGATGAGTCATGAAAACCATTAAAAATGGGGGAAAATGCACTTCAGGGAGTCAACCTGGGAGCTCAGTTGATTTGACTTAATAAGTGTATGGTGGAGAATTGCCTTGAACTCGCTGTCAGGGCAGGTGTGTGGAGAAGGCATGGTAAGAGGTGTTTCTGAAGTTTTCACTAATGTACTGAGCCAGCAGAAACCCGAGTTACAGCGTGCATTTTTAACGTGGTTTGGCATTGTCATAACAGTTTGCTGACATTTGTGTTGAAATGTTGAATGAACCCTGGTGCTGCTCTAGTTTGAAAAATAATTAATTTGGGACAAACCTACAGGGGTCAGCCTTGAACACAGAAGCTCCAGCTGGCTCTGGATGCTGTCTGAGTTGGGCAGTGGAGAGATGTTTGTTGTGACCCTGGATGGAAACCTGTGCTCATGCAGCAGCATCTCAGGAAGTCTATCATTAGTAAACTTTACATAATTAGTAACTCTCCTGGGACCTTAGACCAGCCCTGTGCGTGGAGCAAGAAGACGTTAATTAATTTATCCTTGCTGACACACTTGTGATGCAAATACACAAAGTATTGTTTCTGTCTTATTACAGAAGGGGAGAGGGATGAAATTGCTGCTCAAAGCAGCAGCAACAAGTCTGTGTTTGCTCCCTTCTGTAATGGCAAGGCCTCACTCTGCAAAATTAGCCACTCAGGCTGTTTAGTTCTCATCTGGAAAACTGTAGCTCTTGTTTCAGTTGCCATAACTGCTGAAATAATAAGTGGATTTATACTGAAGGGCAATTGAGTTTTAGGAGCAAAATCACAGATACTTACAAGATAGGTGGTACAAAATCAAGACATTTAGCTATAAGAACCTACAAATCCGGACATTATTTGTAAGAACACACACACATATGAGAAAGAAGGCTTTTCTCCTCTATTTTTTTTCATCTATCTACCCACATTAAGAGGATATTTCCTGTCTTTTGGCTGTTCCTGTTTACTTCTCCTTCTTTCACAGTATATTAATACTTTCCTGTCAACACCAATGTAATTGGTGGATTTATGTGAGTGTGTGAATAAACTGGTGTATATTTGCACATGCAACCTTTTGTGGTGCTTGATCAAACCTCGGATATTCCAGTTAAAAGACCAACTGAGGACATCTTTCATATAAATAAGAATTGGAGATATTGGTGTGTATCTGAGAGTGCTTGCCTAATGTAGTAATTAATTATTGTACTGTATATATAGTGTCACAAGGTGAATTGTTACTGCACCTGTTTTACAGATCTGCAGCCTAGAAGTGTTAGTTGGTAATTATTTTCATGGTTTCAGCTAAGGACCTTTTAACAGCCATGCATTTGGACAAATTTAATCCTGGAGAGAGGGATTAACCGCTTTTAAAGCATGGGGGTTGAAAATTGGCATGACATCATGCTGCACAATTCAGGCTCTCATTTTCTCCTATTATATTATTGGGAAAATTCCCTCACACTGTATGTTGTTTTTTTTTATTCAGCAGCCTGATGGTGATATTGTGGTGGTTGACTGATTAGTGTCTGATGTCAGTGCTGATGTTAAGTTATGACAAGGATGCTGAAATGTTTGCTCTGTCTGGAACAGGCTACATGGATAGAAAACATCCCACAGAGTTAATTGTGGACTTGGTAAAGTGAATATCAGGTATGTATTGTGTACCCTGCTTGGAAAACCTGTAAATACACCGTGTAAACCAGTAAGACTAGAGTTTTGGCTAGTTGGGAGGTCGAGGCAGAAAAATAGAAAAACCACACTTGAGGAGGAAATCGTTGAATTTGCCTTGTTTGACTCTCTTTATGCAGAAAATTTTCAACCCAGGGGTGGAGATTTAAGACATTAACAAGCGAAGGAGAGAGCAGTGAGCAACTGCTTCCAAACCCTTAGAGGAGGAGACTGAAAATGGGCAATCCCCTCCCAGGCTGTGCTGTTCTGCCATGGGAGCACACCCTTCCTGGGAATGCTGAGACTGGGAATGCTGAGATTGGTGTCTAGAAGGTACAGTTAGGCATATCAAGGCGATGCCTAACTTACATAAGGGATAAATTATCCATAACCAGGAGAAAAATAATCTCTCCCCTGCCCTTCTGTTCAGTTTCTGGTAACTCTTTGTAATGTAATGCAAATTTATGGCTCTTTAGCAAGCACAGAGTAAACAGTGCCACTGACTTCAGCAGAGCAGCACCAGTTGGCACCAGCTGAAGATCTCTCAACGGGATAATTCTTACTCCCTGGAGATGTTGTAGAATTATTGTACTGCTACCTGCCAGGTCTGTAGCCTGGTGATTTGGTAGCTATGCTGAAGAGTAGCACCAAAGGGCCCGAGGTCCTTTTGGCTCCAATGACTCAAAATACAACCCGGCGAAATGCTGTAAAATTGTAAATCCCAGCTGTTTAACATCAGGGAAGGAGTTAAAGGGTAGTAAGAAGGATTATCTTGAATAATGCCCTTCCCTGCTGGGCTGCCCAGTCAGGACAGATCAAGTGTTTGGTTTGCCTTGTGAACTTCCCAGAGTGTGGAAGGATGTCCGGAGGCTGAGGGTTTTCAAATGCAAAATGTGGGTGATTGGTGCCTCCTATCCTCTCTGAGGGATATCAGCCTTTAAACTATCAATCATTTATTGTGCCAGGAAAAGGAACTAGAGCCAATGGCACTGTTTAGTTTTTCAAATAGAATTTCTGGGCATTTCTATGTCGTAGAACGGCCTGGGTTGGGAGGGATCTTAAAGATGATGTAGTTCCAGTGTGTGTGGGGGAGTTGGAACCCCTTTGAAATGCCCTTCAAAGACATTTATTTTGCTGCTTGTTGCTGAAATTTATTTTACACTGTCGTGTGCAGCTGACAGAGGAACGGATGGTGGCTCCAGCTTTCTTATTGCTACACAGCTGGGCTATTATCCATCTTTCCATTGCTCCAGCACTACTCAGGGACATGGGCAGGGCAGCCCACATGATTATCCCCTACTCCTGGTACCATCTGCACTGCTGGGACATATTAAGTTTGCTGTTTCAGCCACTAGGGCTGTCTTCCTACTCTTGAATATCTGATTTATTTCCCCTACCCTTACTTACGCCCTTAAAATGTGTCAATGAAAAATGATGGAGTATAAATCTCATCCAAGGATTTTTCTGCATGGGGAAGATCAATACTCCATTTTTGTACTAGTGTGCTTTGTGCATCTACCTTGGCTTTTTCCTCAGCGAGTACAGTAGCCTAAATATTCCAAAGAAAAAAGTTCAAATACGTGGTTATGTGGACTTTGCCAGCTGATATCCTCCTGTGTGGATATTTTTGATTTATTCTCCCCCCCCCCCCTTTTTTTCCTCCTTCTCTCCCCATCTCTCCCCTCTCTTTCCCCCCTTCTCTTTCCTTCCTCCTTGGGCACGGGAAAGGTAAGAGGGAATGCAGAAGACACTTTTCTAAACTTTCAGGAACTATTATGAGATGCTCTTATTTTCAGAACTGTTTGCAATTATTCTTGCTTTTGGCTTATTTGTTGCTGCTTATGCTGAGTTTCACTGGTGGGTCACTAATGGGAAAGTCAATGTGAATCTCAGTTGTGAAAAACCACTGAAACAGACCTTCTTGTAGCCTGGGACAGGATAAAGAAATCTGTCTTGGTTGTGGAGGTTTTGTTTGTTTGTTGTTTTTTGGTGTTGTGGGTTTTGGTATTTTTTTTTTCTTTTTACCAAAAGGTGGGATTTTGGTGGCTAGCAGCATTGCTTAGGAAAAGGTTATAAGAAAGAATGTTTCTGTATCTAATACTCAGTAAGGTAAAGACTTTCTAAACCACAAGCTCTCTCTGATTCATCATTTGATCCCTGAGGTTTGGTCCACCCCTGTGATGGAGTAGCCCTTCATTAATTTGACTCTTTTTTTTTTGACATAGTAACCTGTGCTGAGACCTTCTAGTTCTGTGCTTTAAAGGCAACTCCCTGAAAATTTTGTTGCTTACTCACAGCCTTTACACTGGGAGAAATGATGAGCACTTATTTCCTACTTAACCTCTCTATGCTGTTTTTGATGTGATAGGTGCTCCTTGTCTGTTCTTTCAATGGTTTTTCTAAGATTAGGAATTTCTTCCCCTTTCAGGGAAGTTGCTTCCTACCTCTAATCATGATTTTATCTTTTGTTTTTCTGTCCTTTCCTACATTTCCATCCTTCATTTGATTTTTGTGTGCATTGGGGAGTTCACTTTACTCAAGATGCCAAGAACACTTTTTCAGACCTCATAAAAACCAATCAATGCCATTGCCTGCAGAAATTAAGTACAATACCTCAACTCAACATACTTACAGCAGGGCTGGGATCAGGCTGAAATCTTTGTGGTTTATTTTGACTGGTTTTGGTGTTGTTCAGCCCTGTATGTTGTTGACCCTGCGTGTTTCATCGCTGTTCCTGCACTCAGCATTGCAGGTTTCATAATCCAGGCACTTATGTATTTGTTTGTGTAACAAACTCTGTGACAAGTGTGTGTTCTCTCATGGACTTGTTGCATGCAAACTAATATTTCATAGAATCATAGAATCATAGAATCATAGAATCGATTGGGTTGGAAAAGACCTCCGAGATCATCGAGTCCAACCCTTGGTCCAAATCCAGTCCATTTACTAGATCATGGCACTCAGTGCCACGTCCAATCTGCGTTTAAAAATCTCCAGGGATGGTGAATCCACCACCTCTCTGGGCAGCCCATTCCAATGCCTGATCACTCTCTCTGTAAAGAATTTTCTCCTGATATCCAACTTAAATTTCCCCTGGCGGAGCTTAAGCCCGTGTCCCCTTGTCCTATTGCTGAGTGCCTGAGAGAAGAGACCAACCCCCACCTGGCTAGAACTTCCCTTCAGGTAGTTATAGACGGTGATGAGGTCACCTCTGAGCCTCCTCTTCTCCAGGCTAAACAACCCCAGCTCCCTCAGCCTCTCCCCATAGGACTTGTGCTCAAGTCCCTTCACCAGCCTTGTTGCTCTTCTCTGGACCCGCTCCAGCACCTCAATATCCTTCCTGAACTGAGGGGCCCAGAACTGAACACAATACTCAAGGTGTGGCCTCACCAATGCAGAGTACAGGGGAAGGATCACTTCCCTGCTCCTGCTGGCCACGCTATTTTTGATACAGGACAAGATCCCATTGGCCTTCTTGGCCACCTGGGCACACTGTTGGCTCATGTTGAGCTTCCTGTCAATTAGTACCCCCAGGTCCCTTTCTGCCTGGCTGCTCTTCAGCCACTCTTTGCCCAGCCTGTAGCACTGCATGGGGTTGTTGTGGCCAAAGTGCAGGACCCGGCACTTGGCTTTATTGAACTTCATCCCATTGGAATCAGCCCATCTCTCAAGTCTATCCAGATCCCTCTGCAGAGCCCTCCTGCCTTCCAGCAGGTCGACACTCCCTCCCAATTTAGTGTCATCAGCAAATTTGCTGATGATACACTCAATCCCCTCATCTAAATCATCTATAAAGATGTTAAACAGGACTGGGCCCAACACTGATCCCTGGGGAACACCACTGGTGACCGGCCGCCAGCTGGATGCAGCTCCATTCACCAGCACTCTCTGGGCCCGACCCTCCAGCCAGTTCCTAATCCAGGAGAGGGTATACTTGTCCAAGCCATGGGCTACCAGCTTTTCCAGGAGTGTATTATGGGAGACAGTGTCAAAGGCCTTGCTGAAGTCTAGATAGACCACATCCACAGCCTTCCCCTCATCCACCATATTTGAACAAAGCAATGAAAAGCAGTATTAGGGATAATTTTTCTCAGAAGTACTTCCTATGCTATTCCAAAAATGGACTATAGATGTTCTTTTGACAACAATGCATAGTTGTTTATATATTTTCTCCTCTGTCTCAGGTGTACTATTTGGAAAATAGCATTTCAGATCTACCCAAGCACCACTGAACTTTCTGTTGGATATCAGCCAATAAATGCATTCTTTAATTACCATTTCTTTTTTTTTTTTTTTTTTTTTAAGAGGATAAAGAGCCAGGAGGGGAAAAGGAAGCCTGTTCTTTGTGTGTCTGTCTAATTAATTTTCTGTTATGTTTCCCAAGCTCCCTCAGACACTTCAAATGTGTCTTGATGTCTAGTTTATCTGAACCATCTCTTAGACACTGGCAGTGCAAGACACAAAATGTCCCCTCATGTAGAGGAGGGCTTGAGATCTTCAGAGGCTCAGTCCAGGTTCAGTAACTTGTCCTTCTGCAGCCTGTTTCTCTCCAAAGCACCTTTTGATAGGCTCAGACTTTTGCTTTGTCCCTTGCTTGACCTTCAGCTTGTCAGGGTGTGAAGGCAGTGGCACAAAATCTAATAAAGGAAGACCTGGGCCATCCATCCCATTACAGACTAAACAGCCCAGTGTCGTTCAGTAATTGGCTGCTGTTTGTAATAACGACAAGAGATCTCTACAGACCAGAACCAGCAATGCTTCTGTTTCTAAGGACTTTTTTAAAGGGACTTTCACACATACAAGATAGAGTGAAACAAAGAAATGTGAATCAAAGGCCTGTTGGATTTGAATTTCCAAGGGGAAGTTACCAAATTAAGTGACTTATTTGGGGCTCAGGGACTGAAAGGATTAAAACTGAGAAGATAAGTGACCATGGGGATAGATCTTATTCCCCATATCATGAGTAATACTGGCATTCCTGTCATGAAAGGGAGAACATCTCTCTGGGATCACTCATGCTTAGGCTCTCAGAGGTATGAAGGACCTGCTGAGACGTGGCAGCTGGACCCAAGAGGAGAGAACACCTCCCAGTCAATGGCATGTGTCACCTCCTAACCCCTTTGTTCATTGAAAATATGAATTACTATTGAAAATATGAATTGCTATTGAAAATAATACATGGAAAGTAAAGTAAGATGGCATCTGCTCTGCATTTTTCTTCTCAGTGCTCCACATGTGCCCATAAAACCTGTGCCCACTCTACAAACAAGTAAGTGCAGGATTAACTTGTTACCACTTGTTGTTCCAGAGGGTACCCTCATCAACATTTCAAGGACCAAATGTGGTAGAATTCAAATGTGTTTGTACCTAGAGAATGAGCCCAGGTCATTACTAGCTCTGAATTTTTCTTTCTTTTTTTCTCCTTTATGGCAGTTGTTTGTAGGAAAAAAATACTACCTGGTTCTGTGGTCTTCGAGGTATGGAGCATCCTACTATTCCTCTTTAACAATAGTCTGTCACATAAATATGCTGCCTATTGGCTCAGCCAGTGAGATTTGTCACACATACACATGCAAAATGGATTTGAAAGACTTATCTGTCATGTATGTTTTAAAAACTGCTTCCCCTCATTGTACCATTCTGGCAATTAAGGCTGCTGATTTCCATGATAGCAATTTAATCTATTGTCTTGAGGGTCAGGCGGATGTGACGTTTTGTTTTTATCTTTCCTTTAAAATGGACAAGAGTTCCTGGCTTGTACAAAAACAAGAAATTTCAGACCAAAGCCATTCCAGTCCTGATTTCTGAAGCAACAGGGGAACGATGGTGTTGTAGGCTAAAGGTGGAAACTGGAGGAGTTTCTTCTTCATGTGCAAGAGGAATCTCACACAGAAGGTACTTTCATTTCTAATTAAACCAGCAATAAAATTATGGAGGGGGATATGCTGGATCTTACTGGGTTGTGTTCTGATTTGTTAGTGGCACCTGCTCCACGAGAACTGGGGGAAACTTCATCTGCAGTTCAGAATAGAGTGGGAGGTGGAAGAGGACTGAAGGGAAGGAGTTTATGCCCTGTCTTTTTTTCTTTGCCTGATTTGTAAAGCTGAAGGGTTAATAAAGAAAAGCAATATTTGATTCAGTCACAATTACACTGTGCATGCACTAAAAATACACTAGAAAGTGTGTAATCTGAGATAATGCCTGTTGTTTTCCTTACCATTACTTTGTTGCATTCCCATGCAGTTGCCACTTCTTGGCTATCTTGGAGCCTCTTGTCAGTTTGGGATTAGCAGCATTATGTTAGACTGAATTTCATAGTAGATCTTTCTTTTCCTGTCTTTTGCAAGCAAGGGAAACTCAGCATTTATTTATGTGGCTGTGAATGGGGCCTCCATAACTAACAGCAGTAAGAACCTGAAATCAGAATTTGTCTTTGCAAAATGCATTTCAATCTTTAATTGGAGGGCTCTTAGGAAAAGGTGTGTCTGGTGTCCTGGCACTAATATATTAAGTATGGTATATTTATGCCTCTCTAGTTGCTTATATTATCACTGAAATTAACACCCTTAGATGGAGCTCCCTACAGCTTTCATCCTGAACTGTTAATGTCCTGCCACAGAACACATGTAGTTCACCATCTGCATGACACTCCTATCCTATTATTATTATTAATAATATTATTTTTAAAGGCCTGGTTGTACAGAAGGTAGCTTATAGACATATAGAGAACAAAGGCTGATGTTTTGGTTGTAGAAAGCAGGAGGCAATGCTAAAACTGATTTTGGTGAATGGAAGTTTTCAATCTGGGTCTCTAATCTCTGCACTATTTCCTCCCTTTACTTCTTGCCTCTTATCTCAAGCACATTATCACCCTGAAATCAGTGCATTAAATGCATGTGGTTATAGTGGTTTGCCAGCCAGACCTGCTGGCTGGCGCAAAACCTTTATATTCTTTCCCTTTGTGAATGTTTGGGCAGGATGCAGATCTTGTGCAGCAGAGGTGACTTCTACTGGAGCCAAGCTGGCTGACCCAGTGAGAGGTGCTTCTTCAAGTCAGGCTGTCTGATAAATAATGCTGTGTTTTGAAGGGCTTTGTGTGTGCAATGTTTTAACTGAGGTAAACTGGAGTACGTGTGTATTTTGGGATGCAATTCCTGTGGACTAGCCCATTTTCCTGCAATGAGAGGTGAAAATGGAAGCAAAGAATGATTATCCTCCTAGATTACCTCATTAAAGCAGGATGGCTGGGTATCTGAACTACTGTCTACACAGATTATTGCTTTCTGAAATGTTGCAGAACCTTGAAAATACCTGTATAAAGAGAGGATAGAAGGCGGTGAGGAGTTGCGAAACAGACTGTGCGTCCTAAACTAAGAGTGTTCTAAACTCTCTTGGATTTTTGACAGATGCTCCTCTTGGCAGTGCTGCAAACAAACCTACTGCTGGCCACTGTAGTCACAGGTAGGAAAACATTTATTTTCCGCTGTCTAGGGACTACAATTTATTTTCAATTGCATCAGAGATATTGCCCCTGTTCCTCCTTTGTGCCCATCCAGTCCTGCAATATGGGCTAAGGGATTATTCTCATCATGCTGGAGACATTGATAAAATTATTCCTTTTGTCTCTTTACCTTGAAACGAGCACTATGTTGAGTCCCAAAAATTCCCTGAAGTCACTGATGTTTGGCTGAACAAACTATGGGGCTTTGCTAGTGCCCTATAGAATTTAATGGGATTGCAGGCAGGCACAAACAAATGGCATTCCTCAAACAATCAGGACTGAAATTACCCATGCAAGGTTTGGGTCGGTAGAAGTAAAGCAAAAAAACCATTTCACGAATGTATGTAATAAAAAAATCTGTGCTTGATCCCATGGACTGCCATGCCAGGCTTACAGTCTGCCTAGAAGCTACTAGGACATGAGATGATCAATGGTGATAAATTCCATCAGATAAATTCCTGAACTACAAAATGATTGTTTGAAATTGCATTGTTATGTTATGTTTTGATATCCAGGATTATCAGGCTCTTTGCCTCAGGAGTCATCGGGTTCCCGTTGCAGCCTTTTTGGGAATGATCATATCAAAACTTTTGATGGTTCTTTCTATGATTTTGCTGGGGACTGCAGCTACCTCCTTGCTGGGGACTGTCACAAGCACTCCTTCATGCTCTTAGGTGAGTCTGAGCTGGGTTCCATCACTGAAAGAACCCAAGTAGTTGCTCTTTGTCAGATAGGATGGACCACTGCATAAAAAGGATCTTGGCTGAGGGGCTTTTTTTTTGTTTGCTTGTTTGGTTTGGTTTAGTTTCTTTTTCTGGTTTAGTTTCTTTTTCTTTTTTTTTTTTTTTTTTTGGTTTGTTTGGTTTGTTTTGGTTTCTTTTTGGTGGATTGTGTTGGTTTTTGGGGGCTTGTTTTAGAAAGTAGGATTAATTTTGAGGCTTCTGTTATCCCTTGGTAATGTAGCTGTCATGTAAATAAGCTGCTAAGAAACAGAGATTTTCTTACTGGCTCTTCTAAAGAGGGAAAGCAAGACCTTTTTTAATTTTGAATTTTCCAGGAGAATGTGGATCTTAAAGCTGAGTATGGGAATAGGAACTATTCGACCCTGTAGAACTAATTTTATCTGTATGCTAAATCACCCCAGTAAGAAAAATCCCATCCTGGAGGACAAAAGACCTTGGAATGAGCATAAGCCTTTGCAGAGTTGTTCTTGGGATTAGAAACTGATGATATGTGTACCAAAACTAGATATTACTTTCATACCAATCTGCTTTGGTAGATGTTTTTATATTCACTGATGACTGTTCTGTATTGGTCATAGTTTAACATGTTTTTAGTATTTAACATGAGTTTTTAGTCACTGCAAGTAAATTTAAGTAAACTGATCCTGTCACTCTGAAAAGGAAATATATACCAACTTAAATAATTTTCTTCCTCAATTCGAACAGCCCGGAACAAATTCTTTGTATGTTAGAAGATATGCTCCCAATCCTGCAATATGTACTTACAAATTGTCCTCCCAGCTCCCAGAACTAACAGTATTTGGTTATATCTCATCTCTGCAGGTGATTACCAGAATGGGGAGAAAATTGGCATCTCTGTGTACCTCGGGGAATATTTCAATCTCCACTTCTCTTTAGATGGAACTGTGATGCAGGAAGACAAAAGGTACCTGTGGGAACTGGTATTCCAACAGAAAACAACCTGATTTTTTTTTTTTTTGTGTGTGTCATATTCTGAGAATCTCCTGTTTTTCTTCACAGGGTTTCCATACCTTTTGCCTCCAATGGCATATTTATAGAGAAGGAGGCAGGTAATCATAAAATATCTAGTGATGAGCATGGCTTTGTGGTGAAGATTGATATCAGTGGAAACATTCAGATACTCCTTCAAGAAAAGCACTATAATAAGACCTGTGGGTTGTGTGGCAATTTTAATAAATTCCTTGAAGATGACTTCAGAACTCAGGAAGGTAAGACCAGGACTAACTGATTGCATTTTAATGTATGCTCTGCACACTTTTCCTGTTGGGTGATTCAACAAACGTTTTGCTGAAACAGCAAAATGTTTCTGCAGAACCTGTCAGGTACCTCATCTTGGTGTGCTGAAAAGCTGTCTAAGTCCTTTCATCTCCCTTTCTCCTGAAAGGAAATTGCTGTCACATCTCATTCCTGCGAGAAGCCCAGGCATCTGAACTTAGCACATTTAGAAACCTTGAAACTTTAAAATACAAAGGTAAAGCTCCAGGTTAATCCATGTACAATGTAGGATGTGGGGAGACTGACTAGAAGAAGACACAGCAAAATAGATGTAAGACATACACATTGATTCAACCTCTAATTTTTCATGAGTTAGGCAAGTGGGAGTAAGAATAAATAGCATTGCAACAGTGGGAGATTAAATTCCTGCTGCTGGCAGGTTTGTACTTGGATTTGGCATGGGCTGCTGTTCTATTAGGTGGTTACCTTTCAATGACATTTCCCTGTCTGTAAGGGCTGTTGGACTGGAGGTGCACCTGGTATCACGCCAATTCCTGGTGAGAAGTGACTTTTGCTGCTCAGTACACCTTTATGTGAAGTCTGCCAGTGTGGGTGAAGACTAAGAGTTTTTGAAAAGCCCTGAATATGGCTTTGAAGTCCTATGACTGATCTTGATTTTTGGTATTTCAGTGTCTTTTAATTCTGAGCACTTACCTGAAAGAGAGAGGTTGAAAGTTAGTTAATACATTAGTAAGTTAGAATGATAATGTAATACTTTACATGTAATAAAAATAAATGATTCAGAAAATAGAAAGGGAGACAAAGCAACTTGAAAAGGAGCCTGCCAGTGCTCCAGAGATGTCTTACTGACACTTGGGATACATAAGCATAGCTTCAGTGTACAGAAACCCACCATATCTCATAGTGTGTTAAAATGATTAATATGTTCTTCAGCAGCGTAAAAAATGAAAAACAACCTCTGGTCACAGAATTGTTTGGCAGGGCTTGGATACCTTAATGTCTGAGTGAGTTGAGATTATGAAGTTTATATGCTTTTCTCAAGACAGTAAATAGTAGTAAGGCTTTTATGAAAAGCAGGAACAGAAAAGGAGATTGTATTGCCTGTTCAAATGTAGAAGAGGCCCCTCTGCTGCTCATGTTTAAATGTATTTCATGCTGTATTTGTTTTACATGCTGGAGGCTGTATCCTCCCTATTAAAAAAACAAAAGCAGTCCTTTCACAGCCACAGATTTCTGAGTGTAATGAAGTCCATGACAAGGTCACTGCTTAGAGGAGCTGAAAAAAAAATAGAGAAGATGACATAGAACATGTGTTTTCTGTGTCTCTTAGAGAAGTCAGAGCTTTCCTTATACAGTATCCTGTGTGGATATACATTTCTCTGATTTTTAGCCTGAAAAACACGATTGCGTGTCAGCAATTCTGCCAGTATTTCACTCTGATACGATAGAGCTTTCATTTAAACTAATTTAGAAGGAATTAGAATGAGTTATGTTTGAATTTGTTGTATCAGTGAGGGATGTCACTCCACCCACGCTCTGTTTGTCTCTCTGGCAGCTCTGCTGGTTCATTGGAGCAATTCTTAACTTGCTTCAAGTAAAATCAGTTTTTTAATAATTCAGATCACTTCTTTTTAAAAAAAACCCAACTATTGAAGCTAACTTCCAGGTAAGGGACAACACAAGCAGCTGGGAGAGGTAATATTCTTTAAATGAAAAGAGCTGGCAGCCTACTGGTAGGCTATGAAGAAGTTTACCCTTCTCTTTTCACTGCAACTTTTATTTGCTCTCCTTTCAGCCTGATTACATCTCATAAAGGTCAACCCATCCCAGGATGTGAGCTTGGTGTAAAGACTTAGTGATCTGAGGGCACTGAAGGGTTGCCTTAAGGTTACCAGCAGACTGAACTCTCCTGTTGGTGTGCCCACTGCTTCCTGTTAAAATCAGGAATTTATCAGATTGGGGCCTCAGTTCTAATCCATTACATAGCTTTCTGGGATGGGTTTGGTAATAAATGCATTAAGATCTTTCAGCTTCAGAATAATATGCAATGGAAGCACAGTGTGCAAAGGGAAAAGACAACAATCTAATGTTGCCAAGATTATGGTCTCTCATCTGGAAAGCCCTGAGGGCCACTGTGCAGATCTGAACGTCAGAGGCAAAGGAAGGAGGTGATCAGAGGTTGTGCCTCAGGTATTGTGCTATAGCCAGTGAGCTTGTCACAGATAGCTGAGATGTGTGAAACCTTCCTCCAGGTGTTTTAAAGGCTCAGGATGCCCTGGCCTTCAAGCTGTGTTGATTTACACTGAAATGGTACCTGTCTGGTTGCTGCTAGTCCTTGCCTGTAAGAACCACTGTAATGGAAAGGTCTGCAGCCAAAATGTTATCTTCTGAAGTCTCTCACAGGCTGTAGCTCAGATGGTTCTTCTGTATCATCTTTGTGTCTGTCTGCATAGGAAGAAACTCACGTGATGTGATGGCCTGTTTTTAGGGCTTCTTTATAGCACCAGAGGACCAGATCCTGATTTTATGCAGAAGTCAGAGTTGTTTTGGGTAGAATCTAGCCCACAAATGTTGTCTTTCATCCCATGTTTTGTCACAGTTTCAAAAAAAGGCAATGTTTATACTGAAAACAAATGAAAATATGTTTTTTCCATATTTTAGGGAAAGAAATTATTGTGATTTAATAACACAGAGTTAGTTTGCTTTGCCCCTAAGAGAGTGATATAGAACTTCATTAATTGTTTGTATTTGGATTATTTTTAGGGTGGTGGTGAAATAAGAGGCAAAACACCTGCTGTGTGACTGGACAGTACCACTTACAGCAAATAAATAGAGGAGGCACAAAGAGAAGAGTGTTTAAAACTTAGTGAACAGTGTGCAGTTTCTTTTTTTTTTCTCTTGATATATTTATACTCATATTCTATTTATACTAATGCTTTATGATCCACCCAATCATATGTTGTCATGGCACTCTTATGAATCCTCATTGTGTTTTGGTGTGGAAACTGAGAACTGCTGAGAGGATAACACACATTGCTTCTGTGTACACTTTTGATGTTCAGCTGTTTGAGTTCCCAGAGGGTCTGAGACGTGATACCTTGGCAAATTTACCTTGGTAGGACCCAGCTTTGAAGGTGGCAGCCTTAGGCATTAGCTCTTGACACCCTCCCACCCCCAGAAAAAAAATAAAAATAAAGCCTTCCCTGTAGTTTTCAGATATCACAGAACATCCCAACTTGGAAAGGACCCACAAGGATCATTGAGTCCAACTCCTGGCCCTGCACAGACACCCCAACAATCCCACCCTGTGCTTGAGAGCGTTGTCCAAACACTCCTTGAGCTCTGCCAGGTTTAGGGCTGTGAATGCTTCCTTTGGGAGCCTGTTCAGTGCCCAACCACCCTTTGGGGGAAGAACCTCTTCCTAAAGTTGCAGACACACCTTGCCCTTCAGACAGAGGATGGGGGTGCTGAGTCACTCTCATCGACATGGTTACTACAATAGTTCATCCTGTGGAGAAGTGCTCATGTCCTGTCTAGACTTACAAACAAGATGGATTATCCTGTACGGGGTTGTTTGTTTATTGGATATGGCAGCAAAAACAAGCCCCTTGAGAGTTTGTTCTCACACTTTAAGCATAACTAAAATATAAAAAGAAAGGTCTTGGAAGCTTTGTAGGGTTTTTTGTTTGGTAGCAGCTGGGAGAGGTAATATTCTTTATACAAAGAAATCAGGCAACCTATAGGTTTGTGATATTGCTGTGATGTGTGCTTGGATGTCCAGGTCCTCACTGAAGCCTGTTTGTGCTGAAGAGATCGTTCAAGTCCAACACAGGGATATTAATCCGTCATTTTCTTTTTTGTCCATGTTACACACTCTTAGCATAATGGAATTAAAAAATATACCAACCTAAATAAATTCAGCATCCCACGATGCTTTTCTTGGCACTGGCAGGAGGCATGTTTCTGGGAATCTGTCTCCAAATTACTCAGATATTAATGATAAAACAATACCCCTGGAGAATTTTGGATAAAGTCTTGATATTCTGAGCCTGCTACAGGTGTCAGCAACATATTCCAGCCTTTAAGCTGCTGAAATACAGAATATATGATGAATATATCTCTTCACAGGAGAGTGAATATAGGTTAAACAAGTAGAAGCAGACAATATCTGCAAGGAAAAAATCTGATATTTCAGGTAATGATTTCATTCCAGAAGTAGTATAGGTGCATATGATTGAATATACAACTTCTCTGTGTGTGGTACCTGGTGTCAGAAGCTTTTAAAGCATGTTCCAAACTCACAGTGATAGTAGTGCAGCTAATAAATATTTAATCTTTTTTTATTTCCTAGGAAAGTAAATGAAAATTTTGGTCATTCTGAAATGCAAATTTCTTGGCATTTTAAACAATATCAGTAATTTGATTTTAGGCTAGTTTAAAGATTTTGTTTGGTGTGAGTAAGTGATCTCATTTTCTTTCCTGCATTTTCATTTGGAAGCAAGGGGAATTAAGCTGTCACAAATGGTAAAGGTGAAGATGACTTATGTTGCACCTGTCTTTGTAATAGGACTTCAGCTGAGATGCCAAAAACCTGCATTCATAATCTGCTTTAATCTGGTTCTGGAATTGAGGTCAGACATTTCTGTTGTGAGGAGTGTGCCTTCATCACTAGGCTGTAGATTTTGGGGGATGGCTCATTCCCTCTCATGTTCAATATTATTAATTTTGTGTTCATTGATCTGGAGAGGGCAGGAAAGACTTTATAGCCCATGACTTCATTATTTCATGTCATTATTTTGATGCAAACTATGGGTCAATTTTGGTCAACCTTGCCAATAGTTTTGCTCATCTGGAACTATGTACTAAACCATGTCAAACTGTGTAAAAAAACCCCAAAAACCCACCCAAAAAACACCAAACAAAAAACCCCACCCTAAAAACCAAAATCCCCCTCTTTGCTTGGTAAATAACCAACATGTGAAAGTTGGTTCTTTACCAGCTAAGACTCTATTTACCAATTAAAACTCACAGGACTGTAGTGTCTTGAGCAAATTCTTGCAGATATTTTACAGATGAGTTAACAGACCCTGAGAGAGTTATCTGATGGGCCTATGGCCATATGGAAAATCTGGAGGAGGTCAGGGTTCCTGCTTCCCATTGGGTGCCTTGAGCACAGGGTTGTGTTGCCTGACCACAGGTCTCAAAGTAAACAAGCAGCATACCAGCTTCAGATTTCAAAAGGAACTGGTGACTGTGAGACTCACATATCAGTGTGGACACAGATTTTTCTGTCAAGAGTGAACATCACCTATCTGTAAGCATCTCCAAAGTGAGAGACATGTGAGGGCAGCAATCAGAGCACTAAAGAATGCCCCCCAGAGACCCTGCCTGTTGCTCAGGTGGTTGGCGAGTGGCCTTCTCCTTGAAGACCTTTGCAGGGTTTTCAGTGTAGTGATGTTTCTGGGATGCTAGGAGAAGGTGAGATTTGTGTTGTCCTTTAAGATCTACCTCCTGAACCCATCTTGAGTCCTAAAAGGAGATTGCACACCAACTGGCTGCCTGGGGGTCTTGGCTTTTGAGCAGCCAGTTTGCATGCTGGTTTCTGTCTGTGTACCGTGGTCCATATCAGGCACCAGTTCTTCCAGCACTGGTGTTCAAATGCTTTGCTTACATTACATTTTGTGACAGCTTCTATTTTCAACACATTTCCTGCAAAACTTAGACTAAACAAGTTCTTTATCAAAAGTCCCACCCAGGCCATACAGAGAGTTTCTGGGTGTAGGGCTCTGATGAGCCCTGGCTATGAATTGTTTCACCAGAATCTTGGCTGCCTTAAGAAGGAAAAAAAAACTGAAGGAACTGAAGGGACAGATGGAAAACAAAGCTCTGCTGTGCAGGAGAGGAGGGCATAGTGGGAAAGCAGTGCCAGATCAGGCAGCTCAGCTGCCTGGATGCTCTGTTGATAACATCACCTGCACACTTAATATCATTTTTTAGGCTGCTTTCGTTGTCTCTTCCACTGCCTTTCCTTTCCTACCCACTCGAGTCTTTCAGCAGAAGGAAAAGTAGGTGCCGTGGGGAAAGGCAGAGGTGTTGGCAGTTGCTCTTCCCTCTGCCCAGAGCAGTCAGATGTGCTGGAGACATTTCTACCTCCCTGCTTTTTTTCCCTGAAACCTCATCAAGTAGATGAAGTATTTGAGAATCCCCACACTGATCGACAGGGTGCATAGTATGAGAGTCCTCTCCAAAGGAACCCTCTGCAGAAATAACTTATTCCATGATGCCAATTTGTTCAGTAGCTCAGTGTCCCAAGTCACTTCATAATTTCATATTAGAGGTCTTCTGACGATCAGAGAAACCTTCATGTCCAGCTCCTTTTCACATTTCCACTGTTTGCTAGTACACAGTCAGGTGCTGGCAACAAGAGGGTTTGAAAAGCAGGTTCTAAAAAAACCCCAAACAACTCCAAACAAGGTTTGAAATTTATTTATTTTGTAAAGAATTTACAGAATCACAGAATCATTTAGGTTGGAAAAGACCCTCAAGATTATCAAGTCCAACTTGTCAACTAGACAAGAGCATTGAGTGCTCTGCTCTTGAACACATCCATGGATGGTGACTCCATCACCTCCCTGGGCAGCCTGTTCCAATGCCTTCAGTGAAGAAATTCCTCCTGGTGTCCAACCTAAATCTCCCCTGGCACAGCTTGAGGCCATTTCCTCTCATCCTGTCACTTGTTACCTGCGAGAAGAGCCTGGCTTCAACTCCTTTCAGGGAGTTGTAGAGAATGATAAGGTCTCTCCTGAGCCTCCTTTTCTCTGGGCTGAACACCCCCAGCTCCCTCAGCTGCTCCTCATAGGAGTTACTCTCTAGACCCCTCACTTACTTGAAAGTATTAATCATAGAATGCAGCAGAAGAACTAAAATAGTATGATGGAAATATTTTGTAAAAGAGTTGTATAAGAGGTATAAATTTACAAGGACCACAGAAGAAAAAAACAATATATTGCAGGGGGAGAATTGGAAAAACAGGTGACTGGCATTTCTGAGCCAACAGTTGTCCCAGCCTTCAAAACTTAACTTCTGTATGAATGAGCATCCATGGGTCCCTGCCAGCAGGAAGCCTGGCATGGATGTGCATTCAGGGCCAGAGGAGTATTGCTTTGGAGCGGAGCCCAATTCCTGTTACATACCTGGAAGACTGAATTACTGCAAACAGAAGGGGATACATTTAATTTGGCACCTTGCTTCTCCTCAGGCTGGATTCCACTGTTGCTCTAATGTATATAATCTGTGCTGAGCTAAAGGTTTGTGTTCTTATTGCTGCATGTCTTCTCCTGTGCCTTTTACCACCTTTCCCTACCATCCTTTCCTCTGAGTCTTCCTGCTCTGACATCTGCTGTGGGCCTAGCACATGCTACCTTTGTAAGTCCCTAATTTCTGGTTTGCACTAGTAGACAAAAGTCTACTGAAGGCTACAGGCTTTAATGCATCTGCCATAGCATTCTCAGTGCAGTTTTCATGACTGCCCCATAGTTAAGGAACAGTTTTAGTGGTCAGTATATTCTGTGTTTTTGTACTTATCATGCAGCAGGTAGCTCAATGGAGTCTTTATTATATCTACGTATATTATAAAATATAGATATATTTGGGATGTATTTCTTTTGTTTTTTGGTTTTGGGTTTTTTTTTTTTTTTTTTTTTTTTTCCAGATTCAGTCAGGGTTGTATTTCAACACATTCTCTGCATAAAGGTCTTGAGAGTGCATCAATGGTGGCAGTTGATATTCTCACATGCAACACAGCAGGGTTTTAAAAAGCAACTGTAGGGAACTGAGACACATGAAATGAACTGTTTTGTAGCAGAAAACCACAGAAGGAAGCAGAGGTAGTCCTGAAATGAGACAGATCATGGGAGGGAAAAGGGGGTGGAGGGAGCATTCTCTTTCTGGGAGGATCCCCCTTTTCAGGAGGATGGAGCAAGAAAAGCAGAGAGGTGGCTTTGCATCTCCCAGGAAGTGGCAGCCATACAAACTCCTTCAGTTTTGCTTTTTTGCAAAGTGGATGCAAATCTTACACAGGAAGATGTATCATCATCACAGATGATGGGCTCAAACCATTTCTTAGCACACGTGATTTAGTTTTGGATAGGAGAAAAATCAAGGCTAGCTGGGATCAGGAATGCTAATGCTTGTGTGGGGAAAACAGCTGCATTTTGTTTGCCTCTCTAATATATCTTGTGTTTTATTGACAACTTCTAAATAGTAGGAAGACGTGTAGGTGTGCTTTGGCTTCTGCAGTTCACAGCTTACCAGCAATATCTCTACCACATTCATGCAGGTGTGAGAAGTGCTGGGATCTGCCTTCTGCAAGTTTTAGTGTGTCCTTGAGCTCAGAGAGCTCCTCTGCAGGAGTCAGTCCAGGTCACTGATAGTGGCTTTTCTATGGTCAATCTTCTTAGAATAGAAATCCATTTGATATGACAGTTTTTATTTTTAAAGACAGCTTTCAGCAGACTGTCACCTTGAGAATAGCCAGTACTGCCCACTTGTTGCTGAAACCCCTCAACAGCCATGTGCTTCTCCTCTTTTTCATTCCCAGGGACCCTGGTGGGGAACAGTTATGATTTTGCAAACTCCTGGGCTTTGCACAGTGAAAACAAGCGCTGCAAGAGAGTGCGGACTCCAAGCAACACTTGCAACATTTCATCTGATATTGCAGAGAAGGTTGGTGCTGCGAGATGCTATTCTGGTTTCAGTCCTCCCCTACCTGAAAGGCAACTCACCTGCCCTCTGGCAGGAGAACACAAATCACAGAATATCCTGAGTTGGAAGGGACCCACAAGGAGCATCAAAGCCCAACTCTTGGCCCTGCACAGAACAACCCCAAGAATCCCACCATGTGTCTGAGAGTGTTGTCCAAACACTCCTTGAGCTCTGTTAGGTTTGGGGCCATGACCACTGACCTGGGCAGCTTTTTCCAGTGTCCAACCACCCTATGGGTGAAGAACCTTTTCCTAAAGTCCAACCTGAAGCTCTCCTGACACAGCTTCATGCAGTTCCCTTGGGTCCTGTCACTGAGAGCAGAGATCAGTGCCTGCCCCTCCACTTCCCCTCCTGAGGAAGTTGTAGACTGCAACGAGGGTAATGCTTCTTTGAATCTGCATCTGTACCTAACGTGGTCCTCCCCCAGCAAGTGGTTAGGATGAGAGATGCAGGAGATACCCATGCTGTGTTCCTGGGGTGCTGTGGTGTGAGGTAGCTGTGCCAGGCACTGATTTTGCTGCTGCACTGGAGCAAGGTGTGCAGCTCCTCCTCCAGCCTGTCAGGTGTGAACCACAGGGCTAATGGTGGCTGTCTGTGGGCCCTGCTGTGGTGCAGCAGGGTCAGGTGCAGGCAGAAGGTGGAAGTGACACATCCTCAGCGTTGGCTCCTGCTGCCTCTGGGCCCTTGTCAGCGTGGGGCTGAGTGCAGGATGCAGCCGTGTGCTTGCAGTTCCTGAGCTGGTGTGCCCTCCCTGCTGGTGCTGGCAGGAGGATTTCTGCACTGGCCTTCCCAGTTGTTGCACGCTGGGATTGTTCTTTTAATGCTAACCTTTCTGTTTTTCAGTTTGGTAATTGGACTGTATGGTAAAGGTGTGGAGAAGTGACCCTGGAGGCTGCATGTTCTGACCAGTTTTACATAAGTTCTTGAGGAAGGAACTGTTCACTCACTAGTGAATGCAATTTTTCTCTCCTATTGAACCCTACCTGTTCTTCCTAAAGCTGCAGCACATATATATATAGCCCCCTTTCCTTCCCCCCAAATAAAACCCCAAAACCTAACACACAAGCATCAATCAAGCAGTGAATGCAACAGCTTATTTGAGCCTGAAGTGTGAGTTGCTGCCAAAGAAACTTTGGTGTTACTTAGGAAAGATGTGTTTCAGTGATACCTGTAGAATGAGGTAGTTAATTCCCTTTCTGACTCTACCATCAGGGAAGTGTCAGTTCTGAAACCTCTGTGGGCACCACCACCCGAACTGTATTTGTGAATGTGTTGCAGTTTATGTACCTGGGAGTCAGCAGAGCAAGAAGATGCTCCAGCCAGGCTATTTCTGACAGAGGAGATGTTTTCTGTAGGTGTTGCAAAAACTGTTTGGCACCAGGCTATTTCCCTTGCTAGGAGGAGATGCTTCCTTCAGCTATGCATACAGATAGCAATGCTGATTTATTGAATAAACACAGAACTGTTTGTCTTGGTCAACTCTGTGACCCCCTTTGCTGCATCAACCTAGTTTTTTCTTGTCTTTTATAAATATAAATAAGTTCCTTGTTTCCATTAGACACAGTGTGGCTGCAGGCAGATGGTCACCAGCTCAGGGAGGAAAGTAGCTTTGAATATTTCTGAAACGTGGTGTTACAGATGATGAATGTCATGGTGAATTGACCCACTGAGAGGTTACATCTGATTCCATGTACCCTGTTGTAAATCAGAATTACTTGGTAGGTGCCAGGTTTAGATTTATACCAGAGTAACTGAGGACAAAATTGAGCTGTTAGTTTCTTGCTATTCAAGTCCTGTAGAGTGATACTTGCTAAACTAGGTTCAAATCATTTCTCAAAAGTAGTAACACTTCTGGAGCATATCTGCTAACCAGCTACTTTGAGTGCTGGTTTCACAGTTTCCTGGAAAAGGCTAACTAAGAGTTGGACAAGTTGCAAAGTTCTGACCCTAAATTTATACTTCCACTAAGCTTTTGGATGGGGGTACTTCAGACATGTTCTGAAATTCACTTCAGCCTCGCTGCCTGCAAAACTGGCTGAGGAAATGACAGCCCTAATTTCAGGCTGGGAATCTCCAGCCTGTGTTTCTTGCTTGAGCAGACCTGGTGTGTGTGGGCTGTTTCTGTCATGGTCAGAACTGATTGAACACCTGGCTTGAGAAATGGTGTGTGGTGCCAAGGGTGGGACCAAAGCACGAGGAGTTCCTATCTGGCTGAGATCTTCTGAGGGACAGGACTGCACAGCAGGACAGGCTGAGAGAATTGGGATTGTTCAGCCTGGAGAAGAGAAGGCTTTGGGGTGACCTAATTGTGGTCTTCCTGTGCTTGAAGGGAGCCCCCAAGGAAGATGGAGAGAGACTATTTCCAAGGACCTGGAGTGACAGGACAAGAGAGAATGGCTTCAAACTGACAGAGAGGAGGTTTAGATTGGATATTGGGAAGAAATTCTTCCCTGTGAGGGTGGTAGGCCCAGGGACAGGTTGCCCAGAGAAGCTGTGGTTGCCCCTGTATCCCTGGAACTGTCCAAGGCCAGGTTGGATTGGGCTCTGAGCAACCTGGTCTAGAGGAAGGTGACCCTGATCATAGCAGAGGATTGAAACAAGATGATCTTTGAGGTCCCTTCCAACCCAGGCTGTTCTATGGTGGTTTAAACATGGTTTCAGGGCTAATTCTTGTGACTGGTTGTGGATGTGGGAAGTTGGTCTATTCAGGCAAGTTTAACGTTTAGAAAATGTCAAAATTGCAGCTGAGGCTGGGGAGTGGCATGCAGGGCAAACTCCAGTCTGATGGGTCGACTGCAACTTGTGAGTTTTCTACGGATCATATTAAATATTGATGTTTTGTGGGTAAAGTTTGCTTTCCTGCAAAGTGAATGAAATTATATTCTCTCTTGTGTGAGTTCATGAGCCCACAGCGTTTAACATTGCTTTAATTTATTCCCTGTGCAAGAATAAATACAGAGCTATTAATAGAAGTCCGGCCAAACAAGTGTCTGCTGAAGAATGTAGGGCTTTTTAATAGTGTGCTTTGTTTGCTTGCTTCAGCTCCAGGAATGTAAATCTCCTCTGTCTCCCAGCCTCCTTCCCTCCCTGGCACCCGATCAGCTGTTAGGTGAGGAAAACAACAGCTCTGGTTCAGAGCACTCCTCCCACCCCTGTGCCCTCATGCTGGGAGGTCTGTGGCTCTCTTTGCCCTCTCTCTCAGCCTCCCTGTCCCCCTTCCCAGTCCAACAGCACCCTTGGAGAGATGACTTCTGACTTCTTTCATTGGGAATTGTAGTGACAGGCCAAGGGGGAATGGCTTTAAGCTGACAGAGTAGGTTTATATTGGATATTGGGAAGTTTTTCTCTGTGACAGTGGTGAGGCCCTGATTGCCCAGAGAAGCTGTGGCTGCCCCATCCCTGGGAGTGTCCAAGGCCAGCTTGGATGGGGCTCTCAGCAACCTGGGATAGTGGAAGGTGTCTCTGCCTGTGGCAGGGGGGTTGGAACGAGATGATCTTTAAGGTCCCCTCCACTCTGATTCTATGCAGTGAAATTAGAAAGCTCTGTAGCAATTTTATCTTCAAATCCTAGAAAACACTGGAAATTTTGTGGTTTTGTCTTGACTAATGTCTCTGTGTATCAGCTGAAAATCTTGAATCAGCTCACACTCTTACTCCACTGTTGCTCAGGGACTCTCCCTGCCCGCCACCTCTAACACACACACACACACACACACTCTTACACATATGTGACTACCTGTTGTCTACCTTGCCTTGTGATCCAGAGAGCATTCCAAACTGGGTAGATTTAGAAGGAGGAAGTAAGCTGCTGCTTTCCTATTAAGCCCTGCCCTCAGCAGCTGCTCTTTAGTTACTGGAAAGGAGCTTCACTGCTTTGTCTGATCCATTTTTTCACCACTTGCTCGTGCTGATTTAGGCTGCCTTTTCAATGAAGTGATGCAATCTCAGAAGCTCTCAGGTGACCAATGGCATGGGTAACATGGATGTTGAAGTATAAAAGAGTAATGTGGAAAACTGTAGTAATGAGGCAGCCTTGAAAACAAAAATATTTATCTTTTAAAACATTGCAATTGATTTATGTGTTCTCATGTGTTACCTTTATATTCTAGATTTCACATCTAATATAAATGGTGTGTGGAGGCCAGACTTCACTGTATTCATTGTATTATTTCCTTTTTTCTTTCTTATTAGGAAATTATACTTATAACATGTGATGTGAAAATGATTGAAAGTGAAATTCAAGTAGTTTCTGCTTTTCCCAAAATTCAGATTTTGCTGTGATTGGTAAGAAATAGTCCTGCTCATTATCCCACAGAGTACTTCCATATGCAATAAAGTAATAGCATTCATCTCCAGATCGGAAATCAAGCGGAAGTTTTCAGCTTTGAACCATAATTTGTCATGGTAGAGATCAGAAGCAGGTCCAGCAAAGGTCCAGAGGTCCAGCCCCACCTCTGGAAATGTTTAATGGGGCTTGGAGCAACCTGGTCTTGTGAAAGGTGTCGCTGCCCATGGCAGGGGATTGGCCTAGAGGAGCTTTAGTGTCCTTTGCAACCCAAGTAATTCAGTGATTCCATAAATATACCCTTCCGGAATGATCTGGAGAAACTCTGTGCATCTATATACCTTAGGGCTTAAATTAAAGGGAATGAGATGGGGTGTCTGATTTCTGCTGTTATTTTTTAGGTTATATCTCTTTAATGGCATTTGTTAAGCAACAGACAAATGCAGTTCATGCAGCAGCAGAAGGCAATGCCACAGAAATGGGAAGAATGTACAAAATTCCACCTCCAGCTCTGTGTGGTGGGACTGGGGAAGAAGGAAGGTCAGCAAGTTTGTGGTCACTAAGGGTTGTTAGTGCCAGGCTGCTGCTGAGCCATTTAAAGAAACATTTAAAATAGAATTCTACAGAAGTGGAGGGAGAAGTTTTATGACTTTCACCTGTATTTTCGATAGTGCAGTCGGTTCTAGTTTTAATCTTACAGACAGCTTTACTCTAAGCACTGTTTCAGCCTGAAGCTTCACTCCCTGGTCTGTTGGGTTTAAATATTTCTTTGTGTGGAGCAGTTTCTGGAGCTGTTGATCCATGAGCAGGAGTGTTACAGCAGTGGATGAGGCTGCCAAGATCTGATGCTCACCATATCACACTGCCTCCTAAACTAAAGAATAAGGACCTCTCTCAGTTCAGCCCAACCACTGAGTTTTAAAGAAAGGGAGAGAAAATAAAAAGAATTTGCAGAATGGTTTAAGTTTGAAGGGACCATTAGAGGTCATTGAGTCCAATTCCCTGCTTCCAGCAAGGCCATCCTAGGTCAGGCTGCTCAGGTCCTTGTCCACTCACATTTCTGGTGTCTCCAAGGGTGGTGCTTCCACAGCCTCTCTGAACACTTGCTCCAGTGTTTGACCACCCTCATGGTGAATTTGTTTTGTTTTGTATCTTTTTGGATTTACTCGTATTGGAACGGGCTCCCCGGGGCAGTGGGCACAGCCCCAAGGCTGCCAGAGCTCAGGGAGCATTTGGACAATGCTCTCAGGCACAGGGTGGGATTGTTGGGGTGTCCTGTGCAGGGCCAGGAGTTGGACTTGGATGCTCCTTGTGGGGCCCTTCCAACTCAGGATATTGTATGATTCTAGGATATTTCAGCTTATGTTCATTAATTCATCACAATAGTTGAGATATATCTAAAGGATGGGAAAATTTCAGCTCTAATTTCTTCTATAAAGTCACTGGAAAATCTGAAGAAATTTGAATGACAAGAAGACCTTTACATGGGAAAAAAAAATACTTTTTGTTGCTTTTTAACACATGACTTGGCTTCTCGACAATCAACTAGAGCTCAACCTTTAGCTATGCTGTTGCTGAACAAGTCCAAGACCAAAGAACACTATAGGAAAAGAAAAATGGTTTAATTTTTTGTGTGTATGTAAACTGCTTTATTTTTTTAAGTTGCTTTCACATCTAAAATTTACTGATATGTAATAACCATGATCATAAAAATTGTTTCTGCTAGTTTTCCTTTTAAAGGAACATACAGTCTGAGTTTTACTGTAGCATAACAGTTGAGTTGTATTAACTTTTTAACAAGTTCCTTGTTAAGAAATTTTATTAGCACAGCCCCTAAACGGGCTTGTTGCAGATACTGGTTTTCTGGTGCACTTGATACTGTCTGGATCAAGGCTTTGATCCAGGAGCTGCTGTGCTGCTCATCCTCTGAATGGCTCTGAGCTCACTTTTGGTTTTATCAGTTTCATCCTGAAGCACTGCTGTAATAGCTTTTTTGGCTGCTTCTGTTGTTGTTACTTCCACCCTTAGGGCACTTTTTCAGCTTTCTTGTACTTCTGTGTAGTCTTGCAGCAGCACCAACCACCATTTATGTAGTTCCTGCTCCTTCCCTTCTCCTTTTCCTCCCCCTCTGATTCAGCATGGTGGTTGTTATTTAGGCATCAGAATTATTCCAGTGATTTTCTGAAGGACCATCGTGTTCAGCTCTCAGTTAACATTGGTTTAAGTTCCCCGAGACCACTCTCAGAAAGCTCAAAACCTCTGTGTTGTTCACTGAGCCCTTTGCTAAACTCAAAATGGACTACACATTTCTGGTTGGTTTGTTTTCATAAGTAAGAAATTCTGTCTTGGTTCAGACATGTACTAGCCTGAGTTGATCACCTGAACAAAGCACCCTTTAGCAAAATAAGTATTTTCTACTCAGCAGTTTTCCTGTACAGGTATAACAGCTGCCATTGAGAGAAGATCTCTAAATTTCTGCTGACTGCTCAACTCTGTGGGATTTTTCATCTCCCAAAAAAGAGAAAGCAAGACTTTTTTTTTTTTCCTTTTTGTTTTTTTTTACACAGCAACTTGTATGTGCTGTAACCTCAGGTTAATGTGTGTTAATGTTAATGTATTCAGGATTAATGTTACTGTGAAATACTCTGAAGAATATGCTCACCACCTCCAACCACTGAATGTAACATATGAAACATAACTCGATTACATAAAAAACTGACAAATAAGTAGAATAAAATTATGCTTCAACTCTCTGTGCCAGGGTCATATCAAGAAATAATTTTCCCACTTATCTAAACTCAGTGCCATCCTTTCAGAAAATTGCATTGAGGACCTCAGAGTTATTGAATGTGATATAATGTGCACATAAGAATCTATTTAGGGGCCTCCCATGGAAAACTTAGTCATACACTTAGGTTTCTTTTCACATACAGCTAAGTTTCCTCTTAGGTTGCTGCTGTCTGAAAAGAGAGGTGTTGATATCCTCCCCCCCTCTCACTGTGCTGTCTTCCCCTTGCTCTTGCTGTCAACATGCTGATTTAACTCACCAGAAGAGCAGAAAAAAAATTGCTTTTCTTCCCTGGGTTATTTTTCTGCTATTTATCTGAGCTGTTGTGCATTGGACAAGCCAGCAGGAGCAACAGGCAGGTGTGGCCAGAAGTGGGAAACAAATTTCATTCCTGGGATTTCAAGTCAGGCTCAGTCTTTCACTCTAAAACTTACCCTGTTCCACCATTATTCAAAAGATGACCTGGTAATTTTTCTTCCTCCGTGCCTCAGTCCTAGGCTCCTCTTTTCCTGGTAAACCAGACACCATCTGATTCTTTGCTGGGTGGAAAGCAGGCCCTGAGATTAGCTCAGCTGGTTAAAATGTGTTGCCAATAAAGCCAAGGTTGTGAGTTTTGCCCCTGTGTGGGCCATTCACTTAAGAGTTGGACTTGGTGATCCTTGTGGGTCCCTTCCAACTCAGAATATTCTGTGAGCTCTGTGATTGAAGAAGGTAGAATGCTTCCATCCATTTGCTGGCTGGCTGACATGTTTCTGCGTGAAACACCCCTTGTGTGACACCTTATTCTAGAATAATCAGTGATTTAATGTACCTCTGTACATGTGGATGTGGTGAAGGAACGGACATTAATCACTATTACCTCTTGACTATGATGTAATTAACTGCATGGTGGTGTTAAATAATAACTGTGATGTTGTTTAAGAGCAGTGCTGACAGCATGTTTGGAAAAGCTGGGTTTTCTCCCTTCTTCCTGAGATTATAGGAAGTAATTTTGTCTCTTTTTCTCTCTCCTTTCTACCTTTGCTCCTCAATTCTTGTGCAGGGCATCATGGAAGCCTGCCAGCTGCTGAGAACATCTTCCACCTTCTCCCGGTGCCACCATCGAGTAGATCCAGAGCCCTACATCAGTCTCTGTGAGAGAGACATCTGTGCCTGCACCCACGTGGACTGTCAGTGCCCAGCATTCCTGGATTACGCAAGGAACTGTGCCCACGAAGGAGTGATTTTGGATGGGTGGCCTGAAGAGAGCTCATGCAGTAAGCTGGCAGAATTATTCCTAGGCTGCTTATCCCAAATAAGATCATGCCTGTCTTGCAGATTTATGTCCTGCAACTAAAAGCAACCAGTGCTTTTTAAGGATGTTGGTTCAGGCACGGCGGGTTACAATCTCCTTCAGCTCTCCATCCCCCGCCTTTGTTCTAGAAGTTTTTGTCCCTAAGAGAGAATTGTTACATGTGCCACCTTGATTTACAAAGTCTGTGAAGACTTATTTGGTACATAAAGGTATAGACTGGGATGTTTAGGAGCTATTTCACATATGGTTCAAATGTGTGACATTATTCAACAGGTACTTGTAAATCAGCGTCTAGTGAAAGGCTCTCTAACCTTTTTTCCATAAAAACAATTGTTTCACCTTTTATTTGCTTCAACCAATTACATTGAAATTAGGATGTTGCCTTTTTTAAGTCAGTTTTTGTCTAGGTTAGGGATCCTGATTGCATCTTGAACTGCTGCCTTTATTAGCCCAGTTTTGCTCTCGTCAGAGGTCCTGATTGCATCTCTGCTGAGATTTTGCAACAGGGAAGTGCACAGACTGACTGGGATGTTTTTCTCATAGCTTTTCATTACACAAAACCCCCAATTTTCTCAGGATGTTTATGTAAATTGATTCTGTGGAATAACTGACTCGTTTGTACTGACAACAATTTCTTCTCTGGTAAAGGCATTATGCCACTGGCCACCACTGAAGAAAACTGTACCTTCAGATGATGGTTAGGGCAGGAAGATACTGCCAACCACTTGTTGGAGGGATTGTACACCAGGAATAGAGATTGCACACGAAGGAGAGTCTGAGTTCTAGCAGTATTTGGTTACCTTTCCATTGGGACATAAAAGGGATCTGATGAAGGCTCATCTCCTGGCTCAGGGTTCGATCCAGAGAACCCATTTTTGCTGGGGCTGTTTGTAAGTCTGATTAAAGCCACAAGTGAAATGAACCTTTCTGTGATCCCAGGAGCTCTAAAGCTCATTTCTAACCTTTGAATTCACAAGCCATGTTTTTTTTAATGAGTTAGGAAAAAGAGAAGTGGCCTACTGCCACATCAGGAACTTAATTTTCCATCACCCTTCATCTCTGCTGTTATGCTGTCTCAGGAGATGATGATGGTGTTACGTTGGAGGTATGGGAATGGCTCTAGTTCTGGGCACACTGTACGAATGTGAGCTGGTGCCCAAGCCCAGGGCACCAAGGGCAAGACAACTCCTCCATTACCCTCCCACCTCCTTCAATGGAGGATTTCATGGGAAAGGGCAGGCTGTAATCTCTTCTTCCCACTCCGTGCCCATGCAGTCTTGAAGGGTAGTGTGTGTCTGTGCATTGGAATGAAGGAATGGCTATAGTGTGTGCTTGTATAATGGCCTGGCAGCAGTGAAGGTACCATGGCATTGGTGTTACCCTGTGCTGGCAGTTCTCTGTAAGGAGGAGTCTTACCAAAGAGTATAATTCCACAAACTGCATAGCTTAAAGGTACAGAACACCCTGTCTGTCCGAATGACTTATTGCAAAACTTCTCCCCATTGTTTGATTGTTCTTAATGCACTTGGGTTTAGCTATTAAGACTCAATTTATTAGAAGACAAATTAAGTCTTAAGTATCTACTACACTACCTGACATGTGATGGTGTTGCAGCAAAATGAAAACCAAATGTTTCTTAAAGGTCCTGCTTCTGAAAAAGGAATCAATGATTGGAGAGGATATGACCTTTTTGATGTCTCTGTGGTTCAGCCTTTGATAATTAAGGGATTTATTTATTTAAGATTTATTAAAGAATTTGCATTTCTAATTTCTTTTATTTGTTTCAGGGCCAAGATGTCCAGTTGGCATGGAGTATAAAGAATGTGTATCCCCATGTACCAAAACCTGCCAGAGCCTGAATATCAATGAAGTGTGTCATGGACAATGTGTTGATGGCTGCAGCTGCCCTGGTAATTTTTTTACTGGGTTATTTAAAGAGAAACATTTGGCAGTCATGCTACCTATTTTATTAGAAGAAGGAGAGCTGTGTCTTCCCCTAAATTTTCTTAAATCAGAAACACTTCTGTTTTCTGTGCTCAAGCCCCAGAATAAACCAGTTTCTGTAATGCCTGTATGCTCACTCCATGAAAGGGCCATTTTTCAGATCCAACTAAAAAGTAAATGTTTCTGTGAAAATCAGTACCAACTACTACTCTAGGATTGCCTTTATTTCTTGGTGAGGGACTGCTTATCCTTGATGTATTCCTTCTGAATTGCTTTGGTTAGAGGCACACAGAGGAAGAAACAACAGAGCATATACTGAAATCATTTCTTGCAAAAAAACAGTCCATGTAGAACTCACAATATAATTTCAAAAATCTTTGTGATTTCAGATGAATAATTTCACTTATTATTGAATCTTTCATACGGGAGATGAGATTGGATTAAAGGGGGAAGCTCAACCACCACAATCTTCCTCTTCTGTCTGTTGTACTTAACTGCAGGGGGAGAGTTTGATTCCTGGCTGCAAAGCTCCACATGCTTGCAGACCAAGCTGATTTTTGGCTGTTTTTTGGTTTCATTGGTTTTGTTTGTTTTCAATAGGACTGTCTCTGCCTTTCACCCTGTCAAATCTGGACTTGATGTGAATGCACAGAGGTATTTACTGTCCTTCTGTACAAGATACCAAGTGCAATGGAGGTTTAGGGAGATCATAGTCTGCTTTCCAAAACAAGGCAGTAATGACAATGTCAGCCTCATTTGAGGAGTCATTGCATTCAGAGCTTAGTAGTTTCCTGTTTATCTGCCACTCTCTTAGTGGAGGTTCAAGGCTGTCACTCTGTGGCAGGACCTGGGAAGGTGCCCATGGAGGGTGACAGATTATATAACCAGACACAGGAGCTTATTTTGTTGGGAAGGATCTGGCTGCTACCTTTGTGCAGTTGCTGGGGGTATTGGCAAGAGCTGAAGGAGATGAATCCACTGCTGCACAAGGGCTCTCACTGTGTTCTTCCCTTGGTAGGCACACTGGTCAGTTCAGCACAGGAAAGGTCTAAGGGGACAGACACTGAAGAGCACAGAAGCAGGAGCTCCACATGAAGGGCATAGGGCATGAGGAACAAGTAGATGGGTAGATGGAACTGCATGGAAAGAAATAACAATCAGGGTTTCAAAACTTTTATTTAGGGCGCAGTCAAAAGGGGAGAACCTTGATTTGAGTTTAATAGAAAACCAGGAGAATCTGGCAGATGGCTAGAGGGATTTAGGATGAGGATTATACCTTTACTTATCTTTCTTCTAGTTCTCCACGCGTAAAAAAGGATCTGAAGGATCTGTTCAACAAATGTCTTTTTCTTTTTTTTTGTCTTTTCCTCTCTTAAATGCTTCACAGTTCCTTTAATTGCTGTAAATGGAATTACTATTGCCAGGATAAAGGGCAGGCATTCCGTTTTCTTGTGCTCTCTGGAGAGCCATGCATCTCTTAAATGCTCAGATCTTCTTTTGAATATCCCTCACTGAAAGGATTTTCTAAACAGCCAAGATCTTTCCAGGCAGCTCTATGGAAAGAATGGGAGAAAGGGCACTTACCTGTGTCTCCCTGTCTGTGGTGACTGCTCCTGCCAGGGAAAAGAGCCAAAGTCTCTGCGGGCTATTGGAAGGAGTCCTTCGAGGAGAAGGGAGAGAGGTTTTCAAGAAACAAAATGTTTTGCTACAGCAGCTCTTTTAAAAATGGAGGAATCTCAACTCTCTCTCAATATAGGGATTGCAGAGAAAGAAACTTGTCCTTTCTTCTTTTTCTAGCTTGTAGTGCTACCTCAGACAAGTCCTGTAACTCTTTTGTGCCTCCCCTTGTCTTTGTAGATAAAAAACTCTCTATAGAGAGCAGGTAATTACAGTTGTGTAATACGGAAACCTCAAGGGAAGTTGGCCCTTTTGCTTATTGCTTCTGCTGAAGTTGAGAAGAGATTCCACAGCTCCTCATGATGTTTCTTTCTCTCAGACCTCTCTGCTAGACTGACATGGTATCCAAATTTGTTTCTTCATTCCCTACATTGCCTACCCTTTGGTCCTCTTATGTCTAATACAAAACCTGTCTGGACACCCTTTACTGCAGTCAGTGCAGAGTTTTCCCAACAGTCAGGTGTTTTGGACCTGGGGACTTGCTAAGCAAAGAGCTTTACTGGGAGCACCAGAAATGGTTTGCTCAGCACATCTGAGGGAGAGGCAACACTAGAGGGAAAGGAGACAGCAACCCCTGTGAGGCTTTCTGGCAAGCCTCATTCCTTTTTATTGCTGTATGTGATTAAGTATGAATAATAATGCACATGAAGTCTTGCCAAAATATATGAAGAACTAGAAAATCTAATTGTATTTGCATTTCTGTCCCTGTGTGTGTGTGGTACATGTATCTGATGCTACCCAACCTATCCAGAGGGGCTGCTCCTTGATGGTGAACACTGCATTGAAAGCTCCGAGTGCTCCTGCATCCACTCTGGAAAACATTATCCTCCTGGCTTCACCATCTCCCAGGACTGCAATTCATGGTAAACTCTGTGTTGTTCTGGTGTGGCTGCCATAGATGAGTCACTGCACACGGGTCACTGGTTACTGTTTTGGATGATCTTTCTAGAAATCGCTCTACTTTTTAAAAATTTCCTTTTATTGGCAAAGGACTTGCCTCTCTTATTGGAATTGTCAGCCCCTTCCAAGAAGTGAGCTGTTCACAAAGGCAAAATCAGCTCTGCTTTTAAAGGGATATTTGATCTGATAGAACAATGTGGAGGTCACACTCCTTCAAACAGACAGAACTACCTGTTTCCTGTGGATAAGACTGACCGGCAGGTTCCCATGTCTGGTTAGTGTCAGCAGTGGTGTCTTTGTTTTGACTTCCTACATTTATTTAACCTCTAAGCCCCATTTCTTTCCAAGAGGGGTTAGCCTAAGGCACGTCCTTGGAACTTATCACAAAGCTAATGAGTCTTCCTAGCATGGCCCATGATTTTTCCTGAACTCAGGAATGCCAACCTGAAGGGGAAGGCTAGCAGTTTAAAGAAAGGAAGGGGAATGACTAATATATTCCTGATCTGGTTTTGTTTAAAGTGTAGACACATTTGTGGAAGGAGTTCAGACAACTCTGTACTCAGAAGTTTCTAATTAGTGTACAGAAGGAGGACTCAGTGAAAATGCAGAAGAAAGGTGGTCTGTGCATCATCTTTGTTAATCAGAACGTTTTCATTACCTGCACCACGTGTCACAGAACATGAACCATGACATTAACATTTTGTCTTTTTCCCTGGAGCTCTCTGGAGCTTGGCCACATTGTTCAAACTTAGTGCCCTTGGGAGATGAGTGCTGCCTGACAGGCTATTTTTTTTGTTGCTTGTATTTTTTTTTTTTTGCATCCTGTTATTCAAACTTGATACTGCTGTGGAGAACATCATTCCATTGACTCTGCATTTATCCTTAATACACTGACTCCCCACAAATGGTTTTCAAGTCTTTAGCAGAAGTCTGACTGACTTGGAGGAGAGGGATTATTGCTTTCCAGTGATGGACTCATGAGGACATGACAGGAGTAGCATTGCCAGGGCCCAGCAATGCAAGAGAGAGGATTGTGGACTGGAGGGAGTCTTGTGAAGGACACTGGAGGTGATCGCAGCAGGGGAGTCTGTGAGGAGAAGCAAAGGGGAATAGATTTGTTTAAAGAGTAATGAGGGGACTGTCACTGCCTAAAGACAGGCTGTAAAGAAGACTGGGCCAAACTCTTCTCAGAGGCAAATAGAAGAGGAGTATGAAGCCATGGACACAAGCTGCAGTAGAGGGAATTCTGTTTTGATACAAGGAAAAATTCTTCCCCTGAGATGGTGCTGCACTGGGACAGCTGCCCAAAGAGTCTGTGGGACCTCAACTTGGATATTTCTAAACTCAAATGGACAAGGTCCTCAGCCACCTGGTATACCTTTGACATTGCCTTCTTTCAGTTGGGGGTTGTAGTATATGATTTTTCTAAAGGTCCCTTCAAACTTTTTTTCTCCCCCTGTGATTCTGTTGTATTGATGAACATGCCTTGAGAACTGCATTGAAAACGCATTCCACATCAGTGGAATACAGCTGAATATATATATATTAAACACAGAGCTTTGGCAGGGAACATCAGAAGTTCTTGAATTTTGCAACCATTTCCATTCATATCACCAACAGTTGCTGTCAAATGATGGTAAGAAGGGATGAATACATTAAGAAATGAGGTTATGGGAGATGGAGAGGATGCTGGGGACTGGTCTAACTTCCCTGGAACAGGGGCCTGTGTTTCAGTAGTTTGGGAAAAATTTGCAACAGAAGATTTGAATTCACATCCTCTTGTCTAACTTGCCCTTTTGTTTTCTAGCATTTGTCGACGTGGCACCTGGCTCTGCAGCAATGGGGAATGCCCAGGTATGTTGGCTTTACTCTTTTCAGGTTTTGACAAGCAAGCCTTGCCTACATCCCTCCCACTTACATCCCACTTATATTTTTTTTTTCCACACAAAAGATGAATCTGTCTTTGTTCTTGCTTGCTCGCTCCAGTGCATCCAGATGGGATCATACTTGTAGGTTCCTCTCGTGAGACAAGTCAGACATTGTGCTGTATGGTTTATGTGTAGCAATGAAAAATCCTGTTTGGTGAGAAGAATGGTTCTTTTTTTATTTACTTGATTTACCAAGATATAAGGGTCTGTGTATTCAGAGGACTGGCTTTCAGGTAGAGGAACATTCCTGGGTTTCTTTGACCAGACACAATTCCTAAATTGATTGTTTGAATCAGCATACTTGTGTTGATGGGACAATTGGAAGTACTGAGAATAGATTGGATTACTCAATACCCCCAGGATTTGGGCCCCAAAGGTCACGTTGTGGGTGAAGGATCTACAGCCCCAGGGAGAAGGTGGCTGCCCTGCCTTCCATGGATGGTGACAGACTGGAGAGGCAGCTCTGCAGGTGCTCTTGCTCCTTTTCCTCCCCCTCCCAAACTCATGGGTACTGATGGCTACTGTCCCAGATTTTTGTCTGCCTGGAGAATGTGGCTTTTCATGTTGTGCATTGGCCAGCAAATTAGTTCCTCCTGCTAGTCCTGTGGCTCAACCACTGCCTTGGTTCCTGCACCATGTTCGGCCACCATGTTCACCTGGTTGACCTGAAACAGCATCTGACCCTTCTTGCATTGTGTGCAGAAATCTGCAGGGAGACAGCATGGCTCCTTCAACTCATTATTCTCCTTGATTTGGGGAACTCAGAGTGGAAGGGATGAGAAGAGACTGGGGTTATGGCTGGACAGGGAAAGAGCAAATAAGACTGTGCAATACTCACAAATTAGGAACGTCGCAACAGTCTTAAAATGCTCAATAAAAAAATCTGTCTTTCTATAAACATTAAGCTTGCCTGACCCATCAATGCTCCATTTCCTCCTGCTTTAGACTGAAAGAGCACTTGCCTCCACGAGTCAGCACTTAAAAAAGGGGTGGTGGTGGTCTGTGCAAATGTTCAAACCAGAGATGATGTTTTTAGTGAGCTATGCCCTGTGCTTGAGGTGTTCATTGTTGTACATGTGCCTACAAACAACAGTAAACTGTGCTGAGACAGTATGGGAGGGCAGCAAAACTTCCCAAAGTAGCCAGATTTATATTGCTCCCTGTGCTGTTTGTCTCTATTTGCAGCAATATTGCAGCATGTTTTTATCGTTGGTTGGTTACCACAAATATTTCTAAAATCATGTGTCCAGAAAGTTTATGTACTTATATAAACTCTAGGTAGTTCCATTATTTTTTTTTTACCAACTTGTTTGTTAGGAAAGATGGCTTTGATATTGTGGGAATGAATTGCCCAGTTTGGCACCAGTAAGTTTGGTGATAAAGCTGGGTCCCCAAATGGAGGGAGGGCAGCCAACTAGCAGAAGTTGGCTGGCACTAGCAAGAAGCTCTCAAGCTGATATCATAATTGAAATAATTATGAAGGCAGTAGGTTTCAGGAAATTTCCTGGGATGCATTACACCAAATGGAGCAGACAGAGGGACTCATAAGGAGAGACTTTGCCTCAGGAAAGAAATTTCCCTTCCAGGAGCAATGCCAAAGGGCTGGGACTCGTCTTGGATAGCAGTTCCCTAGCTCTGCGAGCTGCAAACCTGTCCTGTTGGTTCCTAATTGCAGAGAATGCCCTGGAAATCAAACTGTAATATGGTGGGTTAGGCCTAGTTTTCTTTAGATCTGTTTTCCCCATCTGGTAGCCAGTTAACTGACTCTGAAGTTGAGTACAATAATACTTGGTTTACCTTTGTCCAAGTTTAATTGAACAGAAAGTAGCATTTCCAGGGTCAGCTAGTAAGTGCCAAGCTGCTTTATTCTCCAGGGGATGACAGACACCTGTCTGGATGGTGCAGATGTCTCTTAGGGCAAATCAGAGCTGTGCAAGGCTAAGAATTCCTCAGGATCTGTGAAGCTGTGCTTTAGCACTGACTGGTTTAGGACAGTTAACACTGAATAACATGTTGAAGAGGGAAATTTCCATGTGATGGTCATTGAATAGATCTTATGTGGAACTCAAAGGCAGTGAAGAGAGAATAACTCATGGGGTTCACCTGCCAGCTTGTAACATTTAGTCTTTCTCCATCCTTTGTCAGGAGATTGCCAATGTAGGCCCAGCACCTGAATTTTGTCCTGGACAAGGATGTTGCTGCCCACCTCGTTTGCTATGGGATCATCTCTAACTGTGATGGTCTTCTCATATGAAAGATTTTCTTTGCAAAGTCTGTGGTGTTGGAGTTTCCCCCCGTGTTTGCATAACAGGGTACTAGATCCCAGCTGTGGCATCTGGATTACTGACTTCCTGGAAATGAAAAGCCACAACTTACCAAAACATCTTAAAATGCTGATATATTTAAGTAGCCCCATTTTGTATTGGAAGAGTGAGCTTGCCAGACTTCCACATTTTTCTGTAAGGACTTTAGATGTAGCTATTGTAATTATAGAATAATTTTTTAACCTTTATGCTAGTTAATTAAGATAATGGTTCAGAGTAAAGCAGCCATGAGAGTCCAACAAGTTTCGTTAAGAATTTTAATTTTCAACTCTGTAAAGACACCTGCACTCTGCTACCAGCTCCATGGATGCAGATGTGCCCCACTGGGTTAAGTAAAATTGGATTTAAAGTATGTAATGTCAAGATGTTGCAGGCTTCTGCACACGGATAAAAGAGGCAACATGTCCAATTGTATGCAGTGTATGACTAATACTGGATAATCCTGAGTGTGTTTCCCAGCTTTGCCAGCCTTAGGCATTAGTACTTCGACGCTCTGTGCCTCAGTTTCCCCATTGTAGGGAGAGGGTAACATAGTTCCTACATGACAGAGCGTGGGTTGCTGTTTAAAATGGTTTAGTGCCACCAGCACCTATCTCAGGTACCAGGTATGACCTAGTTTGCCACGAGCTCGTGACCATGAGATGACAGTGATAAATTTCCAGGGCATTTTTCACTGATGTTCTCATGATCATCCATTTGAAATGTTATACAGGCTTTTCCATAGGCACAAATTTCAACTCTTGAGTGCGATTTATGCTGTATTCCCCAGCTGTTGTTGGTGCCTCTGTTGCTACTGGTAATGCCTTACAGGAATAAACAGTGAGATAAGCATCTTGCTGGTGCTTTCTGCAGGGAGCTTGGGCCTTGTACAACCTGTTCCACCAGGCTACTCTTCCCCCTCAGTGGCTTGTGGGGTCCAGGCAGGATTTTGCTCACCACTGGCACGGGGGGGATTAATGGCTCTTTGCCTTTTCCAGGAGAATGCTCTGTCACCGGCCAGTCCCACTTCAAAAGCTTTGACAACAAGTATTTCACCTTCAGCGGGATTTGTCAGTACTTATTTGCCAAGGATTGCGTGGAAAATTCCTTCTCTGTGATCATTGAGACCGTGCAGGTAACAGCAGCCTCGGCTGGAGCGTCTGCGCATCCTCTTGGGAGAGTGTGATAGGAATTGCAGATGCACAGGCAAACAGGAGCAATTTCCCTGTGAAATAATTAGTTTAAATAACAGTCTTTCTCCTTAGTTAATAAGTGTTTTGATTCTCCTTGCTGACATTCCCAGAAGCCTACTTGGAGATGGAGGTTTGGAGAATGGGCCCCTACCACCTCTTTGCCAGCTGAGCAAACAAACTCAGGCAAGGGTTCACCCCTTGCAAAGCACCCTGGCCACTGGGGAATGCCTGTGGGGAAAGGACATTTCCTTGGATACCAAAGGGAGTGCATTTGCAGAGCAGTGCCTTGAGTTGCTTTCCATTTAGTCATATTGTCTGCTGATTTTTTTTGTAGCCAGTCAGCAGCTCCTGACTTTCTTTGCCATCCCCCCCACCCCCCATGGATGTGTGAGAGGCAGCTGGAGGCAAGGAGTGGAGACAGCTGGAGAGGGGCAGGAAAAGGAGTCAGGCCAGTGCAGGGAGGGATGGAGATCCTGGGTTGGTGTCTCAGGAAGGTTAATGTGGTCATGATTAATTGACCATGGGGAATAGGTGAAAGCCAGAGACTGAAAAGGGCACTGAAAGAAGCGGAGAGAAAGAAAGGTGATGGGGATGGAGGAACTGAAGGCAGGGAGAGGTGTGATGGAGTCAGGACACTGACAGGAGACAAGGGGAGTATCAGTCTGTTTTACAGCAACAGAGAAGTCCCAGGCTTTGGAGAACTGGGCTGTGACGGTTCTACACACCATCGACGTCTGTGTCGGGCATTAGTAAGCTCTGATAGTGCAGCTTTGAGATCATCTGTGCTTGGGAACCTGCAGAACAGGTTTCCACTGAAACTCCCCTTTCGAAACCAGGGAGGAGACCTGGGGCCCTGCAATCTTTGTTCCTCAGCTGTGTAACCCGCAGCCAGGAAAATAAATACCACACAAGTCTCGGGTGGTGTGAACTTCGTAGCTGTTTCCCAGGCTGATGGGCTATGTGGGTCAGTGCAGTGACATTCCCCCCAAGGATATCTCCACCCCTTCCTGCCCATGCCACAGCTGGGGGCTTGTCATTGGCATGGGCTACTCCCTGGGGTCTGGTATAGCACCCACAGATTGCTTTCCAGGCTCTGAGACAGGGAGCTCCCTGGTGTATGATTAGTGGGATAATGGAGGGGAGGCTGCCAGCCTAGTGTTTGTGGGATGCAGAAACCAGATCCATAAAAGCATTGTGACACCCAACACCTCCAAATTTAGATGCTGAAATGCCTCCTGGGGGCCTGGGGCTGAGTCACCAATAAAGTGAAAGCTTGAGGCAGATTTTCCCTTCTCTGTAGTGTGCAGATGATCCTGATGCCGTGTGCACTCGCTCAGCTTCTGTCCGGATCCGGGATATGGACAACAGCATCATTAAAATGAAACATGGTGGAGGAGTTTCACTGAATGGACAAGACATACAGATCCCTTTGCTACAAGGTGTGTTCTCACGGGCTGACTCTGGCCAACCACTGAAAGAGTCCTACTTACTAGTGTTTCCTTTTGTGCCTTAGCCCAGGTCAATCAAAAAGTGTTTTTAGTACCAAATTCTCACGTGCAGTCTCTTCTACAGGCTCTGTCATTTTAGCTTCTCTCTGTGCAGCCAACACATGTTGACTCAGATCCTCTAAAATCAGGAGAATTAAGCTGGTCTACATTTATCAGACTTGTGAAAGCCACTGTCAGTCTATTCTTTTTGAAACTATTACTTTTTATCCAGAAGCTTGAAATCATGGAATCATAGAAGGGTTTGGGTTGGAAGGGGCCTTAAAGCCCATCCAATTCCAACCCTTCTGCCATGGGCAGGGATACCTTCCACTAGACCACGTTGCTCCAAGCCCCGTCCAACCCAGCCTTGAACACTCCCAGAGGTGGGGCAGCCACAGCTTCTCTGGGCAACCTGTGCCAGGGCCTTACCACCCTCACAGGGAAGAATTTTTTCACAATACCCAATCTAAACCTACTCTCTGTCAGTTTGAAGCCATTCCCCCTTGTCCTGTCTCTACATCTTGCAAAATGTCACAGTTAATGCCTGAAGTTTGGCAAAATGCACATATATCCTCTGCTAGGACCCCTTAGTGCCCTGAAGCAGAGCCTGTGGGCAAGTTCATGCAGATGTCAACTGCTGAGGGGGCACAAAGCTTGGGAAACGTGATGTGGGCATTGCGGGCACCCCTGGCTTTGGTGGGCCTGTGTGCCCCCTGCTCTGTTGGCCCTTTCAGCACGACACAGCTGTCCCAGGCAATGAGACATCACATCCTGCCTTGACTGACTGACACACTCTGGGGTTGTCTTCAGGTGCCCTCCGTATCCAGCGTGTGGTGAGGACTTCAGTTCGCCTTTCCTATGGGGAGCACCTGCAGATTGACTGGGATGGCCGTGGTGAACTCCTGGTGAAGGTACTCTTTCTGTCTGTTTTATTTCTGACTGTTCACTCCTCCTCTCTTCCCACCCTGTGTACAAAGGTTTTCTTGTCCGAAGTGAGAACTTGCTTTGTGTTGCATGTTAGAAATTCCTTTCTATTTTGCTACCCCCAGAGTGATACACAGGTCCTTTTGTATTGCAGAAACAAACATTTGATCCTACAGCAACTTGGTAGCTTTTTTTCTCCTCTCTTTTCTTTTTTATATTCTTTTTTTTTTTTTTTTGGTGCTCTAACAGCCATTATTAACCAGGAATAGTTTTGTGTTTTGTTGAGCAGATACCCTCCAAACTGGGTTTTTGCTTTTTATTTGCTTTGACTGTCCTGTCTAAAACAATGGATATGAATGACTTAAAATAAGGGAGTAAAATGGCTCCATGGACACAGTTACTCATAATTTCCAGGAAGAAGGAATTAGCTTGTAGATGTGTTGCGTGCTCCTTCTACCGTGAGGAATGTTTGAAGTCAGGCTTGATTAACAATTAGGGTTTGTTGGTGCTGCAGACCAGAGCAGAGTGTAGAAATACCCAAGCCAGGTTTAAAGGAAATGAGCTGTAAGGGAAGCTGTAACCACAGCCCCTGCTGCCTTTGAACTCCCCTCGTAAAAGGGGATCTGCAGCTGGATCCTGTGTGGGGTGGTTCTGCTCACTGAGAGGAGTTTTGCCAAGAAAGTCAGTTTTCCTGGCACTTTCTACCGAGCAGTGAACGCTGCCCTCTCTGACCCATGGCCTTGCTTTTGCATTCTCCTTGCCTGCCCTGAAATCTGGCTTAAATGTCGTGACTGGCACAGTGTAAAGGTTCCTGAAAGCTGGTTCACAATTGAGTTCAAGAATTGAAAAGACAACAGATAAGGGAAGTCGAGAATAACTTTGGAAAGCACCTGTGGTTTTGTGGTTGGTTTTTTTGATTTAACCTGTATTTCTGTTCTCCAAGTTCTTTTTGGGCTTAGAATGATTCACTTCAGTCCCTTGGCACATCTCAGAAGTTTTGACTTTCCTCAGTATTCAAAGTATTTTGCTACCTGGTCAGAGGCCTGTATTGCCTGGCAAATTTTTTCTCTCCCTTAAAGCAAATCTAATTTTCTGCTCCACATCCTCTGCCCATAAAAGTGGTGGAAGTTTCTCCAATCATCTGCTCCTTCCCTTGCTGGGTATCTAAAGCATCTTTTCAACTGCTTTTGGAGAGTTAATTTATGCTGGATTGGTAGACTGACCCGTTGCCAAGTATTTCTGACAATTGGGGGAAGTGATACACTTCCATCACCTTGGCCAGGCTTCTGGCAAAAATTCTTTGTGTTCCTCAAGAAGGCTTCCCTTTCTATGACTGCTTGATATTTGTGATTTGAGCTTCCTCTCTAAAATACACCAGAATTGGGATTTCTATGAGTCATTGTTCCATCTGCAGAGTACATGAAAGAGTAGCTTCCTTGGCTGTTGGAGTAGTAAGGACTCATATACTCTAATAATTCGTGGTTGTTCCTTTTGATGCTCCATATTTACTCTCTGACCACCTTGTTTGAGTGGTGGGTAGTGTTAGGGTATCTTTTGGAGGATGTTTTTTATCTTTAATTATGCATTAAAACTGTGAGTCAGCTCTCAAGTAGTTGGTAGTACTTGTAATGTCCCAAAGCTTTACTTCTAATACAGACTGACAGTTCCTACTAAAATAAAACCTATTGGCGCCTTTGTGTTGCAGATGTTGCTTAGGAGATTTCTCCCTGTTCACCTCTAGGTTTAGGGTCACATTTCAGCTGGCCCTGGATTTGCAGCAGGAATAAGGCATGGTGAAAAGTGCATCTGCTCTGTGGGTTGTTAGCAATGCTGCTTTTACTGTGTCAGAAGTTCCTCTAGGCAGGAGGAAGTTCTAATGTAAGGCAGCTTTAGGGGTAGTTGTTTCTTCCTGATTTTCCCTCAATAATGTTGAGGAAAACATCTCCTCTGTTTTGTGACAAGGCAGCCTGTTTAAATTTCCTTCATCTTCAGATTTTCCTTTAAAATGGGAAATGGTTTCAGGTGCAGTATCTTTTCCCAAATTGCCCTTGGAAGTATAATCATCTCACTACGTTAAAATATGCAACCCCCAGTGTTGCCCTGCTCATTTATATGCATGAAGTGGGAAAACAGGGAAAGACTAAACTGTACTGATGATCAAGGCACAAAAATAAGCTATTTTTCTCCTAGTAACCTTCAGTTACCATCTGAAATTATCACTGTACTGGGCAAAAATTGTCCTGCTGCTACTAATAGTAGCATTTTTCTAGGGGTTTAAAAGTGTGGTGGAATTACATCATCTGTAGTATTTTAATGAGTGTTAATGATAATTTTCTTGATTATTGAATTGTGTATGGTGAATTCTTTAAAAAATCTTGCTATACCATGGTAACCTGTTCTGCAGGATGACCAAGCTAATGTTGTGTTCCTCAGCTGTCTCCAGTCTATTCCGAAAGGATGTGTGGCCTATGTGGGAATTACAATGGAAACCAAGGGGATGATTTTCTTACACCTTCTGGCATGGTAGAATCTCTTCTGGAAGATTTTGGAAACTCCTGGAAGCTCAATGCAGACTGCCAAGACTTGTTAAAACAAGACAGTGACCCATGCAACCTCAATCCTCGTTTAGGTACTGAAATCCATCCAAAATGAAAATGTGTTCCGAACTGTGATCCTTAATTTTACATAAAAAAACCCTCTAAAATTAAAATAAAGAATAAGAGAAGAAGCTACAATAACAATTGAAAATAAATAAAAGAAAATAAAGAGAAAGAGAAGAAGCTAATAGTGCTTACATTACCAGCAGGGCAACTGTAATATATGTTTAAAAAAACCTTGCAAACAACAACAAAAACAACCCCCAAAGGCTCACATCAATGCAGGAAAATGTAATATTTTGTGAAAATTGAAAACAAAAGTCAGTATTGTGGAATCATGCTGCTGATCAGTTTGGACCACAGCTGGAGTTAGACCATCACAGTCACAGCACACCTCTTGCAAGTGTGAGCAATACCATGTTTATCCTCTGGATGGAGAAAACACCTTTTCTTGGTCCCTCTCTGCTTAGAGCTTAAACACTTTTCTCAATTCCTTGTATCCCTCATTTTACTGCATCCCAACAGACACCCTTCCTTCTTCCCTCCACACTGCTTGGCTCTCCTGGCTGGACAATGGGGATAAATTCTCAGAGCAATTTTCTTGTTCCAAGTGCTCCAGCAACCTCTGATTCCTGGGAGAAGCAAGCACAGAAAAAAATTTCTTGCTGTAGGGCAGAGCAGGCACTGGTGATTTGTAAGTGTAGTGCAGCCTAGAGGGTTTAATTTTGCAAATATAAAAAGCAGCAGAAAGCAAAGGCCCTATAAAAGGAAGTACAGCACCAGAAACAGCGGTAACAGAATATAAAAGCATTGCTTTTCCTTGATTTGTTTTACTAGTGAGACATTATTCTTCCAGTAGAGCTCATGACATATGAGCTATGATGTTATCTGTGCCTGCTTGATCCTGTTTTATTCTTCTGTGCTTTTCTTGCAAGCCACTGATTGATTCAGTGCAAATGTAATTTTTCTCTTTGTAGCCAAATATGCTGAGGACTCCTGCTCGATTCTGATGTCTCCTGCATTTGAAACCTGTCACCATGAAGTCAGTCCCACTCCCTACGTGAAGAACTGCCGCTTTGACGTTTGCTCCTGCTCCAGTGGCAAGGATTGCCTGTGCTCTGCTATTGCTAATTATGCAGCAGCCTGTGCCAGGAAGGGCATCCTGGTCCAGTGGAGAGAACCTGACTTCTGCCGTAAGTGAAATGCTGCCACACCCACTTATGTTCCTTGTCTTGAAGGAATTTTTCTGACAATGTTGGATGAGAAATCTAGAATGAGATGATTCCTGCAAGGTGCTAAATATGGCATGATGAGATAGTCTGTCTTTCCTCTACACTAGCAAGGATGCAAAAGCTCTTCCCAGACACTGCTCTGCACTGGGGGAGAGGAGCACTCAGCTGCCATACCTCTGCACAACTTTTAACTGGATTTCCATTTTCAGCTGTATTTAAGCTTTAGGTATTCACCTGGAAACTTTCTGACTATCCCAGGGTAGGAATCTCCAAGTGATTTGCAGTAATCCATGAATTGCCTACTTTTGAGGCCCATGCTTCCCATGTCCTGACCTCATCAGTGACTCCTGATGTAGCTGAATGTGAGGGGCTGGAGAAAGCACAAGGGCAGGTACTTGGTCGAGACAAACTTATATCAGAAGGGAATTTTGGCAGTCTTGTGCTACCACCCTTCTCATAGCAGGGCTAACTTACTGTAGGTTGCCTGAGATCATATCCAGATAAGTTTTGAGTATCTCCAAGGATGGAGATCCCCCAGGCTCTCTGACATGTCTCTTATCCAGTGCAAGATTAGCAGCCAAATGGCTAGGAGGCTGGAGCAGAAGAATCCAACACCTTTTATTTCTTTTCTTTCTCTGTTAGGTCAATGTGGGAGGAAAAAATCCATTGCAATGCAATTTTGATTGAGCATGGACACTCTCTTCCCCATAAATATTTGTGAAGTGGATGTTTTTCCATTTTCCTGAGCAACTTTGTTATTAAGGAAAGAAGACAATTGAAAATTTTGGGGAAAAGTATGTGTGCTTGGCAGCTCTCCAGATCTGTTCTGCTGCTTCTTTCCAAACAGAGGGTGGGAAGAACATTTATAAACTGAGTGTGTAGAAATTGGAAAAGAGTGAAAAAGAGGGGTCATTGGCCTTCCACCTGGTAGGGTCTGTGCAAGTAAAGTCAGTAACCACAGCTCCTGGAGGCTGGAGAATATTTACTGCGAATGAGAACAAACCAGTTTGTGTTTAAGTACTGCGTGGTTTCATAATATTTTACCTAATTTATGTAAATGTTCAGATAGTGGAAGAGTAATGTAATAAAAATCCTTTTAAAACTCTGCAGGTCTGGAGGCTGAAACAAATGGTGCAGTGATAATGCACCATTGTTCTTTCTGTAATTGAGCAAGTCAATTTTAACAATTAAACTTTAATAGTGCAGAGCTGCTCCTTCCTATCTGTGCATTACATTCTGAGCTTTGTGCTCTCACACTGTGATGATTTCCCTGATTGCAGATCCATCAGCCTCCATTAAATGATTCTGATGCCCAAGACATCTCCTGTCACATAAAGGAGAGCAATCCCTCTTTTAATGGTCTCAAGATGTGAATGTGCAGCTTGTGTAATTTGTACTGATGGCCCATTGCACTGAATGTGTGCTCCACTCCTGCCTTGGTCCACAGAGATTTGGTTTCTTGAAAAATGACTTGACAGAACCAGTTTGCTTGATTTGAAGTGGAGGAGTGTCAGGGAGGAAAGTCATTACCGCAGCACAGCAGTTCTGCTGTGTGTCAGGCTAACAACTCCCATGTCTTTATTATTTTAGTTGCTGTTTGATTATTTAAGGCCTGACTCACACCCCTGCAGCCCACCATGATTAAGCACCAGAGCCAGTGCCCATTGGGAAAGGCCCTGGGGGTGCTGGTGACAGCAGCTGGACATGAGCCCAGGTGTGCCCAGGGGGGCAAGAGGCCAATGGAACCTGGCTTGGATCAGCAATAGTGTGGCAGCAGGACCAGGGCAGGGATTGTCCCCCTGTGCTGGGCACTGGTGAGGCCACACCTTAAATCCTGTGTCCAGTTCTGGGCCCCTCACTGCTGGAAGGACATTGAGGTGTCCAGAGAAGGGCAACAGAGCTGGGGAAGGGTCTGGAGAATAAGCCCTATGAGTAGGGGCTCAGGAAGCTGGGGGGCCTCAGCCTGGAGAACAGGAGGGTCCGGCGGGACCTTATTGCTCTCCACAACCCCCTGGCAGGAGGTTGTAGCCAGGTGGGAGTTGGTCTCTTCTCCCATGTAACAAGTGACAAAACAAGAGAAAATAGCCTCAAGTTGCACCGGGGGAGGTTTAGATTTGATATTAGGAAGAATTTCCTCACGTAAAGGGTTGTCAAGCATTGGAATGGGCTGCCCAGGGTGGTGATTTTTGGAGGTATTTAAAAACTGTGTGGATGTGGCACTAAGGGACATGGTTTAGTGTTGGAGTTGATAATGTTACTTTAATGGTTGAATTTAATGATCTTTAGGGTCTTTTCCAATATAAATGGTTCTATGATTTTCTGTAGCATATGTGTCTATGTGTGCATGTATTGTTCTTTGGCAAAGGGGATTCAATCAACAGGTCCCTTGATCTTCGGTTTTTAGGACCCATTGTTAAGCCCACTATTTTCCTTGAGGTGGTAGTGCTGGGACAGTCCTTGTCTTTGCATGGCTTCTGTAAGAGGATCTGTATAGGATAAATCCAAGAGTGATGGAGTGGGGAATTAAGGGCAGGCTCTGAGCAGAGTTTGGGGGTGGCTACATCACATGATGAGGGAGGAGCATGGAGGGAGGAGCTGTGTTAAATCTAGTCCTGACAGGGTGCACCTTCACCCAGAGCCTCTGAGCTGGGGGCGATAACGTTTTCACCTTGTGTTACCCAAGAAACTGGTTGGGGTTTATGCCTCTTTCACTCCACCCACAAAAGCTGCATGAGCTGTCTGATGCATACACATTTTTCCAGTGTGTTCCCACTGTTTCTCATGTTATTCCTGGGATAGGTAGGCTGTGCTTCAGAGCACAGTGTTGAGCTGTTTAGTTTTCATATCAGGCATCCACAAAGACTGAATGTACCTTGCCTTTTCCTCTCATTTTCCTGGCAGTAATTGGATGGAGGTTTTTTTTAGTGGCAGTGTATTACACAGTGTACAAGTCCCCTCCCAGGTCAGTTGTCTCACCTTTTTTCTGTTAAAAACAGATGTTGCTGGGAGGTGATAGAGCAGTGGAGTGGGACATGGACTGTGAGCATGGCATTGGGTTGCATAGCTGGAAAAAGAGGGAATGTTTCAAAAATCCTAGTAGGTGCATGGGAAAGTAAATCATAAAATCATAGAATGGTTTGGGTTGGAAAGGGCCTTAAGGGTCACCTAGGTCCAACCCTTCTGCAGTAGGCAGGGACACCTCCCACTATCCCAGGTTGCTCAGAGCCCCATCCAATCTGGCCTTCAACACTTCCAGGGATGGGGCAGCCCCAGCTTCTCTGGGCAACCTGTGCCAGGGCCTCACCATCCTCACAGTAAAGAATTTCTTCCTAATATCTAATATAAACCTGCCCTCTTTCAGTTTGAAGCCATTCACCCAAATGAGTTACACATTTGAGCTAAGAAAGGGATCCACTGTAAAGTAGTCACTGTGGACAGGGAGTGTCACCACTGACTAGAAAATAGGGCAGGATTTTGGGCTCAGTTATCCTGTCTAGTAAACTGATGTACCTGCCTGAAATCTGTCAGAGCAGTTCCTTATTTCTAGAGGTTCATGTGTAGCAAATAATAGTTTTGGCTGAGGCCTCATGGTTGTTCCTGCTTGGACACGCCTTTAGTGATGAAAGTTATTTTTAAAATGGTCCTCAGCCCTGGGCTGTGCCCGTTCAGTATTTGATTTACTGCAAAGATTGTGTTTATGTAAATTAGAAGCACGTTTCTTTGAGCTTCTGCCAAAGACTCCTGTTACTATGAGTGAACCTTTCATCTAGTTGGTTTTGAGTTAGGAAGCATTTACGCTGCCTACTGTGTGGATGAGCACGCATAAATTTCTTGGACTGTGTTTTGAAAGATGTATTCAATAATTTGGGCACAAGTCGCAAACTTGGGAGATCTTTGCTCTGGAGGAGGCTTCAAGCCACCTTAGATTCCTCTGGGCTGGATCCTTAAGTTAGGGGATTGTGCTCCTGTCTATGGGAATGCAGGAGCCTCAACAGAAGTTGGGGAGATGTTGGTGCCACCATGTCTGTCTTCAGTAGGCAGAAGTAATTCTGCATTTCAGAAGAATTTTGTGAGACATTTTTTGGCATGAAGTCCTTGCTTTGTTAGCCCAGCTGACACCTGGGAGAGGCTGCAGGCCTGTAGCCTTGTTATTGTTTTCCTGCCACTGCCATTACAGTTCCCAGAAGAGAGGGTAGGGATTATCACATCATTCTGCAGGTATAAGGAGAGGAAGAGCTTTCTATGTAACCCTTTGATCTTGGTTTTAGCAAGGTACAAATGTGCCAACTTTTATTTGCAGCTGCTTCCCTCGCTCTGCTGAACATCCTTCTTCATCATCTTATAAATCTGACTGTTTGCTGTGGAAGGTTGCTATAAACAATAGATTTTGTAAATCCTGGTTATCAGGAGGCCTGTTAAATTAAAGCCCTTAATAATACTAATCTGTTTTCTTCTCCTCTGCAATATGTTGTCGTAGCTGCCACCTAGTGTTGATGCTGATGTGTGCAGAGGTGAACGCCTCAAAATCAGCACTCTAGAAGTGAGTTATACAAACAAAGAAGCCAAAGTGGCTCCAAAGTTCATAATTGGTCTCCATAAAGATGAGTTCATAATCAAAAATCGTTAGTACCCAGGGTTTGGCTCCATGATTGCTAAATTACTTCATTATTTGCATCTGTTTCCATGGAAATCACTAAGTGCTTCTGGGATGTGAGGCTGTAAAGTATTGCAGTACCTGCTTATCAAGGCAGAAAAGTACTTTTATGCTTATTTTGACCAAATTGTCCCTAACCATGTTGGAAAGGAAGAAGGGTGTGAACGTGTACATGACACTTGTAATGCTCCTAACATGTAGAATCGTAGAATAGCCTGGGTTGGAAGGGACCTCATCTTCTTCCAACCCCCTGCCATGGGTAGGGACACCTCCCACTATCCCAGGTTGCTCAGAGCCCCATCCAACCTGGCCTTCAACACTTCCAGGGATGGGGCAGCCACAGCTTCTCTGGGCAACCTGTGCCAGGGCCTCACTAGCTTCATAGTAAAGATTTTTTTTCCTAATATCTGATCTAAACCACTCTGTCAGTTTGAAACCATTCCTGCTTGCCCTGTCACTCCAGGCCCTTGGAAATAGTCTCTCTTCATCTTCGGGTACCAGAAGGCTTCTATCCAAATAATAACAGGTGTTGGACAGAGCTCGTGTTTCTTGTTCAGGATGAAATTTTGTGGATGGGTTTCCATTGCAGGAGTTGAAGTCCAGTCCTGACACTTATTGGGAACTGCATGTAGGAAGGTTTTGTTTGTGCCAACACAAGCAGTGCCCTCGGCTGCACTGGTGCTGCAGAGTTAAGGAGAGACAGCGCAATACAGGCCTGTACTGATGATAGTAAATAAAGACCTTTCAATCCCACTTCCCAGACTGGTGTAGGCAGCTTTTCCTTTGGTTGGCTTCGGATCAAATGCCAGTCTCCCTCATGTGCGTGTCTTCCCACAGCAATGGCCTGTCCTGAAGGGCAGGTGTACCAGCAGTGCGGGACGCCGTGCAACCAGACCTGCCGCTCCCTGTCCTACCCGGATGAGGACTGTGAGGAGCTCTGTGTGGAAGGCTGCTACTGTCCCCCTGGGCACTACCTGGACGAGCATGAGCAGTGTGTGCCAAAGTCTCACTGCTCTTGTTACTATGATGGGGAGATCTTCCAGCCAGAGGATGTTTTTTCGGATCATTACACCATGTGGTAAGTGCGCCATTCGTAACTCATCCCTCAGCACTGTGACTCAAATTTTTGGATAGCTGGAGTGGTTAACAGGGTCAGTTCCTGTGCCTCCAAAAAACCAAGTGGTGAGTTTTGCTATTGCATCTCTATCCACGTAATTTCAAATGCCACCTCAGTCAGAAAACAGTCTTTAACCCTGTTCTATGAACAGTTCCTACCAGTTTGAAATGGAGTTTAATTACTGACAATACCTACTCTGTAGGCTTTTAAAATGTCACTTTAATGTACTGTGATACATTTCTTAAACATTAAAACCTAATTACCTCTATCAGAGATACAAACATTAAAGAGCATTTCTAATTGTTGAGTAGCAGCACACTGAGAACAGGAATGTAATTGCTGGGCAGTTCTTGGCAAGCCCAGTTTTGGGGCAGTATCTTCTCCTTTTCCCCTTTACCACAAAAATCCTGAGTTTCATGCTCTAGATTGTCCCATACCTCTCTCCACAGCAATACTACCTATTACCTTGCCCAGCTTTATCCCTGTGCAGATGCACTGGATTCAGCAGGGCAGGGTTAGCAGACAGCAGGGTTACTATGTTAGTATATCACATCAACTCTGAAGAAAGCCTCTAAGGTTGACAGGCATAGTGGATGGAGAGAACAAATCAGCCCCAATGAGAGGTGTAATTTTAGTACTGACAAGTTCCCTGTTGTCTGAAAACCACAATGTGAGTGAAAGCTAAATGTCATTGGATTAACTATAAGCTCTATTTTTTTTTTTTTTTTTTTTTTTAAGCTATTGTGAAAATGGCTTCATGCACTGCAGTACAAACAGAGCTCCTGGTGCCTTCCTGCCTGATGTTTTTGCTGATGAGAGGCCATCTGCCAGAAGTTAGTATGTCTTAAAAAATAATTATTTCCTGTTTTTTTTTTCTTATTCAATTTCTTGATAATGTAGATTAGGGAAGAAGTACCGGAGGTTGCAATGGCTGGTGAGCTTGTGAGTATTTTTCTAATTTTTTTTTTTTGGTTATAGGATAGAAACAATATGTTTGCCTGAGAGGATGCAGAACTCATTGAGTCTCACCTTTCAAAATCATAATTAGCTACTGCAATCTCTCTTGAGCCAAAGAGGTTAAAGGGTCTCTTGGCAGTGATCTGAGGCCCCCAGGTTTGAGGATCACATACCATCAGTGACTAACCAGCTTATACCTCCTGTTTCTGACTGGCAGGTTGCAAACTCTTCTTCCTGGTGCAAATGAAGGTTTCTGTGGCCTGAAGGTCAGACTGCTGCCAGGCTCCCACTGTGCCTTCCAGCCATAAAACCTCCTGGAGACTGACAGCTGCCTCACAGAGCTAGGCACTGCAGTGGAGACAGAACAGCAGTGCCATGGGATTTTTTGGGGTTTCCCGCTGATATATGGATAGAATTTATGGGGTTGTGATCAGAGAGGGGGTTTGAGGCTGGAAGCATCTCAGAGGGGACAGGGCTAGTGGGATTTGGAGAGGCTTGGGAATATCTGGGAGCTGGACTTTGATGATCCTTGTGGGTCCCTTCCAACTCAGGATATTCTAGGATTCTATGATCCCTCTGTGAACCCCAGGGGTAGTGTCAAACACGGTGTCTTCCATGGCACACTGCCAAATGCACAGTGCTTGCATAAGGTTTTTGGTTGGTATTTGCTGGTGCCTTAGAGACAAAGGGTTATTGTTGGTCTTTGCATCTTCTGATAAACTACCAGGCATCCTTGTTGCCAAAGCTCCTAGTGGAAAACACTGTAAATCCGACTGTAGGTACAGGGTAGTGACCTGCTTAATGTTTCTTGGTCGACCACCAGGTTGGCTCAGCTGTTCTTCAGGTGAAGCCTTCTAGGTATCTCTAACCAATGTTGTTAGGGCATACTTTTCCTGATATCAGGGTGCTAAGACTTACCAAAACCTCAGAGAGGCATGTTTGCTAGTAGTGCTTGAAATAATGACCTGGAGTTTCCTGGGACATTCTGACCTTCTGACGGAATCTGGAAGTCTCAAAGAGCTTGTATTTAAGTTAAGGGTGTTGTTATTTACAGTCACTAAAGTTGTTATACTCCGTGTGGGAAGTGGTTCTAAATACAATCATATGTGATGCTGTTGCTTCTTGGAATATCAGTTTTCCACTGGCATGGTTAATGTTTGGAATTGCACTGTTATGTTTAGTGCAGCTTTTTTTTGCTTCAGTATTAGAATACATGCTTTTATGGCAGCCTGACTGAGCTCACTTCATGGAAAGTAGGGACTGTTTTCTTTACAATTTCATGGCACAGTGGTGTAGTGTCTATATTCTAAAAATTAGTTTTCTATTAGAAACGTTGACCCATCTTTTAGAAAAAATACTGTGCTAGCAATACTTGAGTTCTAATTGCAATTTTTGTAAAATTATTCTTTAAAGTAAAAAGGAGCCTGTTGTGCAGACCCCCCATGGAAACCATTTTGTGTCCTGCAAACAACCCAAGAGCAGAAGGATTGGAGTGTGCCAAGACTTGCCAGAACTATGACTTGGAGTGCATCAGCCACGGCTGCATATCTGGATGTGCCTGTCCAAAAGGGATGGTAAGCAGGCTTAACTGCACAGAGAAGCAGATTCTCTTTGCTTTCTTGCCTTCTTTCTTTTCTACCAACAGTCTTCTTGCACCTTGGAAATAGGTGGTTGTGAGGTATTGGCTGTCAAATTCTGGCTGATTTAAAGAATGTGTATTAGTATATCTGCATAGAAGATGAACTTTAGTTTGTAATAATAATTAATAATCAAAATGCCAGAACTCACTTTTAAGACCAGTTTATGTCTTTCTTCAACTCTGCTACTAAACACCTCCTCAGTCTTTCTGAACTTCCCTAGTCAGAGCTAGAAGTACACAGACACCCGCATCCCAAATACTGACCCCACATCCAGGTTAATTAGAGGGATGGAGCACCTTTCTTATGAGGAAAGGCTCAGAGAATTGGGATTGTTCAGCCTGGAAAAGAGAAGGCTTTGGGGTGACCTAATTGTGGCCTTCCAGGACCTGAAGGGAGCCCACAAGAAAGGTGGAGAGAGACTATTTCCAAGGGCCTGGAGTGACAGGACAAGGGGGAATGGCTTCAAACTGACAGAGAGTGGATCAGATTGGATATTGGGAAGAAATTCTTCCCTATCGGGATGGTGAGACCCTGGCACAGGTTGCCCAGAGAAGCTGTGGCTGCCCCATCCCTGGAAGTGTTGAAGGCCAGGTTGGATGGGGCTCTGAGCAACCTGGGATAGTGGAAGGTGTCCCTGCCCTTGTCAAGTCTCAATCTCTACTGCTTCCTTCCTGTGTTGTACCAAGCTGAGACTTCCCCACGTGAAGGAATGTGGGACACAGAACTTGCTAAGACGATGCCACAGGGTGTCCTGGAGTTGCAGGTGGTGTGCTGAGCATGCTTTTTTCACTGCTAAGATGCTTTCTGGAGTTCAGGTTTATGTCCCACTGCAACCCTCAAATTTAATCAATAGTTTAGTAATTTTTTAAATAGAGCAAATAGGTTTTTACTCGGTCAGTGACTGTGAACTCAGTGTCAATTTAGAGCCCTGATAAAAAGTAGACAGAATAGCAGTTCTCTGTCTCTTGATGAGAGCAGTTCTCTTGATGCTGTTCTCTGAGCAGTAGAAACAAGCATCAGTTCAGTGCTGTGCAAGACATCTGGGCAGGTGAGAAGTCACGCACAGGATCTCAGAGGGGACTGGGGTTTAGCCCAGGATAGAGGTGGAGCACATGGTACACTCTTTATGAAGTTCAGTAGATGGCAATTTTGAGTTCCATGTCCAGGGAAAGTGAGGAAGTCTAAGAAACTTTTGATGTTCAGTGCATGAAATGCAGATGAACATACCTAGCAAATGTTGGAAAAAGAATTGAGGTTGTGCCTTTATTTTGTTTGAGATGGTTTTTGATAGCTGTGGTGCTTGGAGGCATTGCTGGTACAGTTTTCAGACTGAGAGAAGCACATAATAAAGCCTGATGTTCTCAAATGTTGCATCCCAGGAAGTCTAGACATGAAAAATATTATTTTTAGGGTTTTTTTATCCTCTATACCTGCTCAAGGTTCAGGCTCATGAATATGAATTGGACATGGAGTGTTAGCAAATGAAATGTGTCTTATTACTTCTAGGGTTTAGATGTATGTTTATGCTTAGGCTTCAGCTTTAATGAATTTACTTCACTACTTTAAATTTCATTTTTAAAAAGCAATTAACTTCACTTGGAACTATGTCTTTTTGTAAAGGTATGTTGTTTTTTCCTCTTCTGTATCAATACAGGTGTTTTCTGCCCCCAGATTCCTTCCATTATCTTTCTAGAAAAACAGCCCTCCCCTAAATTCTCATAATACAGTAATTTCTAGCATTAATATTAACATATTTCTTGAACACTGCTACCATATTTTGCTGATATATACACATTTATATCAATAGATGCTTCTCCAGAATAAAATGCCAGCTGTAGGCAAAAGCTCAGGCTTGTGAAATGTCTTGGAGGTACAAAGTGAAAAATACAGAACAGAATTTGAAAGCATCCATAAATTTTCACCACAATTTAAAAAAAAAAGTGTTTTCCCATTTCAGTTTTCAAATGTATGTCCATTTAGAGAAGAATATTCCTAAGTAGTAGTGGGAGAACTAAACTTAAAAAAGCTTGTGGACTTTGTAAAGTTCCTAGATTGCCAGGGTGAACAGTTTTTTCTCTGTATGTGACAGTCAGACCTCTTTGATTTCGTGAAGGGGCTTGAGATTTTGTTTCGGTTCCAGGATATGTTAATATCTTTGGACACAGTTGTGGAAAACAAATTATGATAATGACTCAACAGGAAAAAGAAAACTCCCCAAAATCAGCTTCCTGGTAATTAACCTTCATGTTTAGCACAGAATTGTGTATTCCTTTTCAGTAAGTTGGAACAAACAATTCCTTCATAAAATTCTTGCCATGGGAGCAGTCTTTGGCCTTTTGGAATTGGAAACTCCAGTTGACTTTGCGGTGGTGTGGAACAAACCCCTGAATTCAAGATGGTTTGTCAGGTTTTGGATAGAAGAATCGGGCTCAGTATTTTTTTATTTTTAAAGAACTAGTAAAATAAGTTCTTCGTCCACTAGATGACAGTATGGTTCAATCTTCCACTAAGCTCGGCCTGGAATTACTTGTTCTTGGCTTCCCATCTGGCAGGGAATAGAATTTAGGAGATACACGAAAGTAATGCTGGGAAAAGCTGGTGTAGAGACAATCCCATGCAAAAATGGGATCAACCCCAGTGCCTTTGCCGTGTGGGTCCCCTTTTCCATGTGTTACTCCTGGCTCCACAGGACCTGCCAGCTGGTTGTCAAAGAGCAGTTTCCTCCTCACCAATAGGATGAGGTTTGGGGGAGAATTCTTTCTTATTTCTATGTTCTTCAGTGAGCCTTTGTGCTCCCAGAATTACCTGACAACGTGAGAAGGATCTGGGGTGGTGACCAGCTGCTCCTTTCCATCCTACCTCTTTCTAACTTAGGCTGGGCACAATGAGACAAAGCTCTGCAAAGTCACAAAGTCTGTGTTTTCCAGACTTGTACCAACAGAAGGGAGTGGAAAAAGAAATGAATATTTCTTTTACTGGTTGGTCTCCCTCATTGGTGTTCTGTAATCCTGATTAATTTACAAGCACTCACAGAGGTGAGCTACTGTTTGCAGGAAGGTCTGTGGGAATTATTGATTACTGAATATTTATTCCCATAAATATTTACATGTTCTGGAAGAAACTGTGCCTTTTTACTAAAGACTTTTTTTGTGGTACTGTAGCATATGTAAATTATCAATGATCATGGATAACTTGTTAGCAAAATAATTAATCTTCTTGCTTGCCTAAAATGGTTCATAAGTAGTGGATTCACCCTTCCCTGGAAGTGTCCAGTGCCAGTTTGGATGGGGCTCTGAGCAACCTGGGATAGTGGAAGGTGTCCCTGCTCATGGCAGGGGGTTGGAACAAGATGATCTTTAAGGTCCCTTCCAACCCAAACCATTCCATGATTCTATGATACCATCAGGAAACACAGTCAAATATGTAGTTTACATAAACAGCTCTCCAGTACAATTTGCAAGTGTATGTGGCAGTTAATATGTAATTAAGTTATCCCTACATGTGTAAAGAGATATTTACAGGTCAGTTAGTTATCAGTCTTAAACAGTGGAATCCGTAGTCTAAAATCTGTGTGGACAAGTACCCTGCCAATTTTCAATTACATATCTGAAAAATAATGAAAAAGAAATAAATCAATGATTGCTCATGAACATGATGCTCCAGCTGGCTTGATTTGAATTGGAAAATTTGCTGGGGTGAGAAATTGCCAACCAATTGATTATTTCCCCAGAAAATGCAGATAAAACCTAATTTCTTTCAACTGAAAAATAAGTTTTCCAGTTCATCTTGACTTAGTATTTTACATTGTTTTGATTTCTAGCAAATAAAAATGTTCAGTGTGTCACAAAAAGTAGTTTTTCTTTTTCTGTCTTTGATCATCTGGAGGGTGGGAAATTCTCCATACTTGTCACCCTTTTGCAGAGCAGAAAAGATAAATCATAACATATGTGCAGAAGTGTGGGGAAAAATATGCTTTCTCAGACTAGTTTACTGCACTCCAGGTTTTTCCCATTGGAAAATATTAATAAATATACAAATGGAGTGTTAACCACCTTTCTGGGGAAAAAGAGGAGCAGAACAATCAGAAAGCACAAAATCCAGACGCTCCAAAACAAGAAAATTAGTTTCTTTCAATTTCCAACGACTGTGAAATGAAACATTTTGTTACATTCTGACTGCTGAAATAAAACTAATTCTAGAACTTTATATCAGTAGAAAAATGAAAAAAAAATATAAACCCTAAACATATTAATCAGGAAAGTTTGGAAGGTTGTTTTTTTTTCCTTCCAAACTGTTTTCAACTAAAATTTACCTGAGTGTTATTTTGATTTTTCCAGCTAGCTAGCTCTGGTTTTTTTTTTTTCAGTGGAGGCTTATCCTGTGTTATGTCTTCATGAGGAGGTGGGTACATAAACAAAAGAAGTGTACAGCTAACGTAAGAAAGAAAAGTCAAGTGTTAACCAGCACATTTTCATGCTCTCTCCTAACATGTTTTTGACTTGTCTTTGTCTGCACAGAAATGGTCACGAGCTCTTTTAGTTAAAACAATACATTTATGGGAGAAATTCTTTACTGTGGGTGGGGAGGCCCTGGCACAGGTTGCCCAGAGAAGCTGTGGCTGCCCCATCCCTGGAGGTGTCCATGGACAGGTTGGATGGGGCTCTGAGCAACCTGGGATAGTGGAAGGTGTCCCTGCCCATGGCAGGGGATGTTCTTTAAGGTCCCTTCCAACCCAGGCCAGTCTATTATTCTAAAGCCTATTAACTATTGGCTTCTAATATGACCCACTTCCTTTGCTTAATCCTGTACTCCTTTATACCTTTGGCTGACTTTCTGCTGAAGCCCTGCAGGTGTGTCAGGAGGAACAGAGTGAATATCTGAGCTTCCCTTGACACAGAGATACTCATCGAATTGTGTTGACCAGGAGAGATCAAAGTTTAGGCTTATTGAGATGGAGTTTAGAATCAGAGGATCTCCTGAGTTTGAAGGGATCTACAAGGATCATTGAGTCTGGCTCCTGGCTCTGCACAGGACAACCCCAAGAATCCACCCTGTGCCTGAGAGTGTTGTCCAAACACTCCTTGAGCTCTGTCAGTCTTGGTGCTGTGACCACTGCCCTGGGGAGCCTGTTCAGTGCCCAACCACTGGGGGAAGAACCTTTTCCCAATATACAGCCTAAAACTCCCTTGACACATCTCCAGCCATTTCCTCGAGTCCTATCCCTGGTCACAAAGAGATCAGTTTCTGCCCCTCTGCTTCCCCTTGTGAGGAAGCTGCAGGTGCTGTGAGGTCTCTCCTCAGTCTCCTCCAGCTGAACAGACTGAGTGCCCTCAGCCACTTCTGGTGTGGCTTCCCCTGCAAATCCTTCACCATCTCCGTGTCCCTCCTTTGGACACTCTGACAGCTTTAGATCCTTCTCATATTTTGGTGCCCTAAACTGCCCCCATACTTGAGGTGAGGCCACACCAGTGAAGAGCAGTGTGGGATAATCACTCCCTGTAAGTTTAGGTGAGAAGAATCTTAAAGCTTCTGAAATCTGTAATGTTGTCCTTTCCTTTGCAAGACTTTGTTGTTTAGCAATTAATAAGGCAGAGCAAGGAAATGATGGACATTTCTGCCTTCTCCCTCAATAGTGGGGGAATCATTAGCTAGTCAACCACTTGTAATCCCATGGATGTAGAGCATCTTTGTCAGGGTGTTTATTGGTGCAAACAGGAGCTGTTCTCATTACAGACCTGTCTTTTCTTGAAGTTGCCTCCCCAGAACTCATGCCTCCTATCATCTCAAGCACTCAGGATTGCTAAATCTCCATATTAACTGCTATCTACTGTTATACTGAGGGACCTCTGCCAGGCAGAAAGGGACCTGGGAGTTAGGATTGACAGGAAGCTGAACATGAGCCAGCAGTGTGCCCAGGTGGCCAAGAAGGCCAATGGCATCCTGGCCTGGCTCAGGAACAGTGTGGCAGCAGGACCAGGGAAGTGATTCTTCCCCTGGACTCAGCGCTGGTGAGGCCACACCTGGAGTACTGTGTCCAGTTCTGGACCCCTCAGTTCAGGAAGGACATGGAGGGGCTGGAGCAGGTCCAGAGGAGGGCAACGAGGCTGGGGAAGGGACTTGAGCACAACTCCTATAAGGAGAGGCTGAGGGAACTGGGATTGTTGAGCCTGGAGAAGAGGAGGCTCAGGGGATACCTCCTCACTCTCTGCAACTCCCTGACAGGAGGTTTTAGCCAGGTGGGGGTTGGTCTCTTCTCCCAGGCAGCTATCAGCAAGACAAAAGGGCATGGTCTTAAGCTGTGCCAGGGCAGGTTTAGGTTGGATATTAGGAAGAAATTCTGCCCGGGGAAGTGGTAGATTCTCCATCCCTGGCAGTTTTTAAGATGAGACTGGATGTGGCATCAGTGCCATGGTCTGGTAACCACAGCGGTAGTGTGGATCAAGGGTTGCACCTGATGATCTCTGAGGTCCCTTCCAACCCAGCTGATTCTATGACTTCCCCAGAAAACTGAGCTGTTTGTGGATAGTGCTACTGGTCTTGTAGTACCAGATAGTGCTTGTAATGCTGCATGGCTTTGGGCTGCCAGATGTAGACCAGCTTTTGGATGTGGTGTCAGTATAACCAGTAGATTGTGTGTGTTACTGTTAATAAAATCATAATTCATTGAGTTTTGCAGTAAAAAATGTTTAGTCATCTAGTGAAAGTCCACTTCGGGATATTATGTCCCGCTTTCTAAATCCAACCCCCCCCACTCTGCAGTGTTCAGGCAAGGTGCTCTCCCCTCTTTGTCACTGGATCAACAGTTGCTAAACTGATTGTGATAGAAATGCTAATACCAGTCTGTGAAGATGTTGAGGAGCAAGTAGAATAGGTCCTAATCCTTCTTTTACTAACCAGCTGTCTAATCCCAAGTTTTGTATCCCAAGGCAAGCCCCCGAGTTTATTGTGAACTGTGTTGCTGAACACTCTGCAAAAACTCAAACGTAGCCAGGAGTGTGAAGTCATATAGTGCTTTTATTTTTTTCTAAATGGCACCAGGAAGGAAGGAAAGAAGGAATTAAACTCCCTTGGAAACATGTGGTCTTTTCTGAACTGTTTTCTCACCATCCTTTGTAACTATTAAGTCTGAGGCAGAGCTGCAGCTCTATCATCTAGAAAAGCATTTCTTTGTTTCCATCTTGCTTCTGCTGGAGGGTTTTTATTTGGCATAATACAGCTTTCCACAAGCCACAGAGCACGTGAAACTGCATGAGAATGAAGGGACTCCGGGCTGTGAAATCTTTTTTATTAGTTGTTCTGGGTGGCAGTTCTAGGTCCCCATAGGAAAAGGCAGATTTGTTCTTTATTAACCTGGTGTTCAGACTGCATTGACCCGTATTTAATGGTAAAAAAGAAACTATTTTAATGATTTGAACGAGTTTAAAGTGGGAAGATGATATTTTGTGACTTTTGAATGAGAGAAAGGGGAAGGGCTCTCCATTTAGGTATTCCATGAAGCAAGAGCCAAACCTATCCCTGACTTTGCAGAACCATGACTGAGTGAAAATTCAGCATAGCCAGTTTTGGTTGTGTTTGATTCTCTACAACTACGTGTCTTCAAAATGGAAAGTAATCACAGAAAAAGAAAACAGGAAAAGAATGGAAAAACCCAAATAGTCTAAAGGCATTGCTTGCTTTTGTTTGGTTAGTGGGGTTTTGGTTTTGTTTTTTATTTTTTTCATTTAAGAGGGAAAAATTATTTGTTTTTATACAAAGAGAAACTAAGATCAGTAGGGTAAAACTGAGAAAGAAAAAATTGTAGATAGTACATAATGACCTATTTCCCAGCAATTGAGTTTGTGAGAGTGGAATAAAATCTCAAGTAGGTTGATATTTGTCTTACCTTCTAGGAAGTAAGTAAGGAGTTGAAAGAAAATGAATGGTTACTGCAATTTTCAGAGGGGAGCTGACAGAGGAGAGTGGGCTTTGTTAAGGGTCTGTTGTCTGTGACAACAGGATCTGCATTTGCACATGGATTCTTCTGGCACCGTGGTTCCTGGTCTCCTCCTCAGTGATCCTATTTCTGTTTTTAGTCCAGCTGAGCCCTGTGTCTGGCTGCTTTTGTGGTAGGCCTTCCTTGAGTTTGCTGTGTGTGAGAAGCACGTGCTATTCACCTGCTCTCCATATTTGGGTTCACCTGTTTTATCCCCACTGCACCCTGCTTTGGGTCAAATTGGACTTTCTCACTGTGACATTCCTGTATAATTTAATCCATTCCCCCAGCAGCTCAAGCTGGTGGGAGCAAGATGTAATATATCTGCCCATAGTTCTATTTATGTTTATGGGGGAAAAATATTAGTAGTGCTGTACCTTGTCTTACCTTAGATAATCTTGAACCATTTTGTCTATCTGTTCCTTTACTCTTTATCCACATGTTCTTTGTTTGCTCCTCACTCCTTGCTCCCCTTTGTTGGGACAGGTACCAACAGACCCACGTGGTGACAAACTCTGTGTTTTGGTAGGTGCGACATGAAAACAGGTGTGTTGCTCCTGAGAGATGCCCATGTTTCCACAATGGAAGAGAATATGCCAAGGGAGAGACAGTGACTAAGGACTGCAACACCTGGTGAGCCACTGGAACATCACTTTCCTGTTTTTCTCTTGGGCATCTGACATGTTTCTAATAACACCAAGTATTGTTGGCTTAACAGGTCTCTGTTTCATGGGAACTCAGGTTTTGCAGCACATATTGCACAGACCATCACATTCCCTTTGCATGTTGCATGAAGACCCAGCAAAACTCCTCGTAATATCTAACAACCTGTACCTGGTACCTTACAAATAGGTTGTGTGTCTGTGCAAATCCTCTGTAGGCACTAGCTAGTGGATTTGCTCCTTGATTTTGCAGCACAAGATAACAATATAGGAGCTCCTCTGGGGTGGGAGGAATGGAGTCTGCACTTTGTCACTAAACTTTTCTGTCATGCTTCCCTTTTTTTTTTTTTTTTTTTTTGCTACTTGAGACCCTTCAAATCAGTCCTTTTCAGCCAGAAGCTGCATCAGCAGAAGGGGTGTGATGTGCCAGCTATAATATGATAGATGCCCTTCAGGAAAATATTAAAGATTTAGGCAGAGAAAGAGTTGACCTCTTATATCTCTAAAGAGTGCTCAGCCCATTGATAGATCAGGGGGAAAAAAGAGTGAAACCTCTGATAGCTTAGAAGAAAAAAGTGCTCCATGTCTTTCACCCTTATCCTGTGTGGTCTGTGAAAAGGAATTTATAGGTTCACAAGAAAGTGATGGGCTGTTCAATTTGCATGAAGGGAAGTCCTCAGCACAGCCTTTGGTGAGGTAGAATGTATTTGCCACTCTTGTCTTCTACCTGCACAGCACACTGGCTGCACTGGAGGTGCTTTGCTTTCCGCATGTGTGCGTGGAGGGAATGTTGACTCTCCCCTGCAGAGCTCCAAGAGTCCAAGGTGTAGGACACTGAACCACCAATAGTGTGAAAACTCTGTTTTCCTTGAATTTACACCTCAGAATCTGTCATAAATTCTATCCAAAATGTCCCTGACCAGCTTTGTGGCACCCCAGGAACAATGTTTGTTATTCTCTGCGTGACTGGGTGGAGTTGGATCAGAGAATCACTGTTGAATAGTCTTTTGACTTGAGTTTTGTTTGGTACATTGACCTCTGAGTAACAGTGATTTCAAGTCCTGTGTTCTTAAACTAGTGGTACCACTCCTAACTAATGTAAGTTAGACTTGAATTAAGGTTTTATGTGGAAATTTTGACCTTTCGGTGTTTTGTTTCATTTCTTTCCTTTGTAGCTACATATAACTTTGTGAATCATCCACTGTAATTAAACCTGGGGGAAAGTACGACTTGAAAGGGAGAAAGATGGAGGAGAAGCTGATATTTTGCATAGATACAAGTGTTATAATCTGCTTACATTTTGTATAGGTAAAAGTGACTCAGATGAAAAACAGACACGATGAAAATTTTATTGAAACAAGAAGAGTAAAACTCCTGGGTGTTGTTGTGAAATTTGCAAGATTCTTCGTAATAACCATGCACAGTCCTTCTATTTTCAGTCATTCTTATAATCTTTGATCTTAAAATAGTCATAACCATGCTGCTTCATTCTTGTGACTGCCTGTTGTGACATTTCCTCAAATACATAGAATTTCCTTCAATGTCGGGGTTAAGAAAATGTTAGAAATCAGGCTTTGTCTCATTGATAAAAAGTTCTTCCTCGCATTTTAGGTATTTTTCTTGTATGTGAAAGTAAAATTGGAAATAGGGTCCCTCAAAAATGCCACTAGGGCTTTTTTGAACTATGTGTCTTTGAAAAGTTTCACGATAGTTCTCAGCAAATATCAAGTCAAATGACATTTAGAAAGCGATATAGGAAATTACTATTGCTTTGAGAATTAATAAGAATTGAGAGTCTGCATTTTGGAGGTCAGATCTTCCTTTCCTTTTGTTTTTGCTTTTTGTACTGCTGTTGCAGGAGTTCTCATTCTCACTTGTTCTTAGCCAGATGTGAACACCTGCAAACGCAATATATGAGCCAGAGGTGTCAGATTTGGCGTTTACATCCAGCTTGACATATGGGAGGCCCTAATTCATGAACAACGGAATGTCTCCAGGCCTAAGCCAGTGGCAAAACTTTTGTTATGCAATGTATTGGGAATTCATTGCAGAGCTCAATGAAAGTTTTGGAGTAACACTTAGGAAGCAGCACACAGCAGGAATCTGCTAATCTGAATTTTGCTCCACCACGTACTTTATAATCTGCCCGTGCCCATATATACAAAACCTTGGTCTTGCTCTAACTATTAGCAGAGAATTAATGTCAGAGGGTGTAATAGGTTTCATATTACTGAAGTTTCATTCGTTGAAGAAAATGTATTGCAGAATATTTGTTATAATGTGAAATGTTACCAAGATTAAACAACGCTTGTGTTTGGGTTAAGGCATTACTGGAGAACTCAGTTCAGTGCCTGGTTTTTCTTTGGGTAGCAGTTTGATCTTGGGAAAGTATTTCAGGTGCTTTATCCCTGAGTTTTTATTTCTGTAAAGCACAGATAAAATTCCCCTTTCCCTGCCCTTTCAGAACTTGATTAGAAAATTCCTGGGGCACTGATGGTGTCCATCTGCATTCATAGAGTGTTTAGTAGACGAATGTTTTGCCACCCTCAAGCAAGATATTGATTATTATTTTATTAAAGTTGTATTATTTGATATGGTGTCAGCTGCTGTTCTAACTCCCCGTTGACCTTGGTTTTTATTTTATTTGCTCAGTCTCTTGCTAGTTAGCAAATCAATTTATGTCACTGATCAAAAGCCTTTGGGTGTTCAAGGAAAGATCCCCTTTCATACCTTCAGCTTCTGTAGCAAGGCTTGTGGTCCTTCAGGATATCTCTGGAAAAGGGCAAATAGACAGAGTTGGTGCCCTGTTTTTCTAAAATGGTACTTGAAGCACAGCAGCATATCCCAAATAAAATGTTAATGATATTACAAAATATTACTCCAAAGGAGGCCTGTCCAGGCCACTTTTTGGAATAGGGAGATTCAAAAAGCTCGTATTCCTACATGCAGTTTTTAAGAAACAGAGAATCATATCCCTTATTCACTTAACATTAATGCATAATTTGGATTTATACACCCAATGCTGACATATGCTAATTTATATTGATGAGAGAGCCTCTCATCTGGTGTGTGGTAGTGAGCTCCTGGGTGCAGAAACTGTGGCACTTTCACTTTGCCTAAAGCACCTTGCCTTTTGTTGCTTATTATATACATTGCAATAATGATAATTGTCACTGACTTTTTCTCTCTGTCACAGTGTGTGCCAGGGTCGGAAGTGGGAGTGCACCAAAAATTTGTGTGATGGCACCTGCACTGTTATTGGCACAGCCCATTACTTGACATTTGATGGACTGAAATACAAGTTTCCAGGAAACTGTCTTTATGTATTAGTTCAGGTAAGATCATGTCAAATGCTAAAGCTGCCTGATAATATACAAGGTGTTTTACATCAGGTGAGAAGGCCAATGTTGGGATAAATCACAGTAAAATATTTTAATTAGTGAGCCAGATGGATGGTAGAGGAGAGTAGAGCTTTCAGACTTCAAAGATGACTTGAGAATTTTGAAGATTGCATTTTGTTGTATAGAAATTTAGGTTGTCACGTGTCTAGCTGGCAGCCACAAACCTTATGACAGAAGAGCTGTCCGAACTTCATCTCTAACATGGAATTGTGGATATCCATAAAAAATCAATTTTTCCTCATTCTCCTCTAGACTCTTTATCCTGTTCTAGTGGCTTACTGTCTGGTTGGGACAAGGAATGCTCAGTAAACCTTCCCTAAATTCCCCCAGAACAGAGACTCTGCTCTTTCTCTCCAGCACAGTCACTGTCCTCTTCCATGCACCAGCCCTTTTGGAGTACATTGAAAATATCCACTTCCCTCACAGCAAAGAGGAGAGATGGACCTCACAAAGAAAAGAAAATCAATATATTACAATACATCGTTGCTCCCCAAGAAATAGGTTGGCATTACTGTAATTATTTTTCATGTACAGGTAGAAAAGCATGGGTATCAAACTTTTGACTCAAGACTGTGTAAATTTCTTCCTAATTCTTCTTTCTAACCTAACCTTCTAGATTTGTATTTTAATTTTAGCACTGAACCTGTAGAGTCTTGTAAATCAAACAATATCTGTGTATTCAGGGATGGACCTCATGAATATCAAGGCTAAGGACAAAATAAATGAATATGGGAATACTGGACATGTCAAGATATATCCTATTGGTCAAGATTACACAGGGTGTTATCTGAGGCTTCTGTTTGCTCTAGGTGTTTTTCTCTGTACGTGTTTTTAAAATGTACCATGTTACTGACTCATTGATTTATTTTTTATCTGATAGGATTTCTGCAGGGATGACTCTGGAACATTCAGGATACTCATTGCAAATGAAGGTTGCGGCTTCACTGGAGAAAAGTGCAGCAAAAGAGTTATCCTTCTGTATGGAGGAGGGGAAATAGAGTTGTTTAATGGAAATGTATGTATGCTTCTTTTCTCTTGCTTTCCTTTTTTCTTTTTTTTTGGGAAAAGAATTTCAGATTGTTTAGTAAGATATGAGGCATAAATGACCTCGTGCTCAGGGGTTCTTGATCATAAAATGAAAAGATTAGGAGGATTATAATAACCCATTTTGCTCCAAGAGGTATAATGCCATTTTGGTATTTTTCCTTGATGCCAACAAATTTGTCTCACACAGAATGGTTTGGGTTGGAAGGGACCTTTAAAACCACCTAGTTCCAGCCCCCCTGTTGTGGGCAGGGACACCTTCCCCTAGGCCCCTTCCAGGCATGGGGCAGCCACAACCTCTCTGGACAACCCAGTCACTGACCCATAACTAGTAAAATATCAGACCTAATTTAACAATCTGAAGGACTGATCACACAGTAAAAAAAAAGAAGTCATGGCTCAAATGAGTTGATAATGCAGAATGTTAAATTGCCGGATGGAATATCCAGATGACTGGATTCTTCTTTTTCCTCCCCTTTCCTACCCACAAACACTGAAGAACTGAGCAAGAATCACTTCCATCTCCCATGTCCCTCCACAGAAGGAAACAAGCTTTCCAGAGGGCAGAGTTCACTCAGCTCTTTGCCTTGAGCACTGCAACAATTAAGGCCGTCTGTGTTCGAACACTGCAGAGCTGCAGTGGATTATAGTGTTTCAATCACTCCATTTTCAGAAATCCTGTGCTCTGAACTGGCATCTGGACCAGAGAATTTGCAAGAATGTTCCCAGTGAAATGTGAAACCACTCTGCATTTGCCTTATTTTGAGTTAACAGACAAAGCTGTACCAGGTTTTGAATTTCCTGCAAAGTGCCACTGATCCTTGACAGGAAGACAGAAAACATGCCCATTATTGATAGTGTCTGTGCAGGGCATCTTGGCAGCATATGATCCACGTAGGCTTTGGGATGCTGGAGGAACGAACATAGGACATATTGATTACCCAATTCTTTATTTTTACTGCTTAAGAATTCCCTGCCTGGTTGAGGGTGAGTAGCAGTACAGGGATCGTTCCATCAAGTCAGGCTTTGTCTGAAAGCTTCTTTAGGTGACAGATTTTCAGAAAAACTGTGCTTCCATTTGGACTCCTAAGAAAGGGCCAGAAAAGGCAGGAGGTGATTCAGCATCCAGTGACTCCAGCAACAGAGGGTGTTTGGTTCCTGAGAGAGCCTGTCCTTGCAGGAGCTGGATCTGTATTACTACACTGTCCACACAACCCTACTGAATTTTTAGTTGTCTTTTTAGAGAGTTTAATTCTCAGTGTAACAGTATCTAGAACAAGTTTGCCTAGAAATAACAGCAAACAAAATAGAGATCAAGGGAAAACAACTCTTAGGCAAATTCTCACCCAGTGATGACCTCCTGCACTCTTTTTCCACAAGAATCCTTAAAAGCAAGCCCAGGTATCGACTATTTTTTTTTCCATTAAAATGTTTCCAAATAGCATTGTTTTAAGATGATCTGTTTTGAGAGCAGCTTCTAATTTTAGGTAAATGGGGACTTAATTGAAGTATATATATGTTACAGTTCTGGCTGACATTTACAAAAAAAAATTGTGAAATAATTTCTGCCAAGATTTGTGAAATAAATCTGCCAGTTTGCAAGGTCAAAAGTTGGACTTCATGATTGGGAAAAAAGCCTCCATAAACATAGAAATTTTGTAATTTAGGTCAACCTCCCAGCTCAACTTTGTCCTTTGTTTTTTGCCTGAGTTTGGAAAGACAAAAGCTGCTCTAGAAGCAACCAAGTGACTAGGCTGTGTAGTCATACATGGGCCATAGGAGAAGGTAAAAGAACTTCCACTACCTAAATATTTTTAAGATATTCTCCTCTAAAAACATTGAAGGCCCCCCTTAGGAGATCCATGGAAGATGTGAACTGTCTTCTTTGGGGATAAAAGTTTCTGATGATAACTCAGAGGTGAGGAGAACTGAATTTCATTGCTGAGCTTTTGCCGAATTGAGCAAGAAAGAATAATGGAATAAGGAATATTTCTCCCTCAAACTAGGGAGTGGATGAATAGTTTGTGGGCTCCTCTTTCTCCCTTGATTGTATTGATTGAAACTTTTCATCTACTTCTTTCACAATTAAGCAGTTAATGCATTAATGGTGCTTAAAGTAACAGCTGTGCCAGACTTTTCTTTCCAAATGTGGTTAATAATTCTATTAGAGTACCCATTGAAAGGGGATTATGGTGTGAAAGAAAGTGTTTTAAATTAATCTCTTAAATTCTTAGAAGCTGGAGGCAGTGAAGTTGCAGCCAGATGGAAGAGAAATAGTCACAGGGGAAGGGAAAGCGATGGAAAAATGAAGATACGCTGAAAGGAATCTCTCTGGATGTAGATCTCTCTTGGTGTAGAGTTGGGAAGAAAGTTCTTCCTGACTTCAAGATCAGACTCTGGTCCTTTAGAAGCCACTGATGCATGTGGTTTTTCTAGTTCCTATTAAACTCAAACCTAACCAGTCCCTTGGTTGTTGCCAGCCCTCAGGAGCACAGAATTAGTTTCCTAAAAATATGAAATAAAAAACAAAAACCAAAAAAACCCCAAAAACTAAAAACCAACACATAATTATTCAGTGAACCATTGACCAAATACTAAATTGATCATTAATTAGGAATACCCTGTCTTCTTTATCAGCTCTCACTGCTCTGTGTGTCAGTATTTGTGGTGAGTGTATGTTATATTCTGGGAGCATGAGGGACCACATCCAAAAATTATAGAAATGGGATGAGAAATACTGCACTTGTATCCCAATTTTCTGTTTTACTCTGGAGCATCTGGATAGTGTGTGGGAACTCTCTAGAGAACAGCATGTTTGAAAGTACCTGTTGACCTATGAGCACGTGTTCCACTGGGACTTGAAATAGTAACTAGAGCCACTGTTGATAGCACAATGTGTTTCTCTTGCTCAGGTGAACATCAAGATACCTCCTAATGATGAAAATAATTTAGAAGTCATGAAGTCTGGCCGTTATTACATCATTTTACTGGGTAAGAGCATCAGTGTGACCTGGGATCTGGCCATGGGAGTCTCTGTTATCTTAAAAGGCAATTTCAAAGTAAGTGTTTTTTGTTTTTCTTCTTATTCTCGCTAAAGAATGCCCTTACCCTCTCTCTGGGGAACAGCATTCTTTTTTTAATGCAGACTTGCTGATAGATTTCCTGGAGTATTAGGCACTTGCTTGAAAATAAAGGCTTTTCTTTGGTAATACCATTAGACTGCCCTGCTTTCCTGGTAGTTCAATTGTGAGGTGTAAATCCTGGCTCATTGGAGATGAGCTATGACAGAAAGGCTGAATGCTGAGGTGCCTCAGAATAACTGTGCCTTGAGTGATTTCTTCTGTATTCAGGAAGAGCAGTGTAAGGAGCCAGATTCCTGAGGACTCTCATCTCCAGAAATAAAATGGGATTGTAGGGCCATACTCCAAGTACAGCCAGCAGGCACTGCTGATTAGAGTTGGAGACAGTGTGGTCCTACTTTCAGCTAAGCAGAATGGGAACAAGAGCTAAACTTTTCTGTGAAAGACCATGCCTATTTTAGTGGACTTGGCAAGACCCTGGGTAATTCAGCTTTTAAGCCTCATGGCATTAAAGCTGTAGGCTAAAAAGACTTCTCAACAAAACCCTAAGCCAGTGTACAGATGTAAGATTTATGTGTTTTGTGTTTCTTTCCCTGCAAGGATCAAGTGTGTGGTCTTTGTGGAAATTTTGATGGAATCCAAAACAATGATTTGACCAGCAGCAGTGAGCATCTTGAAGTAGATCCAGTTGACTTTGGGAATTCTTGGAAAGTTAATCCATCCTGTGCTGATGTTGAAAAGGTGAGTTTGAATGAATTGTGAAAACTAATTAATGTGGGTTACAGTATCACTCAGGAGTGGGCAAAGAGGTTTGAAAGGATAAGTAGAAATTAACTCCTTTCCCCATGTTTTTGCCAAATAATGTTATTTCTTGAAATCTGATAGGAGATCAATTAACTTACACAATGCTGCTGTGTTGCCTGGCCTCAGATGAATGTCAAAACAGCCAATCTGTATGGTGTAGGGGCTGTTCATAGAGTTATCCAACCCAGATGCTTGAAATCAAGGTATAACTGGAAATCTCATTTTACAGTTTAACCTGAAGACAACCAGCTGTAAGTTTCAGTCACGGGGAATTCAGATAAAAATTTCGTATTTCCCTATCCAAATTTCTATATCCCAAATCTTAGTTTGTCCATTACAAACAACAGAATACTTAGGTTAATTTCTTTCTATTTGCTTCTCATTCTTTTTCTAAAGAGCATTCAGTTGCTGTTTTAAAGTTGGAGTGGCTTGATCAGAAAGAGCAGGATATTGAGAGGGGACATGAGACTTTATTGCCATCTATGGTTGCATCTGAATTTTGGGGGGGTACCTGCTATCTGGAAGTGTTATCTATGTCCCAGTGCTGGAGATTTCATAGGGTGCTAATTAAATTACACATGAGAGTCTGTGTTCTCTTTTCCAAATACAGAGTTTTGAAAGAATGGAACTGAGTAATAAATTTATATTGAGCTGGCAAATGATAATAATAACCCATAGTATTTCCAAATCAAAAAATGTGAGGAAGCAGCTTGAAGACAACTTGTTCTGACAATTGTAAAATGAAGCATCTCATTCAGCTGATGCTTTTTAAGGCTAAAAACTTTTTCTTGAAAATTTGTCTAAATGGTCAGAGGGGAGGGTGGGAGGAAGAAAAAAAAGCCTTTTTTAGATCTTTTAAGAAAATATTTAAACGGTCAGAAAGTTGAAATGAAACATTTATTCTTGATCACATGAAATCTTTTGGGTTACTTTGCTAATTATGTGCAAGTGTGACATAGCCACAGTGTTGTTGAATGCTGAATGTCACTGTTCATGTGAGTTGGTTGGAGCACAGAGGAATTTGCAATACTGAGGAGTAAGGCTGAGAAGGAGCAGCTTCTCATTTAAGTGTAACACACTTAAGGCACAGGACAGAACCTGTAGAGTGTCACAGTGATAAATGCCATGTCAATGCTAGTGCTCTGTGCTCTTAGATAAATTGAATGGGAGAGAGAGAGAGACTACTGAATCATTCAGCAGTGGCCTTGGATATTGTTTGCTGAAGTCTGATCATATTTTTGAGCCTTGTTGACCTTCTGCAGAGATGTGGATGATCATTTTTCAGGATGAGTGTTTGGTACAGAGTGTCTTACTGTCATCAAAATGTCTAAGTTAAAACTGCAGTGTACAGGTAAGAGCTGGAGAAAATCTAGGAGGTGATCTGCTCTGCTCTGCATTCTGCCATGGCAGGATCTGTGCGGGTTGTACAACGAGTTGAAACTTTACTCAAAGAAACAATTACCTTTGTCATGAAAAATTACTAGTGAGCCTCTTGCTTCAGTTTGAGGAGCACTGAGGTCTTAAAGGCAAGGCTAATGCAATCTCTACTGTCTCTTACAATATTAAGCCCAACCTGGAACAGACCTTGATGTCACCACTGTGTGATGGAAACATAGTGAAGCAGATGATGGTAGAAACATCATGCAGCATTTTGTCTGGAGATCTCTTCAAAGAATGCAAAAAATTTGTGAGTATTGAATCATGTGTTTCACATTCTTCAATTCTGTGTGGTCTGTGCTGACACTGGTTATAGCTAAGGGGAAAGGTGTGGTTGTGCTGACAGCACATGGGACTTGGAGGAGGCTGACTCGTGTTCTCATCTCTCATCCTGTCCTGTAGCTGATGCTTCCTGGGAAAATGCAGAATAGCATGTGGGAGTAAGCTATAGAGTAACTGAGGGAGATTTTACTGTAAAGCCCAGAGGCTGGCACATGAAGTGAAGCATAAGGGTTGAGACTTGAGGGAAGGGGGAGCTGAGCTAATGTAATACCCACGGTGCTGCACAAGAGGGATGGGAATGAGACCTAAAAACATATAAAATTGTTTTATATGGGGAATAGTAAGAGACAACAAACTGCAGTTTATATAGCATCTTTGAGGGTGTGGTCTTGCTGACATCAGGAGCAATATCAGCACTGATTTATGTGGCACCTCAACTCTTGACAAGTGGAGCACCCAAACCATCTGAAGGTTAAATATGTCTACAGGAAGGAGATGAGGGGAATCACTGAGTGTACTGTGCTCCATGTTTCTCTTTTGTAGGTGAATCCTGAGCCCTACATAGACATTTGCATGTATGACACTTGTGCTTGTGAATCTATTGGGGACTGTGCCTGTTTCTGTGACACCATCGCATCCTACGCTCATGTCTGTGCACAGAAGGGGGTCGCTGTTCACTGGAGGTCACAGACCCTGTGCCGTAAGTACTGGGTACATGAGGAAGAACTGGGTGAAAAGATTCAGGATTTTGGCTCAGATAAGCTGGTCAGACTTAGCTCTACTTCCACTGATGTCCAGAGAACTTCACCTTAATGGGACCGGGCTGGCAGCTCACGCTGACATTTCCACTCCCTTTTCTATTTCTGTTCAGAGTCGTACCTCAAAACTCCATTCCATCAATTAAAGTATACCATAATGTGTGGTGCAAACAAATCTAGAGACAGAAACGTTCTCTGTAATACATATATATATATGTGTGCGTTAATTAAAGCTTAAAGTTTGTGGAGTTTTTGCATTTGCAGTTATCAAACCCAAATATCTCTAGTCTAGACTCTAGTCTAGTACTTAATTATGTAAAAAAAAGATGCAAGTGTGAAGAAGTGGCCTGCCCTGCATGTAGTAAAAAAATAAATAAATAAAAATTGTTTATAGGTGGAAATATTTGTTTTTCTGGGAATACGTGGTCCACTTTATATGACACTTGGTGTCATAGTTCTGAGAGGCATGGTGAATAAATACTCTGGTTTGATATTTTTTGCCTCTGATTCTTTCCCTGCATAGCACAAAGCTGTGAGGACCTGAACAAAAATGAATTAGACTATCAGTGTGAATGGAGATATAACAGCTGTGGGCCTGCTTGTCCTATAACGTGCCAACACCCACAGCCTTTGGAGTGTCCTCTGCAGTGTGTGGAAGGATGCCACGTACACTGTCCTGCAGGTAAGTCCATCTTTTACTTTACTTAAACAGTTACTTATCTTTTTCTTCTGCTTGACAGGCTTACTGATGTGTTTTCACTACAGTTTCTTACTGCCTAAGTAGCGAGATGGTTGATCATCTTGGTTTGGGTTTGTGAAATGAGCACAGTGTGGGGGAGGGCATGAAGTGGTGCCTAAAAGAGGAGGATGAAACACTGCCAGCAAGAACAAGAGAAGATGGGAACAGGTGGATAGGAAAGGAGGATAGGAGGATTAGGGGCTGTGTGGCAACAGAGATTGTTGGCTATGTGGTTAAAGTAGGGTATGAACTTGTCCTGGACATTGATAAAATACTCTCCTTCAGAGCAGCTATGACAGTGGGGGAAACCCATTGCCTTGATGGGCTTAATACCTCCAAGATGCTCCTGAGAGTGCCCAGCAGGCATCCCCCTGTGAGCCTGAGCTTCCAGCTTAACTGTTCCCAACAACTACCTCGTAGAAAAGGGAAAGGAAAAAAATACAGTAAATATGGGGCAGGGAGAGGAAAGATGGAGTGAAAGAGAAAGAGTGCAAAACAAGAGCCAAAAGGAGAGTGAAAACTCAGATAAATTGTTCCTAAAGACAGAGCAAGAAGACATGAAGGCAAAGAAAAAAGGTATTTTAAGAACCAAAATAACTATTCTGGGCCCTGGTGTCTCTGACCAGAATGAGGTAGGGGATAGGGGGAGAAATAAACAATACACATGTACAAAGGGAAATGCCATTTTCTCCTGTCTTCTCCCCTGTTTTGTTCTAAAGATATGTTCACCTTCCATGTGGTGCTGGCTGTTGCAGGTTATACACCAGGTTAAGTACTTCCAATATCTAAATAAAAGCCATTATGAAGGAAGGAGATACTGCTCTGTGTTGAGCTGGCAGTGGCCATAAAACCAAACACAGTGTTCAGAAGGTTTGAGCCCACCTGAGAAGAGTCAATATGTTTTTAGTGCAATGATTAGTTTTAAAATTCGTGAAAATTGGCATCTTTTTACTGATGTGCTGTTTCGAAACAGGGAAAATACTTGATGAACTGTCCCTGGATTGTGTCAGTCCAGAAGACTGTCCCGTGTGTGCAGTTGGAGATGACAAGATCCCACATGGAAGGAGAGTAGTTTTGAACAGAGATGATCTACAGCGCTGTCAATCTTGGTATGATGGGTTTATGCAGTGAATGTTGAGTGGGATGAAGGGACAGGGGTGAAGTACATCCACATTAATAAGTTTATTGGTGTAAATTTAAATGTATTGCTGACAGGGAAGCTTGGAGCCACTTTTTACATCAATTCCCCTTCACATAGAGCCCAAAGCTGAAGTTTTTCAGTGACAGTAGGGATTATAGGATGTCAGCTGAACTAAAATTCATAAATTCCTTTCAAAAAAGGCCTTTTCCCATGTGTAGGTGGCCCTACTGGCTTCAGATGTTTCACTTCTTTTTGTGCAATGTGTGATTCAACATCAATAAAGTTGTCAGACTCTTTCCCTCTGCCAGCGCTAAAAAATATCCTGCGTATGGCGCAGGGTCCGAATGTGCACTCAGTGTAGAACTTGCTGAGATTATTAGCAGTTGGAATTGTGTACTGTTACTGGAAAACCAATTTCCAGAAGATTTTAAGGCGGTCTGATCCTGCATGCATGCATTTCCAAATGTGATGGAATGCATGGCAGGGGGCAGGGTGCATGGTGCTGTGCACCGAGCAGGATGAGGGCCCTCGGCTGCAGTGCAGCAGAGACTGTTTGTATTCTGTATAATGCCCTGTGGCATATTATGTATTTTCTGGAAGTTTGGCATTCTCCAGATGTCTGGACCCTTGATGGATACTTTCACCAGTCACTTACAATGCTGTGAATACAAGAGATTTTTCCATCCTGTAAATTGATCAGATTTAATGGAAAGTGAGTTGTGAAACCGCAGCAGTTATTAAGCCAAACTAACACCTTAGCTCCAAGTGCTCTGAACCTCACAGAAGCTCTAAATGGGTACAAACTTCCAATTTCCAGTCTCTTGCCAGAGCTCAGGTACGTCCGTGCTATAAACCCAGGGCTTGAGCTCCAAGGCTGATCAATTAAATATATATTTTTTTAACAATATACACAAAGAACCTTGAATTCCATCAAAAGGTCAAAAAAGAGTCTCCATAAATGAGTCTCTGTTCCCTAATTTTTGTAATCCTTAATAATAATTTATCTTAAATGTTGATACACTGGCCACTGCTCACAAAAGATGTCAGAACATTAGGAAAACTTACCTCACTAGGGAAACATCCTTTTGCATAACTGTCACCTAATTTAGATGCCTACACCATCTGTACAAACAATAGAAAATATTGCACAAAAATGAATTTCATAGCAAATATCCAAAGGAAATTGGAAACTAGAAGAGCCTTGTTCATATTAGGATTAAAATAATAAATCTTCTGCTGCTGTATGCTAATGCCAGAAGTAGCTGTGCATTTTGCAATTAGGAAGATACTACAATAAGCCTGAAGAGAACAGAACACCTAAACTAAGAGAACTTAAATGAAGGTGCCATGTGTAAAGTGAAGCATTTTCCTGGAAAATGGCGCCTTCTTCCATTATTGACTCATTTAGTTCGTACATCCTGGGTTTTCTCTGGCAGTGAAAACAAGCATTTTTTGATCCTTGCTCTTTGACAACCTTTCCCTATTCTGTTTCTTGGACTGTCCAGTAAGACAAGGAGAACATATAGACTGACTCTGTTCCACCCTGTGTGTGAGTACAGTCATGTTCTTTGCTCTGATAAGTGAAGCTGATCAGAGGGCTGGAACACCTCTCCTGTGAGGAAAGGCAGAGAGAGTTGGGATTGTTCAGCCTGGAGAGGAGAATTATCCAGGGAGACCTTGATGTGACCTGTCAGTACTTAAAGGGAGCCTATGAGAAAGATGGGGACAAACTTTTTAGCAGAGCCTGCTCTGACAGGACAAGGAGTGACGATTTTAAACTGAGAGAGAGCCAGTTTAGACTGGATATAAGGAAGAAGTTTTTTACAATGAGAGTTGTAAAACGCTGGCATAGGTTGCCCAGAGAGGTAGTAGATACCCCATCCCGGGAAACATTTCAAGTCAGGCTGGATGGGGTTCTGAGGAGCATGATCTGTCGAAGATGGCCCTGCTTTTTGCAGGAGGGTTGGACTAGATGGCTTCTAAGAGTCCCTTCCAGCCCAAATGATTCTATGATTCTAGGAGATAAAGAGAATCGTGCAAGCAGGAATCAGAAGGGCAGAAGTTTTAAAGACTTGCTAAAGGTGGATGAATTATAAACAAGTTCCTGAAAGGTGGAGGGTGACAGAGGTGAAAAAGCTCACAGTGGTACAGAAAGGTGAATAGTGGAAAAGGCAGAGATGGGGGAAAACGAAAATAGGAGCTGATATAGAAAGGGAAAAATGGAGGTGAGTAGAAATATTGGAAATAAACCATTTAATATGAGAAAAGGGACTGAAAGAAATCATGGTAAACAACAGGAAGATAAGAGACATAAAAAACAATGGAGGACAAACATGTGCTAAATGTTGTATTCAGAACAAAATGAAGTCAGGAAAAAACCCCAGGAATTCGGAGCACTTCAGAGGAAGAAAAAAGGCTTAATTTCACCAAGGTTAAAAGCTGGGTAAACCAGGCCCCTGTACAAAATGTGCGGAGTCGTATCAGAGCTAAAACATCTTTCCTACTCTAGGGTTTTACTTTGTGTTGGCTGCCTCCAGTTTGCCTCATGGTTTGCTTCCTTGTGAAGCAAACTGGATTAACCAGTTCAGTCCACCATTAGCTTGTAGGCATCTGTACTGATGCTCGGTGGGTTCCTGGACAGTTTTCAGACATGGATTTTACACATTCTGCCAAAGGCTTATGTAAGGACAAACGTGCATAAACATGTAGGATTTAGCTGTGCAATACCTTGAGGGGAGTTGTGGGGAAATGGGCTGGAGGGGAAAAAAATCCTTCATGTCATACTTTATTTTTGTTGTGCTTTTGAGATATTTAATTGGTTTTGTATGAACATTCTTTTATTATGTGTGGATGATGTGTTATTATAAGCATTATTATTTACAGTTGCTTCCAATTTTCGTAGTCTATGTGAAGGGAAGAACTTAACCTGTGTAGCCTGTGAGCCTGTGGAGAGCACCCTAACACTGACAACACCTATTCCAGAGGAGGATATTGAGCGACCAGCCAGTGAATACTCGTGCAGCAAGATGATGGACTTGGCCTTCCTAATTGATGGCTCCAATAAACTGTCAGAGGAGGACTTTGAACAGCTGAAGTCTTTTGTAATTGGTGTGATGAAGAAACTCCACATCTCCCAAAAGAAGATCCGAGTGTCAGTTCTAGTGTATAGGGGTGGTCCCACAATCTATCTTGGCCTTAAAGACATTAAAACAAATTCCCAGATGAGAAAAATTGTCCAAGGCATAAAATACACTGGTGATAAAGAAGCGTCTGCCTCTGAAGTCCTTAAATACACTGTGTTTCACGTGTTTGGAAAAGCAGAAAGGACCAATGCTGCCAGAATTGCAGTGCTATTTATAGCAAGCAAGTCTTCAGGAAAAGTCCGCAGCATCCTCCAACTAATGAAGAATAGAGATATCGCAGTAATACCTGTGGGGATCGGGCCCCACATCAACGTGGAGCAAGTCAAGTTCATTGAAAGGCAGTCACCACTTAATAGATCCTACCGAGTGAGCAATGTTTTAGAACTAATGGACAGGGGAGATGATCTCATTGATGGTCTGTGTGAACTTGGACCTGAAGAAAGTTCTCTGTTACTGGCTACATCCGCTCCAACAATGTCCGGTGTCCTCCTTCCCCCTTTGGGATCCACAGCCCCATCACCCTCTTCAGCAAAGCCCCCTCCCCAAAAGCTGGATATTGCTTTTCTTGTGGAAGGCTCTGACAATGTGGGGGAGGAAAATTTCAATAAAGTGAAGGAGTTCATTGAGAAGGTGGTCACAGGAATGAATGTGGGATGGGACGATATTCATGTTACAATCATGCAGTATTCAGAGACTGTCACTCTGGAGTATTCCTTTAGGGAAATGCAGTCAAAGGAAAATATTATTGAGAAGGTGAGGGGCATACCCTACCAAGGAGGGAAGGCTACCAACACTGGGAATGCCCTCAATTATATTTCCAAACACACATTTACAACAGCAAATGGGGGCAGGCAAGATGTTCCTCGCTTGGTATATATGGTGTCATCCAGTCCTTCCACAGATGTTATCACACAACCCCCCAGGAGCATAAATGTTATTCCCATAGGCATAACCCCTGGTGCAAATATCCAAGAGCTCAGAAGGATCAGCCAGCCTAATAACCCAATTATCTTGAATAGTTATAACAGACTTATTGAAGAAGCACCTGAATTAGTGCTGCAGTCATGCTGCTCTCACAGACGTTGGGCCGAAATTATAGGTAAAATTGGATGTATTTTCTCTGTAATTTCCTCTTTCCTCTGTCCTATCTCTTCCCTTTACCCCTGAAATTGATGAAATTTGAAGGGCCCCTGTGTCTGTTTTGGTATCTTGTTGTCCAAATGCCAGGGAAGGACTATCTGTCTTCATTGGAGGATGAAGATGTTGCCCCAGTTCAGCAGAACTCTGCACAGACCTACAGTGAGCCTTCTGTAGGCTCAGAATTTCTTGTGTTCTTTTGTCAGTAAAGTACAGTAGTTTTCAAATCAGCTAGAGGAGAAAACCACTTATTCTTCTCTAGTATAATACAAGAATTTACTTTCTGTTTCCTGAAGTCTTCATTGGCTTTTTCTTTTTTTATTGCTTTTTTTTGTTTGTTTGTTTGGGGGTGATGAAGTTATTTTTTGGGTTTTGTTAGTTTGTTTTTGTTTTGTTTGTTGTTGGTTTGTATTGGGGTTTTTTTGTTGTCATTGTTTGTTGTTGGTTTTCGTTTTAGTCCCCTGAGAGTAAAATAAAATTAGTACAAAAGCAGGAATTGAAATACTCATGCATCCCACTGAATATGAATCTCAGGGCTTTCGTTAAAGGGGCATCACTTACTGTTTTAACTGGTCATTATCCTGCTTTGTTTTCCCAAGATACAAATATATCTGCCCTTTCTGCTCCTACCCATAGATTAGCAGATACTACTTCTGCTTATCATGTATAAAATAACCTTTTTCCCTTTTCCTCCACCCCACCCTCAGAGTTGTGCAACAAACCTATGGATGTCATGTTTCTTCTGGATGGAAGTTCCAATATTGGAGCAGCAGAGTTCGAGGAAATGAAAAGCTTTGTGCGGGCATTTATTGAAAGTGTCGTGATCAGTACGTACCTGTCTTTTCACTAAAACACACCAAGATGTTTGGTGTTCTTTTGCTTGTACAGGACAAAGCAGCTCCTCAGCGTAGGTTTTTCAATTTTTATTTTTAAATAACTCGTTCCAATTGAAGTTTATATCGGGGAAATCAGGCTAGTCAAGTTTTTTGCTCAGATACAGTTCAGTTTCCTCCCAAATCAAGCTGTTGTGGTTCAGGTAGATACAGGTTTGACATCCAGTTCTGTGAGTCGTGTGATGAGGAGTAGCTTGGACGTGTGGTGTTGAGCACTTCCATGTAAATACTGTGTGCACCAAGCAGGACAAGGGGTCTCTGTCACAGGATGGAGATTTACTTTAAAAAAAGATTTACTTAAAAAGAAAAGTGAAAATACATGGTTTTGGTTCAGTTCTGAATTGGGTTCAACATACTTGAAAATAATAGCTCAAGTTCAGTTCTGGTCCAAATCAGAATGGGTAATTCAGAGGAGTTTTGCTTCAGGTTTGGTCTGACTGCAAGGTTTTGGTCTTTGTGTGCCACTGTACCAAGTCCATCCACATGGCAAGGGCTACACAGGATCCCTTGTTTTCCCAGTAGCATTTAACAAACCGGGATTATTTTTCTTAATTAGAATTGTACTTTTTCAATTCAGCATTAAACCATTTCCAGGAAGCAACTGCTGTTACTGGTGGTGTTTCTCACTGGTTTTTGACATGTTTGTGTTATACCTGTGCTTCCAAAAGAGGTGATAATTAGAGAGCTCACAGAGGAAAAGTATAGCATTTCTGTATGTGTAGAATAACTTGGATTTTTTAGAGATCCTACATGGAAGACACTCTGATTCTGAAAATTGCATGCATGCATGATATAAAGAAGCAAGACAAGTGAAACAAACACAAACTATACAATAAAGAGGGAATTTCTTTTAGTCCAGATGTCTTCCTTATCTTTGAAGCCTGTAATAACAAGTGTTATATCATTAACAAAAGGACATCAATAAACCAGCTATGAAATACTCCTCCATGAAAAAACTATAAAGTGTAGATGGTAACCAATATTCAATATAGCACTGCAACATTTGGGTAGATGAAATAACAATGATTAACTTCATTCATAAATGTTTTGCAACGAATTGGTAAAGACTAATTGTGGTCTATACATAAATATCTTCAGTACACAGTAGAAGTCCTTCTAAGGCCATGAGGAGAGATACAGCCAATCATTATAAGCAATGTGTTGCCTGGTTCAATTCTGCAAATCTGATATTTTATAACTATCTCTATCAACTCTCAGTTAACAGTTTTATTAATACTTCTTACATAATGTATAATCAGAACCAGGATGTCAGAAGAAAGCAGAACTTGGAATTTCTCTTCATTTGCTTGCGCTGCTCAAGCTCCCTGGGTGCATTGTGTCCCATGCACGTCACTCCAGTGATGTATGACAGAAGGAATTTTGCATGGAATGGTGTCATCCAGGGAGCTTGGCCCACCTGACAAATGGGGCATCAAACTACTGCTTGTGCAAAACAATATGCACATAAAAAAGGTGATGTTTAGACAATTTTAAAATGGAAAAGGAATAATATTGGAGATCAATAAAGTGAAATTCTCCAATCATGGTCAAATTGATTTGGGGTAAAACACTGCATGCTGACTCCTCACAGAAAATCAACGGTTTCCAGCAGCTGTGTATTTTTTTCATATGGGTATTGTTGCATTTTGATCTTTTGATTGAAAATGCAACTTTCACACTCCGATGGAAAAATCACTGTCTAGTTGTGCTTAATGTAAATCACAAACACAAGGTATCCTTTAGATTTATTTTAAGGCATTCATTCATATGCACTGCTTAAAGTGTTTATTTTCTTCTTTCTGCTTCAGGTGATACTTCAGTTCATGTGTCAGTTCTGCAATATGCCAGGGAAAATAATCTAGAAATCTCGTGGAACGTGCCTCAAGAGACTGAAAGGCTCGTAGACATGGTGCAGTCCATTCAACAAAGGGAGCAAGGTCCTACCAGACTAGGTGAGTGATTTTTTGCGTGTTGATGTTCAAGCAAGAAGAGGAAATCCACCACCACTCAGAAATGCTAAATATAGCCTGACCCCAAGCAGCAATTTATGTCAGTGCCATTGTGGTAGTGTTCTGGAGTAGGACTCTTAAGTTGTTTTGTTTTGTTTTTTTTTTTGTTCATTCATACCTTTATTATGTGTATGTTGCTTGTTAAGGTTCAATTTTCTCTATTAAAATGTATTAGTAGGTTACACGAATTATAGTTTATCTTAATGCATTTTGGAAAGAAGCCTTGAAGTAATTCTCAGGATTTGCATTCATTACCTTCCAAGCCAGCAAAACATAATTAAGAAGTAAGGACTTTGATCATTAACCTTTCAGTGCTGATTAATTGATTAGACATTTAGCAGCAGAACTGCTTACACTGACTTCAGTAGCTGCCCTTGCAGATGTTTGTGCTGAGCCAGTCTAACCCACCTGGTTGAAAACCAGGAAAACAGCAGTTATATTCTTTGTGGTTCAGCTCCCCCATCCAGGTTGTTGTGCTTGTTCCACAAGGACTTGGGCTGGCACAAGGACTGGGGATGGTGCCAGGGAGCAAGGATTGCCCAAGGCGGCACCTTAGCTAAGAGTTCCTTGTGAAATGTCATCTTCTGTTCCAGACAACGGAAAAACATGTCCACTTCAATTTTCATGTGCTGAAACATCACACAGATTTCCCACTGGGTCTGTGGAAACTCAGTGCACACACATGTATCAGTTGCAGGGTTCAACAAGAAATTATTCTCCTGCAGCATATCTGATCTTTCACCAGATATACTGAGAATTTTGTTCTTCTGGATCGGAACCACATTTGTTCTGGCAGACACCTAGCATTAGGGTCCTTTAAGAGTCAAGGAATACAGAGATTTTTAGGGTCTTTGGCCTACTTTGGACTGTAAAGAGTTATTGGTCCAGAAAAGTGAGAAATAAAACTTGACTTCCATAGTTCGCAGGAGGATTAGCTATGATTGCTTTCTCAGCCTGGAGAAATAAAAATACCAGATGGCTGATGAGACTTCTATAGGCTCGTTGTGGGATAAGTTGTTGCATACACAGAGATAAGTTTTGTGAAGCCTTCCATGTAATGTGCATAGAAAGGCACTCGGAACTGCAGGATAAACAGAGCAAACATGGCCTTTGGGAAATGAAATGGGAGAGGCAGCCACATGACATCCTCGTTAGTGATTTGTTTATGTCTCATTGGAAAATGCTCAGAGACCGTGATGAGGGATGTGCTATAATGAACCAAAATGGAATAGAGTAGAAGTAGTTCCTCCCAAATGAAGTAATGAAAATAAGTCACTGCGGTCCTGTCCTGCACCTTGAATCCTCCTGGCTGTGTAGGAGACAGGAAAAGTATGGCCATTCATGTCTTTGTGTCTGTCCTTCAGCCTCTGGAAATGCAGAGGCTGCTTGAGAAGTTTAGATGGCTCCGTCAGGATGTTGCAGTTCTTTAGGCAGCTTTGGAAATCTTTTCTAGCCTATGCTTGCTCAGGATTTACCCATCAAAAATGTCATTGCTATTAGACTGGTGATGTTTCTTCTCATTTCCACTGGCCTCCCTATGGTGGAAGCACAATCCAGTGTAATCTTTATTCTGTCTTTGCTGATCCAAATCAGGCTAATTTAGTAAAAAAAACTGTATGTGCAGAGAGCAACTGTAGATTGTTGCCATCAGCAGAAAGTGTTCCCTTTTCTTCATCACTAAATCACAAGGAAACTCCAGAAGAGAGAGAGACCTTTTAGTACAGAGTATTTGAGGGCATAGAGAGACCAGAAAAAAGCAGCCTATACCACAAAGCTTCCCCATGCTTATGCAATGGGGACATTCAATAACATCAGGCAAATTTTGGCTCAAGTAACTTATCAAGAGGAAGCTCTGGGAATATTAAAACATCATGAAATTGTTTTCAACTTCACTTAAGAAACAACTAAAAAAAAAAAGGAAGAATAACTGCAAGAAGAGCTGACTGAATAAGCCTTCATTCAGCTCAAAAAGTGATCTGTGCAAGAGAACTGAGGATCACAAAAATGTGCCTCTGTTCAGCATTCGTTGGTGTTTAGGAGAGTCACAGGGAGCACATTGAGCAATCCCTACAGTAAATACTGCTTAACACTTTATAAAAACATGGCTTTGCTTGCTTATAATGCTAGTAAAAGTCTCTCATTTAGGCTGATGTTTCCCATGCCCACTGTCTGCCTCAGACTCAAAATTTGGACGAAGTGTGGCTCAGCTGTATTAAAAGCATCATCAGGGAAAGAAATGTGTGTTCCCCACCACTAAGAAAAAAAAAAACTTCAGTAGTTTTACTGCAACTTTCAATTATTATTAAAATATTTGATTAGCAGCATTCATCTTTGCTGTCATGATTAAGAAGGTATAAATTGTCTTTTTCTTCTAAACATCACTGTAGTTTAGGAAGCACAGGCCCACCATAGCACTTTTCCTTTTGCAGATGTGTGCCCCAGATGATGTGGTCTATACAGAATTTCCAGAATCTTGCTCCCCATCACCCACCCAAGGCCATGGGTTTGCCAGCAGCTGCTCTGATCGGAGGGCTCCCATTCACTGACAGAGATCTTCTTCACTTGTTTTCCTGCTAGTATTTCTGAGCTGGTGGTGTCAACTGGTTTCTGAAGCCAGCTTGGGGTGCCTACTAATCTCTTGCCTGAGCTAATTTAATTCACTGTCCTCCAGGTTTTTTTACTTGCTTGTATTTTTGCAGTTCATTTCTTACAAGGTTTGTGAGTTGAATGTGCTCCTGGTGAGGCCCGGGATCATCAAAAGCCCTTAGTGGTAAGCAAAATGCAGGATTCGTGATTTCCTGCAGAGACAGGAGAGCAGAAGAGAGGTTTTGGGGCCTTGTAGCCTGCTTCTTTCAGTGTTGGTGAGGTGTTGGACTGAGATTTGTGATGGTCATGAAAAGTTCAGCCATTCTGTTAATTGACATGTGTTAGTGCCAGAATATCAGTGTGCTCAAAACTGACTATCTAAAGCACGGATCTGTGGGATCAGTTTGCAATAGCTAAGTTGTTTCAAAATTAAAATATTCTTCTATTTTCAGTAAAAAATCCCAACTCAGTTTCAAGACCCTAAATTAAGATATCAAGATCAGCTTCAGGATCAGAGCTCTGAGTGACCTGGTCAAGTGAAAGGTGGCCCTGGTTGGAACTAGATGATGCCTAAGGTCCCTTCTGACACAAACCATTCTATGTTTCCATGATTATCATTATGGAGGGTTGCTCCTTATTAGACAAGTCCTTGGTTAAATAGATCCAATCTGGAATATCCACCATTCAGATAGTGTTGGCTGCTTCTGTATCACTTCGAGTTCTGAGGAACCATTTCTTTTTTGTTTCTTTACCAGGCAGCTTTCAGGACTTGTGGATGATTAAGGTCTCTTGCAGTACTTTTTCTTTTTTGGTCAAGATGTTGCAGAAATGTGCAACATTAGTGCCACTTAAGGCACTAATTCGCAAGTTCCCAGCAGGAACCTCCATCCAACTGGAATCCCTTGTCTGTCACAACTCCCAGACCCTCATGGGGGGGCTTTACATTTCATTCCTCCTTTCAGACAAAATTAAAGAGAATAATTGCAAACATTACTCTTAGGAAGTTTGTGCTTTCCCTGAGGTGTCCACCAAACAGACACGTGTCTGTGTGTTCCAGATTGGCTTATTCTGGGATGAAGCTTCATTTTTACTTCTTGGATATATTTCATACATTTCTTGGGCACCTTGTGCTCTTTCAAATCATTCCATGGTGTTCATAGCTGCTGCCAGTCTAATATCTGTGATTCAGATTAGCATGCCTTTTTACACATTTTTCCTCCTCCATCCAAATCATTAATGAAACTGTTCAATAAGGCAGAATCTGGTGTAATTCCCTGTAGACTCCCAGTAAACACCTCCAACCCTACTCAATAGCAGATTGTCTTTTATCATTAAGCTTGTTTATGTCCATTTAACCAGCTTGCAGTCTTCGGTTCGTGTAGAAGTTTCTGCATTCTGAATTATTACTTCAGAATACAATTCTGGCTTAAAAGTCCATCAGGTGATTAAAAAAAAAATTAGGAAAAAATTATTTAGCTAATTAGCCCTTATTAAATAGTCTCGTTGAATTCAATCAAAAAAAGGTTCTTACAAAGCCCTTTCTGACTGTCAGAAGTTGAACATCAGATTTTCAGTGTCTTAGCTGAGAGGATCATGGAGTAATGCCATCCCTTCTCCTTTCCCCTCCCCAGCCTTCAGCCTTGTAGGATATCTTCTGTTGGTTTTGCTTTAATGATTGTTCCAAACATGACAATTTTTATACTCTATAGTATCAATAAGGCAGGAGTGTATCAGCACTGGAAGATGGGGAGAGGGTGCTATTCTGTGCTGGCAGCCTTTGGAATGACTGAAATGCCTCTTGATTTAGAAGCACCTTTTTTTAAAGTAGCCCGTATCGATCAACTGCTATTTTGTTTTCTCTTTTTATTTATTTGCATTCTTTCCCTGGACATACCCGATGACTTGGGTCAAGCCCTACTGACTGAGCTGGAAGGGCTCAGTGCTCCTGCAGGCCAGGCCTTTTTGTTCAGTTCTTCAGATAAATGTCTAGATGTGAAATTTGGGAAGGGAGGGTGTGAGCATGTGAGAAGTTAATTGTGGTCATTATGCCTGTCAGGGCCACCACAAGTGTAACAGGTTAGGAGGCAGAAGGAGAAGAGGGGACAAGAAGTCAGGGACAGACAACCAGACACACATTCCCCATAGCATCTGCTGCCTTTGGGAATAGATATTTTATTGTGTGTCACACTGCTCTCAGTTCTGCTGTTCTCCTGCATGCAGTGAATGCTCTTGGCTTTGAGACTTCCTTCTTGATTTCTCATGGGTTGTATGTCTGATGCCTAAAATACATGTGAGTGTAGAAGTAATTTTGCTTCCAAAAGCTGTTTGTTGCCTTTTTTTTTTTTCTTTTGGTAGCACATTGTGTATGTAAGAAACAGAAACCATTTGTAAAAAGAATACATGACAGTAACATAGTTTACTCTTGTATTCAGTATGTGGGAACGTATTGGCTGCTACTCCAGGCTTAGGGTCACAGAGAAAATGCTTAAAAATGTGCAACCAACCCCTAAAGCCCATAACAAACCTCCCATTCAATTCACTGGGGCTTGTATGATACCCCCTGTCAGTGCTGCCAAGGGATGTTTTGTCTGGCACAGGTTGCCCAGAGAAGCTGTGGCTGCCCCATCCCTGGAAGTGTCCAACGCCAGGTTGGATGGGGCTCTGAGCAACCTGGGCTAGTGGAAGGTGTTGGAATGGCAGGGGGTTGGAATGAGATGGGCTTTAAGGTCCCAGACCATTCTATGTTTCTCTCTCTGTTTCTATGCTTTGAACACTCTTTCCGGTCTTAATACAGCCTTGTGTTGGTGTTTATCTCAGTGTAAACATGTTAAATTTCCTTTATTGGTGTGGGAATGTCAGTTTACTGTTGTGTCATAGTAAGGAAATGTTCAAGTTGGTTGGTTCACTAGTGGTGAAGAGTTTTTATTGTAGCCTCTGAGGGATTTGGTATTTCCCTCTGTGGTGAGAAATAGAGATAAACAGCTGAGAAGTGACAGCTTCCAGTTTGGGATGGGGACTTTGAGTCCCTCTAGCAGGACAAAAGTGTTCATTTGATCATGTCTTCAGACACCTGGCTCTTTTCTCGGGAGCTGGCTTCAAAATAAGGGGAGAAATCCGAAGAGTTTTTAGGACACTAAAACAAATTTTCCGTGCATTAAATTGAGTAACTGGTTTTGGGGGACTTTAAAATAATCACTGGTTCTGTTGCAATGGTACTTGATTTCTTTATGAGAAATTATAAAAATAATGGATTTTCCAGTTTACAAGTATGTATAGAAGTTTCTGAAAATTTTCAGAATTAATGTGAGAAAGAGAAAGGGAGCTGGAGCTGCTGGTGACCACACCAACACACAAAAGTCAAAGGGTCATTAAAAAAAACCAAACAGCAAACAGAAATTTCAAGTGCTTGTCAAAAATTGAATGAAAAATCATTTGTGATTCTTACTGTGCAAAAGTTTAACTTAAAATATTTGAAAGTTAAAACCTGAAATACTTTCTTTTTTGTAATTATTTATAGGACAAAAGGGAAATGAGTCAATCTTCTGGCACAGTGACCATCCTGGAGCAATCTCAGGGATTTGGAATATAGTCATAATAATTTTCTGTATTTTGTTTTATCCTCAGTTATTTATAGCTAACCTGCCACTTTGCATCTAACATTCCACCTCTACAGACACAAAACCATTTGTAGCAAGGGTTGTGAGACAGCTGTAGAGGACATGAGTTAATACCTGGAGTTAGTTAATTTTTGTGGTCAGGAATAGTAGCTTGTGAAATGGAATCACCATCACCTCTACAATAATGGTGCTTCAAAATGTGTTTTTTTGCAAGTAGAAAAACATTCAAAATGTTGAGGTTTTCACTGAACAGAAACTCAGAAGCGTTTTTGTTTCATATATAAAATATAATTCAGAATTATAGTGGGAATGAAAATCAAATTATAGGAATGAAATTAATCTACACAGTTGTAAGAACTAAGTAAAAGATAATAACTGCATAGCAAGAAACAGAAGAGAGACGTCCTTTTGTGTTCTTAAATACTGTTGAAAACATTCTGTTGAATTGATTTAAACAAACATGAATCATTCTATTTAAGAAGTTGGGCTTGGGAAAATAGGTGACCTTTTCTAGAGAGGAGATTTATAGTGGAGGTAACGCCACGTGAGAGAGGGAAGCTTATAAAAGGGGAAATTGGTGTGGATCCTATTCCTGCTTTAGGTCCAACAGGGCCTGGCAGCAGTTCCTGGTTGGTCCCAGATCTTTAGTTTTGGGCATCTGTGTGGAGAGATGACACTTGAACATGAGGCTGTGGAGGAAGTAGTGATAATGGGCTAATGGAGAAGTGGCTAGATAAGTTGGAAAGGGGATATGAGGCTATCAAGGACTGTAGGGGTGTATAGGACAACAGGGAAGGGTGGGGGAAGCAACAGTATTTGAGAAGGAAGCCTGACCTGCAAACCAGTGCTGTGGCAAAGGAAACATTTGAGGATTTTTTCAGATACCTCTTCTAGGCTAGATTCTTCCAAGGGGTAAATTCTTCCTAAAACTCTTTTTGAAACCTTGTAGAATATCCAATTGCTGTTGCCATGATACCATAGAATCTCAGAATGATTTGGGTTGGAAGGGACCTTAAGGATCATCTCTTTCCAACACTCCTGCCATGGGCAGGGATGTCACCCACTAGACCAGGTTGCCCAGAGCCCAATCCAGCCTGGCCCTGAACACTTCCAGGGATGGGGCGGCCACAGCTTCTCTGGGCAACCTGTGCCAGGGCCTCCCCACCCTCTGAGTAAAAAATTTCTTCTTCACATCAAATCTAAATCTCTCTTTTTTTAGTTTAAAACCACTCCCCTTCATCCTGTCGCTGTCTGCTCATGCATAAAGTCACTCTCTCTCTTTAGTTTTAAACTCCCTTTAAGTACTGAAAGGCTACAGTGAGGTCTCCCTGGAGTCCTCTCTTCTCCAGGCTGAATAACCCCAGCTCTCTCAGCCTTATCAATAGTCAACATGCTGACTGAGATTCCTAGAGGTTGTCCATGCTTGCAGCACCTTGGGAAAAGGATTTTTGCTTCTGTCACTGAATAAGTTTGGGTGACATGATGCAGAAAGGCAAAGTACCAAGTGCCGAGGTGTGCTGAGGTACACTGAGGGTGTGCTGGTGAATTATCTACGGTCTGACTTCCAGTGTTTTTCAGATATGTTTGTTATTATAAATTGCACAGTGAATTCCTTAGGCAAACCTATTTCTACTCCAGAGTTATTACAGATTACTAAGAGGAACTAGTCTTTTAAAGTGTTTATTGTTCACTGTTCACTGTTTGCCCTGAATGTCACATCAGTCACCCGGTACCATTTTTACTTCCTGACCTGATAACTTTCAAGCCCAAAGGAGCTTTTAAGAAAGCTGCATATCATGATTCCCAGTATAAATATTTGTGCAAATACATGTCTAAATGCAAGTACTAACAAAGTGCTCTCTTGCTGAGGTCATGATTCTCAACAAAAATTTGCCTGAGTGTTCACAGATGTTAAATGAAAGGGCAGCAGCTTCCAATTTAAGCCAGTCTGTGATTTGCTAGCTAAGGTAGAATTTCTTTGCAGGTTTTGTGGGGTCTGGTGTGTTTTTGATTTTTTTTGTTGTTTTTAATATGGACCACCCGGTTAGATTATGGGTTACTCTGAGATTAGACTTCAGAGAAGTTGCTGGTAGTAGGGAGGCAAGGTATGCTTTTCACACCCATACTAAAAGTTGATGAAATTAAAGAAGCAATAGATCTTCACTAGGAGCAAGAGAAACTCGTGTGTACAGCTCGGCATGGTGTGAAGTTGTGCATCAGATCGCCACTGGATGTCACTGTTGCTTGGCAGTTGGGAAATAAGAACATCATCTCTTCAATATGTTCTTTCCTTTAGTAGTTGCCTTTTCCAGAAGTCTTACTGTGGCGTTGCACTGAAGCGAGGAGCATAGCTTTATTCTTGTGGCCAAGGAAAGGTAGTAAAGTTCCCATTACTGCAGAAACTGGGTAGCTGAGGACGGTCCTCCTGTGTTGGGATGTGTAAATAGTACTGGAAGGTTCTTAATAGCTGAGATCTTTCATGTAGCAGCAATAAAGCAGGCATTAAAAGTCCTTTAAGAATCACTATTTTTCAGTACCTACTACTATAACATACTAATAGTAAAGTAAGATTTAGTTTTATAGTCTCATCTGAGTTTTCTATCATATCTCTTATTTATCTCTTCATTTCTTCTCAGGAAATGCCATTGATTTTGTGGTCCAGAATGCAATGTCAGAATCCCACGGGGGCAGACCCAGCGCATCAAAGGTTGCCATAGTCATCGTGTCGGGGAGGTCAGAAGACTCCGTGGAGGCTGCTGCTCTTTCTGCAAGACTCAACAGTAAATCTCCTTTCACTGTCACTATTTTTAAATAGGGTTGTTGCTTTTTAAGTAATGTGCTATAACAAAAGATGGAAAATTAAGACACTGGTATGTTCATGTAAGTTCTGGCCTTACAGATGTTCCAGTAAGAAACAGACATGAACAAAATGTGCCTGATGAAGATGCCTTCGAGTTACTGGTAAATTCAGTACCAGTCTACAGTTTAAGCTGAACAGCTTCCACGGGCTTCCATTAGTGGCATTTCATTTTCCAAAGTACTATGGACAGACGTGGATGACAGGAATGTATCTGATATTATAAATTCAGTACTGTTGTAGGGCAGTGATCCTTGAAAGGTTCACTGTAATAATAATAATAATAATAATATAATTATAATAATTTGAGGTTTTGCTCAGATTCTGCACTGACCTGTACAGGAATATACTTCTACTATCAGTGTGTGCTGCATGATGATTTTTCAAGTTTTCTGTCTGTTCTTTCTGACCTCAGCTTCCTCAGGTGTTCAGCTGAGGAACTTTGACTTACTTTGAAGGTTGCTTTGGGAGCCATTGAATAAGGCGTGGACTACACAGCAACTATCAAGTGTTATTTTTAATTAAATGGTTTGAAAATAATCCAGTTGCCATGTAACTGAAGAAAGAAAGCAATATATTGAGACTTTTTGCATTATAAAGAAAGTGAAGATGTTTTCGTTAAGTCTGCAGCTGCATTTTGTTGACCATGCATGATCTTACTATGCTTGAGATTAATAGAGCTCATCCTAGTTAATGCTGTGATTAGAGCATTACCATATCATCCCTTAGTTGCCTTTAGCCAATGTGGAGGGAATTATGCAAGGAATACGTTACAATTAACCGTTGTAGAAAAACTTTTCTCAGTTCTTTTTTAATTTTCTTTTTAAGAAGCAAATGAAAAAAAGCCCCATAGAATCATACAATCATTTATGTTTGAAAGGACCTTCAAGATCATCAAGTCCAGCTGTTACCCCAGCACTGCCAAGGCCACTGCTACGCCGTGTCCCCAAGTGCCACATCTCCATGCCTTTTAAGTACTTCCAGCGATGATGACTCCACCACTCCCATGAGCAAAGATCTCCTTCTCCTTTGCACTGCCTAATTAAAACCTTTTTCTTCTCTTTTTCTAGGGGTATCCCTTTTTCCAATTGGTGTTGGGAACAGTTATGATGAAGAGCAACTAAGGACTTTGGCTGGGCCATCTGCTGCTACCAGAATCATGAAGCTCCAGGATTTCGAAGATTTATCCACCATGATCACATTGAATAGCGAATTTATCAAAAAAGTGTGCATGGGTAAGTCCAATAGTTGTGGCTGCGTGACTGGAGCAAAACACAAAAATTGAAATGCCCCAACCAGAATGACTTTTCTCATTGTAGAAGTCAACCCAGCGTTCCTTCTCTAGTGTTTTACCAACAATCATCACAAGTGTTAACCTAGACCGCTGTCATCACTTCCATGTGAAACAAAACCTGAGCCTTTAAAGTGTGTAGTCAGTTGGTATTCCAATCAGCCAACTTCCAGCAAGGTTTTTAGAACTGCTTGGACCTGAACTTTTGAGTTGTCACCTTCTTAATAATCGGGGCTGGTCATCAGCTGAAGGACAGCTCAAGCTGTCATGACTGAATGGGACATGCTTCAGAAATGTTAGCTGTGAGTACAGATTTCAAATTGCGTATTTTTCAGACGTGATGAGTATGTCTACAAAAAATTCAGCCCAAGTAGAAGAAAAAAGAAGAAGAAGAAGTAATTGACTTTTCCAGGAAAACTAATACTGGGAAAAAAGGTGTAAAATATTTTAAACAAATATTAATTTATTTATACATGAAAATACTCCTCCTCTAAGGAACCTTGATTCAACACTGACCAGTATTTTACTACTTTTGCCTCCTTGATCTATGTGTATATAGATATTTATTACGCATATTGTTATTTCTATTCCAATAGCATCTTTGTGTTCTCACCACGAACTACTGTCTCACAGTGTTAGTCATTGCACAGGTTTTTACCAGCATTACAAGGGCTTAGTTACATCTCCTTTACAATAAGTGGACTTTTTTGCAGAGCCAAGTACCACTGAGAATGAGGAAGTTGCAGAGCGTTCACAGTCCAGCTTGGAGATATCCGATCGTTCTCCGCCGGGATCACTTCTGGCATTTTAAAATCTCTCCAGAGCATCAAACAGCTGCCATTTTCTAGATTTAAACAGCTGCCATTTTCTTTCTTTTCTTTCAATATAAGCTTTTAAAGATGCATTTCCTCTCTTCACGCTGTAAAATACGCGATTTTTCTTGCTGTAAATTACATTGATCCAAGACATAGGATGGGGAGCAGGAATTTGGAACCACTAACTATTTTCTTATTGCAATCTGTGCTATAACCTATTAGTACTAGAGGTGAGAGCTTTGTATTTTTATGAAAGCTTTTCTAACAGCTCAAAAAACCTTGAATCATAGATATCTAATCTTCAACACCTCAATTTGAAAAATTTAGCTCTTCCTTTTGCTGTTGGCAAAGCCTTTGCTGTGGGGTGGAAAATTATAGTCTTATTTTTTGGTGGGGATTTATTTTCTTCTTTGGATTTTTTTGTTTGTTTTAAGTTTCTTACAATCTGTAAAGCATAATTTTCCCCTCCAGACTCACACAGTTGGATTTCTTGTACGGAGGGAGTCTTGCCTTATGTATGGAAGTGTACCAAAAATAATACTATTAAAAAGGTTTAAAAGATTTCCTAAATGCTTTCAAAATACATTACTTGTCCTGGAAAAGACAGAGCACATAGTGAATATAAGATAGCATAGTATAATATTCTAGAAAGAGTTTGCTAGTCAGTGTTTTAATTTCCTAGACCTGTGGTTATCACGTTGTCATGCCATAGTACCTATATGAGATTGCTTCCCATATATCTCTAGGTGTGTAGTGAGAGCACATAAACATAGAAACTGCAATTCAGTGGGTGCCCTGTGACCATTTAACTGGTTCTATAAAAAAACTGCTCATCACAGTAATGCCTGAATGTAAGGAAGCTGAATTTGAGTGCTCTTATTGCAGCTATTTGCACATTTATGCTGTATTTGTCTGTTGGCATTTAATAAATGTGTGTGTAAATTCTTATCACCTGCTACTTCCTAGAAATATTCTCAGTTCCTCAAATGATTCAGAAGTAAGGCTGGACCTTCACTCAGAGTTAAAGTCAGGATTTTTTAAAGTACCATCTGGGTGGAGCTGTCAGTACCAGAAGTGCTGTAGAATTACAGCTCAGCTGTTGCTCACGGGTTGTTTTGGGATCAGCATCATTGCAAAAGTAAAGAAATGGGAGCAGTAACAAAGTTTATACCTTCTGTGACTTACTCATACACTTTGTACAGAAGCCTGCAGTCTTGAGCTAGGGATTCACACATTCTAACACACACAAATAAACTTACAACCTAAACCATGTTTTTAAATAAGCACTCTGTGTTTTGGTGACCACCACTTAAAAGGCTGGGTGAGGGAGTGAGATGACTAAAATATGTCTTCTTCTCTTTCAGACCCTGTCAGAGAATGTATGGATGAGGATGGAAACAAAAAAAAAGTAAGTGTGTTGCCTGGGTTGTCCATCTGGCTTTCAAGTTGCAAAGTCTGTGCAGGAGCATGAATATCTTTAGAGATAACATGAAAAAAAAAAGTATGGGAAAATATTAAGAATTGTTTTTAGGAGGGAAATATTGCCTTTTGAAGCAGTGGGGTAACTTTGCACACAAAGGAGACACCTCATCTTGCAGTGTTGAATGCTACTGAAGGCAGTGCAGAACCAAAACTTTGATAATGTGCGTCTTCCCTGACAATGAAAAATGCATTTCCTTCTCCTGGTGAAAGAACTTCTGGGACAGCTAAACATGGCCAAAAAAAGGGTGCATGTGTAGGGGGAGGCAACATCATTGTGCAGACCCTGTCCTTCTGCTAAAATTACAAATACTTTGTCCCTGTGGAAATCTTCTAGGAAGATAATTATCGTGTGATAATTATCTCTTTAGGGGAAATAATCTCTCAAGTAATAGAAGCAAAGTTCTCTGTGTTCGTTCGTGGTACAGCTCTTATTGATCCCGAGAAAATGCTCAGAAATGCTTGTAAACCTGTCTGATCTCTCAAAAGTGATCCAGGTCTAAGAAAGCAACGATCTAGATGTTATAAAAGGTTAAGTTTCTTCATCTCAGGTGAAACACCGAGGTTTTTGAGAGTATATGATCCTTTGTGCTTTTAAAAATATTAGCATAAGCTTGTACCATGTTTTCTAGTAGGGGTCAGTTATGAGCTCTAGTCTAGGATTTATCTTGAATTTCTAGTACCTTAAAAATATTCCTTTGATTTTTCCCTTGTGAAGACATGACTGTAAGGAAGGATGTGGCTAATAAAGAAATGCTTATGAATTGTCTAGACACAGGAAATATGTCAAAACTGCCTTACAGGGCTGGCCTCGGTCAGCTGGTGAGAACACAGAAAGGCTTTAGCTAAATCAGGCACTAATAATCTGGAGGCTTCGAGGCTGACAGCCTAAATAAGAAAAAAAAAAACAACCAACAAACAAAAAATAAATTTGAAAAACTTCTTTAGTTAAAACCAAAAAATAATCAGATTATTTGCACGTGTCCAGGCCTCGGGGCTCCTAGAGCAGACGCAGGTATGTGGAGATAGATGCTAGGAAGGCTAAACTTGAATTTCAGACATGTCAGGTTTCATTTTTTTCGGTGATAAACTCAAAGCACAATTTCCGTTCTGGCTAAAATGCTCTTCGAGGAAAACAGGCCGGGCTCCAGTCCTTGGGAAAACAAGCCACACTTTCAAAGGGCAGCCTTTAGGGGGATTTTGTGTTACCTCTTCTGTCAGCCAGAAAAAAATAGGTGTTACAAGGCACTGTGGTGGCCACTGCCTTTTGGAACAGGGTGCTGAGCATCCCTGGGAGCCTCCAGGACACCGTGGGAGTGTCCCGGGGCAGCACCCACACTCTGCAGCCTCTGCTGCCTCACTGGCAGGGAGGTGCCACTGTTCTGTTCCCCTCTTCCAGCAAATTCCACAAATCCACGGGGATGAAGAATCAAGGCTCTTCCCTAATTCAGAAAACACAGGCTTTTACATTGGATTCACAGTATTTCAGGGGTTACTCAGAGTTATTGCAGGAGGCTCAGTTCCCCAGGCGGGATGTCTGTCATGCACCTGGAGATTGTGGGAACTGATCTCGTGCAGTTCGCAAGGAAATCAGAGCACTCAGGATCAAAAATATCAGCCTAAATCCTATCAGTATCATGAACAACATGATTTCTTACTTTTTCTTTTTGGTTTTGTTATTACCTCTACCCTGGAAAGGATTGTTGAAGGAAGATTCATGACTAAGGTCACTGTTAGTAGCAGAAGGATAGCAGATCAAATGTGCTGGGACAGGCCAAAATCCCATCCAGCCCCCTGTATTTTGTGACCAAAAATAGGAGCCAGGGGAGGAATGTAATTAAATATGTGTGAAAATTCCTTGAACTGTCCCAGCCTTGAACAATTTGTGTCTCAGGGACACCCTCAGGTGATAGTGACACCTTTTTATGTTAGATAGGGCTAGATAGTTTTGTCCTCCATGAATTTATTCAGCCATTCTTTGAATCCACGTAAGTTTTTAGTACTCATCAGATCCAGTGGCAGGGAGTTGCAGGAGTGCTAAATACAGGGTGTGCAAAGAGCCACTGGTTTCATATTTGAACTTGCCAGCTGACAGAATATCAGAACAATTATGGTAGATTAAGGTTTTTTGTTAATGTAGTTAATTTTCATCATTAGTCTTGTTATGATGGTGTTCAGCAGGCATAAAGATGATAATAAAAGTGTGGGTACTTGTCTTATAATAGTAGCATTTCATCATGAAGAGATCTTTGATCTTCTGCATTTCTAGTCTATGTATGGCAATAAAAACCACGTTCCTAAACTAGCAGTGTCTGTACCATGGCTTTTCTCGTATAGCTCAGCTCTTGGCTTACAGAACAGACAAACAAACAAATAAACCCCTGACTAAATTAAAAGGTACCGGCTGAGAAAGCTGCTCGAGGTACATGTCTCTCCCTCCTGCAGATGCACAGCAAGGGAAGAGTGTACAAGTCCAGGTCTGTAGGTTCAGAGCTCCCTCAGAGAGGAAGTCTGAGGCTTCCTGCGGTGTCCTGGCAGGCTCACTGCTTTCAGCAGACATCCTTCACTGTTTAGAAACCCCTGATTTTCCTTCCCTTTCTGTCGTGTTTAACTCCTACAATTTCATATCAGTTGGGATTTAGGCTTTCTTTGTCTTCAGAGTCCCTGCATCTTCCTCTGCACCAGGATTCTTGGCTTTTTTGTGATATTTCAACTGGTATTTTCGTTTTACTGTGCTGTGCTTTGCTATTCTTGTCCAGCTCTTAGATGTTTTCCAATAGATGTCCTGTTAAGGAGTGAAATAAAAACAATTAAATATGTATGGAAGCCAGACTTGCACAGCTGTATTTGTACCCTTCCAGGTGCTCCTCTTCTAGTGAGTTGTAGGCGAGACAACTATAATTAAAAAACATTCTATTTCTTCCTATCTAGATACTTTTTCCATACTTAAAGCTCCTCTTGTCACTTTTTTACAGCTTCCTCTAGGCTCACAAGCCTGAAAAGTATTAAGCAACTTTCAGTTGCCTTCTCAAAGTCCTGAAACAGGTCCAGTAAATTAACTTGTATTTAATATGTAATTTTTTTATGGCTGCAAGTCTGACTGTTCTTGTTTAGACTTGATGGAATCACATAGCTCAGAGATACAGAGCAATGTTTTCACAGTGTTATTCTCAGCTTGAACATTCAGTGACAAGACTCATCTGTGAATTATGTTGTTATCTAGTTGTTTTAATCCTTTGCTCTTCTTTTTTATGGGAATGATGGTTAAAGTGAGAAGGACATGATGGGAGATCACCTTCCCCCATAGCAATTTTTTCTTTCCCACGTGTTTCTGCTTGTGGATATCAAGAAATGTTAACCCAGTTCGTAGAACCAATGTCTCACTTGTGCTGGTGTTTCTGGACTCACCTCTGTAGGGATAAGTCTGGGAAGTGCTGTTTCCCACATTTGGGGATATTCTTGGGAATGCAGACCTCAGGGATGAACGCTGTTTTGAAATTCATTGAGCCTATTTATGGAGTATAGAGTTCTGTGGGATTTGGGCCAGAGAGCTCAGCTTTTTGCAGATAGGAATCTTGAGATACTCCAGATTGTGACCACATCTATTTCTCTGTCATTTATTAGTATGTAATCCTGGTACCTTAAAATTTAGACTGGCCTTTAGAAACTAAGAGTATATTTTACATTTAATTTTTAGTTTTACAAGTCCACTACATTTATGCAATAACATTGATATGGTAAAGGAACAAATTCCCCTTGGGAAGGGAGGAACTGTTTTAAAATTTCAGAGTTTCGGATAAAATAATTACAATATTCCATGCCTTTCTAGCTTGGAACAAATATTGTCGATTCCTGCTGTGCCATGACCGTCTGTGGCTTATGAAGACTAAAGGCTTTGAAATTTAAAGCAAAGCTGAGGGCAATTCCTTGTTGACTCTGCTATCCACGCATGCTGTAGGATGGCAAGTGGTGGAGTATCAGACACTTCATTTTGTTGTAGCAAAGCATTTCCTGTTCCAGACTGTTACCTTTGCCTTGGAATTTCAGAGTCTGTTTCTTAGTGTTGCTAATTTCAACTTTCTAATTGTCGTGGAGTCCTTAATACACTGCATTCCTTTATTTAGTTTTCCAAGGATAATTTGAGTCCCAGTCACTGTACTTGTTAACTGTGGGGTTGTGGCACCAGCCAGGCTTTGTGTTTTCCTGCCCCCTGCCCATCTTTTCACTGTTGAATCTCCGTGTCTCCCTACCCAGCCTGGTGATAAATGGACATTACCAGACCAGTGCCACACTGTGACATGCTTTCCAGGAGATTACACAGTTCTGGAGAGCCACCACATTAACTGTGAGAGGATGGCAAAGCCGGTGTGTCACAGCAACCTCCCTGCTGTGAAGGTTGAAGAAACGTGTGGCTGCCGCTGGATGTGTCCCTGTGAGTATCTGTCTTTGCATGTGTTGCCTCTCCTTCCCCATCACTTGAAATGTTTTCTCAGAAATGTGATGCTGAGTGCAGCTGCTCAGCCGTTGTACACATCAAAGGTGGCTGGGATGGGAGGAATTGCTGTTTAATTGCTGTACAGTGATTAACCAGAATAACTAGGAGCATGACAGTTGCCCTGTTGCTGGAATGTCCAGTGCTGTTTGCAAGTTCGGGGCCGCTGTGAGCTTATTTTTTGCATTAGTGGATCTGCGGTGTTTTATCAGAGAATCTCACACTCGATTTCCAAAGCTGTGTGTACTGGGAAGGAGGATGTATGGAAACAAACAGGAATTTACCTTGGCAGGCTGTAAGCAAGTGATTTATTCTTGCTCGACCTCTAGGCTTGAGAGTTTGACCTGACCTCAGTCACACACATGTATTATAGAAACATCAACAAAAAAATGCTCCCTGTCTCCATATAATCTCACACTCTGTGTGATTGGTGCCTTGGCTGGGATGACAGGAACAGAAATTAAGTGTACCCACTCACACTTACAGGGTAAAGATTTTGATCCCTGAACTGTTATACACACAAAATTTTTACACCCCAAGTTTTAGCATTTCCTAAAAGTGTGTTTGATTATCCAAACCCTTTAAATCTAACCTTTCTGTTTTGATATAAGTATTTCAGAAAGGTAGAAAGGCTTGAGTTAGATAGTCTTAAGTATTTTATAATGTTTGAAAGATTATTCTTATGTTACCGACCCATCTTTAATAATTTTCTTGATCCTTACTACATACATAGGATCAACATGAAGGCATTACTTTAGGCATGCAAAATGTGCCTTTATAAAAAATTTCTGAAAAGCTGAAATGAGAATTATCATTTGCACAGTTAACTGATTATCAGGAAAAGACCTATGGTTCACTTGAGATTGTTGGTATTTAGAAGAGCTAACAACTCTTTATGAATTTAATGAGCAACAATACCCAAATATTTTTTTTTCCTAAGGTGGTGCAGAATGTGAGGGGAAAAATAGTAAATTTTCATATGATATAGAAAAAGAGAATTAAAAAAACCCAACCCCATCCAGGTGATTAAAGAACTCCTGGGTCAAGGCCCCTTGTTTCAATGACAACTTAGTGCAACCAGGGTCATGCTGGGTCAACTAAAGCAACATTCATAGCAGGTGGAAAGACTGATTTTGATGCTTTGTGTGCTGAAGTCAGAGCCAAAACCCACAGCAGAATCATGGCAATGCATCTTAAATTGACTTGTGATTCACATATTTAGAGAGCTAAAACATGCTTTCAAGTGATGGCTTGACAGTGTGGGTGATGTGACAAATGGTTTTGTAAAGAGGAAGTACTTGAAAAAGAGTTCTTATGTCACTTAAAAGTTCAGAGAATAGTTCAGGAGTTACACTATAAAGGTGTAACTAGACTATCAAGGTGTAACTAAAGGTATAACTTGCTGAACTAGTTGCAAGCTTTATAGTTTTATAGTAACGTGATTTGCAGTGTGTGACTCATGACTATTGTGTGCTCTTGGGCTACTTTAAAATAAATTGCATTAATGCATTTTGTGCTACGGAATGCCTATGAGAATTTTGAAAGGATTCCCATTATCCTTAGAATTTTTTTTAGATGTCCATGAATAAATAATGGTTGCAAAACATGGTTTTATAGCTTTTTTTATAAACATTGTTGTTTATATATGAACTTAATAATCAGATACAGTAAAATGCCTGAGGATGCTCCAGTGCTCTCAAAGGGATGTATCTCTTGACAACTCAGTGCCCAGCAGTACACAAGATAGACTGGCTTCCCTCCCTCCTCTGAGTTGTTTGCTGTTTTTCCTGGGAAATTAAGTTTGAAGGTCATTGATTAGGAAACAGATTATTCTCAGATCTCAATTAGAAGCCAAGTACTGAATTATTAACAATGATAATTTTCTTCCTTACGTGTTTTGCTGGCATTGCTTTTATTGTCCTTATTATCTTTAGGCAAGAGATTTGAAAACATAGGAGCCAGAAGCATCAGGTTTTGTTTTGGTATTCTTGAGATTATAATTCTCCTTGTTTTCTAGTTTGTGAAGACAAGGAGGTGTTTACAACCTAATGACTGGAACACTGAGCTGTCAGCTGACCATTGGTTTATCCTGTGCATATTATTTCTCTTGCTTTTTTCTTGTTTCCAATTGGGAAAAAAAAAAAAGTCCCCAGGTATTAACTTGGGACATATGTTTGATAGGAGTGAAATAGTGTTATTTGGTTTCAAATGTAATACTACACAGAATAAAATAGAATGCCATAGTTAAGATACAATGCAAAAATTATAAAATTGCGTTATGGTCTTTCTACAAATATGGAAGGGATTTTCCCTGGTTTTTTTTCATGTAATATCTATTACTAAATCATATTCAATGTGAGCAAATTTCAGGCAAAAGGATTTTCTATGGGTTTATCTAAATCTCTTGTAATAGTAATTGTTCCAGACAAAGATATTTCAAAAAAACACCACGTGTGATGAAGTATTTACCAAAATTTCTTGTCTATGATGTGCTGCATCATTTGCAATTCATTACTTTCCTCGCCTTCCCAATTAATTGGTTCCACATGCCCATAATGATTGTGGAGAAATAGTCTTAATTTAAACTAAAGCAAATGCCTCTATGGCTTTCTTTGGTGGTTGTTGTTTATTTACAGGTGTCTGTATGGGAAGTTCGTCTCGACACATTGTCACCTTTGATGGCCTGAATTTTAAGCTGGCTGGCAATTGCTCCTACACCTTGTTTCAAGACATGCAACACGATGTTGAAGTTCTCCTCCATGAAGGACCCTGCAGAGCAGCACCAAAGATGAACTGCATGGACTCCATGGAAGTGAAACATCGTGGTGTATCTGTTCAGCTCTTCAGTAACATGGCAGTAAGCTAAACACAATGAACTGATCTGTGCATTGGCTGCTCATGCTATAGAATCCAGGTTATGAGGACAATTTTTTCCCTTTATCTAATTTCTGAACCCTTTCAGCCTATTTTTAGGCTTCTGAGCAAATGCCTCTTTTCATGATACAGTCGATGTTCCCATAACGAGCCAGACACGTTTTTCCTCTTGTTCTCCACGTTGTGCTGGTGTGACAATGTCAAGAACGTGGGATTTGGCAACATCTCCCTGACATTTCATCCAGAAAGGCAGGGATTATAGACAAGACATTGTGCACTGTGATTCTCCTCTTTTGGCAGAGGTCCTTTATACAATGTTTTTGTCTGGTGAGTGGGAGAGCACTCTGCTCCTCACAAAGCTGTGAATGACTGGCTCACTGAAGAGAGTTGGTTTTTGCCTTGTGTGATTGAGCCTCAGTGTCAGAAGAAAGAGCATCTTAGTATCATTACGTCTGTTTTATGGGCAGAGAAGTATTCGAACCCAATATGACCCATTTTTCAATCTCTGGGTCCTCAGACATAACTTGTCTAACTTGCAAAGATGATCACTTCTGACTCGTGTAGCAAAATAGGGTGGACCAAAACACCTACACCCAGTTCTGCATGATGATGGACAGCCTTGACTTTTCACTGAGGTATTGATGATCAGGGCCTGTAGGCATTATTTGAACTTCATGGCATGAGATTGCTACTCTGTCAATACTTGATGCTCGAGGAGTGCACTTATAGGGGAAAATGTTGAAAGAGTTGTTCATATAATTCACAAAATGAAGGTCAAGTACTTCTGTAGGTTTTCAGACTCAATAGAAAATTTCAGCAAAATTGATTCTTATATCCAGATTCAGTTGGACCTTCAAGTACTTGTGAAGTCAAAATGTGCTTCAACTGTAAATTTGGGTTGATTTTTAACTGCTTGCTAAAACTGATGTGATGACCTTGCCTTTTTTGAAAACAGGTGACTGTTAATGGTGAAAGGGTTCGTATCCCCTACTCTAACTCTTTGTTTGGAGTCACTGTCTATGGAGCAGTAATCCATGAAATCCAGTTCTTCCATCTTGGACATAATCTCACATTTACTCCAATAAACAATGAATTTCTTCTTAAACTTAATTCAAAGAGCTTTTCTTCAGGAACAAAAGGACTTTGTGGTAAGTTTCAAAGGTAGTAGTTTTAACAGCTCCCCACTTGGGCTCGAGCTTCTATTTATTTTATTGTAACTTGTGTGGCTTTGAAGCTGTAAACTCTGTGGCTGAACTGATCCCCCACTGTTGAGGGAGCACTGCAAATCTGTGTAGTTTTTTCTACTATGGCCAGCAGTGTAACAGCTCACTGACTACTGACTCCCAGTAATGCCTTAGAAAGGACAGGTAAGACTGCTCTCGTGTTTTTCTTAGTCATATTTTCAGGGAGATTGGTGGCTTTTTTTGCGCGAGGGTTTAACTTTAGATTGTTGCATATATGTTTATGAGAGGCATGACCTATGCTTGCAGGGAAGGTGAAATGTTTGAGAGGGGGACTACTACCTGGGAGAATTAATTCTATGGTATCCTCAATGATATAATCTATGGTACAGCTTAAACCTCTGTGGCATAACCTGTACCTCAATTAAAAAGGAAATGGGAATGGAGACCATTTTTGTACCTCTATTTGTAATAGGAATGATAAGGAATATAACTGTCCAGTTCTAGACCCTTCAATTTAGGAAGGATATTGAGGGGCTGGAGCGTGTCCAAAGAAGGGCAACAAGGCTGGTGAAGGGACTGGAGCACAAGTCCTATAGGGAGGGGCTGAGGGAGCTGGGGGGACTCAGCCTGGACAAGAGGAGGCTCAGGGGAGACCTCATCACTCTCTACAACTACCTGAAAGGAGGTTGTAGCCAGGTGGGGGTTGGTGTCTTTTCCCAGGAACCAGCAGTTGGAATAGAGGGTGGAGTCTTCAGCTGCACCAGGGGAGGTTTAGGTTGGACATTAGGAAGAAATTCTTTACAGAGAGAGTGATTGGACATTGGAATTGGTTGCCCAGGGAGGTGGTGGAGTCACCATCCCTGGAGGTGTTCCAGAAGAGACTGGATGTGGCACTTGGTGCCATGGTCTGAGTGACAAGGTGGTGTTGAGTCAAAGGTTGGACTCAATGATCTCAGAGGTCTTTTCCAACCTAGCTGATTCTGTGATTCTATGATCATTCATTCCTCTCCCCCTTGGTAGCCACTGAGCCGCCCCAACCAGTGTCATCTGTCCTGTCCCTGTTTTCTCCAGGTTTATTTTATTGCTGACTGTATTCAGACTTTTCCTTTTCCTTTTACTCACCCTCCTACAGGGGTGTGTGACCAGAACCACGTCAACGACTTCACGTTACGCAATGGCTCTGTCACTCCTGACAGCAGTGTGTTTATCCAAGACTGGACAGTGGAAGAGCCAGGGAAGGTCTGTGAGATCCGGAGGGAAGACCGGTGCTCTGAGCACGCCACGAGCCTCTGCCACCTCCTGCTCTCCGATCGGTTTGTGGAGTGCCACAGGATAATCTCCCCCAACATGTTCTACGAGGCCTGCATGGAGAACAGCTGCTATGAGGACGAAGCCTGTGAGATGATAACTTCCTACGCTCACCTCTGCAGGGAGCACGACGTCTGCGTGCACTGGAGAACACCCGAGATCTGTCGTAAGGGTTTTACTCTGCGTTAAAACTGGTGTAGAAATCGTCTCACTGTGTGATGGGGGTGACAGTGACTGTCTTGTCAGTGTAATATTGATTTTTGAAGGCTTTGCAAGAGGGCAGAAGTTCCAGATCACGTTTATCGTACAGGTCGTATTGCAGATCAAATAACTGGTTTGTCATCCACTGAGCTGCATATTGTGGAGAAAGTTGGTAGGCTGCTAACTAGTAAAATGCAAGGCTAGAGAGATAAAAATACTGTGAGAGCTGTGCACAGGTACACACAGCTGTGTGACAGTACCTGACTCTGCAGCCACTGAACCATCGTGGGGCCAGGTTTGGGCTGAGAGCCTGCTCTCATTCTGCCTGTTTTAGCAGCAGATGTCCTTGCTTTGATACAGACATTGGAGGGTCTGAGGTGGCCATGGAAACTCATACTTTGGACTAGTGGAACTGCTTCCCATACCTGTGCATAATGACATGCAATAAGACTTTTCTTTGTAGTTGGTTCATAAAATTCCTTCCATTTCAACCAAAGCCTAAACTTTTGAGAATGTGATGGAAGAGCCAGTGAGATTTTAAGTTTCTGCTACAGGGAGAAACTGGGAAAGGCCACTCTCTGTGGTGTCATTTCTTGCCAGGACATGCCATGCTATGCTGTTTGAACCAGCTGTAATTTGCTCTGCAGATGTGGTTCTCTTTCTGCCTGTGTGTTGCTTGTGTTTTGGAAGTGAAAAGTTTGTGCTGTGAGAAGGGAGCACAGCAGGATGTGAGTCCTGCAAATCACCCAGAACCCAATCAAGACTAGCAAGACAAGCATGCTAGTGCCAAATTCAAACAGTTGTTGCTTTGTATGCCTACTGTCCTAAGTTCTTATAGACAAGTGCTTCTGCTTTATCTTCCTGTTTCTTCTCCTCTCACTGTCTGCAGTGATGGCACTGGACATTCAGATATTCACTCAATACTTCTGGTTCATATGAGTATCTCAGATGGATATGTATGTAGGTATTTTCTTTCCCAACCACCTCCTCATTACTCTGTCTTGATTGTCCCAGTTGGCTTTCACATCTCCTGCCTCTCTAGTTTAGTTGGTTCTTGTTGCTTTGCTTTCTTTCCGTCTTTCTGCCCTAGTACTTTCCATTTCAGAACTGGAGAACCAGGATCCTAATGGCATGATATAATAAAAAATCACTCCATGTTCTGCTTTTGTTCATGTTTTAAACTCAGACTGAGGGAATTATAGGATAGGAAGTCAAGAATGTGAATTTGGTCTGAGCCTCCAGTTAATTTTTAAAATATCTTTCAGGAATAATAGGATATTGAACACAGTCTGTTTGGAGTATAGTCCTAGAAAACAGAGAGAGAATGTTGCCAACCTATATCCAAATTTGGTACTTCAATCAGACTTTGCAAATTGTAACATCCAAAACTGGATGTCAATGGATTACCTTAATAACTCTCTGCATTTTTCAAATTCCCCTCTGGTGCCACAGTGTGTATAGGGATAGACAAAGAGTTGCTCATTTTAACACTAGTTGCATAAAAGTCTTTAGTGTCTTAACAACAGCATCATCATCTTCCTTCAAGCACATGCCTGTGTGCAATTGCCAAAATAAAACTGCCAACATTTGGTTTATACAGATTACATTAATGACTAAATAGTACAGCTTAATCACTCTACCAAAACATGTTTAATAGCAATGGCTTGGTTCTGGGTTACCTTGCTTCCTTCTCTCCAATCCAGTGAGTCCCTGTCATTCTTTTAGCATTTGATCTGGGGTTTTGTCATGCCATATTGGGACATTCCAAGCAGTACAAGACCTTTCTGACTGCTCTGCCTGTATAGGTGAATATACTCTCTGGAATTCAAATATATTCAGCCTGGAAAAGAGAAGACTTCAGGGTGACCTAATTCTGGCCTCCCAGTACCTGAAGGGAGCCCACAAGAAAGATGAAGATGAATGGCTTCAAACTGACAGAGAGTAGGGTTAGATGGTTATTAGGAAGAAATTTTTCCCTGGGAGGGTGGTGAGGCCCTGGCACAGGTTGCCCAGAGAAACTATGGCTGCCCCATCCCTGGAAGTGTCCAAGGCCAGGTTGGATGGGGCTCTGAGCAACCTGGTCTAGTGGAAGGTGTCCCTGCCCATGGAAGGGATTTGGAACTGGATGAGCTTTAAAGTTCCTCTCAACTCCCAGCATTCTATGATTCTATGAAATAATTGGATTAAACATGACTTGAAGGAGGAAAGGGTTAATATTAAATACATTACTTTTCTGTTTCCTTTGGCTGCTAAGTAGGGTGTGTGTAGATAGTTCAGCTGATGAACATTTATTTGGCATCTCAGGTCTTCATTCAGTAATTTTCGTTCAGTGTTTTTTGTCAGGGGACTGAAAAAAAGTTTTATAAACCTCACAGCAGTCACAGACTGGGAAATAAGAAACACTTTTCCTAATTGAAGCTGTAGAGAAAAATAAAGTAGGCTTGAGGGAGTACACAGTATGGAAGCTGCATCCATAGGTTTCTTGAATAGCTGGAGCCTTAATTTTGTGTTTGCTTATAGAGACAATAGTCCCAGTGTTGTGAATGCATCAGTAAAAATTTTAGAAGGACTTAGAGGTGAATGCACGTTTCCTTAATTCAGCTAATTCTGTTAATGTGGCAATTCAGTTAAAAAGAAACAGAAATCTAGCAGGTGCGGTTTTGAAGTACCAAAATGGTTTTCAGCTTTCTTTAGTTTCCTGGGAACACTGTGGCCTATCAAGTTGTTTAAAAAAAAAAAATCAAAAATTTATTCAATGTTTTAGTCTGTCCTGGATGTTTTCTAATCATGCAGTTATCAGTGCTTCTCTAATACACATAAAAGTGGTTCTAAATTCTTATGTGTCTGGCCCAGCGTTGAAAACAAAGTTAGGCAGGATGAGTTGGATGAGCAACTCATCCAAGCCATTGTATCATTGTCAGAGTAAGTCATTTGCTGTTTATTCATGTGGTTTGCTGTAACAGAGGCAAATGCCTTCCATCACTTTCCACTGTGGATTTTGTTAGTTTTAAAAAATGTATTTTCCAGGATGTTAGTGTCTGCAAAGGCTGATGCCCTTCTAAAATCCAAAGAATTCTAAAGAAAACTTGAATGGAAAGATTGATCTGTGTTTCAGATCTCTTTAGATAAAGGTGGTTGGTTTTTTTTCTGTCTTCCTCAGCAATGAAATGTGCCACATACTTGACATATGATCACTGCCACAGAGCCTGCGTGAAGAGCTGTGAGAACAGTACCACAGTCAGTGTCTGCAAGGATTATCCCACAGAAGGCTGCTTCTGTCCAGAGGGACAGGTGATTTTTGGTGACAGCTGTGTTAGTGAAGAAGTCTGCACACAGTGTGTCACTGAAGATGGCACACGCCACCAGGTAACTACATACATGGCAACTTACCTTTGTGAGTGGTTGAGGTTTGTATTTTCACAAGTAAATCTGCCCAATAAGTCTAATCCCCTTTGGATGCTTTATCTTCTATCTCAGTTCCTCATAACCGGCCGGCTGTCTGCCCCTTGTAGCTCCCCTACTGCGAAATTGGCCAGGATGGATATAAAATTCGCAGCTGGGACTGTACAGACCTGGAAAGGCATGACAAATCCATGTGGAGGGAGGTCTGGAGGAAAGAGTGGAGGGATGGCATAACCCCCATTCAGCAGGCTTTTGCCTGTAATGACAATTTAATCATAAATCTGGAACCCTTACTTATAATGTGCTGTGTTGTCTTGGCCAAGTTTACTGAACTCCTCAGGAGGGGCAGCAGAGGGGCAGGCACTGATCTCTGCTCTGTGAGCAGGGACAGGACCCGAGGGAATGGCTGGAGCTGTGTCAGGGGAGGGTTATGTTGGGTATTGGGAAAAGGTTCTTCCCCCAGAGGGTGGTTGGGCACTGAACAGGCTCCCCAGGGCAGTGGGCACAGCACCAAGGCTGTCAGAGCTCAAGGAGTGTTTGGACAATGCTCTCAGGCACAGGGTGGGATTGTTGGGGTGTCTGTGCAGGGCCAGGAGTGGGACTCGATGACCCCTGTGAGTCCTTTCCAACTCAGGATATTCTATGATTCTACAAAATATTTTCAGTATTGATGGGGAGCAGTGAGAACAAGACAACCTTATGTCAAGTCACAGTGGTCTATATCCTTTTTTTTTTTTATGAGAATTATTCCTTTGATGAAATTCATCATTTTAGTTCTTCTGAAAATCCACTTTGCTCAGCTAAGTCAGCCCTCTCTGTGTCAGTGTGGGACTGGGAAGACCTATGGGTGCTGTTGATTCCAGCATCAAACAGAGGGTGTGACAGCCCCTCCCTGTGTCCCCTGTTCCAGGTAACAGGGGTGGTTCCTCTTCACCCCCAACTACTCAGCTCAGGGAGTTTGCACATAAATCAGCCAGTCCTCTGAAACCTACATTTTTGTTACAGGATTTGAAGAAGGGACTCTACTTTCAGTGTTTTATGGGTTTTAGATTCTTAATGAGATTTTTGGATTTTTTTCATGCCCACCAAACCTTTTTGTTTGTTGTCAAAGGCGTAATAGTTTTTTTAACTTAGATCTTCTGTAAAGAACAGAAACCTCTGTGTGTGGATATTTATTCTTTAAGTAAAAAGATAGACTACAAAAAGCTAAATGAATGTATGTATTCTGAATAACTTCATTTTACACATGCAAATTTAGACACACATTTCATTCAGAAAGAATGAAGTATTATGAATATTTACAGTTAAGCTGAAAGGAAGCAGTGGCTGAAACAGCTCTTTTAAATATTTGTTTGCATTGATTAACATAATGAAAAAAGCATCAAACTTGACAGAGTGAACACCTTTCTTTAGGTGCTAGAGTACCATCAGGGGATGCAGTTGACTTAGTGAGGCAAGTGTTCCAGGCCAGAGCTGTGCTGATGCAGCCCCATGTCACAGAATCCCAGAGTGGGTCAGGTTGGAAAGGATCACAGTGGGTCATCTGGTCCCACCTCCCTGCTCCAGCAGGGTCATCCCAGAGCACATGGCACAGGATTGTGTCCAGACAGCTCTGGAATATCCCCAGTGAGGGAGACTCCACACCCTCTCTGGGCAATCTGTTCAGTGCTCGGTCACTGCACAGCAAAGAAGTTCTTCCTCATGTCCAGCTGGAACTTCCTGGGCATCAGTTCCTGCCCGTGGCCTCTTGTCTCATTGCTGGGCACCCCTGAGTCCATCCTCTGTCCCCTCCCTGCAGACAGTGACACACATGGATGAGGTCCCCTCTCAGTGTCTCCTCTGGAGGCTGAACAGCCCCAGCTCCCTCAGCCTTTCCTCCTCAGGGAGATGCTCCAGTCCCTGAATCATCTCTGCAACCTCTGCTGGACCCACTGCAGGAGCTCCATGTTCCTCCTGTCCTGAGGAGCCCAGGACTGGTCACGGCACTCCAGATGTGCCTCACCACGGCTGAGTGGAGGGGCAGGATCACTCCCCTTGACTTGCAAATATAACTAATTCTCTTGAAGGAAAATATGGCTTGCAATGTGTATAATCACTGCTCTAAACACAAATCAGTTGTGCACAATTCCTGGGTGACCCTGACAACTCTATTATTATACCATGATTCTATATGAAACAGTTATTGCAAATGTAGATTAAAGTCTAGAATCTGTGTGCCTGAAATCCCTGAATCCTCAGGAAATGCAGTGCATTTTCCTTTTAAATAATAGTTTCAAGCACTTGTGGAGAAAAGCTCAGTGCACACCTTGGAAATAAATGTCTGCAGTGATACCTACTTGTTGTTGCAGAAGTTCTGAAATTCAGGAGTGGTCCCAGGTCCCTTATTGGGTTTTAACTTCAACAACCTCTCATGTATTCCCCAATGGCCAGGCTCAGGAGCAGCTGCCTGGTGGAGAGCAGGAGGGATCAGCTCACGCAGTTGTTTTGTGTCTCCATCATTGAAGGATTAGTTGTGTGAGCAATACAACTGGCAGTGCAACTGGGGATGGGTCATGATTTCCTTAACCCCCTTCTTTCCCTCTGGGGTTCATTCCTCTGTTCTTTTCTAGCCCAAGTTGTGCCTGGGTTCTCAGTACCAACACTCATAAAGAGCTTTACTAACACTGTACTCTCTTGTAATTTCTTCTGGTAATTAGGGAGAGACTCCTCCTTACTCTGAAGAAAACCTGCATGAAGATCAAACCTGCTGAAAATGTTAGAGCAAATGTCGTGATTCTCTTTCTGAGAGAAAGAGAAAAATAAAATAGCCACAATCTTTACACACACCCACCTGCAAATGTAGGAATTCTCTGTCTGCTGCCTTCTCAGGACTTGTTAAACCCTGAGGCCTGGAGTGTCCTGGCAGAGGGCAGAGTTGTTTTCCCAAGATAGTTTACTGTCAATACATTGATGCAAGCTTTCTTTGACTGGGATATATTTTCTATAGATTAACCAGCCCTATGTGATTTGGTTCCTAAGCTTTGTTAAACCTCTGGTTGGCTTGTTCTAACATGCTTGGCATTTTATCCTTGCCATGTGGTTAACCTTGGAAAAGAAACTGCTTTTTGGACTCCTAGGATGGCTTAAAACATATAAATATCACTGGGTACAGGTGGCAGCATGCTGAGATATTTCCTTTCTTTCTTCTCATCACTCAAGGGCTCAGCAGAGCATTAGTTTTGCTCCAGAGTTTTCTGGATGAACCATTTTCCTTTGTGCCATCCTAACCCAGTTCAGTTGTGCAAATGAACATTATTATCCCATAATACATCTTTTCCCTCTTACCTCCCTATTCACATTGGTGTTAAATGTAGATAGTTCTGGAGAGGCAACTACATCTTCAACATCAATGATTTCCTCTCTCTCATGGGAAGGAGCAGTGGCTGAAAAATCACTTTACTGGCGGTTTCTGAACATGCTTATCACCTCCAGGTAGTCACTACAATGATAGTTTCAGTTTTGGGGTTGCTATAGTGCTTTTCTAGGCTTCAGTCCACTGGAGAATCAAGTGATGACACTCCAAATATTCTTAATTAAAAAAAAAATGCACTGTTTATTTCTCTGTGTTTAAGTATTACTAATTTGGAAAAGCAGACACTTCTATGTATTTCCCAAAATAATAATGTTTCCCTTATTACCCCTGAACGTGCAATCATGGTGTATAATTGCTCTACTGTTACTCACAATAGCCCACAATTGCATGTATAACATCTGAACATTTTTCGTGCTTAAAACAATAGTAATTCCTCATCCCACTCATGCATTCTTTACATCCTTTGCTAAGTTGGTACACTACAGTCATTTCAGAATTATGTGTCTCCTTAGTTTCTTAGTGTTAACAGAGCAACCAGCCAACCCTCCACAGAGGCTTCTGATTTTCCAAGTTACTGTTGCTCACTCTCACACACTCCCATCACTAACATATCAGTGACCAGAATATTTGATTTCTTTCTAACAATCTGTTGGGTTTTTTTCCTGCAGCACATGGAAACATGGATTCCTGCTGATGAGCCCTGCATGATTTGCACGTGTCTTGATAACCAGAAAATAAACTGCACGGTCCGACCTTGCCCAACTCTCAAACGTAAATCCATTTTGTTCTAAGTATGACTGGGCTTGAATTGATGGTTTTGGTGCCCTGGTTTTCTAGTTCTAATCCAAACTTGTTTTATGGATTTTTTTTTTCTCACTCCAGCTGCTCATTGTGGTCCATGTGAAATCCCTCATCTGCGCTGGGGCCCCGGCCAGTGCTGCCCCGAGTATGAGTGTGGTAGGTTCTCATAAACTTTTGGATTCTTCTGTCTGTACTTTTACCAGAGATTCCTAAGGTTTACAATCCTTTTTTTAAAATTTATTTAAATGCTGCATTTTTGAAACCACTGAATGACTGTGTAGTCATCCACATGGAAAAAGAAAGAGCTCCTAAGGATGTGATTCTCCCTTCACTTCCAACTTTGTCCCTCTTTCTGTAACACTTGAGGAAGGGAATGGAGCAATTTGGTTTTGTCTAAGTGACATTAGAATGGTCTTTTTTCAAGTATCTATTTTTGCATGGTCTATATTTGTACATTAAATATAACATTAGAACCTTAATCCCCATAACCCAAGCTTGAACTCTTCTCTAAGCTATTTTGAAAACAAACTCTGACCTATTGAACTCTAATATACTTCATATTTTAGGACAGCAATTGAGTGTAGGAAAAAAAAATTTAATGGGGATGTGCATTTTGTGTGTGGGTCTTGAGAACTGACTAGTCAGGCATGGTCTTAAACACTCTCAATTTCTGTTCTTAGTCTGTGATCTGGTTTCCTGTCATTTGCCTCCTGCCCCTGTCTGTGAGTTTGGCCAGCAGATTGCTCTGACCAACCCAGGAGAATGCAGACCAAATTATACATGTGGTAAGATATTTTTTCTTAGCAGGGAGAGAGACTGGAGCATTGCATTTGAGCAACACTGACAACTTCCTTTAGACATTATTTTTTTCCTTTCTGAAAGGTTTAATTTTGAAGCCAACTGACATGTAATGATTTCACATACTTGAAAGAAGGGTGTTGGCAGTTTCTGAGTACACTTTTGAATTAAGGACTAGAGAAACACTTTGCTCTTGGACATGTGCGCTCTGACCTTTATGCTTATTTTATACATCTTGTTTGTATATGAGACAAGAATATTTTGGCAGGGCAGGAACTTTTCCTGAACCTGCAGCACAGTCTTTGACCTGAGCCTTTTATATCTGTGTTACTACTTAGTCTTTAAGTAGATTTACAACAGCTTGCAGTAGCAATAAGTGCCTTGCTGCCAGAGAACTGTCTTGTTCTCTAGCAGTGCTCTGGAATTCCATGAGTTTGACATGGTACCCACCTTCTCCTGGTAGCCTGCAACAGGGAAGCATGCAGCTCAATTCCAAGACCTTCCTGCCCACCGCATCGGGAGCTGACTGCTACGAAGACCGAGTGCTGTGATAAATATGAGTGTACCTGCAACTGTAGGAACTCGACAGTGAGCTGCCCTCTGGGATATCTCTCCACGTCTCTCACCAATGACTGTGGCTGTGTATCCACCACCTGCGTTCCAGACAGGGTAAGGGAAAAGAAACGTCTTCTCCACAGATGACAGTGTCATTTATACATGGAGTGGCAGCACCAAAGTAAGCCGGTATTAACAAACTGATGAGACTGCTGGAAAATGGTGCCAGGGCACTTTTAATTTACACGTGGCTGAAAGATATACTGATGCTTCTTCTATTACAGTAATTTATTCTGACAGAACCAATCCATTTTTTGTGGCTTTGGAACAACCAAATTTAAAAAAAACCCCAAAAGTATAAACATATATATATAAAAAATACTTACATATATATATAAAATACTTATATATATATATAATACATATATATTTGAGATATATATATATGTACCAAACCATTTGAAACTTAAAGGTCATTCAAACAGGAATTTCAACGGTAATTTTTAGATTTCCAATTTGGTTTGGGATAACAGAGCTACATGTCTTTGCATCACTACAGTTAATATATATTCTTCCAATTTCATACTAAATTTATGGAAATATTTGGTGTACCTTAGACCTAAACTCCTTGTGACTGTCGATTACCTTTGTTACTGCTGGAGGTGTTGTATCTTATAAGAACTATATTCCCACTTTTAAGATTTTGCCAAATTAATACTTCACTCTTTTAAAGCTTCACTAGGGTATATTTTTCTTATTTTGCATACCTTTTATTAAGTTTTTATACTATGTCTACCTTTAAGGTAAGCTTGCTTAGAGGAGAAATTGCAGGGCAAGCGAGCCTTCTCATTAAACTTTAACATAGGGTTACATTTTCTTGCATCTCAGGAGTTCTAGCTTTTTTTTTCCCTGTTTCTAAGTAGTTCATGACCTTGCATAATTCATTTTATGTCTCTGGGACTTACTTGCTATATCTGTGAAAATAAGTGGTGCTCTTCTCTTTGACACCGTGCTGTAAAATGTACTAATAGAAAGTTCAATAGAAGGGATGGCACTGCTTTTTGGGGTAGCTGTGATGGCCTAAGGATACAAGAGAATGAGTGCTTTTAGCCCCAAGTAGGATCTTTCCAGGTCAGATGATTTAGCTGGAAGAAGTTTTGCATGCAAGACTCCTTCTACAGGACTCACTGTTTGGTATCTCTAAATATTGTGTCACATTATACTTACAGGGAAACTGAGTCAGACCCCAGGCAATTCTGCCGGCTGCAGATAAAATTCTCTAGTTTATTCTTTGGAAAACTTCTTTAGATTTTATTTTTCCTTTCCTCAACAGAATGGCCACAGTTTTAAGACCTGTAGCATTTCTAGGGGGTTCAAAGTATTCCATAAAATTTTTAATAGGTTTCACACCTTGAAATGCAGCCTTTTGGAGGCAGCAGTGTGCCCTTACAGCAGCAGTGTGCTCTTTCATGTATCAATTGTTGCATTTAATAGGTGTGTGTGCACAACAACATAATCTACTCCGTTGGAACGACCTGGGAAGATGGTTGCAGGGAATGCTCTTGCACTGGTATGAGGGATGATGTTACGGGACTTCAGATGATGGAATGTCGTGACAAAGTGTGTAACACGTTCTGCTCTCGGGTGAGTAAACAATCTAAACAGTGCTTTAGCCAGCAGAGCCCTGATGGGGATCTGAAATGATTGCTTTAAAACCTGCTTGTTTACAGAGAAACCAGAGAAAAATAGAAAATAAGTGTTGTAGCAACGAAATTATCTTGGGAACGGAGTCTAAGAGGGCCTGAGCATTACTGACTTGATTTTAGTGTTATTGCTTTAGGATCGTATCCTGCTGCCAAGAAAATCAGTGACAAGTTTATTTTGTATTTTGATAAAAGAAAAACTGCATCCTGAAGTGTCTGTCATTTACACCACTTGCACAATAAGTGTTCATGATGCCTGAAGTTCAATTACAAATGTCTGTTCTAGCTCAAGTTCACTTTCTGAAGTTCACATTTCAGATCTGTCTGTTGCTCAGCTCAGCCCATTGTAGCAGTAATAACACCACATGCTGTGGCCTTTATTACGCTCAGACATCTGTTACATGCCATAAAATTCCATGTTTTGGAAGCCTGCAAAGGAAGTATGAGCTGCTCTGTTATATTGACATAGCTAGTCAAGCAGGAACAGACAGATAATTGGTACAAAAAGTTGGTGGAGGAATATGACTTGAGTATTAAGAAAAGGTTTTCACCCAGAGAGTGGTTGAGCACTGGAAAAGACTCCCCAGGGAAGTAGTCATCGCACCAAACCTGTCTAAGAAGTTCAAGGACAACACTCTCAGGCACATGGTGGGATTGTTGGAGCTGTCCTATGCCGGGCCAGGAGTTGGACTTGGTGATCCTTGTGGGTCCCTTCCAAGTCAGAATATTCCATGATTGTATGACTTGAAGCAGCTCCTCCATAGTCTGTGGTCTCATGTGCTCACAATCTGCAGGTTGAGGAGGCTGTGCAGGGTCCATGTGGAGCAACTGTTTGGGGTTCAGAGTATTCTCTGAGGTCTTTTTTGACCCAGGATTTTCCCCATGAGTTTGTCCTTCCTTGAACCATGAACAGAAATACAGAAGCAGCTAATTTGTTTTACTGCCCAGTGCAGAAGCAAAGATGAGCTGGTTAATGCTCTTCAAATCTGAGTTTTAAAAGGTTTGTATAAGGCTACATATTGCATCAGCCCCCACAAAATTCACACAGTTGACCAAGCAACATTTCCAAATGTGTGTTGTAACATCTTTAATAATGTGTCTGGGAGGCAAAGATTGACCTTGGGCGTAGAGCGTTTATGTGCAGCACCTCAAGACTCAATGTTCTGGCAGAAACCTCGAATTGTCTAAGTAGTTTTAAATTATCTTTTAAATTTATTTATGTCTTTTAAACCAGTAAATCATGCACTGAAATTTGACTATGAATTTTTCAGTTAAGCAAACCAATATCTGTACAGCAATTCTCATTTCTGAACTCTATTAAGATAATTGTGCCCTGGTTTTCAAAGAATTTCAAATGCCTTAATGCAACTATATTTCAGTATAATTTAACTTATAGTCTCTGTATCAGAACAAGGCTGGACAGCACATATGTGTGTGTACTTGAGAAGCTATGAACAAGATATAAACTTTTTTTGAATAATATTTTCCTCTGCTATGTCTTAAACGCTGCATCATTCTCTAGGACCAGACAAAAACCCAGTCCATTGAAGAAAAACTAACAAACCACACTAAATGCTTCTGCAAGTGCAGAGTTGGGTGAGAAAGTTCTGAGGTTGCCAAATGCAGTGAAAACATGAGGGTAGATGTGAGAGTTTTCAGCTGTTGCAAGAGAATCCCTTCAGTTTGTTGTTTCTAGTATGGCAATTACTATGAAATACTAGATCTGAAATATCTGGCTGTGTTTCACCTCATAGCCATAACTTTATCAATGATTTGTTATTCAGTAAAATATTGCAGAGCTGCAGTTCCTTGACATTGCAGTATCAAAAAAACCCCCAACCTGTTTAGGAACAAATAAAAAGACTAGGTGGAAATGCTGCCAGTTCTTTTTGGGAATCTGTCATTTCTTCTGCTCCTTTAATGGTATCAAAGTTGTACAGCCAAAACTGTGGCTGTTGGAGTACCTGGATAGCTCAGATTTTTTTTTTTTCCTTTGCTTATTCCAGATTCATGGGTATACGTATCAAGGATAGCAGTAGTGCTGTAATGCAGTTTGAATAGACTTTAAAGCTTATTTTTCAGTGCAGATTAAATGGCATTGAAAGTTGTATTTGCATTAAATACATACTTTAATCATAGATTATTAGTAAGATGACATTTAGGTTCTCTGCTGCTCATGGTCATTAATTTCATTGTCAGGTGTTAAAGTTGTGCAGTATCTTGTATGACTGTGTCCTCTGACTTTTGTGAAAACAGTTTGGAGTTTTTTTGTCTAGCTACACAAAAAGAGGAAAAAAAAACCCCAAAATCCCATAATATGTACTAACTTCTTCATGTTTATGAATGAAAGATGGTACTGTTGTCCTTAGCATGGCAAAACTCAAATAAAATCGTATCTGTAATTTTGGAGTAAGGTAAATAAATACTATGGAAAAAAGATGGATATTTCATTTAAATGAACGAATTTATTGGATAATTTAAAGTATTAGATGATTATGAGAACAATAGAGCATAGGTTTCTGGGGTGAGTGTTTAAGACAAAACCATCTGGCCAAATGTTTGTAAATTAATTAGGTTAGATTTCCAAGCATCTTGATCAATTAACTTAAAATAAAGAATATTTGTGCCTTACATACAAAAGCATAGTGAATGATGGTTATAATATATATTGACTGCAAAAGCTAGGACTTTAATCTCCAGTATTTTAAAGGAATATTCTGCTTTGAAGTAGCATATAAAGCATGGTAGTAAATGGCTTAATAGCGTATATTAAGGGGAGGCCAAAGAAAATAATGTAAAGGGAAGACTGTTTGAATATTAGATGTGCAGAATCTCATTTAAAATCTGTGGAAGTCTCGGGATGTAATTTCAAACATCCTGCTTGCATTTTAAAGCATATTTTGTTATGGGAATTAGGAAATGGTACTTTAATGTTCTAGAGACTTAACTCTGTTTGTAAGTCCTCACCTGTGGTAAATGAGTGCAGCTCCAGGGAAGTCTCCAGAATTGTCCTGGCTCATCACCACTGAAGATTTTGCTTTCAGCATTTCAAGTTGACTTCTATCCATCTCAATGGGTTTTTTCTCAGTTTACTGGTGCCATTTTCATTGTCTTTGGTTCCTCCCAACACTCTCTAGGTACCATCATCTCAATATGTAAAAGGCAAACAGTGGAGCCTTCTTCAAAACGCTATGTTGAGGAATAATTTCTGTTCTTTCCTGCTTTGTTGGCCAACAGGCAGGACAGAGTTTTCTGGCCAAAGCCTTAGCACTCTGGAAGAGATGAACTACGTGTCCTGATCAACACTAGAATAAAGGAGGGAGTTCAAACACAAGGGCTGCCTTGTGGTGCCTCACCCCTTCCTTCCTGGGGCAGGAAAATTGGTTTAGTCCTGTAAAATAAAACTTTTGTTGTTCCTGTGGGCCCAAATTTCCACTGTGTGAGGTGAAAAAGGTGGGATTTTCTAAAGCTGTGAAGGATCTGTGAGTGTGAGGAGTCACTGTCCACCTTATTCCTCAAGTACAGAGAGATGCTCTGCTTTTTAAGGAGCTCATAGGCTGTTGCAGGTGGTTCAAGGGGGTGTATTAGAAGTTCAGCAGGTGCTGAGATTGGGAGCTGTGATCTCCTGTGTTTCTTCCCCTTAGGAAGCAGAGTCCTCAGGTTTTGAACACACCAAGCACCAAAAGGGCCACTCAGGCAGGTTGAACTGTCCAAACCCTACATTAGTACATGAAGGACATGGACCTGCTGAAGCAAGTCCAGAGGAGGCACCAAGATGATCAGAGGGATGGAGCAGCTCTGCTGTGAGGAAAGGCTGAGAGAGTTGGTTTTGTTCAGCCTGGAGAAGAGAAGGCTCTGGGATGACCTAATTGAAGTCTTTCAGTACCTAAAGAGAGCCCACAAGGAAGATGGAGAGAGACTATTTCCAAGGGCCTGGAGTGACAGGACAAGGGGGGAAAGGCTTCAAAGTGACAGAGAGGAGGTTTAGATTGGATATTAGGAAGAAATTCTTCCCTATGAGGGTGGTGAGGCCCTGGCACAGGTTGCCCAGAGAAGCTGTGGCTGCCCCATCCCTGGAAGTGTTGAAGGGCAGGTGGGATGGGGCTCTGAGCAACCTGGTCTAGTGGAAGGTGTCCCTGCCCATGGCAGGGGGCTGGAACAAGATGATCTTTAATGTCCCTTCCAACACAGGCCATTCTATGATTCTGTGATCTTGTCAGTGCCTTAGAGGTGCAAATCACCCCTGGAGTCTGCTGTGTAGCACTTCTTTGCACTTAAGATGTCTCTGTTCAAACCAACTTAGTGAAATTTGGGTCCTGCAGCTGGATTTTGCTTTATTCTAGACACAAACATGTCATGGATTTTTACTTCTCTGAGTTTGCCACACAAATAAAAAGTTGCATGTGATACTTCCAATGCTTCAGACCTGTATTTAGCAGCTAAAAGTAGCATAAAACACAAAACACAACTTTCCCCCCCAAGCTTGGTCAAACTCTGGCATCACATTTTATAATATTATATGAAATACACTTCCATATCAAAGTTCACTGATTACCAAGGTTTGCTAATGTGCTTCATGTTGCAAATCGAGGATGTTTCATGAAGGAAGGGAGCAGTTGGGAATACTTCAGTAATTCAGTTCAAAGGGTTTGACCAAAATAAAATTATGCTTATTTTCATTGGCATTTTTCACATGAACAGTATTTTCTATGGCAGAACATCTTTCTTTCAACTCTGTATTGAAATCAGTGTTATGTTTTGCCCCTTGGAGACTGCTTGGCTATTAAATGTAGAATATATTATTTCTAATTAGAGTAAAGCTCATTGCTTTCTTTCACTTAGATGCTCCAATGTTTAAGTATTTGGTTACTTGTTTCAGGAGATGAATATGTATTAAAAGAGAGAATTGGGATTCCTGTTCTTTCTGTGGTATTTTTTCTTTTTTTTTTTTTTTTTTAAGTTGACCTATTTATAATTTCCCTGAATTCGCAAGATTTTTTTAGTTCTCTGCTCTATGAATGTATCAGAGGTTCTGCTGTTCAATGATAATTTTCATGCTGTTTATTTAATTTTCCATAATTAAGTGTTAGACTTTGATAAGTTACATTATCTCTAGTGTTGCATAGTAGTTTCATTTTATGTTATCTTAATTTCTAGAATTTTTTTAAAATACCTTTTGCAGTTAATGTATGGGCTTATATTGTTTTGGACTTGGCAGTGCTGGGTTAATGGTTCAATTTGATGATCTTAGAGGTCTTTTTCAACTTAAATGATTCTGTGATTGTATGAAAAGATGAAATGATCAATCAAAACTGATCCCTGGACTACATCTGACCAACCTTTTCTCTCTGCTTAAGCACAGGGCAGTCAGATATTTGGATGTGCTCAGACTGAATTCTACCCTTGAATTCTCAGGAGTGGGAAGGGGCGTTCTGAGTACTGATTAATCTCCAAGATACCACAAAAACAATTTTTCCTTTTAATTTTCTTTTATAAAATATGTATTTATATAAATATATTTATATATATAATGTAAAATATTTTTAAATAAAAATAAATCTCATAACTATATATGTGTTGTATGTAAAAACAGTGACTTAAGTGGGCTTGTTTAAACTGGATATATATTCACATGTAGTTTTCTCTCAAAATTTACCTAATAGCAGGGCAATTCTGGCAACTTTAGAGGTGGACTTATTTTTTTTCTTTTGCACTTCTCTGTGGGGCTGTATTATTGGAAAGACTTGGTCTTTACAGCTTGCTAAAAGAAACTACACAAGGCCCACCTGTCAATTGACATGACCTGAGCAAGGACAGCATCTCGAGTTAGTCCATGTAGCTGCAGTGAACGTGTCTTCAAAATACAGATTAGACAGGAACTAATGAGATAAGAATTTCTGCTTCTAACGTTGTGTGCATTTTAATTTATCTCTTCTGACAGGTAATGTTAAAGGTTTAACAGGATGCTGAGCTGGGTCAACCACTTGTAATAGCAATGTGTGGCCTTACAGTTGTTTTTCAAGCTCCCCTTTTCAGAAACTGGTGCTGGCATTAAACATTGAACCCTTTTAGGATCAATCTTCTCATTTGTCTTCTGTTCCTGGATCAGTCAGTCCTTTTCTTTTCTCCTACAGGGATACAAGTATGTTGTCCCAGAAGGGGAGTGCTGTGGGAGGTGCCAGAAGGTTGCCTGTGAGGAGCCGCGGTTTCGGCCTCGGGGGGATGCAGATCCTCCTTTGTATCAGGTGAGGTGCCAATGGTGTGGACACTTCCTCTTCTTGCAGAAACACCTGGGAATTGTTTCATGTTCCACAGAAGGAGGTGAAGAAGACACCAGCTATTTCTTCTACACATCAAGCAGCACTGGGGAACAATGGTTCAAGTGGCGTGTGACTTACCCACTTGATTCTAACAAGTAAACCTTCCCCACCCTTTTCTGGGTAATATGTTTTGTGTAAAATTACTGATTTCAGAAATGGTAGCTTGAAGGAATGTTAGTGGGACATAATGCTGTCAGCTATTTGCTTAAATTATCCCGATTAATTTGTACTGCTCTGTGGACAGCAGGTGGATGAGGTAGTGGAATGCTTGATTTTCACAGTCTTATTCAAATAGGATATCCTATTTGGTACACACTGAAATATCAGGAAATCAATGAGGATAGAAAGGTGAATTATTCTCTGGTTGCTGAAGATGATTGCTGCATGTCAGATCAGACCACAGTGGTCCAGGCCACACTTGTTTTCTCCTCAAAATAACAGTTTATTTTCAGCAATGTCCCTCTTCTCTGAGGATTCAAAGACCCGCCAGGAAGTGAGTGCATGCAACACCCATTTAAAATGCACTGCAAATACTCTACCACTCTGCAAAGCTATTTGGACATTTGTTTTTTTCTTCCCTACAATTTTAATTCCTTCAGTCTATTCAGCACTCTATCCGTAACCCAGCCACTCTGGCAAGCTTTTGCCAGCCTCAGTAGCCTTAAATTGCTTAATCCTGTGTAGAGCTTTGGATTCAACAAAGGCAAGAACAGTAAATTAAATATATTTAAAATAATAGGCCATCCCATATTTTTTTCCTCCAAGTGCTGTTCTTTATAACGTGTCTGTGTCTTTATCTACATCTCACTTTCACATATTTAGTATTAACTTTTTAATTTCTTCTTTGACAAAGGAATCTGCTGCTGTCTTAAAAAACCCCAGACATGTTTAACATATCATTTTGCAGCCTGCCTCTTCCCTGATTTTAACAAGGGCATTTCTTAATATGGATCAATAATTTTCATAAAACAAGTCTTCAGAAGCCCTATTTAATGTCCCACTGTGTTATACTCTGCAGTCTCTTTCTTGCTGTGTCCTCTTTGAAATCTTTTGTCATTAACTGAGAACTAAATATTTAACACACGAGAGGAAAGTGTAGCCTGAGAGCAAAGATGTTTGAATTTACTGCAGTTGAGGGTCTGATTTTCACTTTCACTGTTCTTGAACTGTGTTTGGGATGGTACCAGTGGAGGCATAAAGCTGCAGGGCAGTGACCAGCTCATCCCAGCACTGAACTGTGGCAGCATCTTCTTTCTGATCTGTGGTGATGTCCCTTCCCATAAATAGCACTTGAAGTTCCCATTTTATCTGACCCCATGGGTGATTATGATCAGTAAAACTATCAACAGATCCTGGATCTGGTCTCTTCTACATTTACAAGTGTTTTCAGGTCTGGAGCCTATTGACAAAGCCTTCTTTGGGCTTAGCAGAGCTCATTTGCAGCAGGCTCCAGCAGAAAGAGAGCCAGCTCAGCCACACAGCAATGCAGTGCATCCAGCTACCAGGCAACAAATGCAGATTTAAATCTACTTTGGAGTGCTTTTTACATATGTTATTTGACCTGTCCTTTTATTTTCCACCTCTAGGAATTATTCCTGTAATTCCTATTCTCTACAAACAAAGCAGCTCTATAAAGTGATTGTCATAGTAAGGATTTGTGGAGAACAGGCTGGTCCTGATGCAGTAAATGTGCTTTTGGCAAACCAGCATGCTGGCCGTGGTGGTTTTCTCTCTCTCCAGTGGCACAAACACTGCTGCCTATATTTAATTCTTTTATAATTTCCCATCAGGTCGGCTCAGAGTGGCGATCCCCCTTCAACCGCTGCGTTATCAACTCCTGTGTCCAGGTGAACAATGAGGTTTTTGTGCAGGAAAAGAATGTTTCTTGTGCTCAGATGGATGTGCCTGCCTGCCCAGAGGGAACTGAGCTGCAGTGCAACCAAATAATTGACTGCTGTCCTTCCTGCAGATGTGGTAAGGTTTTGTGTATAACAAATGAATGGTCCTGTGCAGGACCAGGAGTTGGACTCAATGACCCTTGTGGGTCCCTTCCAACTCAGCATTCCTTCCAGCTTCTTCCCAGCTGCTGTTCACTGTCTCCTTTTGAACCATGTGCTGTTGAAGCTCTTTTGCATTGCTTCAGAGACACATACTGGGCTTTGTTTCTGCATTGCTAGGCATTTGAGAGATCTTGAGATGCTTTTGGCCTATGAAGGTTCAAAGCTCTTTCCAGTGCCTGCCAGGAAAAGGGAGTTTGCAGGCAGCCGTGGTGTCCTCCCTGTCTCTGAGATTGTGGCTGTGCATGAGCTGGCCACGTGTGCTGGCAGTCAGCCAGCCCTGGGCTGCACCCAAAGCAGTGTGGGCAGCAGGGTAGGGGGGATTCTGCCCCTCTGCCCCCTCTGGGGAGAACCCCCTGCAGTGCTGCCTCCAGCTCTGGAGCCCACAAGGAAGATGGAGAGAGACTATTTACCATGTAGTTACAGGACAAGGGGGAATGGCTTCAAACAGTGAGAGTAGGTTTAGGTTAGGTATTAGGAAGAAATTCTTCCCTGTGAGGATGGTGAGGCCCTGGCACAGGTTGCCCAGAGAAGCTGTGGTTGCCCCATCACTGGAAGTGTTCCAAGCCAGGCTGGATGGTGCTCTGAGCAACCTGGGATAGTGGTATCCCTGCTCATGACAGGAGGGTTGGAAAAAGATAATCTTTCATCCCTTCCAATGTGCCTATGATTCTGTGATTCCTAGCATAGACTTGGCTCCAAAGTCCAAATCTAAAGATGTGGCTAATTGGCTCAATCTGGGAGGACTCACAGTCATGTTTAGTTGACAACTATGTGTGCAACCACAGAGTGAGGAGGTAGCAGTGGAAGAGGAGAGGATATACACACTCTAACTTGCAGAAAAACTGGGTGCATCTCCTGAGAATGTGAGGCTTGAACTGGAGGGGAAAGTTTACATTGTACCATGTACTTGTTAAAAAATAGCTTAGCAAGGGATATTTTGATGTGGAATTAAGGATAACTGACAAATATTGCTGCCTTTCAAGGTATAATGTAAGAGGGCTCAGATATGTCTCTTTACAGTGAAACTTGGTGTACATTTCTTCAAGTTGGAACTATAATGTCATACCTGTGATTGATTAAATCTTGGTACTGTCATTATAATGGTAATGCTAAATGGAATATTGTCTTCTTTTTCAGTCCCCTTGAATGGTTGTCCTTTGAATGGCACTGTAATTGGGGTAAGATACAATTCCTTTTACTTGTGATGGTAAGAGATTTAGATATATGAATGAGCTTTTGAAGGAAACACACTTGCCAGAATATACACAGAGAGAATAAAGGGCAGCTTTTTTCAGACACAATCTCTGCAAGGGAGACCTTGGAGTAAAAGCAGTGGCAAGGGGCTCAGCGTGTCTGTGTCCAGCTCATGACCCTGTCATGGTCTTCCTATATGACAGTGAGTATTTCTGCAAAATAGGGACAGTAATGTTTCCTTATCTTGAAAGGGTGCTTGAGAAAAGTGCTTAGAAACTGTGATAATCTGCATTATGTAATGGTTTGCAGACTACCAAACACACAGGAAACTATCTGTGAGGGTTAATCTCAGAAATGATCCTTGCCCACTTCAGGGAAGCAAAAACTTCCCATATTCTGTTTAGAGGATAAGGCAGATTAAAAAAGGATGGAGACTTGCTCCACCTGTGTGGAAGGAGAGGTATCCCTCCGTGGCTGTTAGCAGGAACAGGAAAGCTGAGCTTCCTCACTGTTTGACCTCTTTTCCCTTTCAAGATCCCTGCTGATATGCCCTCTGAGGAAATTTTTCCTCAACTGTGTATTTAATGGATAGATTAAGACATGTTTAACCCAGCCCATGGCAGTGGGAATGATGGGAGTTAAGCATCTGATCTCATTTATGCCGAATTTATCTTTGGCGAGCTCTGTCAATTCTCCATTGTTTCCCTAAATCCATATTCTGGCAGCACCTCTGGTGTCAAGGAGCTCTAAATATTCTCATCATCCCCCAGGGAAACAGGTTCTCTTTTAGTCATTTAACCTAACTTTTAGCCTCTGTATTCCTGCTTTGTCAACATATGTCTTCCTTTTTCATTTATTTAAAGGTGAATTTACTCAAATCTCTTTCTATTTTAGAGGAGATATGGCAGGGGAACATTTCTCCATCTATTTCCCTTGGCTTGGATTTTTTTTTCATAGTTTATCAGTATTTTAGAGCTAAAGTCATGTCATCAAGCATCCATCATTCTATGTAGGGATTACTTCCCTGGAGAACTAAATCCAAGGAATAACTCTGCCTTTCTTGTCAGAACACTTGCTTAAAAGTGGTAAAAATCTGAAATAATCTTCTTTTCTTTGATCCTTCTCCTTGTATCCTCTATAGTGTGTTTTTAGAACTAGTTGTGGCTTTCTATAGAGACCGTACTTGTAGGGAATGTCAAGCAGGATAGTAATTCCCAGCTCCTGCCACCTTCTTTGAGGATAAACATAGAATATAAAAATATGGATATATATTCTATATTATTATATATAGAATATAATAAATAGGATAAACATATATATATATAAATTCTGTGTTGCAAACAGTTGTCTCTCCACTTGCATGCTGTTCTTTCATGACCAACTAATTTTTTCCTCTTCCAACAAAACCTCTACCTGATCTGTCAAGTAAAGTCTTTTTTTTTCTTCTCAAGTGTTTTGAAATATTTAAAAATACTTTAAAATAAAGTATAAGCAAATTTTGAAACAAAATGCCACTTTGAAGGTGAAATGAGAGATACCTGTATTTTTGAGACTTCAAAACATTTCTGCTTCTACAGTATTGAAAAAAAAAATTCCTATTTAATCAAATTATCCAAATTTATAATTAAATTTATGAAGTGTTTCAGCTGAACAAAACTACATTTTGATTAATTCTTACTATATTAGAACTTGTCTAAAAGGAATGAACTTTTCAATTAAGCTTCATTTAATGAGATATTATAAGTTAATTCACTGTATGTCTGAAAACTTTCGAGCAGCTGGCGTTACTACAGCTTTGCCTTGTACTATTCTCTGCTCCAGTGACTGGTTCCAGAGTCCTGGTCAGGAAAGATGTGCTGTCCACAGAAGTTTTTACTTCCTGGATTTCAAAACCTTTATTCTGGGTCCTTTAAGAACAGGTTTCAAGTTTCATTTTATATCAAGGGAAAACTTTGCTGCATTAACTCATGCACTGAATAGTTCCAAATTTTGAATCTTTTACTGCCGTGCTGGTAACTGACTGTGTCCTTAATCCCTTTACATTTTTGTCTTATGTCTGGTTACCAATATTATATTCCAGTAATTTGCTGCACTGCATTCACTCTGCTGTTCTTAACAATGCTTTGGGTTTCAACTGCAGAATTCCAAGCAGGTGGCTGTATTTGTATCACTCATCTATGTTCCCAGGCTTTTACTGAGTGGCATTTTTGAGGCAGACCTGAGTAGATTTGGGCTTTATGCAGGTTATTTTGGTTGCAAGGGGTTAGCAGATATTGACATTTCATTTCACATTAGCCAAGAAAACACATGATAGGTGTGTTATATAAAGGAGAAAAGATGTACCAATCCATTATTTCATTCAGTTCTGCCATGCTAAGCAAACTTTGGATCAAGGTAAGACCTGCCCCCTAAAGTTTGAGGCGCTTGTGTGTGAGGATTTCATTTCAACATGTCTCTAGTAATCCCTGTATTCCTGCCTGTAACAGTGATTTTTGATATAAACTCAACTTTATCTATCTATTTTGTATTCATTGGAATGTCAGAACTATTAGGAGATTCGACAAGGATATCAATTATAATATCAGTTGGGGCTTTATAAACCTTTTCTTTGTGGTGTTAAAGCCTGGAGCTGCTGAGGCATTCTTCTAGAAGGCCTGAATTAAGTATGGTTATGGTACTAAACTGAACAAATCCAGCCACAGTTTGAAGCAGGTCAACATGATGAGGGCATCTCCCAGATTTGCAAGGAATCCAGTTACTGACTCCACAATATGTGTACATGTACACGTGCGTGTGGAGCTGCGAACACGTAGAGCAATGCTCGTGTCACTGGGTTGAATGCCACGTGTTCTGCCCTAGGACCATCACTCCGGTGCCTGAATGCTTTCCAGTGTTGAGATGAAACAAAAAATTTGGAGTTTCATATAGTATTTGCTATCCATCTGTTGTGGTTTAGCCCCAGCCACCAACCAAGCTCACTCACTCCTCCTCCAGCGGGGTTGGGAAGAGAACAGGAAGGGTAAAAGTTGGAAAACTCATGGGTTAAGATAAAGATAGTTTAACAAGGAAAGAAAAAGCCATGCAAGCAAAACAAATCAAAACAAGGAATTAATTCACTGCTTCCCATGGGCAGGCAGGTGTTCAGCCATCTCCAGGAAAGCAGGGCTCCATCATGTATAACAGTGACTTGGGAAGACAAACGCCATCACTCCAAACGTCCACACCTTCCTTCATCTTCCCTTCACTTTATATACATAATACCATGTGGTCTGGAATATCCCTTTTGTCATGTGGGATCACCTGTCCTGGCTCTGTCTCCTCCTAGCCTTCCAAGCACCTCCAGCCTCCTCACCAGCATGGCAGCAGGAAAAGCAGAAGAGACCTTGGCTCTGAGCAAGCAATGGCTCACCAACAGCAAAACCAGCTCTATATTATCACCATATACATATATATATGTGTGTGTGTGTGTATGTAAAATATATATCATCTATATTATCACAATGAATTTGTTCATTACAAATCCAAAACACAGCCCCATAGTAGCCACTGGGAAGAAAATTAACTCTACCCCAGCCAAAACCAGCCCACCATCCCTCTCCCATAGCGAAATAGGAGTGTATCCTCATGCCTGTATCCATTGAGGTTTCTTAACGCTCCAGCTTAATGATATTCACTGCAAAAAGTTAAACCAGGAAAGCTGAGTCCCATGCTGAGGCCTCAAGGTGAGATCTCCCCCCACTGGTATTGCCTCTTCCATCATGTTGTATGTGGAGGATCTCTTTTCTAGACCTCCTCAAAACAAGAAAAAAGCCATTACTGTTGCTGGTGCTTTATAGAAAGTGGCTGAGGCCTGAGGGTCTCTGTTGTCCTGGGGCACAGAATAAGAAGGTAGCTAAAATCCATTAATCAGAACATTTGTCCTTGAGGGTATATGTCAGAGTATTGGCTCTAAACTACCCACAAGTGCATTACCTTTACACAATTACTTTATCCAGCTTCTTATTTTTGCTCCATTTGTTCCATGAACATTTACTAGTGTGTAATAATTAAAAAAAGGAATCTAAGGATATGCACAGCATGTAGCATGGGAAGTTCCTGTTCCAAAGGAAGTCAGCAGTGGCATTCTGTTGATTTTTGAAGCACAACTCAAAGTTTTCATAATCTAGCAATATGAAATGTCTGTTTACCTTATTTATTAGCTTTTAGAAGTTCTTTGTGAAAATCTTGAATAGACTTCTCCCACTTTGTCCCTTCAGTGTTAGTGGTTTGTTATTTGGGAGTTGAAATGAAAGGCTCTGCACTTGGGCAGAAGAAAGACTTTGTATTTAGAAATCCTTTCAGTGATGGGAATCCAATTACTAACCCCACATCCTTTTGTTTCCCATTTAATGGTTTGGCATTTTTGCTCTACATTTGAAATGTCAGTTTACTTGCTTTGAGAAGGTGATGGGATCCAGCAAAAAAGGTGTTGGGGAAGAGCTCAGGGAATTTGCACTGTGGGCCAGCTCAGCCACTGGTTTGCTTGTAACTATGGACAAGTAGGGTTCTTCAATCAGTAATTCTGTTTCTGATTTTGTTTTATTTCATCCTTTCTCAATTTTAAGCTCTTAAACCTTTAGAGATTCCAAGCAGTATTAGTACAAGAACAATAACAAGCAATTTCTGCCCATCATCTGTGGGTTGTGGTGGCTCAAGAATAAAAACTTGTTGGCAAACCAATTCATTACAGTCAAAAAATGAACTGTTGGCAACCACACAGTCAGGACAGCTCATGATAAGATCTTCCTCATGACTTTCAAGGATTCCTTTCTTGCTTGCTAGCTTTGTAAGCAACAGAGTAAGAAATGCTGGTGCCATTTCTCAGATTAAGAACTTCTAAAGGGCTTTATTGAAAAATAGCCTTGTGCTATGCTGCTTGTTCTGGAATTAGAGATGCAAAAGTTTGGGTCTCTGGAAACTGGGGGGCATTGGTTTTCTTGTTTGTCTAGCAAAGAGTTACAATGCAAGATTTAATGAAAGAGATATTTAATGAAAGAGATTTATCCTAGATAAAATGGCTTGTTTATTTGAGTTTTGCTGAAGAGACAGTCACTCACTGACAAACTGGTTCTGATGTTTCAGGCTGGGAGGCGCCTGATGGTGGATCAGTGCACAACGTGTGACTGCTACTTCCAGTCAATGCCTCGGAAATACACTCTGAGATGTACAAAAGTGAGCTGCCCACCATGCCCACAGGTAAGTGAGAGCAGTCTGGATGTTCTTATTAAGAACTGTCTGATGAGAAGGTCCTGTTTTCACTGTATACACCAATTTCTGTTTGGTATAACTCTGGGACCTTTTGCCTTTCTTCAGGTTTCTCTGAGAAGTCATGGCTCTGTGTCCTTCTTCCCATGAATTAGATGATATAAGACCAAATCTGATATAAATCCACAGCACAGGAAAGATAACTTTACATGGTTGTCAGCTCCATGGGCACATTTTATTGTGTATTTTGGATTACTTACCTTTAAGGCAGTATAATGTTTGGCAAATCATTTGCAACAGGACCTGCTGTGTCCCCTTTCCTACAGTCTCTCCAGGGACTGGCAGCTCAGCCAGATCTCCATCCTTCAGGGCTTTTCCATGACTATTCCGAATTGTCCAATAGGTGGGCTCACTAGTATTTCTGTCCACTTCCCAGCCATGCCTTAGGTGATTTGAGGTGACTGTCTCCATCAGTTCCACTTGAATTTTTGAAGTCTTTGCTGCTGCTTTGCTGCCATCACCTGCAAGGAATGAGTTTGGCTGGGAAAGCCAAAGGAAAATATCTCCCATTTTTACTTCACTGACCAACTGTGTGAGTGGAGGGCCTGACCAGCTCTGCTAAATCAAATAGTTTTCTCTTTTGACACCAATACCTCAAGTAGAAGGAGACCTGAGCAAGTTGTAGAGGATGGTTTAATATCCCCAAGTCCAAAGAGCACAAACCAGCAGCTAGGTTTCACAGAAAAAGGCTTAAATGCCCCTTCCTCTTCTGCCTTTTCCTGGGTAATGGATGAAGTCCAATGGGCCCAACCAAACCCAGGGGCCTGTGCAAGCACCAAAAATCCACATCTCTAACATGATCATATGGGATTCCTGACTGATGTCCAGGACAGGCATACATGGATAAGGTCCCTGGAAAATAAAGGGGCAGTGTTTTGGTTGAGTTCAATTTTCAATCCCTTAGCAGAAATGGAAAAGACTGGAAATGTAGTAAGTCAAGTTTCTGTAGAGATTCGTCCCTACTAATAAACAAAATAGAGCAAAACTGCAGGCTCAGATTATGTCCTGACACCCCTTAGCTTGAAGAATTGTCTGCAGTGTCCCAGATGGCCTGTTGAGACTAGAAAACTTCCAAATAGTGCCTGGGCACTGGACAACCCAGGGCCAGCCTGTTTTGTGTGGACAATGCAGATTAGTCCTACATATGTGTTCTGCATGTCTGCAGGGCCAGAAAGCTGGCCTTGACCCCTTTTATTTGCTGATGTGGATGTGGCCTGTGGGAAAAGAGAGAATCTGGAATGCTTTTTGTGGTTCTGAACTCTAATATCACCCCTCCTGTAAGGTATGATTGTAGACACAAGCTTCTGAAGGGTAAATAAATGGCCAAGCTCAGTGCTGAGCATCTTTCTCACTTCCACAAAATATAACCTGGCAGATCCATGAAAAAAACCAGATACACTAGAATGAATCTGTGGCCAGAAGCACGTATGCATATGTATGTTCCCACACACAAAATACACAAACATTCATTCTTGCTGTTCAGTGCAAGAAGCCAGCTGTAGGAACTAAAGGTAGAGGAATCAATATAATACGTGGTAAAAAGAATGGGGAAGCATTCCACTCCTGCTTCTTTCACCACCCACACAATTCCCAAACAGCTCCTTTCCCCCACCTGACCCAAAAGCACAGACTAAACAAAAAACCCTGAAGGAAAGGCCATTTCCAGTTGGGCTTATTAAGGACTATGAATTTGTGTTTGGGAGATGTGCAGCTACCCAAGGGAAGTTGCAGGTCTAGGTATAGATATCCCTTTCTAGCCATTGTAATGAATCTGTGGAGCTTGAGGGGTAAAAAATATCAAATGAGACACAGAATGTATCCCTGTAAGGCCAGTGGGATTCACACACAGACTTAGGATCCTTGCTGTCTCAAAGTCTTTGACTTCATGGTATACCTAGATCAAAAGCAATTCAGCAATTCCTTCATAATGGATAAAATCAGATATGTACTAGAGTACATATTCTCTCAGGAGCACCTGTTTTCTCCTGGATGTTGAAGTTGTGAAAGTAAATGCACTGGTAATTGAAGTGCAGCCAACTGCAGCATATTCTGCTCAGGAGGGTCATTTTTTTTGGACATTTTACGACCTACTTTAGGTGCTTACATTTTTGCTAGTAGAACAAGTTCACCTAAATAACAATGAACTATGTTTTTTCCCAATGATTTAATAGTAACCCCCCACCTTTCCCAAATTCTCTTTCTATAAAAAACATATGGATGACATACATGCCTTCACTCAAGAAGAAAGTATTTGTTGTCTTGAAAATGTTCAGCTCATCATAAGCAGCTGTTGGTTATGTGGAGCAGCTGGAGACATTACTGTGGGACACCTCACATGTTAACTTGGTTCTTTTCTGGTTTGGTTTTTTTTATTTTCCTTTCCATTATCCACTCTTTATCTTTCTTCCTCTCCATACAGTGTTGCTCATTCTCCCATGCTCTTTTCCTTGCCACTGTTTTTTTCCTTCTGTGCTGTTTATGGGGCTCCATATTCCTTTCTTTCCTTCCTTCCTTCCTTTCTTCATTACCCCTTTCTCCCATCTTTCCCTTTCTTCTTCCCTTTCTCCCTCTCCCTTCCTCCCTTCCCTATTATATCATAGCCCCTCGGATGCCCTTTAATTTCTTGTTTTATCAGACCATTTCCTTTTTCTTTCCATAGTCCAAATTTTCCACCCTAGCCTTTTCCTCCCCTTTCCCTCCCCACTGATTATCCTGCCCTTTTCTCCTTGATTTAAGCACTTCCAACTACTTTTCCAAGCTACCCTCTCCTACTGTCATGTGTTGTTTAGTGATCCTGACCTTGCAACTGTTATAGTCAAAAAATGTTGGATTTTGTGGGCACAGGAGGCTTTATACTTGGAAATAAACTTTTTTCTCCATTGTATAATAAATCAGTACAAGGATTAATGCCAGCCTTTTAAAAAAGGAAAAGTATGCAACTAATTACATTAAGCTAGTCTAGTCCTACTGTTTAAAAAAGCATTTTGCTGGCTATCACTTTGTCCACTGTATTTTAGTTTTTCTAAAAATCCTTCTTAAAATAAATGTAGGATGCATAGTTAAAACAAAATAAATCGAGAAAAATGTCCTTTACCTTCTAGAATTACAGAAGGCAGGATATCCCTGGCTCTTGCTGTGGAAAATGTGTGCCAACTTCCTGTACCATCAGGCTGAAAGATGGAAGGATTCAATATCTTCAAGTAAGTTTTAAGTACTTTTTCTTTTATTTATGAATAAATGTAAAGGTATCACAGGCTTTTGCTGAACCCAAGGAAAATGCTTTTTTCCTCCTCCTTTTTGATTAGGTAGCATGGGATTACTAGTGCTTTTTCTTTTATATCTCAGGATGATTGGCCAAGAAAGTTAATCTGTTAGTAAATGAGAAAATAGGCTGCTTCATACCAGAGCGCAGAATTATAGAGCGACATTCCAGATGTACCTGCAATCAAGGAACTTTAACTGGAATACAAGTACTTAGAGGAAATTAAAATCTAATTTAAAATGTGACATAGATAATTTAAGTTGAAAACAGGAATTTAAAACCAAAAAATCCAGCATAGAATCCTAGAATGGTTTGGGTTCGGAGGAACCTTAAAGATCATCCAGTTCCAACCCCCTACCATGGGCAGGGACACCTTCCACTAGACCAAGTTGCTCAGAGCCCCATCCAGCCTGGCCTTGATGCATGATAGGTCCTTAAACAGGAATGCATATTTTTCTGGTTAAAACCCATCATCTGTCACAAGGCACAGCATGTAAAATTTTCTTTCATTCCTTTCCTGAGAGAAGTTTTAGATGGGGAGAGTATGGGAAAAGCCATGAAGCTGGTGAAGGGTCTGGAGCACAAGTCCTGTGAGGAGCAGCTGAGGGAGCTGGGGATGTTTAGCCCGGAGAAATGGAGGGTCAGGGAGGACCTTCTCACTCTCTACAACTCCCTGACAGGAGGCTGCACCCAGGTGGGGGTTGGGCTCTGCTCTCAGGTAACAGGTGACAGGACAAGAGGAAACAGCCTCAAGTTGTGCCAGAGGAGGTTTAGATTGGATATGGGAAAAACATCTTCACTGAAAGAGGGTTGTCAAGCACTGGAACAGGCTGCCCAAGGCAATGGTGGAGTCACCATCCCTGGAGGGATTTAAGGGATGTGTAGATGTGGCACTTGGGTACATGGTTTAGTGGTGGGCTTGGCAGTGTGAGGTTAATGGCTGGACTTGTTCTTAAGGGTTTATTCCAACCTAAATGATCCTGGGTGTTGGTGGGGGTGTGTTTTTATGTATTTTTTTAAAGAAGCTCCCAACTCAGTCAGAAGGCAAATAGTTTAATGTATATCTCTTTAAAACACAATTCATAGGCTAAACTCCCAAGTTTCTCACTTAGGGAAGTTTCTCATTCAAGTTAATGGAAAATTTCTTCCCTTTTGAGAGCTGGAAAAGGTCAGGCTTTGGCAGTCTTGACAGAGCTGTAACCAATATGGCTGTGGAAGTAAATAGGAGATGAGTAAATAGTTGATAAACAATTCTGTGTTTTATAATGTCACCACCATGGTAGGTTAATTGAAATATCAGTAAATGATTGAAAACTTCCTGTCCCCGGTTGTTTCTGTGTGAGGCTAACAACCCTTAAATCTTTACAGCCAAATGAAACCCTTCAGGATGGCTGTGACAGTCACTCCTGCAGAGTCAATGAGAAAGGGGAATTTGTCTGGGAAAGGAGAATCACGAGCTGTCCTCCATTTGATTCCAGGAGATGCTTGGCTGAAGGAGTAAGTAGTGAAATGGCTCCTGTTTCCAGGATTTCTGATGGACTCTGTCATGTTTATGGTGCTGTATATGGGTACTTTATGTGTGTTAGGGTGGGAAACCCCAGCCCTCTCCCAGCCCCTTGGCTAAACTGAATTTGAACTTCCTTTGAAATTCAGAAAGATGTAAGTTTTCTCTGTTTAAAATATATGTTGTTTTTTTGTGGGGCAGTACTGTGGTGGAGAAGTAACTCTGTTATAAAGCATCATAGACGAATATGAAGCTGACTACTTGAGGTATCAAACATATGAAAATGGTTCTTCTAACTATATATATATAACATTTTATATTTATGTAAAATATATAAAATATAATTTTCAGTTTGATGTCCAGAGGAAAACTCAGTAAATAATTACACAAACTGAGAAAACAATCAGATCAACCCCTCTTTTTTTTTTTCCAAATAAATATGCATCTGAAATGCTAAGACATTTTTTCTCTGAGGTTAGGGAAATGAAGTTTTACAATGCTGTAGGAAGCTCAGGGGTTTAGTGCAACAATGGCATCATCCTGCAGAGTAAATATTGCTCCTTTTTTCCTTTCACTATGGGTTTTCAACCATTTGCACCATACACGTATTTCTGAGAATTATTTTCTGAATGGTAGTAGCGAAACAAGAAACAAAGTTTTTGGCTTGACAGATGTGATGTTTTATGCTGATTTGTTTGTACATTTTCAGCTATTGTGGAATAGACATACTTTCACCTATACTGCTGAAATAATAATGAATGGCTGTTTAACTTCGTTTCTTAAACAGACATAAGACTTGAATGCTATTGATTTTATCACTCTGGTTTCCAGGAATTTATTTATATCCGATGTTTTTACTTTAGAAAGCTCCTACTAGAAGGTGAAAGCAAGATTTTTCTGGTGTTGAACTTGCTAATATAGTAAATTATTTCAAATCAGCTATCAGCAAATACAGCCACCAGTTCAAAGCATTAAAAAGGATAAAGAAAAGACTATTGAAGTAGATGTATATTTTTATACAATATAGATACAGGTGGGGTTTTTTTTGCCCCTAATATCCTGTAATACCCATTCTTTGGGTTCTTTCAGCAGAACAAACATGTATCGCTTGTGCCAAAATTTGAATTTTCTGTTTTTTTGTTGTTTTAGGGCAGAATTGCAAAAATTGGTAACACCTGCTGTGACACATGTAAGTAAATGAGCCAGGAGTCTTGTATGGAAATTGCAGAGAGTGTAAGCTACTGTGTAAGGAGCTGCATTTTGCATAATGTGCAGTTAAATGAAACAGAGCTCAGCAGTGTGGTTGTAATAAACCAGCAAAGAATTCCGCCCTCTGATTGGGATCCTGCTGTCATGTTTTGTCATCTAGAACACGTGTTTTGACAGTATTCACAAGTGCTTAGAAAGAAATAGATACTCCCCACATTTTATGCAGATGTTAATTATGAATGCTTTATTTTATTGTTCATCTGGTGATAACAGGAACAGCACTGCACAGACAGCCTGACAAGGCACATAACCTGATACTACTGAATATGTGAGGAAAACACTTCATGAATAATCAATCAACTTAAAATTAATTTAGCAAAAGAAAAAAACCAAACCCCAAAACCTAGTAGCAGTACTGGTTTTTGATGATATAATAACCAAAAAATGGTAGGGGAAATGCTTGACAAAGGTGCATTCCTATGGAACAGCCTGACTGCATCTTAAATGTGGCAGTTTAGGAGTCAGTCCTGCAACTCTTAATTTCATGTATCCAAATGTCAGTCAGGCTGTGAGTGTAGGAAAGGGTTTTGCTTACATAAGGAAGGATTGCAGGGTTGGGTTCTCATTTCTAAAATGAATCTCTGATGCTTTTGTGAACAGAAAACCTCTCAGTTTTCTCCCCTGTAAGTAAAAAATTAATAATACTGTAGATATTTAAAATTTTAAAAGAAGTAACAAAAGATTGGTATTCTCTTATAAGGTCAGAATATCAACATCTTGCCCGTGTCCTGTTATGTCTTTTACTTTTTTAATTTTCTATTTTTTTTTGCTATGCATGTGCTAATAAATAAAAGATGGCCAGCATAGCAGCCCATCACCACACTGGCACAGGAACTGCTGCAATAATACCCCTGATGAAGGATGTCAACTCCTAGGGAGTTTGCAGCCACTGCCTGTCTATATAATCACTGAGCTCTGGCTTGAGAAATAGAAAGCTACTGAGATAGACTGTCATCAAATGGATCAAAGAGGTAATTTAGTTGAGAGAGCTTTGATCTACCAGGCTTCAAGTAAGGAATACCCAAAATTATTTATTAACAAAAACAGATTTAAGATTTCAGAGAAGGGTGGTGGGAAGGCTGCACTAAATGAGAGTGCCAATCAGTAACTGAGGAGAAACCTAGTCCCAAATGAGCACAGCTCAATACAAATATCCATTAAACAGTTATTTAAAAGTGATACCTCCTTGCAGCAGCAAAAGCAAACTGATCTAAGTGAAATGCTGCGTGCCTAAAAACTCCCATATTGTATGGACCTTCAAATCCTTATTCCTGTTGCTGTTTGCCTGGATAGAGGTCAAAACTGAAAAGCCCTGTATTACAGCACAGTCCTGTGCTTCCCTATTCAGGGCCTTTCATAAGGAAAAACCCAACATACTGCCTCCAGCCAGCTAAGTATGGGTTATCAATTGAAGGATGGTGATTAACACATGGCTTTGAATCAAACAGATACTTTTAGACAGAAGACTCTCTTTTTCCCTCCTCTGTATTTATATCTTGCCACCAGGGCACTCAGTAGCAACACGCAGCCTGTTACATACTCTCCAGGGAACACCAAGGCTTGGCAAAGCTACTGTAAAACCACAGCAATTTAATTATTCTTAAAGTCAGACAAGAGCATAATTAGCTTCTCATGGACACAGATTACATTGCCTTGCAAGATCTTGAGAGAGTCTATCTTCCAAATGTCTCAGTACCATAAGAACTGGGCAAAGAACTCCTCTCAAGCCCAGGGTGATGCCTTTGGCTCAGTAGAGTCCTACATGTCTTCAGGCAAAGGTTGTTTCAGAAGCCAGTTTCCCTTTCTATGTAATACCTTCATAACTGGAGTTTGTTAGTGTGTCTGAGGGCTTTGGTCCAGGTTTTAAGCACGTAGGAGCACGACAGTGGTCAGTGGACAGGCTTATTTTCTCACTGGATTTTTGTGGAACTGGCAGAGGACTTGATAATTGCAAAGGATATTACTTATTTTCCCACTTAACAGTTGCATCTCTGCTTCTTACACCTTTTCTCTGTTGATCCCAATTGTATTTGTCTTGTTAAGTTACAAGCATTTGCCTTTGCAGAGGAGGCACAGCCTACAAGGAAAAAAAGATAAATGAGAGTAATAAAGTAACTCAAAAGCAAGTTGATAAGTCAGGATCAAAAAGGGGATGAAGCTGTGTTTCATCTCATGACAGTTATTTTGCTTGGGCTTTTCAGTTGGGTGGACGCAATCGTCCTTCCAGGTGGACAATTTTTATCAATTGAAGTGATGAAATCATTAAAAGAGAAATTGTAGTTCCAGCCCTGGAGCCAGAAACACTGACTTTCTTTTCTTTTTTTTTTCCCCCCTCTTGTTCCTCACCAAACCACTTAATCCTCTTCCCCCACCTTTTGTTCCTCTCCTAAAACTCCCATGCCAAGTCAGTCATGTTCCTCCCTAGCACTGCATGAGGAGTCCCACACAGCCCAGAAGGCAGTGGCTCTCCTCAGTCTCTAAGGTGACCTTCAGAGCTGCTGCTCCCACTGACTGTCCTTGAAGGGGCATCATCCCAAGGCAATGGGATGTCTCTCCTGTGACAGGCACAGGGATAGCCAGGTCAGGGTGCTCTGTTTCTCTCCTCAGGATGTTGGGGTTCCCATGTGTGTCACCCTTCCCTGTACTCCTGCTTGCCCCATGTGCCACTGAACTGTCTTTAAAAGGAGAGTTGTGTAACACAGAAACCAAAAGGCAGGTGTTAGATGGCCAAGGTGACTTTAAAACAAAGCAGTCAATTGAAAAGAAACATGAGGAAAACCCTGCTCTCCAGTGGAATTTTAGGGCTGTAGTGTGATATAGTCACACAACTCTACATTAACTCCTCTAAGGAGACACCCCTCACTAAGGATCTTACCAGGAATAATATCTTGCTACCAGCCGTTTCAGGAATAAGGGGAACTGAGTTACAAAAAACAGTTTTCAGCAATGTCAAACACTTTTTTCTTCTGCTTTATTTTAGGTGTGGAAGTGGAATGTCGGCCAGTAAGTACCAGACTGCAGTATGGGAATATCAACGGATGTGTGGCTGAAAGGGAAGTGCCCATTTCTCATTGTGAGGTAACTAACAAAAGCAACCACCCTCTGCCCCAAGACCTGTCCTTCCCCACTTTCTCTCCTGTGAAAGCAAACATTTTCCTCCACTATGGCTTCACTTCAGTGAGTGGAGCATCAGTTTCTGTCCTCACTGATTGACTCAGTGTAAAACTCATTGGCATTTATCTCCTAAAGTGGTTTGGTGATGCTGAATTTTCCCTATTCAAGCCAGCATGAAGAAAAGGCATATATGTTAGACACAAAGGCTGTGTTCATCCCACTTTCCTTTGCTTCCACCAGAAATTAATGACTCTGAAGTGGCTCTGTGAGGAATTTCTACAAAAAAATAAAATAATTTTTATCTTTGCATTGGTAAAGCTGATTTTTGAATCTGAGTCTATAGTTAAGCACCGAGGCTCTGAGGTTCATTAGGAGAACATAAATAGGTATTGAGATGAATGATACTTTAAAAGACCTTTAAACTAGAGTGCCATGTTTTGAGTTCTGTGCTCTATAAGCTACATAACTCTCTGTTAGCCTTGGCACTAAGCTGTTGTGTTCTACATGTCTTGTGCATTTCTTCCATAATCAGATTAAAAGGTTAATTTCCAGCCCGTCACTGCTTATACCTTATAGGGCAACTTCCTTTTGAAACAGGAGCATGGTTTCCCTTCTGGGTGTTCCCATCTCTCTGAGACTGGGAACCAAAGGTGACATTCTCTTCCCAGACTGGGTTGTAGCAGGAAAGCTGCTCAGTCCAAGATAACCAACCCTCATACAGGGATTTTAATCAACTCTTGTATACAGTCCAAGTTATGACATAACTAATAATTCTTGACCTCTTGTCCTGTCCACAAAGTCAGTGGTCCTTAGCCATAAAATGATATGTATTGAAGTTTCACCTGCAAAAGTACAGATTTTATATGTATTGTTTTATTTCATTGGAGTCACAAATAGGACCACAGAGCCACAGAAAGAAGTGGACTCTGACAGGGTGTGATATGGGGCCATTTCTTTTTACAGCATGAAAGGTTATAGCTATAGATATTGACAGCTTGTTCTAAGTTGTTAAAGTGGCCAGACAAGTAGAACAAGAAAAAATAGCAACCAGCAGGACAACAATGGATGTGTGGTTTGCACCATTTGGGCTAAAACATTTTCTGAATGCATGATCTCATACAGCTGAAGGATAACCATATGTGCTCAGCAGCCAACACAGCAGCCCTGTGATAACTGAAGTTACGGGGGTTTTTTTGTGTGTGACCAGTTTCTTCACCTCTCCTATGCTTATGCTCGTCAGACATTACTCTTTGAGCAGCATCCCACACTCTGGAATCAGGCCCCTGTTTCTGAGTTCATGTTTACAGAACTCAGGCAAAGCCGTCCGTGGATGTTTTGAAGGGAAGAACTGGGATTCTGAGTGGAATGAGGTCTGGCACTCTTCAACCTTCCTATCTCTTTTTTTCCATTTAGGGCAAGTGCAGAAGCAACACCAGGTACTCTCTTGAGACAGAGAAATGGGAAGACCTGTGCAGCTGCTGTAAGGCCACTCAAACCACCACAGTCACGATCCCGTTCCGATGTGCCAACGGGACGGTGGTGCAGCACTACATCCCTTCTGCCTCCCAGTGCGAGTGCTACTCTCGGAAGTGTACAGAATGAGTCTTTCCCAGAAGCCCAGTTGTTTAATCTGAAGTTTTATCATGAAGGAACTTCACAGTGCAAGCCTCATTTTCTCTGTAGACTGTCTTATCCTGTAGAATCCTGACTAACTAATTGTATCGACACAGCAAACAATAAAACTTACTAGCACAACAGAGTATTTTCTGATTCATCTTGGGGTGCTCTATACTAGAGATATTTCAGATTGTATTGTTCCCCTTCATCTTCTCCGCGGAAAGTAGTCCAAGGAAAAACTCAAACAAACAACCATAATCAAAAAAATCAAACCCCGAATCAGCTGCTTATACTTAAAGAACATATCCCAAATCATTCAGCATTGTCTTCAGAGGCATTACCCTGGCATTCCCCACCTCAGTCCTGAGTGACACACTTTAAGTTTTTTTCCCCCCAACTCTGCTCAGGGACTACAGTATTTATGTCATAGTACTTCTCAGTAAGAGCATGATGTTCCTGATACACAAACAGTACTGGTAATGGCTCAGACAACCAAATACATTTCTGCAATGCATGAACATGTTTCTCTTGAAGCTGGATGCAAAGAAATTGTGTGTGCTGAGGACAGGCTGTGTAAATTCTGCAAGTCCTCAGTACTTGTGAACGGGGTTAGGGACAGTCTTATTTACTTCATCCCTACCACAGACCAACTTGAGGAGAAAGCTCAGTGATTATCTCCCTTATTTCCAGATACCAGAACTTCATCTGTTGTATTAATTACAAAAGTTAGAGTTCTTTCAAATGCAGAATTATCAGTAGCAGGTTTAATGTAGTTACTGCTAGCAGGGATAAATTTACCAGGATTTAAATTCCAGTTGGTCTGACCAGGCCATGGAACACAAAAGATTTTCCAGAATGTTTTTGGTCCTGGAGGAATCTGGTGTCAGTGAAGGAGTTTCACTGGGAAGCACTAATTTCTCAAAAATATGAGAGAGGGAAGATTGTTAATTCCATTTGCACTTTTGAAAGACAAGGATTATTTAAACGTCTCATTTAATTAACATTTTTTTAATAATGAATGCCACTGTCACATGTTTAAATAGTCCAAACACCTCCCCATCTGCATGAAAGGCTCTCTTCGGGAGCAAGCAAGAACTGTGCTTTCAGCTAAAAAGGTAAGATGTATTTTTTTTTTAGTGGAACCAGGCAGATCCCTGCTTCTTCTCTTTGGCCATTCAGCTGTGGATTCAACACACATTGAGCTGTAAGCCCTTTTTGTCTTTATTGTTCATTCAAGATGTCCTCTGTTGCTGGACAGTGCTAGAAGTGCAGGCCTTCTATGCATCTCTGTCTTTTGCTCTAGGACCACAATAACACCAGGGAGAGAAACTAAGTTTTAAATGGTACCAGCCCCACTTACTGCAGTAGATCTCTGTCACCAGGTTACCTCCATCTTCACACCAGCTCCTTCTTGTAGCTGGCTCTGAATGTTGAGCTCCCTGACAGATGGGTTTGGGTCACCCATTGCACAGCAGTTCATCTGAAGCTGCAGGTCAGCAACTCCTGGAACAGCCACCTGCAATGGTGAGGACCAGAAAATGGATTCAAACTGAGAGTGCATTTAGATTAGATATTAGGAAAAAAGTCTTTCCCCTGAGGGCAGTGAGGCACTGGCACAGCCTGAGGTGTGCAGAGCAAATGAGAGAAAGAGTTCAAAGAAGCTCATCCAGAAAAGCTGTGGCTGCCCCATCCCTGGAAGTGTTCAAGGCCAGGTTGGATGGGGCTCTGAGCAACCTGGTCTAGTGGAAGGTGTCCCTGCCCATGGCAGGGGGTTGGAACTGGGTGAACTTTAAGGTTCCTTCCAACCACAACCATTCTCTGATTCCATGAAAAGGAGTGGATAGCAGGTAAAGGCAGTGTCTTCCTCTTACTGTTACTGGAATGCTCCTTTTTTTCTCACCCAGACTGACCCTTCTTATCTCATGAAAGCTGACAGGATTGCAGCCTCAGGCTTCATGGCTGCAGACAGGTCTTCTAATCAGATAACTGTGTGAGTCAGGCACCGGCTTAGACCATGAGAACCTGCTGGCTTTGCTTACAGAACATAGTCCTGTGGACTTTGGGGTGGTTTATGTGTTATTATTCAGGCCTGGCTAGTACCTGTGTGTTCCAAATCCCTGTTGTGCTCAAGGCCAGAAGAAGCTTCTTCCTTGAAAATCCTGTCATAGGAACAGACAGGCAGGAAAGAAAAAGAGGAAGGGAATATTACATCTCCTTTAGCAGACCGAGGAGGTATACATACATTTTTGGCTTTGACTTGCTGGCATGAGAACTAAACTTTTTAAGGCAGCCTGACCTAAAAGAGGTGTCTTTTGCCTAGGGCTCAGGTGGTACTGGTAAGACCATGGGCTCCAACCCCCTCCATGGACCTTTCATTGCCTTTCTCACGGAGCAGTTGCATTTAGTGCAGCTCCAATATTTTCAGAAGCATCCTTCCCTGACAGAAGTGAAGAGCATAGTGCAGCCTACAATTGCTGGACTTGCTACTCTGCTTAGTACAGAGCTGCATAATCTGAGCATGAATCCAAGCTTTTTTTCCCCCCAAGTATTGTTTTCCAGCTCGTACAGACTGTTTGTGATTCTGGATGGTTTGGAGCTTCCTTGCCTTGCCTTTCCACCAATGGTTCGGGACACATCCCAGCACTTCAGAACTCTGTCTGGATTGTTGAGTGTGCTACAGGATAGATTTAGAGGAATGTCAAATGGATTTGGGGAGGAGTCTTACATAACTTCTTAATAATTAAAAGCACCTAATCTCTCTGCTAACTTTTACAGACTTGCAAGCACCACTCCTCTACAGCAGTGAAACACAATCTAGTATATTGGTATTACTTGTCACAGCTCTGCCTTATCAACTAACATCATGCCCAGGTACCTCAGGAAACACAGTGATGCCAAGATATGATTTTCTCCATTGGAAAGTCTTTAAAATAGACTACAATCCCAGTTCCTTTCTAACCACCTGGATATTGCTTCCTATCATATTGCGTGCTGTGTATATTATTTATTACCTGAGCTAACCGTGTTACCTGTAATGCACCCATCCTTATGGCTCATAGTAATTTGAACCTGTGCAGGCAGAGCTATAAATCCACAGGGATCCCAGCAGGACCTGGCTCTACATTCCTATACTGTTCCAAAATTAGCAGGTATGCCTTTCTGGTTTTGTGCTTAGTAGATGCAGTGTAGATTGTGGATATAAAATAGTGTAATTTTCAGAAAGTTTTCATTTCCCTCTCCCTGAGATAAGTGTATAGAAAGCAGTAGATTTGTTCTCTATCTAGGAAAGAGATTAATTGTTTTCAAAACTTCTGAATGAAGTTCTGAGAGTTACTAGCAGGGGTAAAAAGAAAAAAAAGTATTTGATACCTATTGATACATTACTTAGAAATTAGGAAATGCTATTCCAAAGGAGGGACTAAGAACAGTGGGGTAAATGAATGAGTTTAAAGCACCATACAGATTTCTCAACCATTCTGGGAAAATTTTACATCACCCAGCCCAATTTTTGGGACACAACAGCTGCAGTGCTCCTTTTATATACTCAGCATGTTTGACAGCACAGCCAGAGAGCATCAGCACATCTGTATGTGACACAGACGACTTCTATTCCTTCCTTAAGTCATGACAAAATGCGTGGTCCTAATTCACAAGCTAGTAGAACCACTGGACTTTACTCAGTCATTGAATAAATCCATTTCTCCCTCTCACGTTAGAGAAACCATAATAGCATCATAAATAAGCTAAAAGAAGAAAAATATTTGAAGACCAATTAATTACATCTCCCTCCAATTATCATTAGCAACTAAAAGTCCTTTCTTGGATGGCACTGGGCATCAATAACTTTTCTTCCCAATATATTGCTTAAATTGTAAGGTTGAAGGCTAAGCAGGACCCATCACCTATTCTGATCAGACTGTTGATTACAAGATAATCCTCTGAATATTTCATGCAGGAAATGACAGTGCTGCATCCAGGCAGTAAGGTAACTTGAGAACTTGAAACAGAGCTTTATAGAAAGGTTTCTGCACTTACCTCCTACCTGGAAGCACTGCAAAGCTTTGCAGATATAAAGACACTCTTCCCCACAGAAACCACCTCCAAGATGGTTTAAGCCTCGAATGATGGGTCTTTGGATAGAGCTGGCTCTGCTGTAGAGCCCTGGTTCTGCATTAGCTGGTTTTTTTTGTGTCTTCTCTTCCACTCCCTCTCCACTGCCTTCTGGGGAGTTAGGACAAAACATGCCTGTTATGTTGCTTGTTGAGGTGTTGTGGAGCATGAAGACAAGACGCTGAAGTTCCGGCAGAGAATTGCCACGGCCCCTCATGTCATGGGAGCATTGTCTTTTTCCCCTTCTTTCCTCCATGAGGGTAATCACCAAAACAGAAGGTCTCGCTAATTAGCTTGTTTGTGGTTTGCTTAAAGCAGGATCAAGCCAGGATGGAAATAGCTGCTAGTGCTGCTCACTGCTTAAGCCAGTGCAGGTTGTGCTCAGGATCAGCGTAGCCACATCCTATTAGCACTGACGCAACTTCCAGCCAAACCTCCAGGCAACATGGAAACACACATGCCCGGTAAGTTTATTCTCTGCTTCATTGCTAATTGCTGCCTATGAGGTGGAATAGGTGGAAAGGGGGTGGGGAACGGAGAAAAGAATACTTTGGAAGGATTCCTCTGGCTTCTTTCAGGACATTTGGGGGAAAAAAAAAAGTGAAATCTATGGCCCAGGTTACAGACAGAGAGTTCAGAGATAAAACATGCAGAGTTCATTTCTTCTGAAGCCTCAGGAAGTGCAGCTGTGGGTCAGTATTGTGATCCATGTGGAAAAGACAATCACTAGGCAAATGCCTTGTGCTGGACTTCTGCTGCTTCCACCTGCATTTGCCTTATTGCAATGCAACTGTGGGGAGTGAGCAATATCCTTTTCCAGAAGACAATGTGCAGGAGCGAGCTCTCAATTCCCATCCAGGAGGAGCAAATCTGTTCAGTGCATAGAACCTTTGTGTTTGAGTTCCCAGTGTTCAAGTTTAGAATAACATTCAGCTGATGTTGAGTCACTTTTGCTTTGCTGTTACAGTCTAAACTCTGTGGTTGCTTCCACGTTGTCTCACCGTTGCTGGGGCTGTATCTCTGCTGTGATTTCCAAACTATTACACAGCTCACAGAATCTTGCTATTTCTGTGCTCTCCCATCCAGTTCCTTTCCTAAAATTATTTCTGTAACAGACCACAGTGTGCAAGATTTAATGTCACTGCACTAGATTTAATGTCTACTGCTGATCTTTGAGTTATTCCAGTGCCCTTTTTCTATCTCAGGTCCTTCACTGTTAAAGTTAGTCTTGATATGGGCTTTAGGTCAGAAAAATGAGGTGCTTTCTGTAATCTCTACATGTACAGTAGAATTGGAAAACAAACAAACAAACAAAGAAAAAAACCACAAACAGCAGGAGAGGGGTCTGAAAAGTTATAGACAGAGTTGTATTATGTAGATGAAGAAGCCCAGCTTGTTCCAGAATTACTTCTCGTGCAAATCTCCATCAAACTCAACACAATTCCAGAAGAGTTAGATTTCTTCCACTGTGTCTTCAAAACCACCATTTCAGTGCCTTTTAAGTAGGAATTAAAGACAGGGCTGTTTTGATTGTCTCTAATGCCATCTAATGCAGCATGGTACAGATTAAAGCAAATTTCAGCTTAGAAGGTATGAAAACTGCCATGAAGAGGAGGAACTTTTAGGAAGCTTCAGGGAAATTGAAGTATAGGTGTGACTTGGAGAAATAAGGGTTAAGACAAGATCAGAGATGGACAGTTCTGCTAAGGCTTGAGGTAGGCAGCAGTCTCACATAGTTCCCTGACCACATTAATTTTCAGCACCCTGTCCCAGCCATATGCCCTGGGCTAGCAGACTTCCTGGGGAATGAAACTGGGGATGTAACCAAAGGGAGGAAGAAGTGGAGCTAGAAGCAGAAAACATAATTTTTCAGGTGTGCCAATTCTTCCCTGTTCCCACCCACCTGTGTTCCCACCAAGAGACACACAGGGCAAATCTGAGTGCTTATGGAGTACCTCTCAGACTGCAGAGGGAAAGGGCAAAACCACCTGTGACAAGTCCTGACTAATGCCTTGGACAGCCTGGGTGAATCTGCCTGTCTGAACCACTTCCCAACACCCAGTTTGATTTGCCACATGCTGAGCCTCAAGGACAATCAGCAAGGAGGATCTCTTGGGTAGGAATCAGTATCTCAGTTGTCTTCCTCTGCATTTGACTTTTCGTAATGGTGGTTCCCCCTTTCCTTCCCAATCTCCAGAATATGGTTAGAGAAGAAATACTCTTTATAAAGAGAACCATCCAATGCAGAGTTTAATTATGGGACTGATTTTAGTAGCAGTTAAGTAGTAAAGGACTAAACACCTAAATAGTTCTTGAACCATCCTAAAAAAAAAGAAATACCAGATATTTGAAATTTAACTGTCAAATTCTATCCTTCTGTTATTCAAATAAGGCATCTGAGAACACTGCACTTATCTAAAATCAGTTATACAAGTGCAGCTGGCTATATTGAAATCAGCAACTCTAGATGTGCATGTCCAGAGGTGAGAAGTCATTTGTTTACTGGAGACCTAAAGAGCAACCATATTGCATCTTTTTATTTATATATATATATCCTTTGAAAAAGATATGTTTGAGTAAAGCTCCATAGAAACAGTAAATTCAAGTAGTTCTTTTTCCTGCCCTCTTAGAGGGTGGAAGGAATAAGTTTGCCAAACAGTGCTCCTAAATTGCAGATCTTTTGAACAGCCTTGCAGAGGAGTCTGTGCAATAATCTAACTATGGTGTCTTTCAGAAATGGAGGTAATTTCTAATACTTAACTGGAAAGAGAGAAAGATAAATGAAAGCAGGCTACTGTCTGTGCCCCGGATGGCACTCACAGCGTATTCTGCAAGTAGCTGTGCTGTGATAATCTGATCATCTGGACCGCTCAGATCAGTTAATTGGCTGTTACTCAGGATTTAATACAGAGCTCCTAATTAGGCAGACTCCATTCTGCTTATTTTACAAGCCGTGTGGTCCTTTAACACACCCTCTCAATCCTTCTGCTTTTGACAGCAAGTGCAACATCTTCATCCTGGCACTTTGGACAAGGACTTGGAAACACAATCAGGGAGGTCAACTGGTGCACATGTGGCCAACCTTTAAATTTACAAAAAGCTGAAGCAAAGGAGAGCAGAGAGACTGAGTGAGCAAACAGGTGGTGACTGGCTGTGAATTGGCACTGGAATCAGACCTGGTCACTGATCTCTGTCCTTGAGGTGTCTTGTCCTTGGAAGCCATTTACAACTTCAGGAAGCTTGACTGGAGGGATGGCTCCCCAGCTATTTTTCTAGAATGAGTGTGGTTCTTGAACATTTGTTTTCCAGTCTGAATTCAAGATTCACTGTGCTGCTGTTCTCTGGGGAGACATATAAATATACACCAAAGCTATGCATGTGTGCATATATAAAATCTTTATATATATGCACATACATACACACACAGCTTGTTCCTATCGGTACTAATTCCTCCAGAATATTTACAGAATGAGAACATGTAAGGCCAGATGTAGTAAAGCCTTACAGGGTAGAATGAGGTCAGGCAGCATCTGAAGCAGAAGCCCCTGAGGCTCTGCAGTACCACAGGCAAGTTCTATCAACGTGGAATTCATTCAAAACAAAACATTTTGGTTCAGTCAGTTTGTTTTGCTAAGATGAAAAGCTTTTGGGAGAACAGGAGTCTTCCAAATTCAGAAAAGACAATTGCATTTCCATCAAAAAACTTATTCTGACTGGGAGTCCCTCACTGCCTCACCAGTTTCAGTGCTAAGCTCAGATTTGTGACACAGTTTCTGGAGGCTGGGAAGCATAATGGAAATGAAATCATTTTATTATAAACGAACTGCAGCTTTTTTCCTAGGCCTAGTTAAAAGGACTGGAAATAAAAAAGGTCTTTAATTGACTGTGTAAAGGTCTTGTGAGATATCCCAGACTTAGTCTGAAAATACTGGAGAAACATTGTGTGTGGCCTTTGGGAATGAAACCTTCACTTATTAATTATTTTCCTTGGAGTTTCCCTTGTGGCATCATTATGTGCTTCATTAAAGTAAACCAAGCACGAATCTCCTTGGGAGATCAGAAAGGGAAGCCTGGTGAGTCAGTCTACTGTACTGTTCAAGTGCTGCTGGACCCTAATCTATTATTGATAGGAAACATAAGAATAATCATAACATTTAGGGGTCAGCTCCCTCCATCTCCAAGCTTTTCCTTCTTCAGCATTCCACTGTCTCCCCACTGTCTCATGGTTGTGGGTAAGTAGATCGAGCTTATTTACAGGGCACAGAAGGAGTTCAGTTAAATGAGGGGGAAATATGGATTCCAGACTTCGGAAATACACTATGGATGCAGTGTCTCTCTGGATATACTGGAGCTGGTACTTCTTTTTCCTGGGGAAGATAAACGACCTGACTGGGGAGGCATTGGTGCTTTGTCTCTCTAGTGGTAGTGGACAGATGGGTGCACTACATCTTTGTCTTCTCCTTGGGATAAAACACTAATGCTGGAAGGACCAAGCTGTAGTTTTTCCTCCACAGTAAGAGCTTCTCAAAGAAACTGTGGGTACAGATCAGTCAACCCTGTTTCAGTTGTGGCACCACTAGAGGGGGAAAGAGTATGAAACATTTGCATGTCAACACAGTTTCTCTATCCATTTCTATCAGCATTTTTTCACTGTGCTACTGCATGTCTGGAATTGACCTGTTGGAGTGACTCCAGAGCAGGGCCAGCAAGTTGATCAGAGGGATGGAGCACGTCTCTTATGAGGAAAGGCTGAGAGAATTGGGATTGTTGAGCCTGGAAAAGAAAAGGCCCTGAGGTAACCTAACTGTGGCCTTCCAGAAACTGAAGGGAGCCCACAAGAAATGTGGAGAGAGACTGGAGTGACAGCACAAGGGGGAATGGCCTCCAACTTACAGAGAGTAGGTTTAGATTTGATATTAGGTAGAAATTTTTTATTGTGAGAGTGGTGAGGCCCTGGCACAGGCTGCCCAAAGAAGTTGTGGATGCCCAATCCCTGGAAGTGTTCAAGACCAGATTGGATGGGGCTCAGAGCAACCTGGTCTAATGGAAGGTGTCCCTGCTATGGCAGGGGGTTGGAACTAAATGAACTTTAAGGTCTGTTGTGTTGCACTGTGGCCCTGTAATTTGTCAAATACAAGAGATGGTGAACAAGTTTAAAAGTAAAGGATTCCAGACATTAGTCTCTCAAACCAAAACATATAGGTATAAACTTAGATGTATTTAATGAGAATTTCACACCATTACATGTCCAAAAGTAGAGACTACTTTGGGGAAGATGACCATTATCCACAAATTTCTATACTGACCTGATGCCACTAGGTCTGCTCACCTCACACCACAACTGAAACACCATCCATTTCAGGCCTAGCTGTAAGCCATAAGCAAATGTGGCACAACTGGCTGGTGTTCATTTGGCTCCCACCTGCCATGAACACTGCATCCAGAGAACCAGGGTGCAGTCACTGGAGACACACAGATTGGGAAAGCATTTTGTCAATGTTCTCAGGCACATGGTGGAATTCTTGGGGCTGTGCAGAGCCAGGAATTGGACTCAATGACCCTTGTGGGTCCCTTCCAACTCAGAATAATCTATGGTTCTGTTCTTTGATATCCTGAGAGGTGCTCAGCCAGCTGCAAGCACACTTTCCAGCTCCTAACCTCTTGACCAAATTTCAGGAGTACAAATGCTGTTGACCAGCCAGGGTAGTGCTGTATCTCATTGTTCACCATTCCCCAGCAGTTCACACAGGTGAACCTGTTGTTCCTCTGCAGTTGTACTCACCCCTCTCCCTTTACTGAAGTGCAGCAGCTGAAGTTGAATAGTGTCTTTTAACTGTATTTCCCAGTCCTTTAGGGAACTACCTGCACTAAACCTGCTTGATATAACAACACTTATCTCTCATTCTCAGACTTTCCTCTACCCTCCTCACACCCAACTCTGAATGGACAGAAGGCAGCAAAACCAGCAAGGGACTGTTTTTCAGCCTACAACAGCAAATACCTCACTGTTCCTCACAACAGGACTTCCTTGCACAGCAGCAGGACCAATGGAGCTCTTGAAGCACAAATGGCATCCTACAGTAGCTCTGTAAGTAGGATTTAATGTTCATTGACTTACCTCAAATGCCTCTGAGATGAGGAAGAGGCTTGAAGCAGGGTGAGCAAAGCATGGTGCACTCCTCCTGTGTGTTAATCAAATCCATCCAGAGCTGGGAAAGTGACTATAAAAGTAAATTGATAGTACAGCCCCAGGTGGTTCAGTTGTCTCTCTCAGTGTACAGGAAGAACTAATTGCTGCAGTAGTAATCTCACCAAGCTTTTCTTAATTGTTTGCTTTAGCCAAAATCCTTCAGAGCAAGAGAAGGGGGTTGCCATAACCTCTAGTGTAGGAAAAGATCTGCAGGTTGATGACTAAATTGGGTGTGTCTGTTCAAACCCTGAGCCAGCACATGCCCAGGGGCTAGGGGGGCCTGGATTGGAAGGTAGAAAAGTAGTGTGGCTGCAGTCTTCAGAGCAGAGCTGTTGGGATGTATTTGTAGTGATATATTGGATATCAGAGGACTAGAATAAAATCATCATGAAATGCTGATCCCACCATTCCATTTTCTTATTGCTTTATTTGAAGGCTTCTTGTCTTGAAAATGTCACTAGAAGCAGTGAAAGTGATACCAAAGGTAATAATTTAAATTGCTGTTTCTGACTTTTGCAATGGCTGTGAGAAAAGAGGAGCAAAAGATCCTGATAGTTCATTCAGAGGCATTTTGGAAAATTGCAACTTCTTTGCGTTCCTCCCTAATAAAGTCTTCTTGAGCCAGAAAGTCACATGGTAAGGAAAGCAGTGCCAATTTAGGGCCAGGAAATGTCTTCACTAAAATCTGTGGGAATTTCGATTTGCATTCTGTGCAACAGACACCCATAGTTGTGGGGGGATAGCACTTTGCTGGCAAGAGGGAGGAAAAGAGACAAGAGAGAGGGCGAGAGAGCTGTTGTCGAATCTCTTCATCCTATTGCTCTGTGTAACTCCAGCAACACCAAACGTTGCTATGGTGCTCTCTCAGGTGGCTGGGATGTGGCAGCTGGCTGCACATGGTAATAAACAGGAAAACCTCTGAGTGACTTTTTATGTTCTCCAACCTCCTTGTTCCATCTCAAGATTTTTTTTCTGTGCTTCTCATTTCTGCCCACACTCTCCAATAAAGGAGGAGAGGATGCTTAGAGCTTATCTTCTCCAGAACCAGCTAATGCACTGCCTTGTGCCAGTGGCCTGGTGGTGGTGATGTCATTACTCCTGCGCTCTATAGCCTGAAACTCTCTGGGAGGGAGACTAGAAATCTGCCTCCACAAGGAGGGTATTCCTTCACTGTGGCAGAGATGGATCCAGGAGGTTTGCATGGACTGCCCGTGAGTACCACATGAAAATATATCTAATTAGGAAATGGGGAGTGGCAATAAAATGCAGTTTTATATTCTGCCAGAAAGTGTAAGTTTAGATATGCCTAAAGGGGCTACATAAAGTCTGTATGCACAGTGTGTATACATATGAAATGTATATACAGAAAACGTGTGGTAAGTGTAATACGCAGAACAGATCATTTGGTGGTAATTTAGTGGGAGAATGAAGGATGTAGTATGCATACAAAACCAAGATTCATTTAGTGATATGATGGCTGAAAGCTACTTTGTGGAAAACTAAGTGAAGCAAAACAAGAATCTGGGAGATATTTACATATATAATAATATGGACTTTTATATAATACCTTCAAAAAATTGTGTTGTGGTAATAAATGAGAGAATTTCCATGCAGCATGTGTGGCTAACTTTGCATTTGGGACTACCAGTGTGGGTGATGGAAGGGGAAAGAAGAAACCTGTGACTGGTACCTGTCAAGATTTTGCCTGTTTAGCCACCTATGGGAACCATAAATGTCTGGAATTAGGTTGCTTTGGATCAGGTTGACCCTATTTGAATGACACTGTGGAGAGCCCTGTGAAGGGTCTTACACTACAGGATTGTACTGGGAATGTTGCTTGGTACCAGTTTTGGAAAACTTATGGGCTCCCTTAGTGAAGAAGAAGTGCAAGTGAATGCCCAGGTGTCAGAGTTCCACACGGGTGCTGCAGAATGGGGCACGATGGCAGGGTCAGCTTTGGAGCAGCTTCGCCCCAGCAAGGTTCAGAGAGTGGAGATGAGGAAGCAGGGATGGTCTGGGGGGGAAACTGAGTGCAATTTAGGTAATTTGGACGCTACTAATAATTGATTTCCTTTTGCAGTGTTACTGATCAGTCACATGTTTTTTTCATAACACTTTAAAATACAAGTCAGCTCTCACTGTTAGCCATTCATGGGATGTACCCTTTCTAATCCCTGGTGTTTTCCAAAGTGTTTCTGTCCATCCCCGCCCTTCTTGACCTTGAACTGCATTGAAGATATTTCTCTTGTTCCAGCTAAGATCAGTTTCTTGGCATCTGACAGGTTTTTGCTTCCCTTCCCTGCCCTGCTTTGCTCCACAGCACATGCTTTCTCATCTCCCAGTGTTTGATGTGATCCTTATTCTCACTTCTCTGTCTCATTTCAAAGTGTGGGTGTCTTCTCCCGTATGGTCTGTGTATGTGCAGGACAGAGAGACAGTGAGGATTTGCTCCTCTGTGCCTACCCCTTGGGGTAGGTATCCCACATGTTGGGATAAGGCCACTATCTCCAGCCATTTGTTTGTGGTCAGAGGAGGAATGAAGTGTGACTGAAGCTGGTGTGCAGTGAATGTTTGTAGGTCACACCTCCCCCCAGCTGACTTCCAATCTGGATTCTTCACAGCTTCACGGTCTTAAGCTGTGCCAGGGCAGGTTTAGGTTGGATATTAGGAAGAAATTTTTTACAGAGAGAGTGATCAGCCATTGGAATGGGCTGCCCAGGGATGTGGTGGATTCTCTGTCCCTGGAGGTTTTTAAGAAGAGACTGGATGTGGCATCAGTGCCATGGTCTGGTAACCACGGTGGGGTTGCATCAAGGGTTGGACTTGATGATCTCAGAGGTCCTTTCCAACCCAGTTGATTCTATGGTTCACATGCTTGTGTGGAGACAGACCCCACACCTCCCTTCTCCTTGGGCTTTTTTGGTGTCTTGTCTGTGAGACTACTGTGTTTCTCTCCCAGATTATCAACAACTACCTGGACGGGACACAAAGAGGGGCCATGGACAAGGCATCTCCAAGTGGGATGCATTTCAGGGACAGCAAGAGGAAGGTGGACTATGTGTTAGCCTACCACTACCGAAAGCGCCTCGCTCGGCCCCCGCCCGGGCCAGGCTCACCGGAGCGCACCCGCCGATCCGCCTCCTTGGCCCTGGTTTCCAACGGAGGCACCAGGAAGGGCTGTGTGGAGGACGATGGCCAGCGAGCCCTGCAGGAGTGGCCGGGGCTGCCAGGGGTGGAGGTGATGGCGCTGAGCCCGCTGGACGCCCTGGAGGAGGAGAAGCGGCTGCAGCGGGAGGAGTTCGAACGCAACCTGGTGGAAGCGGGGCTGGAGATTGAGAAAGACCCTGAGGTAAGAGGGGGAGACTGGAGCCTTGTGCCTGGCACTGGGTGTCCCGATGGGAATGACCACTTTGGTGTCAGAGGTGGCCACGTGCAGGACGTGGCCATGGCCATGGCTGGGCCAGCCTTGCATCGATGTTAACTGAGAGGCAAATCACACCCGTGCCGTTTCTTAAAAATCGCTGCTTAAAAACATCTCTTTAATACATCTTAAAAATAAATATATTTTAAATATCTCTTTAAAATACTCTGTTTTCCTCATAACGCATCCTCGCTGGTTCCCTTGTCATCATTTCTGCAGACACAGAAAATGTGGGATGTCCTGGAGATGGGTCTCATGCCCAGCTTGAGGAGCTGGTCCTGAAGACAGTTTGTTACTGCTGAACAGTGGTTCAGTACTGAACATCCCCAATGAGGGATATGCAGAAAGATGTTGCCCACGCTATTAAATATATATTATATATTTTTTATGTATTATATATATTATTTATACATGCCTAAAATACAGTGTGAAGCCAAGAAGATGCCACGGGTGTTTCTGTGTTGCTTGGTTCTTACTACCTGAAAAAACTCTGGTTTTTGTTGTTGTTCAATGTGCTATTGAGTAGCAATTTCACTCTTCAGCAGAAAACATATTTCTTTATCTATTGTTCTTATGACATGCAGCAAACACATTTTTCTTATATATATATATATATAAAATAAATTTAAATATTGTTAAAATGAAGAAAATATCTCTTCAGTACTTTGCTGGAACACAAAGCACCATTGAGACATTTCATATTTCCTCAGAATAACTCAGTGATTTTCAGTGTGACTCTCAGTTTTCTTATCAGCCGTATGTAAGTTCTGTGTCCTTTCTTTGTTCCATCCGTGAAATGAACAGCTCCTGTGCTGCAACAGGAGAACCTCCCAGACTCTCATGTTTTTATTCTCCCACATGTGCATGGTGTTGCCTGGTTCTATGGTCGTGTCAGCTGGGAGCTGTGGTTGGGTTATTTGGGCTCAGGTCTTCCAAATCCCCTGTTGTTGCACTGAGTGCTGTGCTCTCCCTCTGTACCTCTTTGAAAGCCATGGGTGTTTACATCTGTTGGAAGTCCCTGCTGGGTTCTAGTTTGAGGTGCTCTGTTGCTTTGTTACACCAAACTTGAGTAACTTAGGTGCTGAGAACTTACAGCTCGTGTTGCTTCCAGTGCATCCAGTCAACACTTCCAAAAACGTGGAGCAAATCACAGATCGCGTCTGAAAATTTGAGTCCGACTGACTCGGCATAGTGTGAGCAGGTTAAATCACTGGCAGGGATGGAAAGAAGCAGAAAAGGCTTTGACTCTTAACATTTCCCTTGTTTAATTTGCTGGGTTGCAGGTGGCTCTGGGTTGTATTTCACTGCACAGCCTGGCTAAGCCATCCTTGCACTGAAGAGAAAAGGGTGATCTCAGATCCTGATTCTTTTATGCTGAACATTTGGGTTATGGTTCAATACATGGCTGTCTTGCTGCTATGATTTTTATAAACAAGTTTCATAAAACCCATGAGAAGAGCTGTTTCTGGAGACTTCTTTCAGTTCTGAATTTCATCAGAACCCAAAAAGTCTAGCAGGAGATTTGGATTTGATTATTTGACTCATTACTTACCCGAAGTCCAGCTGGATACAAATTCTGGTTCAGCTCCTTTCCAAGTGATGACATATGCTCTTAAATAATATACAAAATGATAAATGATGTTGTGGAGCGTTGATGAAGAAAAACCCTTTTGTCACAGTTTTCCTTACGAAGAGGAAAATGCTTTTTGTAAATGAACTGGGAAGTTCTCAGGAAACCATTTGCTGTTCAGTTTTTTAATGAGAAAAAAATTGTTTGATTTCGAAAATTACGAAAAATATAATTCCATCCTTCTCTAACTGTGTATGTACAGAGTCACTCCTGGGCCTTCCCCTTGCCTGTCCCAGCACATAAGCTGTCTAATCAAAAGGGGAAAGAGGTTTTTTTCCTCCAGAATCTCCTGAGAATACTGGAAGGGACTATGCATTATCCTTTTTCTTCCCTGCCCATGACATGTGGCTTTTACTTCCTTTTCTTTTTCTCACTTCACTGCTGAGTTTTTTTGTCTTCTGTTAGTTAATTCATGTTGGAACATGCTGAAGGTTCTTGCTGTGTATTTCATAGAAAATGCTGATTAGGAACATGTGAAGAGGACAGCTGGCCTTATATGTTGATTAAAATTGCATGTTGAGCAGATATGAGAACAATTTCTGATTTTATTCGTGGGAAAAATATGTGTCTATAAGTTCATTAAACTCAGAATAGCCCTAAAACACCAGTTTTTTTGGTTTTATTTTTGTTTTGGAATAGTGGGAATTTCCATGATGCTCGTAAACATTTGGTGTTATTATGGTTTTTATATGCTAAATAACTACTGAGAAACGTCTTTCTCATTTGTATTGTCAATTAATTGTGTCAAAGAATAGAGAAAAGAAAACAAGTGAACATATATAATTTGTGTGTGGGGAGAAGTGGATTACTCTTTTTTGAATTTGTGGAAAATAAGATTATGGTCTGTCTCTACAACCACCCAGTTATTATTTGTGAATTAAGGACTTTTTGACTAATTTTTCAACTTCCTAATAACTTTCTATAATTTGTTATTGCTATCCTCTAGAGAAACTCTTTTCTTTTAATGCAACTTTTTGTTTGTTTGTGGTGTTTTTTTTTTGGTTTGGTTTGGTTTGGTTTTTTTTTCCTGTTTTTAAATTGAGATTATATTTTGTATGTCCAAATCACATCTGATCCATAGCATGTGTTCATGTGTTATAAAAAATACTGCCACTATCAATTTTCAGTCTTGATGTGCTGTGTGTCAGGGACCAGAAGTGGTAGATCAGGTTCAAGGAGCAATTTGGTTGGTTGTCTCTTCAAATCTGAACATTTGGATGGTCCAGTATAGCCTGTGCTCATGAAAACAACTGAATTTGGATAATTTAGGGTTATGGGGAACTGATATTTGGTGGAAAGAAGAGGCAACTCCCTACTCACTTCTGATGACAGCAGCATAAGAAACTACTGTTTTGCATAGTTTGCCACGAGTTAAAATAATGTTTGAATCTGTGGCTGGCCTGTTTGACCAGTCTACAAAGTTAGAAGTTTAAATAAAATAAACCTGATAGGACTCTTGAATGTGCCCTCAAAAACTGCATCTCGATTCACAGGAGAGACAACAAATACCCTGGATATTGCAGGCAGTTCTTGGAATTGATTTTTTTTTTATTATTTATTTTTTCTGGGGAAACTGTTGTGTTTTACCTAATGTGGAGCACCAGTAGTTCCCTTAAATTTGAATTGCACTGCTGCTTTAATGACTGGAAATGCAACACACACTGTATCAATTAGTATTACTTATGGCAAAGCATAATAGGCACAGAATAAGAAGAGGCTGGAGATGCACCTTGGCATTTGGGCAAAGTAGGATAATTTTTGAGCACATTGGAAATGATTCTATGATTCTAAATGTACTTTGCTAAAAAGCAACTAGGAAATGAAAATTATTTCAAGGGGAAGATGATGACAATTCTAAAACAAGGTGTAAATTACCCTCCAAGAAACTCATCTAATCTGAATTTTAGAGCTAGCATCATTTTGAAAATGCCTCATTAAACTTCCTTGATTGCATTACACTTCAAGGGAAGGAAGTCCTTAAGATCCTCAATGTGTCAGCTTGTGCAGCACTGTTAATAATATTACTGATGGTGATGGTTGTGGTTGGATTTTTCTTTTTCATATTCCAAGGCGTGGTTTTGAATTTTTGTGGGGAAAAAAATGCACAAACTTAAAAACCAAACCTGCCAAACAAACCTCCCAACAACCCCCAACCTGAACCATAGAAATGCTTATAGTGCTGCAGCTACATTTTATTTATGGGATTAAATTTACAATATTTCATTGTACTAAGGGTGCTCCCCATTTTTCAGTGGGAAAAGGCTTTGTCTTCTGTCAGCTGTAAAGGAGAAAAGTAGCAAAAATAATATAATAGATATTCCTTAATTTAGGAGTAATTAAAACCCTGAAAAAAAGTGATGTTCTGTTCCTAAATCAACGTGATTTTTGGATAATCCCAGTAAAAACATCTCATGCCTTTACTACATGTGAGACATCTTGCAAGAACTCGGTGTGAAAGTTTTAATTGTCTCAAAATATTAATTCCTGTAAAGTGCAGAGGAAATATTAATATTAGCTAACATTAATTTTAAAAGGGTAGGGAAAATGAATATGAGTCCAAGACCTTTATCCATGTTAATGAATGCCTCCCAAAGCCAATGAGAATGCACACAGAGTAATGGAGTATTGAAAGCAGACGGGGGTCTTTTGTGCTCCAGGTCTTTGGACTTTGTATTTCAGTCTCTCAGCACTCAGAACAAGGGAATACTGCTTTGGGGAGCCAATTATATAAATATTTGATGCATATTTTTCAACCACTCTTGTTACAGAAACATTAATTAGCTAAAACATGTTCTGCTCCTTTGTGTTATATGGAGCTGAAATGTAATACACACCTCTTATAAAATTAAAGTTGAACAGGCAAGGCAAGATTTTCAGTGATAGTGAAGTGAATGTGATGAAAATATTGACAAGTTGATGAACTATTTAAGAGGAAATTATGTCTCCATTTTAGAGAGGATTTTGGAGTAGCCCCATGGGAGTTAGGTGTGATTCAATCAGCATTAAAATAATGCTCCATGATAAAAGGTGTTGAGGTAAAATGGCTTTACTGTCAAAGCTGGAAAGTCCATATTATGAATCCTGTTTTTTAATGATTGTGTTGTGAATTGAATAGATGAATGGGCTGACAGACTCACTCTGTGTGTTTTAATTACCATCCAGACACTTAATGCTCAGCTATGAAGTATCTTAGTCAAAGTGGCTTCTAAGGGATTTAGAGAAAATTGAAAAGATGTACGAAAATCACCTGTGTGCTATCAATAATATTTATAAAGCTCTTGGGCCAGCAGTGGTAAAGGTAATCAATTTTCTTTAGACTGGGAAGTGGAGGCATCAATATCCTGAATTTCATGTGGTGATAGATTTGGGGTGTACATTCTGGTGGTATTTACAGTGGGAGTTGGGCCATGTGTTTTTTAAATAATGCTGTTTCTATCAGACTTGCCTGGTAGAAGTGGCCAATAGACTCTTTAATTCGTGTCTTCATTTCTCTGTGTCCTGTGCTGAGTTCTGTCACCTGCTGGAAGAACTACATTCATTTCTAGGTGGATGGGAAGCCCCCAGAAATGGCTTTGTACATCTGTCAGGGCATAGCAGGACGCTTGCAGGATAGGGAGTGAAAAGTAACAAGAGTAACAAAATCAGCTGCTTGGCTTGTTCACAGATGATTCCCTGAAAACATTTTTTAATTATCAGTGGTCTTGTTTGCAGCAGAAGTTTTAATCTGCAAATTTAATCCACGGGGATGGTTTGAAGCCCTGAGGGACGTCACAGTGACGCTGCCGTAGCCAGAGTGCCTGTGGAGGAGGCTGAAGGAGTGAAAATTTCTGTAAGCTGGTTAGGCCAGTACAGCTTGAATAGTAGTAGTTTCAGGGAAATAAAGTAGTAAAATATGAGATAGTTTAGGGATTTTGGTCCTGTGATTTGTCACTTTTCTGAAATGTTAAAGGACAGAAGTCACGCTGCTGTTGATTCGGGTGAGGTGCTGTGTGAGGACTGCCCCAAACTGCTGCCCTGTGCACCTCAACCTGTTCTTTGTCAGAGTAAGACATCCTGAATTTCACAGTTTCTTTTGTAGGGAAAAAGGGGCTTTGCTTTCCTGTCCCCAGGTCACTGCCTACTTTGTCTATAGCAGCAAACAGCCCTCCGGGTATCTCTGGTACCAAAGGAGTGCTCACTTCTGCATTTCTGCTGATTGGATAATTACTCTGTGGTTTTGCTAACTTTTTAGAGGCACTGCTGGTTAGCCATGATTTCATACATCATGCAAAGGAAAGCAGGGAGGCCTTCCTGCAACTCCTTTGCATAAATAAGAGTGCTGAGAATCCTCCTTGGGAGTGGATGCAACACTGTGGATAAGTGGTCCCTGTTTTTAATATGTTGCTTTTATACATATATACATTAATTTATGTACTGTTTTATGTTGTTGTTATAAAAGATCTGAGCTCGGGTTGTGCCTCTCTGTTCTTTTGGCCTGTAAGAAAACAGATTAAAAGGCACTCCACGAAGTGTCATTCACCAGCTTCTGCCGTCTCGGATTCAGGAGCAGCTTCCAGCAGAGAAAAGGCTGGGGGGAATCTGGCTATGGAAATTAGTCTTTGAAGGATAGGACTGTCTTATGGGAAAACACCAACTGTTCGTGTGTGTGGGGAGTGAGGGGGTGGAATTTGCTGTCTTTTGCTAGATCCAGGGAAAGGTAATGTAAATAATGACTCAGGCTTGTGGGATTCTTGTATAGTTTGAAATCTTTTAAGGTCTTCTTGTCTTACTGATTACTCTAACGGCTATGTGTGTCATTCTGCCCAAATTTGAGTTATTATTAGAAGGTCTGTTTCTCATGACATTGTGCCTAGACAGGCAAGCATATTCATTCAGGAAGTGAGACACTGTACAGAAGGAATTTTCCCCTTCCAGGTGCACAACAAGATATTTTACGTTGTGTACATTTTCAAGTGTTATATTGTATATGAGAAGGAGGAATTTTGGAGTAAAAACTGGATTCATATCCAAGGTGTTAAACATGGACAGTGGAGGGGTCTCTTATAGAAAAAAAAAAAGTAATTTCCCCTCAGAAATCAGCACACCCTCTTCAACACAAACTGCTTTTTATATCCTTTGCAGACCTAAGTTCTAGGTAGGGGCTGAGCTCCAGCCACCCAGTAGTAGTTTCTGTGGATGAGCACAGATTTAGTGGGGGAAAGCTGCCACAGAGGGAAAGGTTAATTAACTGTGCCACATGCCCACATCCTAATAAAAAAGGAAACTGTGATATCTAAGCCACATAGAAGTTGTAATCATGTTGTTTTCAATGTGTCTTTGCCAGTCATTACAAAGTCTATTAAATCATAGGACAGGGTAAATAATGCAAAACTGTATCACTCTTCCAGTTGTCCCAGGTCAGCAATTGTTTTGTCCCAAATAGAACAACAAGGAAAGAAAATAATTTAGCAGAGTGACATCAGGCTGCACAGTTTTCCCATTAACATTAATGGGAGTTTGGTGACTAAATCCCCATTCACAGCATGGAAAGTTTACCCTTTGGGGTGGGTTCTCTCCTTGATACCCAGTGCTGATAAATGTGTGCACTCTAGTAAATCACTGTTATGTGTGCAGGCGTGTGCTCATGGTGATAGGCCAAAGAAAAAATAATGTTAGAGCTCGATTTATGCACTATTGTGCTGTATTCTGTAATATTATGTAATTTTAATGCAGTTATTCTAGGTTACTTTTGATATAACAATGATTTAATCACCTGACACCAAACAGTTTGACACAATTATTTATTTTGAACCAGTGCATGGATTTTTATTTGTTGTTTTTGTGGGGCTTCTCATGTTTGTTTGTTTGTTTGTTTGGTTTTGGGAGTTTTTGTTTATTTGTTTATGGAAATGGTAGATATTTTTGCTTTGGGCTTAATACTCAAGATCTGTCATCTAGGAATTAATTCATCAGTTCCCTGCTGGCTTCTCCCATCAATGCCTGGATCTCTGTAATTATGTTATAACATTATAGAATCACTAAAATGATTGAGACCTATATACTATATATTTTAAGGAAATTCTTAGTTAGATGATCTTGGAATTTCATAAGGTGTCCAGTGGTAAAACAAATGAGCAAAACACGTTTGAGAGAGAATGACATACTTGTATTTAGGGGAGAAACAACTGAACAGCTTTGTAGACTGATATTCCTTCTTTTCTTTGGAAACAACAACGTTTCTAGGGGGAACATAAGGACACCACTTATAAGCATTCTCCTGACAATGGAGAGGTGGCCATTATTTTCCATAGGTTGGTGCCAGCACTGAGTGCACTGGAAGAATACCAACATCTTTCTCTTCTGGAGGAGCACAGTGCACTTCCCTTGGACATGGCATCATTTTACCAGTGGGGACTGGGAGAATTTCTCTGCAGGCTTTGTCTACATGTCCACTAAGCTTGGTCACAGTTTAGTTGGAGTAGTTTAATAATACAAAGAAAAATTAGCATCTCAGAGATATAGGATATATATTTAAGATCTTGCAAATACTTAGGGATTCCAGGCTGACATCTCTGAAGTGCTAGTTCAAACTACTGTTATTTTTCTTTAGACCCTTAAAAATGGGAAAGAATATCCCTCCCCATCCTATAACTTAGGAGTGTTCCTCAAATCACTCAAAGTCTGCTCCCATTGAAACTAGTCACAGGATGTGAAGGATTACTTGTCTTTCTCCAGGCATGTTCTGTAGGTCACCTTTAGTTTTTCAGGTTTTAGTTTTTCTGGATTTATGTGTAATTGCTTCTCTCCCTTGCTCAGCTCACTCCCATTATTCTCACTCATTTTTAAGTTGCAAAGCCCTGATGCCTGACTTGGACACTGCTGGTGTTCCTGTTCTTTTTAGAGCTCTCATATTCCATACTTCCATTTACAGGCTTTGAATAAGCACTATTTACCTGCCTCTCAAGATTTGCATGTGTTCAACTGCGACTGAACCCTGTTAGGTCATCAGGACAAAGCAATGTCCTAAAGATAGTGTACCTATGGAAGATCACTGGAAGGCTTCTGCATCCTTTCATTGTGCACAGTTGAGTTAGTGGGACCTATGAAATTTTATATGATATTTTTTGTTATGTAGTTGTACTGTCAGCTTTTGCAGCACAGCTCAAAGTGCCCTGCAGCTCTGGCAAGCCTGCCTGCTTGTCACAGGTCTCTGTGAGTTCACTGGATAATGTTTACTCTCTCCCTCCAGTGACACTGCTCAGCTTACACAGGTCAACACACGGTAACTGCTTCACCTCACCAGTGCTTGACCTGCTCACCTAACTCTGGCCTCTGCGTATTCACTGCCCTACCTTCACACCAGTCTCCTGCAGGACTGCCTGCCTGCCCACCACACACCTCTGCCCTTCCCAGGAGGCTCCATTTCTGTCCATGATGCTCTTTCTTCTCCATATCCTATACCCATAGCAGTCCTTTGGTCTGTCCCTCTTCTGTCCTTTTCTTTTGTCAGCCCTTCACTGTTCCCTGATGTCCAGCAGTTGCAGACATGAACTCGTAACATCCAAGACATCTGAGAAAAATCTGGGGGCTGCTACATACACAGGGATTTCATACTTCACAACTGCTTCCCTCTCAAAGACTTCTGTGCAAAGTTTTGGTCCCCCCTTATTCTCTCCTGTTTTAAAGTAAAGCCTTGCTTGAGAAACTGCTCTCCCGAAGCTGGCAAAGTTTGGCTTTAGCCAGGCACCAAAGTTTGCTCATTAGAGGACTTGCTTTACTTTTCAACTGTTCTGTTGCAGGAGGCATTTGAGAGCACCATGGTAACGACATAAGTCACAGCCTGCACCACAGGGGACCCCAGTTTGTTTTTCACCTGTGAGCCACAGTTCACCAGTGACGCTCCTGGAAAGTATTTGTTAGTTTAGGGATGTTTTGTCACATCTGGCCACCAACTGGCAAGTCTCTTCACAGAAAAATCAGCACAAAAAATGCTTTTACAAGATCCAGCTGTAAATGGTTGGTAATTTCCAGATCTTCGTAATGCTCTACGAGCATTATCAGATGCAGGACAAAACTCGCATATCAGGTGACTTGCTGGATTATGTTATTAAAGGCAGCTCATCTTAGTATTAAAAAGTAGGTGTGGTTTTATAATATAGTGATTCATAATCCTCCTGATATCAGTGTAGCTATTCTGTAGTCATGTACTGTGCTTCTTGTAATTCTCAACTTCCATTATTTCATAAAAAATGCAAATGTAATTATAAGGTAAAAGCAATTTTGTTAATGTGGTAGAATCCTAAGTACTGTGAAAGACTGATAGGTAACTCTAAGTTCTACTCCTCCACTTGTACATCAGTGGTAATTGTCAAAGAAAATAATAATTATGGAGCACTCCAGTTGTAATTAAAATCACAATAGTAAGTGTAGCCAAACTGTGTATCAAAAGCTGTAAACCAAATGCAGGAAGTGAGGCAATGGGCATCATCATGCTACCTGGACCCTTGAAATTAGATGGGAAGATGGAAGAAATGTAAGAGCAGAATCACAGAATTGGTAGGTTGGAAGGGACCACAGTGTGTCATCTGGTCCCACCTCCCTGCTCCAGCAGGGTCATCCCAGAGCACATGGCACAGGATTGTGTCCAGACAGCTCTGGAATATCCCCAGGGAGGGAGACTCCACACCCTCTCTGGGCAGTCTGTTCAGTGCTCAGTCACTGCACAGCAAAGAAGTTCTTCCTCATGTCCAGCTGGAACTTCCTGGGCATCAGTTCCTGCCCGTGGCCTCTTGTGCCATTGCTGGGCACCCCCGAGCAGAGCCTGGTCCATCCTCTGTCCCCTCCCTGCACACACTGACACACATGGATGAGGTCCCCTCTCAGTGTCTCCTCTGGAGGCTGAACAGCCCCAGCTCCCTCAGCCTTTCCTCCCCAGGGAGATGCTCCAGTCCCTGAATCATCTCTGCAGCCTCTGCTGGACCCACTCCAGGAGCTCCATGTCCCTCCTGTCCTGAGGAGCCCAGGACTGGACACAGCACTCCAGATGTGCCTCACAGGGATGAATGGAGGGGCAGGATCACCTCTCTTAACCTGCTGGCATTTCATTAGTACAAACCTAGGTGCTCTTTCAAGTACAAAGAGGACAGAATGAACTCCTATTGCCTAATACTCTCCATGACCAAGTGCCTGTGTTCAGATGTGTGCTCGTATAATCAGTATAAAGGGGTAAGTGCCTTTGAAAAGTTCATCCTGACTCTCAGCTGCCTGTAACACTAACAGTTGTATTTATTACAGACTACTTCTTAGAAATTATAAAATTTTAGTTACTAATCATAAAATAAATACCAACAAATTATGTAGAATTTTCTAGTTATTAAATATTGCTTGCCAATCTCTTTTGTTCAGTTGATGGGAAAAGGTGCACTGCTTCCATAAATTTGGTAATTTTTTCCTCCAGTAAACTGTGTTTGTCTGACAAATACATCACGATCACACATTGATCTATACTTGTTACCTACAGGCAGCCAAAGTGTGCTGGAGTAGAGAGGGAAATGTGAAAAGCCCAAATGTGGTGGGAGCAGGAGGAGAAAGTTTGAATGCCAAAGCAGCTTCCTTGGAGGCTCAATGTTCAAGCAGGAGTTTCTAATTTGGATATATATATAACTGTGTGTATGTATACTGTGCATATCTATCTATCTATCTATACATATATATGTATCTATCTATATTAACATGTGGAATTTAGGGGAATTAAGGTACTTTTTAGATTTTCAGAGTTGTGTAAACTTGTGTATGTGTGTTTGTGCTTTTAGTTGAAAGGAAGCATTGCAATTAGTTGTATTTTTTTTGTAAACCCTCTCTATAAATATTTGAAAAGTGCTAACACATGTTGCAAATATTTAGTTAAGAGTCTTTGTTAAAACAAAATTTAAGAAAGCTCTAAAATCCTAATATCCTACCAGTATTAAGAGGTCATTTTATATATGTGTGAATGTTCCAGTTGAAATCTGCTTCAGCCAAAACATCTGTTCAGTTATCTGTGATTGATGTGTGAATATTTTGGCAAATTCCCCACTCAATATTTTTAATAGTGAATGCTAAACTTAAAGTTATATTTATAATGTTTTCACATCATGTGCAAAAGTTATATAACCAGATCTGGATCTATGTGGTTACTGCTATTTATACTACTGTTGTGGTGTACAGTAGATGAGAATCCAGCCTGTTCCAAACAAACACAGAAGAAAAAGATGGATTCTGTATTACCAAGGTCATAATTTGAGTGTAAGAATAGAGCAGAGTGGCCAAGATAAATTATGGTGTGAGTACAAAGAAACACATATGTGTTCTTTCTGATATGTGCCATCCTCTCAAACTTGTGCAAATGAGATCTTGATCTGACCAAATAATTTTATGGTTAAGATATCACAGTGTATTCAAACTATCCTTGACCAACAAATGAAATATCTGGGTAATAGAAATGCCAGTATGGATATTTGGTAGTGGAAGGCAAAGACACAATTTTCTGTATTGTTTCTTTAGCAAACCAAAATATGCAGCTAATACACTGCCATGCCTTAGTCTCCCCATCCTTATTGTTTGCCAATTACTGCTTAAATCTGCTAATTTTTTCCCTTGTTTTTTTTTTTTGCTCCCAGTTTTTCAAAATAACTCTAAACCTCTCATCTCAGAATACTCTCCCTATTAAATGTCCAGAAGAAAAGGCATCTTGGGATCAGTATTAAACAGACAGACCCAATCATGCCCCCTGCAAATGGACCAGAGTTTTGCTTGAAACATCCATGTTTACTGAAGACTGCAAAAACAAGTGGCAGGGGGTGGGGAAAAGGCAAAATATCCTTTCTTGTAAACAGGGAGTTAATGATATCGCTTGGTGTGTGATCACCTTTGAACTGTTCATGTATGTAACACTTCTTCAGCCATGCCAGCTGTGAGGACAGTGAATATTTATCTATATATATAGCAGTTTATTATAAGAATGTGTCCTGACATTCTTTCTCCAGTAAGCAGTCTCTTAAGTCCTGAGGAGCACACCCTACTGAGCCACTCAAAACTTAGCAGAAGAGTTTCTGCTGCAGAAATGATTTCCTGTATGTTCAATGCTCCTAAAGTACTCTCTTAAGATATGAGCTTAAGTGTGTGACTCTCTCAGGGCTTTAAAAGTGATGGCTACATTCTGCAGGCCTTAATAGCTGTGATATAAAGAGATTTTTTTTTCCCTATTGATTTCTGAAAGCTTTGACTTAGCACTTGTGAATTGCTATCGTGACGTATAGAAGGAAATAAATGTGTTATGGGACATGTCTGAGGATCACAATTTCTAATGTACAGGAATGATTTGTCTTGAGCATCCTCATCCACTGAGCTATAGGCAGACTTTACAAAACTCTCCTAAGAGTACCTGGCTTATGCTGTGTAAGATTCAGTTGAGGGAGGGGATTCTGTCCCTCTGCCCCGCTCTGGGGAGACCCCCCTGCAGTGCTGCCTCCAGCTCTGGGGGCCCAGCACAGCAAGGACATGGAGCTGTTGGAGCAAGTCCAGAGGAGGCACCAAGATGATCAGAGAGATGGAGCAGCTCTGCTGTGAGGAAAGGCTGAGAGAGTTGGGATTGTTCAGCCTGGAGAAGAGAAGCTTTGGGGTGACTTTTTTGGGTGACTTCCTGAAGGCAGCTCACAAGGAAGATGAAGAGACTATTTCCAAGGGCCTGGAGTGACAGGACAAGGGGCAATGGCTTCAGACTGACAGAGAGGAGGTTTAGATTGGATATCAGGAAGAAATTCTTCCCTGTGAGGGTGGTGAGGCCCTGGCACAGGTTGCCCAGAGAAGCTGTGGCTGCCCCATCCCTGGAAGTGTTGAAGGCCAGGTGGGATGGGGCTCTGAGCAACCTGGGATAGTGGAAGGTCTCCCTGTCTATGGCAGAGGTTTGCAAATAGATGATCTTTTAGGTCCCTTCCAACTTGTGCCATTCTATGATTCCGTGATTTAGGTGTTCTGTTGCTGAACATATCTTCCCATTATTAGTTTACAGCCCAGCATAGTATGCACGTGGATTTATTGCTTGGCCTCCCTTTTGTGAATTTCTAATATTTATCAGAAAATCAATATGGTAAAAATGTAGGAAAAATATGGCACAAACATGCTGAAACAAAAGTATAAAAATGTTCACTGTGATGTAATATACATTTTTAAAAGGTTGTCTAGACAGAGTACAAGGTGATTTTTCTTTGAGTAAGCTGATGTCAAAAGAGCAAAAAGATTTATGGAAATGACAAAATGCAGAATACTTCTAATGAGACATAAACTGGATTTTAAGAAGTGAAGGATGGAAGATACTTACAGCTATCAGTGTATAGCATCATGTTTTTTACAAAACTCTGGTAGTGATTTCCTGTAAATTTCTATTTGTTTGTTCTACCAGATTTGGAATAATAAATCTTACCTTTTTGCTTTGCTAATTCATTTCCCCTGAAGGCATAAAACACTTTGGCATTTTATCAGGTTAATATTCATATTCTGCATTCTATCTGCTAAGTATCTTTTTCATCAATGAAAGTTAATGATCCACCTGACCCTTACATCTCTAGAAGTGATTTCTACATAAAAGAAATCTTTATATCTTCTATAAATCTTCATATCTCTATATCAACCCAAAAGCAAAATCTTACTAAAATATGGGGGTTTTGCATGCTGTTGTGAAATGTATTGGGGAACCTACAACTTTATAATGTGTCAAGCTTTATAAACATTGGTATTGTGAGAACATTTGCTGACAGTTTATTCTTAGAACTGTAATAGAAAACGAAACTCACATTTTAGTTACAATGACTTGGCGACTGATTTTTTTTTTTTTAATAATCCTCCTTTAATTTTTGTGTTAGAGAGGATCAAATTGGCACTTGTATATTCTGACTGGCTGCCATGTTCTTTTTTATTTGCAGAGTGTCTCCAAATTTATGGTGATGGAGATGAGGGCATATAGTGATAGGATGGATGACTGAAGTATGTGTTGTAATAGATACTCCACTGATATCTACTGAGTGACTGCCCTTTGGAACATAATTTTTGGGGAACTGGGTATACTGGGGCCTGGTTTTCAAAACTATTGATAACTCAGCACATTCTGCAGAGATCACTAGAACGTGCTGGCTAATGAACATTTCTAAAAATCTAATATTGTCCGTTTACTGTCTGATTTCAGTGATCACCATGCTCCTGTGGGAAGATACTATTTCCTTGGTACCACGTTAACTGAGGGTGCTGGCTCTCTTAGAGCCTCAGAGATATTGTAATACCACACTTTCCATCCATGAACGAGGCATTTCTTGGGCACTGATTCCCCAGTTTGCCAAACTTCTCCTGTTAATCTCAGCTGCAAAGTTTCAAGCAACTATTTTTCTTTCCTTGATGATTTGCTCAAATTTCAGGGCTGCTGCCTCTGTTCTTGCTGCCTTCTAATCATCTGCTCATCAACTCCACATTGCATCTGGAGAAGGCTTGTGCTTCTCTGGCTGGGAACTGCTTCTCTAGGTATTGGCATAATTACCACAAAATGTGTTTTGAGAGAGAGTCCATCAGTGCAGTTCTGTGCATGTAACAGCTGCAATGGTGAAATGTTTAGGAAACAACAGGAATGGCAGAAAAATTTATGGCACTTTTCCTCTAATGTTCTCCCGATGACAAACACTTTCACTTCAGGTACTTTCCCTCACATGATGTAGTTTGCCTACCTAAAAATCCTCCTTGAGGATCTCTATTCCAAAGTCTGGTTTAGTTTCTTCTCGAAACATTTTTCAGTTTTTGCACCCACAAAGTCTTGTGACAGGGCAGAGTTATTTACCCACTGCATTGATATCTATGCCCTTTTGTTTATTTTTAGTCTGGCTTTGAGGCCCTTTAGTGCTTGCTCTGAAAGAGGCACTAGGCTGTCCCTCCACAGCCCATCTGCTTATCATGCATCACTTTATAGACTTCTACAGTAACTTCCTTAAGTTTCCAGAACAAAAGACCTCGGTCTCCTATGTGACTCCTCTACAGCTGTCATAGCAAGGCTTTTATGCTGATTCTTGCTTTCCTCTGAACCCTTTTTTTTGGTCTAACTTATCTCTTCGGAGTTGAGGAGACAAAGAGTGCACATTGAGTTGAAGATGTGGATACAGCCGTGTTTGAATGTTGGATTTTTTTAGAGTCTATTCTATCCTGCCTAATAGAATGTAATGTTTGCTTTACTTCTTGGCTTTTACAAAATACTGAGCTGATATTTTTACGTTGCAACCCCAAGATGTCATTGCTGACAGCTGCAGGTCAAATCAGAGGCCAGCATCTTATGTGTGAATCTGGATTTAACCCACAGATATTGCTTTATTTATATATTTACGTTGAGAGCCACTTGTCATTGTTCAGGCTCTTACTCTTGCAAAGCTTTCCTGCAATTTTTAGCAGTCTGCTCTTATCCTTGCTACCTTGAAAACCTTCATCAGCGTTGTTTGCCTTCCTACTGCTTATCTTTTTCCAGGCCAATTAATATGATGTTTTATAGTGCTGACACTGCAAAATCCCTTTGGTGACTCTTTTCTTCAGCAGTGCAGGTTCTCCTCCTACCCAGTTTCCTGTTGTTTAACTGGTTATTTATCCACCCCAAGACATGTTGCCTTATCCAAAATGAGTCACATGATGTTACTGTGAGACTGTCAGTGCTTCTTCCCCATCTCTCCCCGTAGCAGTCCAGGGAGGTTTTGAATTCCCTGCCAGCAAACAAGCCAGCCCAAATACTTTGATTATCTTCATCTTAATCCCCTCCTAGTCGAGCCTCTGCAAATACGGCCAGCCTTCCTTTCACTGCTACTGATCTTTGGGAAGAGACCTTGAAGGGACACACCATCCTGCAAGGGTTTGTAGCATATGATTAGGAGAACATCCTTACTACATGAAACACATTTGTACCATCTGTTAGCACTTTTAAATTAAAGTAACCCCCTTAAAATAATTTTGCTAAGAATGAATTGAAATTTAAAATCTTTCCATGCAAAATTGAATCATCCTTTTATAGGCTGGTTTGTTAATATCCCAGATCAAGTATTGAGTGATGAAGCAATATTTTAAGGTACCATTCTTCTGTTTTTCAGTTTGGTGTCCTAACTAACTCTTTTTATTTTTTTTATTTTTCTCTTTTTTCCTAGAAATTGAGTCTACTAGAGTGGGGATTCAGTCTCTGTTTCATTAATCCCCCTACTGGTAACATGCCTGTTATCTGGTCTAAAGATTGACTTCCATGATCTTGCTGCTTCATCTGGAAAATTGCTTAGGGTATAAATCTCTGTGCAGATTAGTGTGTCTCATTCCCTCAAGGGGAATTACATTTTACCCTTTTCTAATGTTAACTCTTTGGCCTCAAGAAGTTTGTTGATTTTATTATTGATAATCAAGTTGGATATGATGTATTTTACAGAATAGTGGCTTATTTTCTGGCTAATTTGGCACAGAGTGTAGCCAGGTCAGCTGATTACGTGATTTTTCCATTGACACTGCTGAAATACAGGAGGTGGCAGAGGAGACACACTCCTCCCTTCCTCTTTGAGGAAGTTTGATTTATTTGTGGGGCTTTCAATTTTGTATTTTGTTATTATATATGGTATTCCTCAGTCTCAGAAGATGTACTGAGATTGTGCTACGCTTTTGCAGCAAGAAATTTGTGTCATTGACATACGAGGAATTTTCTGATAAAATTATTCTAAACAAATAGGGATGATTTTGCTTTACATTTAAAAGTCACATTTTTCATGCTTTAGTAATTAGTGCCCATGGATAAACATTTGGAAAATAACAGGAAAAGTAAAGCAATTTTAAAATCCAAACTGTGTATTTAGAAGGAATTAAAATGACTGACAGTCCTGGCATGTTTGTTGCTCACCTCCATGTATGTCCTGCATGGAGTACAGCAGGAATGCACAGGTCTGTGCCTCTTTATTTGGCAGATTCACCAATCTATTCTACATTTGTGCTTGAGTTTCTAACAGCTCGTTTTCATTCTGTTACGTGCCATTAAAAATTTCCGTCTTCTTCAGGGGAAGCACGCCTGTGTTTTCAGGCTTCCTGTATCATCTTCCATTCAGAGACACTTCCTGTCTATACATGAGTGGGAAGATTTTGGTTGGAGAGGTAGCAATGCCATGAAGAAACATTGCAGAGGATTAGCAAAGTCAACTGTTTCATTCCACAGTGCTTTATCTAAGAAATTCAGATTATATTGTTGGGTTTTTCTGGGGTTTTTTTAGTGTGTTTTGGCCAGATTTTTCATGCCAGGGTGTTCTGTTCTCTGCTTGTACACACTAATATATTCCTTAACTGGTCATGTTCACAGGTGGGAGTAAGAGAGTAAAATAAACAGGAGATTTACACTGTCAGTCTTGGAAGAAATTAAGGAAGAGAAAGGCAAATTGTCAAAATGGGTAAATTATAGCAGCGTTGCTCAAGGTGTGAAATCATGACTTGAGCATGTTTATATACATGTGTAGTAAGGTAAATCTATAACCTGGAGAAATAGTGAAATAGAAAAGGGAAAGGTTGGCAAAAGACTACAGTTTCTTGAAGGAAATTGTGAAAGTTATGAGATGCACAAGATGTAGCCACACTCTCTTATTTGTTTGTTGTATTACTTGAGCACTTCTCAAATCTATAACATACTCATCCTCACATTCCATTATCTTCATTTAATCAGGCACAGAATTAAATTAAGTGCCTCCAGTTGTATAGATAACACGAGCAAGGAGTTGCTTTGAACTGACATATCCCTGTCAAGACATTCTGGGTCTTGATGTCTCACCTGGACTAGTGCCCTGCTCGTGCAAGTGTCACACACTTTGGTATCCATGCTTGGTGATGAACCGATTTTGTATCTTGGATACAAAGCTTTTGGGACAGAGAAACACCATCCCTTGTACAGACAGAGATTCAATACATCTGGCCCAGAGCACAGACACTTCTGCAGTCACTGTCTGGATCTGGCAGTGCTGTGTCATGCAAAGTGCTGCCCGTGCTGGGGGCCAAAAGCTCAGCACTTGGCTCTGCTTTTGGGAAATAACCGTGGCCAGAGTTCTGTGATAATAACAAGAAATTGCTTTTTATTTGCACTATCACATCACATTGTTATTTGCCTCAATGTCCAGGGCTGGCATCAGCAGAGTAGACATTAATCTTGTACAATTGCATTTGCAGACATGACGGATCCGTTTGGTGATGGAATAAATGGGAAGATGATTATTTTTACTGAGCTACTAGGACCTGTCTTTCCCCCCCCCCCCCCCCCCCTCTACAAACTGCCTCACTGTTGCTTTCCTAATGCATCTGTGTTACCAATGTCAGCAAAAGATGTCTCATTATATTACCTGAAACAATTAGAAGTTCCTGTCTGTATGTGTCTGGTATTTTCCTGTCTATTTAATAAAAATTGAAAATGTTTAAACTCCAGTTAATTTGTCTTTTAAGAAGGAAGTTTACATGCTTCAGGTTTTATTATTTATGCCTTTTCATTTTCTATGTATTTTTTTTTTTTAAATCATAAAGATTAGCAGTTCCTTTGGTATCCCTTATACAGTAGTTGATGACTTTTTTCAGCTTCTTTCAACCCCTCAGTGTTACTCTTTTTCTTGTTAAGATACGCAGCAGAGAGGTATTTCTTTGGACAAGCACTTTAAAATAACTCTTTATTTAGCATATAATTATATATTACTATATTCCTTAAATAAAAAATGAGTGACTAGTGATTTCATGATGAGGAAATAATGAGAAATACTCACTAAAATGCTGCATTCAGCAATGAATTTTGTATTTGCAAAATTCCTAGGGGCAATATGCTAACTACAAAAAGAGTCTGAATAAAATTATTGGTTTTGCCCTTTCTGTTGTCTTGGCTGTGACTGAAAAATATGATTATTATCTTTAGTACCATATGACTTAGCTCATATTAAAGGTGCCTAAATAAACTTAGTCTCACTTAGTTATTCTTGTCTGGCCATATTTCAGAATGTTCAGCTTTCAGTAAAAACCATAATAATCAGGTTTTGAGTTATCACTAGTCAAATTATAACCAATAGAAGTCCATCCTTCATATACATCTATATGAGAGCTTTTGTAGTTGCATGTTTTTTTCTCTGCTCTGGCCTTGATGATGATAAGTTTGCAATAAATCTTAGACTTGCAGTTGATGCAGGTCCTAATGTATTTTACTGTTAAGGCAGAAAAGACTGAAAAAGTCTCCTTGGAGAAATTTAAATCTTACTCACCCTGTACATTTCCACTCAAAGACAGAAAAAAATGCAATGTAGACTGTTGTTAAAGTCCTGCTTTAAACTACTAAGAATACATGATAGACTGGAAGAAAAAACCAATATATTTTTCTTCATGTGCTGATTGAAAAACAAAGCAGACCTTCCAGATTTCCTTCCATTTGACTTTAATGCTGAGTTTTCCTATTGAAATGGGAAAACCTAATTCAACTTTAGAAAACAGAAAAGAAGCCAAGATATAAATATGTCTTGAATAATCGTGAAATAACTTATTGAAAAACTTCCACCCTTGAAACTTATTGGAAGAACTCTGTAATATGGAATATAGATTTGACAAAAAAAAAAAAAAAGGGATCATGAGAGCAACAAATGTTTGTCATCTGCATAGGAATAATTATTCATTTGAATAATATAATCGGGGAGTGCAGTGATACAGACACAGAAAAATGAAGGGCCAAGGATAAAGTCCTGTGGGACATCAGCTGTAAGTGGAAAAGGACTGGATTAAGGATGGCTGTATTAAATAACAAGTGAATAGTCTAACAAAAATAACCTTAGCCAGCAGTACATGTTGGCTTTAGTGACACAGCCAGAGTACAATGAATCAGCAGTGGTGATTTTGAGCATTCAAAATAGCAGAGTGACAGCAGCTCATCAGAGCAAACTGACAGACACACGCTCCTTGATCATTTCAGGGGATTCAGCAGACAGCACCCTTTAGTGGGTGTCTCCAGCAAACAGTTACAAACCCACTCTGGCAAGGAGAAAAGCAAGTTCTAACTCCTGGTGATGTTTGCAACACAATAGGCACTCTGGGAATAAGTTAGTTGAACAGATCTTTGCCAGACATTATAAGGATAATGACAAAATGCAAAGACACCTGGAACTGTTGCAGGTGAAGCCTTGAAAAGTGGGGAAAGGAGCCTTAACAGAAGGGTAGCCCTGCAGGTTTTTATTTTGGTGACCCATAGGAAACTAGCTAGATGGTTTATCCCTTGAGATATGATATGAGATTGATGATTTAAAATGTATTTTAAATTTCTTTGCTTCATTTGAATGGTAGGAACATATAGGAAGAGATGGGAGATATGGTTCTAATAACCCCAGGCTGAATATTCAGCAGTCCATTGTTCTGCATCTTTTGTTTGCCATGGAACAAGAATCAGCTGGTCCTGTTTTCCCTACTTCATTTACTTTGCATTAGTCTTTATTAAAATTATCTCCATTTCCTACCTTGGGGTGATTTTTAAGCCTTTTAAAGATTTTTAGTGGTCTGATTCCTCAGCATCTGATATCACTTCATGAACAGCACAACCTTCCAACATATTTTTGTTCAAATATACAAAGGTCATATTCTTTTCTCTCAAATTATTTGACTGATTTTATTTGCAATCTGGGTAGTCATATGAGCCTGAGCTGGAAACAACCAATTAGATCAGACTGTCCCTCCTCTTGTCAATGTGGAATATAGTCCCCCAGACAGGGGACACATGCTTGATTTTAGCCAAAAAGCTGAGAAGAAGCCTCCTGATCTTCACCCACTGAAATTTAAACTCTCATCTGCTATTAATCTATTTTCAGCAGATGATTACCAGAACATCTGCTCATGCCCAGTAAATTTTTACTTCCTTCTCTTAAAGCTGACTTCCCCAGTGGGCTGATGAAAGAGTCATTCTGCAGCTCATTCTTCTCTTTAAAATAGCACTGGTCCACTGAAGAAATGTTAGCTCATTTCCATCTAACTTTCTTTTTTAAAAAGGAGGCAATAGGAAACATTCAGCAAATGCATGTTTGGGGTTTACATGAAGCTGCAAGCATTTATATACTTCAAAAGATTACAAACTCATTGTAAATGTTGATGCCAATGTGATATGATATAGCCTTGGAAGCTGGAATAAATTGTAGGCAAAACAAACAAAAAAATTACTAAGAGGAGAGGCTTTCCTGAGGTAGAAGTGCTACACAGTCTTTTAGATGTAGACATATATTTATACTCTTTAATTTCTGTTGAAAATTTCTCTTAGTTCAAAGCTTTTGAGAAATACAACTTTCTTGGAGTCAATTTCCAACAGAAGATGCTACATTTCCATGGATATGACCTATGTTCCCAGCTTTGTAGACTCATGCTGCCTGTTAATCATAGTCACATTGAGCTTTATCTGTTAACATCCTTTCTCTAGACACATGCAACTATTTGTATGTATGATGGGCACATGTGGGGCACCCCAGTTTTGCTTTTAAGCCCAACGTGTGACCCAGTTCTGTTTCTCATCAAGTTGGACACCCTGCTTCAGTTTTCTTGCCTCACTTCTTAATTTCAGGTTATATTAGAGAGTGCAAATAGAGGCTCATGCTTCCCTGAGGGCAGGGGACTGTCCTGATCCTTACACACATATGGGGAGGAAAAAGCAAGGTGACAATATGCCTCAGTGTGCCCATAGATACACAGAGATCATTCATCTTAGCATTAATCAAACCTTTGAATCACTGAATCACTGAATTATTTATGTTGGAAAAGAGCTCCAAGATTGAGTCCAACCTGTGACTGATCCCCACCTTCTGAACCAGCCCAGAGCACTGAGTGCCACATTCAGTCATTCCCTGAACACCTCCTGGTTTGGGGACCCCACCACCTCCCTGGGCAGCCCCTGCCAATGCCTGACCACTCTTTCAGTGAAGAAATGCTTCCTGAAAGCCTACTTGTGCCCACTTCCATGTCCTTCCCAAAAGGATATGGTCTGACAGTCTGCATTCAGAAGAGAGATGACAGAGGCGAGTTTTAAGGTGAGTTTTAAGGAGGCCTTTGGAAGCTGAGAAGGCAGTAGCTGTTGGGATTTTTGTCAAGGAAATTCCCTCAAAGGTGAGGTGCAGTATGATAGCTGGTGGTTGCCTTGGGACTTCTCTGATATTCTCTTCCTAATCTCCTATCCAACTTTTCTTCCCTACATTTCCACATCAAGCATTCATCTCTGTGATTTGCTGATATCATTTCTTTGTGTGCATTGAGGAGAAATCTGTCTGAATCTGCCTGCATTTAATTGTTGTGCTTTTGCCAGGGGTGCTGCTCTGTGCTCTCAGAGGGCCTTTGTGTAGGTCAGATGTGCTACGAGGGCATCACTCCCTCAACAGCCCAGCTTCCAGCAAACTGGCTGTGCAGAAGCCCTCTTGTGCAGTCTTATGCTTCTGCACAGCATAACCAGTTATTTACATGAGCATGAGGCTTATATCTCTCTTCAGAAGTTAAATTTGCATGTTTTAGGGTTCCTACCTCAACTGCAGGTATTTAGGGCAACAAATGTTGGGCCTGATCCCCTGTAAGGAACTACTAATCTGATGAAGGGTCTGAGAAATAGCTGGGCAAGACTGAAAGTGGGAGCCTAAAGCAAAGCTCAGCTAGAGCAGGGGAAATGTTTTTCCTTGCTGGTTCAGATGGACATAAAAGCTCACTAATGAAGCCAGATAACTTTACAAAATATCAACACACAAAAAAGCTCTAGCTTGGGGTTTCTTGTTCACATGGTTCCAAAATCTGGACCTGTAGCCTTCTGTCATCGTGGTGCACACACAGCTACACTGTATGCAGGAGATTTATGGATTTTAGAGCATTAGAAGATTCATCTTTTAGGGAAAATGTCACTTTGGAGCCCAGCTGTAACACAAATTGACTACTCCCTGTGATTGCCTACTGATTAATGATTTAGTTGGAGCTGTCACTTTGGAACAGTACTACTTCTGTTCAATAACATTTAAATACATTGTTTTGACTTTGTTTTATGTTTCAGAATAAGAGCCAAGGATTGAGTTTTGTCCGTATCCATGCACCTTGGCAAGTGCTCAGTCGAGAAGCAGAACTCCTTAAAATAAAAATGCCCACCAAAAAGGTAGGTATCTCCCATTTCCTATCAACAAATTGTATGACTGAGGGAGGAGGGATCAGAATGGTCATTAACTGCATAGAAACCCACGGAGTTACTTTATTTCCAAAATCAGAGCAGATGAGTGGTCAGGCTTATTGTTTTACATGATGATTTCGTGTTTTACATGAAATATTTTGGGACGATTTACTGTTCAGAGTCGTATTTAAGATGGGATTTCCGAAGGGGTTTTCAAAGGCAGCTGGCTGATAGTCTGCATCCAGGAGAGTGATAACAGAGGTGGCTTTTAAGGGGGGGCTTTGAAAATTGAGAAGGCAGTGGCTGCTTGGATTTTTGTCAAGGACTTTTCCTCAAAGGTGGGTGAAGTATGGAAGGTAGTGTGATAGCTGGACATTGCCTTAAGACTTCTCTAAAGTCTGCAGGTGCCCAGAGAGTGTGTTCTGGTGGTATTAATGACATAGTGAATTGGGACCTGCCTATTGTCATTAAAGCTTCAGCTCATTATCTTCCTTACAGTCTGTTTTTAGAAGAGTTGCTGGCAAACATTGTAACTTATGAGTAGCAGATTCCCAAATCTGTGGCCCTGCAATGATTTAGCACGTTGACTAACAACTCCACTGAAGTCAGAGGAACTGTCTTGTGCTTTCAGTTAGTGGTGCTCTTCAATTGCACTGATGAACACTTATTTCTTTGAATTGTCATTAGAATTAAAAGACAGATTAATTTTATTTTATTCCACAGAGTTGATTGGTTTTTTGTTTGTTTGAGGGTTTTTTTTCATATTGATTGTTTTCACCAAGCAAAATCTTCAATGTTGTTCACATATCAGGCTGTTACAATCTGTCATTGTTGGAAGACTGGCCAAATCAAGCTCGCATACTCTTGCTGGATTGTGTTTGCACCCCAGGGGAAAAAATCTGGATATTTCTGATCAATCTTTGAAAATGAGGAGGTTTTGGATAACTACAGTATCTCTAGAAACTTTCTAGAAATGAACCTACATATTTAACAGTCTCTTTGATCCCTTCCCAGCTTCATTCCTTTTGTGCATTTTTAGTGACTGCTCATTTCTCCCTCCTCTGCCCTCATGGGAAGTGTATTCTATCTTTTTGCAGATACACCACAGCAAATTTTACACTATTTTAATGGATGAATATTGCCATAATGTTGGTCTGAGTTAAGGTCTTTCCAGGAGCTGCTGGTCTCCAAAGGCCTCCCTAGTCATTCACAAATGGTTCTGCATCCCCTTGTCTCCTCTGATTGGGAGAAAAAGAATCATTTGTTATCTCTAGTGAAAAAGTGGCAGCACTACCAGAAACCAAGCTTGACAGGAAAATTCTGTTCCTGTCCTATGGCTTTTTTTTTTTTTTAATTAAAGACAGTTGGAAAAATAATCAAAAATCAACTTTGAAAAAACTGAAATCTTGTATATTGGGGATTTGGCAACACAAAATGAAAAATTTAGTCAGCAACCACTAAAAGAAAATTCTATTTTTGTTCAGAGAGACAAAACGTTGTTCTCAAGGCACATTAGGTATTTTTTGTGATGTTATTTTATTTATTCAAGGATCCCATGAAGCCATTAAAAAAGTATTTTCCGTGGAAAATACTTCTCCGACTCCAAACACAACAAATTGTTTGCAATTATTTTTTCATTGTTCAGTCTTAAATCATCTTTCAGAACAAATGACAGGCTGGGAAGAAGTACCTTTTGAGCACTTTTTACTATATATAAACTTCTGGGTACGATAATACAGTTGTTTTTGGTGAGTGAGACTGGGCCACACTCAAACATGAGTGCAGGGAACAAACAGTAGGAGAAAAAAAAGGGAACAGCTGGGAGCATTGCTTCATTCCCAGAGCTGTGATGTCTCTGGGATTAATGAGTCTTGGTGGAATGAGTCCCACGACTGGAGTTCTGGGATGGAGGACTAAAGGCTGTTCAGGAGGGACAGGCAGAGATGGAACGTACTGTACGGAAAGGCAAAGTTGCAGTTAGAGATTATAAAGTTGAGAGCTTCTGGGTGAGGATTAGGGGAGTGGAAAACAAAGCAGATGTTGTTGTGGGTGTATTGTTTGCCAGGGTGATAGGACTGATCAGTTATTCTAAAGGCAACTAGGAGAAATTACATTTCAAATTCCGAAACATTGACTGGGAATATTGTACTGCTGTCATATATAAGTCTGACCAGTTCTTGAAGGGTGTTGAAGGATTCGATGAGCCAGTTAGGAAAGGTGCCCTCCCAGACTTGATATTGATAAATAGAGAAGGACCTGTGGGATGTGTGATGGTACGAGGCTGTCTTGTCTAAATTTCAAGAGAGCAAAATTAAAGCTACTCAGTGAGCTAGTTAGTAGTGTTCCCTGGGAATCTGCTTTTGAGGGCTTAGGGGTCCATGACTGCTGGTCAGCTTTAAGACCATATTTTAAAAGTGTAGGACCTTGTAATGCCAGCTTAAGTCAAGCAAGTGAGGCAGAAGACCAGCTTGATTGAACAGAGAATTGCTCGTGGAGCTTAAGACGAAAAAGAAATTTTCCATCTCCAGAAACAAGGCCAGGCCTCATGAGAAGATTACAGGGCTGTGACTCACATATTCAGGGAGAAAACACGAAAGGCCAAAGCTCATCCAGAGTTAAATCTGGCCAGTGTTGTGTCATACTACAGAAAGGCTTTTTAAAGTGTCTTAACAGCAAGAGGTGGTGTAAGGAAAATATTGGACCAATATTTGTTGAAGATGGTCACCTGACAAATGGGAATGAAGAAAAAGTGGAGGCCTTCAGTGGAGGCCTTTTTTTTTTTTTTTCCTCAGTCTTTTATATTAATGGTAGACCTTGGGCTGCCTGGTCCTCTAAGTCAGAGGACCACAGCTGTGGGAACAGAGACTTTCCATTTGTGGACTCTGAATTCTTAAGGAACTATCTGCATCAGCTGAATGTTCCTAAGTCCACAGGACCTTGGGAATTCATCCCAGAGTGCTGAAGGAGTTCGCAGGACCACTTTCAATCATCTGTCTCGGGAGTCTAGGGAGGTACTCACCGACTGGAAGCTAAACACTGTTATTAGAATTTACAAGAGGGAAGACCCAGGAAATTGCATACCTGTTATTCTAACCTCAGTACTGGGAATAATTGTGGAGAAGGTCATTCCAGGTGGAATTGAAAGGCACAGACAATATGGTTTCACAAAGGGAAAGTCCTGTCTAACTAATTTTATACCCTTCTGCTATAAGGTTTTCTGTCTAGTGGACGATGAGAAGGCAGTAGATGTGATTTTTTTTCTGGATTTTAGTAAAGCTTTTGATATTATCCCTCACAGCATCCTTCTGGACAGGTTTGACTATGAGATGAGCAGCACATGGAATGCTGGATGAAGAGCTGGGTTGAAGGGGTCAGGGATCTAAGTGTTCTAGTGGCTGATGACCTCAGGGCTCAATTCTTGGGCTAGATCTGCTTAATATATTTATCAATGATTTGAATGCAAGAGTTGAATGCACCATTGACAAGTTTACTGACAATGGAAAGTGCTGTTGACCCTCTTTATGGGACAGGAAGCCTTGCAGAGGGATCTAGATAGATTATTGGGCAATAATCAATAGTGTGAAATTCAACAAGAAATGATGGGGTCTGACAGGCACAGGTACAAATTGGGTGAGGTGTGGCTGGGGAGCAGCCCTGCAGAGAGGGATCTGGGGGTGCAGGGGCATTGTGAGGCAGCAGTGTGTGCCCTGGCAGCCCTGAGGGCAAAGCCCATCCTGGGGGGCATCAAACACAGCCTGCCCAGCCCATCAGAGAGGGGATCCTCCTGCTGTGCCCAGTGTTGGGTTGGGACCCCCTGGAGCCCTGGGGGCAGCTCTGGGCCCCACGATTTCAGAAGGATGTGAAGGTCCTCGAAGGCATCCAGAGCAGGACAACAAAGCTGGTGGAAGGGCTGGAAGGAATGTGCTGTGATGAGGACATGTTTGGTGAGGTTATCTGTGTTTCGGGGAAAAATACCTTCATATTTCTAAGAAGGTCCCAAGCGCTTCACATCAATCTAAACCAGCAAAAGCTGTATCCTTGCACTTAGAACTGTTTCACAGCCACGAGCCTGTCATCCTCCCTTCTAATGGCATGTGTTCGTGTGCTGTCACACCATATAGCAATTATCACCCACCAATTATTTACTCTGCTGGGGCAGTGTAATTTGCAGCAGGTAAAGGCCCTTCCTGCTTTGTTTGCTCTCTGTATTTCCAGTTACAAAGCCAAAATAATCACTCTGCTTTTCTATCATCTCCCTGCAGCTCCTAGTTTAGTTAGATTTCTTTGGGATAAAATATAACAAAATCGTCTTTGGCTGAAAGATTGGATATTAGGAAGAGATTCTTCCCTGTGAGGGTGGCCAGGCCCTGGCACAGGTTGCCCAGAGAAGCTGTGGCTGCCCCATCCCTGGAAGTGTCCAAGCAGGTCGGATGGGACTCTGAGCAACCTGGGATAGTGGAAGGTGTCCCTTTCCGTGGCAGAGGGATGGAATGAGATGATCTTTAAGGTCCCTTCCAACCCAAACTGTTCTATGATTTTATGATTCTGTGGTATTTCTTGTATTAACAATTCTGCTCTGAGTTTTTCTCTGAAAGCAGCGTTTTGGAAGTGCAACTGATATGGTTTGAAGCTGGCTCCCTGCCAAGTCTCCAAACCTTACCACAAGAAATCGTCCTCCCCTCCAAAACCTCAGGGAAGAAGAGGGAAAAAAAACAACCAAGAAAAACCGAAACGAGAGAGAGACAGCTAAAGCAATATATAAAAATATATTTACACTTATATTACAGTTATATACAATTGAAATATATATACAATTTCACAAGGGAAAGGGAAAGGGAAGGGGGAAGGGAAAAAAGGATTCATTATATATAGTGGATTTTTTGAAGGCACCTGCTAATGACCAGTTTTATTTACTCAGATGTATGAAATCACAGAAGAAGGAGGAATACTCAAGACATTAAACGAAATATGGTGCAAATTGACTGAACCTCTGCAACCCCAGGTGCCACAACAAGAAAATACTAAGATGAAAAACCTGTCCTACCCATTTTCCAGAGAGAAAATATATTTGTGAGTATTTGAAAATGTGATAAACAATGAAGAAAGCTGTAATTTATCATTTAATGTTGTCATTTTTTCTACCTGTATTTCAGTCAAAATTCAGAAATTCATTGAATATTTCTGGAAATCCTGAGGAAAGGCTCAAGTTGTCAGATTTTCAGTGGACTAACAGAAACCTAAGTTGCAGAGACCTTCTTCTGCTGGATAAAGCATTGGAAACAGTGCATCAAATAAAATATCCATGTGTTTAGCTTGAAATGCAAAAATCCTACCACCAAATTCCTGATTATTTTATTCAGGATATTACTGCCTGTTTTGAAGAAACAGAGAACTAGTAAAAATCTGATAATATTTTCCCTCTTGATAGATTTATCATAGTAATTAAAACTTGTCTAATAATATGCAGATAAGGAATTCTTGACACTTGCCCTTTCACTCAGAATAATATTTCTGGGTCCGGTTTGACATTAAACATTCTTTTTTTTAACTTGTGAGTGTCTCCTTGTATTTATGTTTGATAAATAAAATTCAGTAATAAATACAACGACCCGCCATATCATTTATTGCCCTCTGACAAGTTTAATTAATTCTGAATACAAGTCAAATTGATGGAGGAGAATAAGCTGGGAAGCTAATTTCACATATGATGATTTTAAGGTTTAAGGGAAGGCATAATTCCAGTGGAATGGTTATTTGAGAGCAAGTGAAATGCTGACTGTTTGGTCGCCTGGAAAAGAGTAATGAACATGTGCATTAGGCTGATTGAAATCTAATAACATCACCTCAGAATGCTGTAGTGTTGAGTGGATGTTATAAGAAAAATATTAAAAGGTCATATTATGTAAACAATAGACAGGTTATTATTTTATATTAGTTAATAACTGTGCATTTTTATGCCCAGCTTAACTGCAAATCAGGTAGAACTCGGAATGTCTGTGTCTTAAATAACATAGTCTATTATGCTGTACTATGTCATCTATATTTTATTTCCTTTAAACATCTGTTTTTCTTATTAGCTGTGGTTTCTAAATGAATTCTAAATTAGAGGCTTATATGTTATCTTAATTATTACTTCCATGTCACACAAGAGAACTGATTCTTTTTCTTTTTGCTGTTTTAGGTATAACATCAAAGACAAAGACACCTTTTTTGACAATGCCACCCGCAGCCGAATAGTAAGTTAACAAAAGTAATATATTATCTTCTTATGGTGGGTGGGATTTGCTTTAGCATGGAATGGTGGCAAATACTTTGCTAATCTCATCAATTTATGCATTTCTCTGTTCCTATAAAACACTAAGAAGTCATATGTATGTAAGGAATCCCTTTCTGGAGCTGCACAGTGGTCCAGGAGTAGGAGGTGTTATACATGGAAACTACTGACTCCTCTCCCTTACTCAAAGCTCTTTTAAGCCCTGTTTCTAATTTTTAATCAGATTTTATTCCACAAAATATATATTCCACATATATATATTCATATAATATTCAACTATACTTCATATAGTTTTATAAGGATGCGACACAGCAGGATTTAGCCTACAAGTCTTAGGGCAGATGATCCACTAGCAAAACTTGCTAGATCATTTAAATATATGTGCAAATGAACACTACAGAAGCCACCTATTTTAAAGCTTTGGTTTATTTGTAGCTCCATGGTGAAAGTCGTGCTAAAAGTGGATTTGAGTGTTATCCCACTGTTCTTTTCCGCAGGTGAGGGAAATTTTGAAGCGCACGTCTACAAAGGCCAGGAACAGTATGGGTAAGATGGAGGGAAGGGAGTTATTTGTGTGCTTCTGAAAGGAACTGCTTGGGTATCTCACAGAATATTGATTTTTCTAGCAGGACACAAAAGTATGCTGGCACACTTTCACCAAAAAAAAAAAAAAAAAAAGTAGATGTCGAAACAAATGCTTTTTCTGAGATATAAAGTCAGACTTTTTGGACCATGGTTTGGATAGGACATGGTAATGGGAGATTGGTTTTCATTTCTACAGGTGCAGGATCTGGCACATAACTTGCATTTCATGAATTGTTATAAAATTGGATTTGATCTGCTTTTGAAAATTCAGATTTCAAGTGCAATATGTTGTATTATTTCTTGCAGGAGCATACTTTTCTTGCCATTTCAATAGAATAATACATCTTTCCAGATTATTTTTATTACTGCAGCCTTAAAAATTATCTCCATGAGCTGCCTAGTGAAATATATGACTTAAATACGACCATTTTGAAGACACTTTGGGGACAACTCTGAAATATTCAGAGCTATTGTTTTCTTGAGGTTCAGAATATATATAGGTATGCTTATTCTCTTTTATCTCATCCATTGTGAGATCATGACACATATTTCCCTAGTGGCAAAGAAGTGATGGTGCTCCTTGTCTGGCATGTCTTCTGGAAGTCTTTCTGCAAGTTTGACCACTTATGGACAGATCACAATGTCCAAGGATAATGTACCTGGAAAAGAATGTGCTGTAGCAAGATTCTTCACAGTCTTGGTGTGACTTTGTCCAGCAACAGATGTCTTTGGTACAGCAGCTGGGCTAGAAAATAGATTAATTTAGGTTTCCCTGAAATAGAGATACAATTTTTTTGAAGTTACATGAAAACCAAACCCAAACAAAAACCCCCAAACAAAAAGCTATCTCATTTTCAATCAAAAATGCTTACCTTTTCCCACTACAAAGTTTTAAAGTTATGATTACTGCACTGTTTCCTTTACAAAAAAATACCTGTAGACATCTCTAGAATCTGTTGAAAAATTAAGGTCTTTGGAAGGTGTTGGGGAGAAAGCTTGAGAGAAGCAATCCGTCCTACAAGGACACAGTGGGAAGGGAAAGAGCACTTTGTCAGTGGAGGTTTTTTGCCTCTCACCTAAGATTTTCTCTATTTTAATAGCTTGTTCTGGTTTATAGTGTAATAAAAGCCATTAGTAGAGATCAAAGCACTAGCAGTGATTTTTCAGGATTTTTTTAATGCTAAGGTGAAAATACAGGCTGATGCACTTCAAGCTCAGGTCAGCTCAAGATCCCATTTGACATGAGGTAAATATTTTAATGTTCTCATCCTTTCCAACTTTCTGGTCCACAGCCAAACGATGATTATGCATCATGTTCACCCTAAATTTACTAGTTGTTTTGGTCTTCTGAGACCTTCCCCCAAAAGTACTATGTTTCATTTGTCACTAAGGCTTCCCCATTTTTCTCCTCTTAAGCTTAAAACCACTCATCATCACTGGTTTAAAAGATTTTTTTAAACATCATTGGGTTATTGTTTGGGGTTTTTTTAAGAGTTCATTGTTTATTTTGCACAAGAGGCAGGGCAGTGATATTGAAGTGCTTGTAGCAGTCTTTGGTTGTCATAAACATGTTTCATAACACAATATGAAGAAAATAACAACACTTCAAACACATTAGCTTATACATTTTTTTACAACTTCTAGGTAATGTCATAAAATGAAATCTGTAATGATGTTTTCTGTTTGTCTGTGCCTACCTGCTGACCATCTGATTTTTTTTTCATTTAGGTATTAGCACATTAATAGCAAACAATGTTTATGATGCAGCATACCCACTTCATGATGTATGTATACACTATTAAATATCTAGTTCTCTGCTGGTATCACTCAGTAGTGCATAGACATTAATATTTGCTGTCTGTAACAATGAAAATATATTCTGTGTGATTCTAATATGAAAACTCATATATAAGTACTTTTCAAGTTGTGACTTGAAAGTAAAATCAACAATGTAGGAACAACTCAGCAATCTTTTATTTAGTTTTATCTGCTTTTACATCAGTTATTAAATTACTTCCTTTCTCTAGGGTCATTATGAAGGCCAAAATGATGACATGAATGAAAGAAAGGTAAAATACATTGCAAAATTTTTTTTAATATTAGAATTAATGTGATAAATGGGAATTAATGTTCTAAATGCTATTGTAAATCTCTAGCCAGAAGGTTCAAGCAGGTAGATGTTTTTACAAATGCATATAGTTTTTGCATTACATATTTTCCTGTATTTCTGCATATAAAAATTTTTTGCAAGATTTTTATAAAGTCTTCTATGAAGTTTGTGAGTAAATTAATTTGATATTTATTTCTCGAGGTGCGTCAAGGTTCTCTCCACATGCATAGATAAGATTTTTCAACCCGTCAGGAAGCAGAAGCTGTTAAATAATTTATATATTAATCTTCTTGTCCTAACCAAATGGTACCAGAGAACAGTGTTTACTAGAATAAAACACAGTTGTATTTTTCATTTGGTTGTGCATGCATTTAAATGGCATGCGATTTCTAAAAATCTGCTTCCAATTATTTTGTAAATAAAGTTTCTATCAAAAGACATTTGAAAATATGATCACCCACCAACTGTCTGCACGAGAGAAACTGTGAATTCAAACTGTGTTTAATACACATGCTTACTGTTAGAAATTGGGGAAAACATTTAATTATTTTATTAAGGTCCGTTCCATGTTGTTCTCTAATGTTTACTCATTTTATTTTCCTTGATATGCAAACAATAGGATAGGAAATGAAGAGGGAAAATAGTAGGGAGAGGAAGGGGACGAGAGAAGAATGAAGGAAAAGGGAGTGTTTGGATACTTACAGTATTTATTATACTAGAAATCAACTTACATATATTTTTGGTGACCTGTAAGTTATTTAATATTTTTTTTTAACTCTGGCTTCAGATCTTGGTATGAACCATGTGTTCCTTGAAGGAGAGTTAGGAAAATGCCATTAATTGGCAAAACACAGCGTAGTTCTCAAGAGTGTAATTGCCACAAATGATAACTTCTTCAGCACTAAAATGGAGACTGAGCTCATAGGTCATACAAAAAAATTTGATTTCTCCAATTCTGGGTTAGTAAAATTTGCAAACATAATCTTTGTAGGTTTCGGTGAATAATGTTAATATTTGGCCACTAGATGTCTTCATGTACCATATACAATTTAGTTCAGTGTATGAACCTTGGTAAGTAAAAGAGACAAAGTTAGAAGGCTAACTATAAATAAGCTTTTATATTTGTGCCCGTTACTTTGAACTTTTTTTGTTTGTCAAGAAATTGTCTGCTCTGCACTTACAGAATTTTCTCTGAGCAAGTGATAGAGGTACAGTAGTGGACTATGAGAGGCAGCTCCATGGATTACTGACTGAGAAGTAAAGCAAAATTTTTGGAGAAGAAAAAAAATGAACATTAGTCAATGAAGGAAGATTGGGTACTGTGAAATAGTGGGGAAAGAGGACCTAAAAGAATTAGTGTCTGGAAAAATATTCACCCTACTAGTTGTATTTTGTGCTGCCTTCTTTTTATTCTGCCTATTAGGCTCAGTTATGAAGTGTTAAGTATTAAAAACATAAAAGCTTCTTTCCAGAAATACTTCATTGATTATTCACATATGTCTCTGCTGCCCAGCCATTGAATCTTCTGTAGTATTCCTATGCCTAACATCATCTGTTTTCTATCTGAATCTACTAGTCTCAGTGTTTAATTTCCTGAAAAAAACTGATCAGGTTTAAAGGAAAGAAGGGCATTTTTGAGCCTTTTTTTGTTTTGTTTTTTTTTGGTTTCTACCCCTTTTTCATTTTTGCTCTGTGTCTTCTATTTCAATTTTCTTTTGCATAAGCCCAAAAAAATGAACTGAGTCCATCTGGGCTACTTATGCCGATAAGGCAGCACAAGTAATTAAGGTTTATGCACCAGTTCATAAAATAAAATAAAATAAAATAAAAGGTTGATAATCCTTATCAACCATCTTTAGAATTTCCTTGGAGAAAGTGCACAGCGAAACAACACTTCTGTCACATCCTATGAGAATTAGAAATCTGCAGTCAGTGGAACCCTTAGAATAAGAAGGTTTCAGTCTTTCCTAAGTCTTGACTGGAATAAAGGATTTTCCCTGTTTCAGGAAAGAAAGCTATTGCACAGCAGCCTGGTAATAACTCACCATGAGTATAAACACTGGCTCGGTCTTTAAGCTTCCAGCCCACTGGCAAATTGTAACCCTTCCTTGATATCCGTATGTTTGACATTAAGAAATCCATGAGGGTTTTGTTACCTGCCTGGGAAATATGACCTGTTGTCATATACTACAGCAACATCCCCAGAATATTAGAAGCAGATTAGAGAATGTTATTATAAACTTACAGGGAGCACAATTTTTAAATGAAGCTGATAAAATACAATAAACTATATTACAGAACTCGTCCTAGAATTCCTTTCAATTTAATAAATATCATGAAAGGAAGCACATTCCAGCTTCCAGATTAAGTTAATCTTGTAAAATTGCAGTGTTGGGACAGAGGTTTAAGGTGGGCAATACACTGAATGGAAAATTTTCATGCCACTTTTGCTGCAATGGCTTTTGGAATCAGAATAACCAGTGTGATTCTGCAGTCTGACATAATGGCATATGAGCCTCTTCCTAAACAGACAGCAATTTTAGAAAGATCTTTCTTTTTGCTCCTAAAATTCTGCAGCTGTGTTCAAAACAGCTTTTAGGTAGTTTTAAGAATTTAGTACTTTTAACTTTCTTCTTTTGTATATTTGAGTGAATGCATTTATTAATATGATTATTTTTGGAAGTAAATAGCATTTTGTAGGTCATGTTGTGGGGTAATGGCAAGGGGTGATTTTGAATAGGCAACAACAAGTATTCATATGAAAATAGCAATATGCCAGCCTCTTCAACTCCTGATGAAGCCTAAGAAAGTCAAACATAGTCTCATCATTTCTTTCCACAATTGCAAAGCATCTGCTCTGTAAGGGCAATATTCTAAAATCCAAGACTCCACAATCCTTGAATCTCATCGCTGAATTCCCAGTTGCTTAAAAGTTTTGCTCCTTGATCTGCGAACAGAAAATACTTCATGCTGTACTTTTGATGAGTACACAATGGCATAGCTCTGTACACTTAAATTTTCATTATTCTGAACAATAATACTTCATCAGGAGGATGTTTGCAGAATCCAGGTCTTAGCTGCTCACTTGATATTTATTTAGTTCTTTCACATAGCATATGCAGGAGGAGAGGCATTCTAAAGAGGAGGAAAATATGACTGGAAAACCTCAAAATATGTTGAGATAACTGCAGTTACAGTATCTGGACTTTCTCCACACTTATATTAATTGTGGTGTCTGCTCCATAGAGTGGTGTAGCACTGCTGTCAGAATGGACCATCTCACGATGCAACTTCTGATAATTTCAAAAACTTTATGTATTTTGTTCCTAACACCCTCTGCAGCTCTTGCTGGTTGTGTTTTGCTTGGTTTGTGTCTTACTCCCCACTAAAGTTTACAGAAGAATAGAAGTGTCCAAAGTATTAACTCAGGTTACTTCATATAAACTACAATTTCCATTAGACAGGTGAGGGACAATCCGTGTTCACAGCAAGGGAGGAAGTGGAGCCTGAGGTCACAGAATCACAGAATCATTTAGGCTCCAATTTTACTAGGAATGATGTGGAGACTTATTTGAAAGGAATTGACCTCACCTCTCATATCCTACTCTTTTTCTGAACTCCCTCCACTTCTTTTGGAAAAGAGGGACAATAGGTTTGACACCTATCTTTTTGGATAATAAAGACCTATAACCTGTAAGTAGGGACATAGTTAATTTAGTTTCACTTATAGTAATTTTCTCTCTTTTTTTTTTTTTTTAATGCACTCTGTATTTCAATAAACAGTTTTCAATGACCACGTTGTCTTAGACTGTCTACAGTCCTTTCATAGCCAAACATTCTATGATTCCATGACTGCCCCGATTTTTATTTCCCTCAGAAGATAAAATATGGTGAATAGTCAGCTAACAGATCATGAGGATGTTTCCTCTGAGCTTCCTTTGTTCTTCACTTCATTCTGGAAAGCTTCATTTAGGAATGTCCTTTCTGATTATCAGTGGATTCATCCAAAGTTATAAAACATACTGCTATCAGATTAACTCTTTCACCAAGTTGTTAACTGCATGGTAGTTTCTGTCCACCATCTAGCTTCTGTTTCAGAGTAGTGTCAGGTCCTTCACACCTGAATTACCAGTTTCTTGGAGTAGGTATGTGAAGAAAGTTGTGTTTCCACCATCCTCCCATTGTTGGTGGGGTTGGAGGCTTCTATAAATGTCTGAAAAATATACTTGTAAGTTTGCATTGGAGTATGGAAAACTTCTTCTTTTTGGTGCACATATTTTTAACTCTTAGAAGATGTTTGTAAAAACAGAAGGGGTAACTTGTTTTAAGTTAATTTTCTGATTTTTTCTTTTTTAATTTATTTAGTTGCTGTATCGAGAATGGGCGAGATATGGAGCATTTTACAAGTTTCAGCCTATTCAACTCATAAGGTAACATGGACTTGAATAAAACATCAAGGGACCTGGTTCTTAGCTGATGTTAATTTCTAGTTACTGCAGCAAATGAAATCTTGGATTGATCAGAACATTAAAAAAAATGTTTTGACTGCTTTTCTGTGGCTCTGATGATAGTTTACTGAAACAAAAATACACTAAACAATTATGTACCTCTGTTTTTTGTATAGTGCTTATCCCTGGAAGAATATCATACTCTAGGCTGTTTTGTTTTGTTTTGTTTTGTTTTTCTAAAGTATGAGTTCTATCAAAAGAAAGGAATTTCCATTTACATTGACAAAGTTTTATTGGAGACTATGTTCATAAAAGCTGGTGAATAATCAGAAGCTGGTGTTCACATTGTGAATCAATGTGAAAGTATTTGACAGTTTTGAAATTGATTTGATTTTTTTACTCCTGGTTTTACAAGTTTTAGTAATTTGTGATCACATCCATATGTGATCCCAGTGGTTTTCTTGTGTATTTCTGAATTTTTTCTTTACAAACATAGAACAAGTTGGCCTTAAAATAAGACAAAACAAACCTACCATGCTTTTTAAGGATTTCAGACAATATCTCTAAAAGAAAGCCAAAACAAAACAATTTTTGTTTTATACTATAATATACTATAAAATACAGTAATATTAAAACAATACTACTATAATACTACTATAATAATAAAATAACACTACTAATAATATAATATAATAATACTATAAATATTGAGTAAAGAAAAGCAATATTTGAGAAGACTGCTGATTTGAAATATTCTGATATCTGTATAAGAATAAATGAACCGTGATATTAACAAAGAGAAAAAATAGGAAAAAACTCAACAAATACATGTTTCTGGATAATTTGGGTACATAAGAAAGTTGGCATTGGTTACTATTTATCTTCTGAATAATGAAACTCCATCTAGGTTTTATTGTATGATCTATTTTTGTGCCAGATTAATGTGCTTTTGGAATAACAGTTATTTCAGGCCAAGCTACTGTATGGAACAGGTAAACTCAGAACAAGAATACACCACCTGCTATGTTGTTAGTAAATATTACAGCTGTAAAATTAAACTGTGACTGTCTAGAGGAATTCCCCCGTTTTATTAGACCAGCTGAATTAAAAGTAAAGGTCCATCTGCTTACACTCCATCTTCATTTGTATTTCACAGTCTCCATTATAATGTTTCTTTATGCTGATATGATTTCATAGAAATTCTGTGGTTTAAACTTCTGTGAGAAAATTAAAAAAAAAAGACCAGACATGTGCAATTGATTCTCTGTGCTCAGAGATGATTTTTCTTGCTTTTATCTTCCATGCTTTGCTTGACTGCAAGTTTGGCTGTTACCACTAAAATAAATGTGGTTTTTATTTCCTAGGTAATGTTAGAACTTTAGTGTATATATACCTGAGGAAAGACCACCCCTCTCTTTCTGCAACTGCAGGAGGTTTCTGCACTTCTGCACTGTGGGGGGATTTGAGCTCAGTCTCAGTGCAGATACTTATTCCCTTGGCAGACATCAGTCACACTTTGTGCATTTTGATAATTTACTGTGACCCTTCTTTCTTAGATTGCTTAGATTGTACCCAACATTTTTTTCTGGTTATAGCAGGACTGTGAAATGTAGCAAGTTTATATTCAGGCTTTGATGGACAGAAGAAGCAGCATTTATTTTGCCTTAAACTCAAACCCTGTTTTGACTGGTGTTTTCAAGTGCATTAACTGTTGAAGTACGTTGCTTAAATAATAACAAAATGTGAATATTATTACAGAATCTCACTGGTTATTAGACTTGCTTAGTCTAATTTTTAATACAGCTTGCAACAGTGGAAATACTTTTAACTATTCCTCATTTACCTTTATTCAGTAGGAATGCAGACTGCAAGTCCTTCTTTAACTGAAGTGCCTATCCTGGAAGACTAGATGTGGCACTGTAGAATTATTATAAATTATTACTGGTGCCTCAGCACCTTACTTCTGACCACACAGTTGTTGCAGGTTTCTAATTGATTGTACACCAAAGCTAGAAAACACATATTTGTTATTCTCACTCTTGGTACAGGTCTCTTCTAAGGTCTGATATCCTGAGGGAATTTAACTGCACAGTCAGCCTTAGAAAATTTAAAAGTTCTTAATAACAAAAAGAAATAAAAGACCATTACAATATTCACTGACAGTTCCATTTACCTCTGTCTCTTAATCTGTATAAACATTTTGAGAGGGAAATCACAAATTATTTGCTAACAGATATCTTAGGCCAGAAGTACTGAGAAGGGTTTACCCTGTCTCTCAGTCACCCCTGGACTGGGAAGGCATGAGGGATGTATTTACAAGCAGAGGATGAAAGCTGAAGTTCTAGGACGTGCAGAGCTCTAGAGATTTGCACCTTTTTTGTCATTCAAGTTTAAGTATTGATTTTTACTAGGGAGGAGTTTCTCTAGTGTGCCTGTCTTGTAGGAATGCACTTATCAACAGTAGTTCTTCTCACTCCTTGCCACGTAATGTAAAAGATGCTGTAATAACATCTGTAGTTCAGTGGTCTTCTTCTGTTTTGACGGTTTTCTTTTCTGAAATGAAGATGTGTTCAAACCCAGTTTTTAGCAATTTCTGCAGTGATACTACTGTTGATTCAGAAACATGGAGAACACTCCTTAGGAGTTTTATGACCCTCTGTGACGAAAGCAGGTTTCATGATATTTTTTATATGTTATAGAGGGTTAATCAGAGTTTTAACTATATGATTCTAGAATTAATACGTTGTCCTTAGATCTACCCTTAGGGCTGGCTTAAAAGCCAGGCCAAAAAAATAAGTTTTCAAATCTCCAAGGATGGAGCTGACACAGCTTCTCTGGACACCTTTTCCAGCAGTGCACCACTCTCAGGGGGAAGAAATTTTTCCTCCTGTCCAGATCAAATATTCCTTGATATGACTTACAGTTATTATTTTTTATCTTTTAGCAGTTCACCTCTGATGAGTTATAGCAAGTCAAGATAATACACAGCAACTATAAGAAGTACAGTAGAATTTATAATAAATTATATTTCTGGTTGTAATGCAAATTTTGTCACTTAGGAGGTCTAAATGACAGAGGAAGGGTGTAATCCAAGGTTACTGCTATCACAAAGAGGTGGTTATCCTTCTGATACAAAATCTTACTTAACTCCTGGAAAACCAGGAAGTTTTCTTCTTGATGGACCTCTTAAAGCACCTGCAGGTGGAAACCCATGTAAGAACTGAAATTCTAGGTAGGGGACCATCACTGTAGAGAGAAGGTCCCCTTTTGGTGTCTTGTTATTAATATAAGATTACCTCACTTTAGGAAAATCAAGCAGAGCTAGATAATTTTTAATTGAGATGGAGCTTATTTTAATACTAGTGCTTCTATAAGGTCCCAGCTAATCCATCTCCTTTTTCATGTTCTAATTCCTATTTCCCATTTCTAGGACTTCACCAAACTTTATAATAGCTAACAGGCTACATTATCTATAGCATGATTACTTTCAAAGCTCCAAGTGCCTCTTGCTGCAAAGCCTAAAGCTGGGAAGACATGTGGACATTAGGACTATGTATACAATAACTCTTTTTGCAGGAGTAGGTAGTAAAGCGTGCGAACCAAAATATTATTTACAGTGTATAGCCCATAAATCAAAACTTGGGGGGTTTCTGTTGCTCAAACTGTCTACCTAATATATTTCCTCCTTCCTCTCTTCAACTGTGTTTTCCTTGGGTATGGAGAATTGTTTGAACTCGGTGTGTAATGAATTCTGGCCTTTCCTCGCAGTGTACCCGTGGTGAACCTGCTCTTGAAAGAACAGTTACCAGTCCCCTCCTGCTCCTGCACATGGATGCTGTGTTCCTAAATCCTTTAGCTTGCTCTTCCTGGCAGTTTTTAAAGCAATGACAGACCTATGATCCAAAGTTTGACTGTCTCAGCTCTGGACACTGTTGACTTCTCTGTCAGTGTCCTGGGGTCTGTGTAGTGCAGGGCTCAATGTAAGCAATATAAGGCTCCCAAAGTGTTGCTGCTGGTTTGCCTTTTTACCTTTTGCTTCTTTCATCAATCTTCACCATAGGAAACAAAAATGGGTATGTCTGCTCACCCTACTCAGGGGACCTTTAAAGGAGAGATAAAATAAGAAAAGGGGAGATCTGCTGAAGTGGTGGGTTTATTGTCTTCAGAGATAAGTGTTTCTTCCATGGTTAAGATTAATTTGTGGCACAGCATTCCCCTAATTGTGGCCATCTATCCCACCTAATACACGAGCAAATCACTGCTTCTTTCACCACCATGCTTTGTAGTCACATGTCTTGAGAAGGAACATTTGTCTCCACACACAGTCAAGAATTCTAAGGACTTGAAAATAAAGTCTGTGGTGCCCCTCCCTAATTCCAGATGTACACACACATGTTGTTCAGTCATTGTTTATCCTAACTTTGGGGTTATTGATCCTCAAAGTGGAGATTCTCCTGTATGCTTTAATTTCTCTCCTTCCCTGTCACTCCTCAGTTTTTATTGTTCATTAATCTGACAAAATGTCTGATCTTTATTTTTTGTGGAATGGAACCTCTTCAACAGAAAACAGCCCTCTAGTATGTGGTTATCTCGTGGGGATTGAACAACCCTCCTCAATGCACTGGGTGCCAGTGGAGTTCTCCTCTCTTTTTATAGTTTCCTTTTCCTTTGAGGGAGGAGGGAGCTTGCTTTCTTTTTGGATACTAGTGACCAGTGTGTTGAGAATGCTGTGCTTTCCCCCTTGGTCCAGTGAGTTACTGTAGCATTCCAAGACAACGCTGATTCCTGCCGTCCTGGAGAGAGTTCCCTTTACAAAGATGCTGAGCCTGTATGCAAGGAATTCTGTATTAGGAAAAAGAGAAAACAGCTTTAAGCCTGGGAAAGTCCAAAGTGAGAAAACACAGCACTAAGTAGAAAAATGCCCATGAGCTCTACCAGTGACTTTGGCAGCTGTCCATCGAGCTCCTTCCCAAACCTCTGCCAAGAACATGCCTGAGGCAATAATCTGAGCATATCTTCTCACTTTAACCCTGTTGCACTCTGGGTCCAACATCTTTTTATAGTTCCAAGAAACTCTACAACAAAATTTCGTTCCCACCATGTGATATATTCAGCTTGCAGTTCATCATTAAAGGTCTAGGTTATGGTGGGAAGTGCTATGGCAGCATCCACTCATCCTTGGCATCCTGCATGCCAGTTTTTACAGCAGAGAGCTCCTTGGAGGAAGCCAGAAGGAGATGGGACCCTGGGGCAGAGCCCCGAGCTATTGAAAAAGGAACACTTTCTCCATCATTATAACTCTTTCCCCTTTCCAATGTCTGTGTGATCTCATTACCCCTCACAACACCACTTTATTTATGAATAGCCTTTAGCATCATGTCATACACCCATTAAATGGTCTGCATATTTGATGCTTGGTGCTAGGACAGCAATTTTCATGTGAGTTGTAGGGAGTTTCCCCTCCCCTTGCTGGAACTTCTCATCACAGGGCTTACCCGAGTGCTCCAGCCATTGTTTATTGCAAAGCAGAGGGTTTTTGCTCATGATGCATAAATCACTGGAGAGTTTGCATTGAATTATTCTGCTGGATGCTCTCTCTCCAGCCTGTGACTGGAGTGAGATGATTTACTTACAGCTCTGGGTTTCATAGACTTTGCCAGTCCTGTAGGAAGTAGTTCTCTCTCTGTCTGTTTTGGCAAGAGCTTGGTCTTATTTATTGGTGCTTGTATGAGAGATGGAATTTAAAACTGATAGGCTTGTATTGAAGTGGTGAGGAAAAACAGAACCCTGCTTTCTGATAAACATAATTCCCAGCCTTCAGGTCACTGCCTGAGCACTTAGATCCTCATTACCACCCAGATTCCTCACTCCTTCAGTGGGATTTTCAAAAGCTAGGTCCAGCAAAGGATGTGCATATCTACATCTACATGTGCATATCTATATCTACAAGCCAAGGCTCTGAAGATTCAAGTTGCTGCACAGCTTCCTTCTGTCTCCCCCTTGAATTTTGGACTTTATTAGGCAGCCAGAATTCAGTTTTCTCTGTGGGCAAAACTGTCTCAGGCTAAGTTCCACAGTGCTGGTATGAAGCCTAAATTTCACAGCCATAAACTTATATTTTTTAATGGGCATGAGTGATGGGTTCCAAACCAAAAGGTGTCTTTGGAGGGGTATTTTGATAAGAAATGAAAGTTTGTTCTTTCAAACTGGAGAAGCAAAAGACAGAGCTGAGAGGCCACATTTGGAAACAAAAGAGAAAGTTCTGCACATTTTAATATATATGTTCATGTGAATGTTTGTAAGCATCTAGAGGTACACATGGCTGGGAACTGCAGGGAGTGGGAAACAGCTTCTGCATTTGGGTGGTTACAGTTTTGCTTATCTTTCTTGTAAAACTGCTCTTGACATCTTAATCTCTGCAGAAAGTGCTGGCTGTGGTAGGCTGGGTTGAGAGGAGGTCCTTTTCTGACTCCTTGAGTGCTGACCAGGGGTTAAGACCAACCCATATCTGGTTTAAAGTTATAGCCCAATACTAAGATGCCTTGTATGAGGATTCTCTCTTTGTACATAAGTTACATTAGGACAGACCATAGCTTTGTCTGATTCAGCAATCTGTCTCTAACAGTGGAAAAAACCCCAGGTGACAAGGGAAGAGATTAAGTTCTGGGCACCATGTAACAATTATCCCCAGAAAACACAAGCATAAAGAAGATTTCCAACATGGGAAATCTTTGAACTTCCACAGTCGCTACAGAGATTAGAAAAATGAACATTTTAATGCAATATTGAGCAGGTGTTACTGACATTATGTATTATTGTCTTGGTGGAATAGTTGCAACCGAAGTGCTCAAAGATCAGAGAATCACAGAATGGTTGTGGTTGGCAGGGACCTCTGGAAGTAATTTGGTCCCAAACCTGGGCTCAAACAGGGCCATCTAAAGCCAGTTTCCCAGGACTGTGACTAGATGTTACTTGAATATTTCTTAGAACAGGAAGACTCCACAACTTTCCTGGACAATCTATTTGAGTGCTCAATCAGCCTCACAGTAAAAAAGTGCATCCTGATGTTCAGAGGGAACATCCCATGTTTTAGTTTGTGCTCGTCTCCTGTCGCTGGGCACAACTGAAAAGAGCCTGCCTTGATCCTCTTTTTACACCAGGCAAAACAATCTCAGCTCTCTTATCTTTTCCTTATATGAAAGGTGCTCCAGTCCTTAATCATCCTTATAGCCCTTCATTGGACTCTTTCCAATGTGTCCGTGTCTTGTGCTGGGAAGACTGTACTGAACAATCTGGTATTTATTAACCTCTATTGACTTTAGTATTAATTGACATTAGAATTAACTCAGCCTCGAGAAGCCAGGCTGCCTGCTGTGGTTCTTTAATTTTCCAGGTTTGTTATGCAGCCTGTCAGGGTCCCTCTGAATGGCAATATGACCCTCCTGGGGGTTTTCTTATCTTTAATGTGTCTGTTAATGGTTTCCAGAATTAGCTGCTCCGTGACCTTCCCTGGTACTCAGGTGAGGCAGGTTGGCCTGTAGCCCTTCTTGAAGATGAGGGTGACATCTGTTTTCTTGGGCACCTTTACACTTTCCATCATCAATCAAAGGTTATCAAGAATTGCCTTGCAATGACATCTGCCAGCTCACTCAGCACTTGTGCATCCTGTCAGGGCCCGTGGATTTAAGTATTTCCACTTTGCTTAAGTATTCCTTGACCTGATCCTCTTCCACTGAGGCTTCATCTTCCTTGCTCAAGCCTTTCCACCTGATCTCTGGGACCTGGAATTCCTGAAGGCCTGAAAGATAATGAACCAGAAACTTGCACACACTTAACTTACAGTATGCACTTGAAGGTGTTTTGTTTGCCTTTCCATTTTTCACGGTCTCAGAAGTCTTGAGGACTACTAGTTTAAATTATAGTTAAACGAGAAAGTTGTGTAACTCTCTCATCGTCTCAAAATGACAAGAGGCAACCCTTGCCGTCTCAAGGCATGCAGTAATACTGTGACCAAAACCCAATTTTTTATACCTATTTTTATTAGAAATTATGCATCTGTTTATTAGCCACTATATGGTGTCTATCTGACAGTAGTAATACTTAGAGTGGAAGTACTTACCACTTCTTACTTACTAAAACAAACACATTAAATGAATTCAGATTCTAGTAAGGATTAACTGTGTTAGCTTGAAAACCAAGAAAGCATTAATGAAATATTAGTTATTATAAATGAAATTTATTTAGGAAAAGAAGCAAGTATTTGAGTTTCAGACTCTTAACCTAGATGATGAAAATTGTGCATATTATCTTGTGAAAACTGAAGATTAGGAAAGTGATAAAATATCAGTGAGCTCACATTTGTTCAAGTAACCATAAGCTAGAAAAGCTAAGTCCTAATAGATATTAAAAAAAATAGAAAGAAAATTACTAAGTAATCTCCTTTCCAGTTGAAAAGAAAGGCTGATTCACTGTATCGTATTAAATAGGTTACCCCTTAATGGTATGAGCTGACAGAGTTAATGATGAGAAAAAAAATTATACTTATAAGTGAGTGAATTATTTGTTTCTTACATAGAGTGTCACTTGGTGTCCTGAGTAGTTTATAAAATGAAACTGTACTCCCTTCCTCACAGGTAACCTCTGATTGACTTACATTAGTATTGACTCAGCCTCAGGAAGCCAGAATACCTGCTGAGGATTTTTAATTTTCCAGGTTTGGAGGGTTACTGATGCTTTTTTAAAATGCTAAATAAAGACAGAATAAAGGAAAGAAGGCTAAAGAGAGACAGAGTTTACATAGATTGTCTTATGCACGAGTTCTTAGAGGTGACAGGACAAACATTGCATTACTAATCTGGCTGAAAATGTCTCTCCTTAGTAGTGTCTCTTGACATAAGGTTGAGACCTGCAGTTATTGTATCTGAACTGCTGTGTATGAGTACATTGTTGTTTTTACATTCCTGAAAATCACATTCTCTTTGTGTCTAGATCTCTGATAAAAGGTCTCTTTAATCTGTGGGGATCTGGACATTTTACAAAGGCCGTGCACAAATCCATACCGTCAGGCACATGGTGTGACTTGGGGATGGTCCTGTGCAGGGCCAGGAGTTGGACTGGATGATCCTTGTGGGTCTCTTCCAACTTGGCATACTCTGTGACCATGTGAAACCAAAACACGCCCTGTGGAAGCTCTGAAGCTTTTTATTTTCCCATAACAGAGGGGAGAATGCAGTCACAGCGCTTCTGACTACCCAGCATGTTTGCTTGCACATTTGGAAGGTAGTCAGCCCTAATTTTTGTCTGGGTCACATTACATGTCTTCTTATTATGCTTCTATTGTTCTTTCTATTACAGTCAGTAAACAAAAACTTTTTTTCAGTTTATAATTCATCACCACAAATTATGCACTTTCAGTTCTTTCTGACAACTTCTTGGAATGGACGCATAAGGTTCATGAATCTATGAAGCTCAGTGAGTGGCTTGTCCTACTTTTATTTCTTTGCAGGATAAGGTTTGACCTTTTGCTATTTTAAATTTCAGTTTATACACAAATTATTATTATTATTTTATATATTAGTATTTATTATATATTTCACCTAGGTTTTTGAGTACATTAGAATTCAAGAACTTGAATATTCCCTCCCTCCACACACATCAGCTGCTCCCTAAACAGAATCCTGCTATTTTGTTGAATAGTACTTTTTCTTAAGAGCCAGGAAACCAGAGGAAAACATAATTCTACATTTAAGTGAATTTCAGAATTGCTGTTGTCTGACAAGTTGCAATATTTTAACAGTGGGTTTTTTTGTCCTAGAAGGGATCACAATCAATATTCCACAGTCCATCGAAGAAAATATACCTGTAATTTAGACACACTTGGCTCTAGACTTCACGTATTGTTGGAGGATGCAGCAAATATTTGTTAACTAATGTTTTCAAACAAGAACTTTAACTAAATGGCTCTCGTGGCACATTTCTTCATTCTGCTTTCAGTGGAAAAGGGTCAGATTTGCAACCATATTCACAAACACCCCTATAATCACTCTCTACTGGATATTCTTCATCTTTATATCCAGTTTAAGGAAAACCATCTGCTTTTACCTTGGATAGTGGCTCCTTTTTTTTTTTTTTCTCTATGCAGAACGAGTTGGCCTTTCTAATGGACTTTTCTTTCCTACCTCAGACTCAGCTGCAATGTAATTTATCTGAGGTTCTCTAGTTGGTTTTTTCCCTCCTCTTAAAATTTTAATACAAAAAAGTTTTCCAGTCTCTTGGCAAGTTGTTCCAAGGGGGATTGTCTTCTGCCAGGATCCTCTCTTGGCTTCCATATTGCTCCATTTGGTGCACTCTCTGTATATCTGGATTTAGCAGTGCTGTGTTTCTTCTTGGGACTGTCTGGATGGAATGTGTGGATACAGTCAGGCACAAACATGGTAGAAATCTCTAAGATCTCTGGATGCACAGCAGCCTCAGTGCTGCTGCTGAGCAGTAATTCCACCCAGGTGTCCCAGATGGTTGCAATAAATGCTTGAATCCTGCCCTGAGAAAATTTTAAATGGAAGAAAAACAACAAATCTAGAAAAGTTTGGACATAGGCGACTCTACCTGGAGTGAAATGGTGGGGTGGACAGAGTTGTTACTGTTTCTGATTATCTTGCAGTGACTGACATTTTCCCTATGCTCTATCAGTCTTCCTTAATAAGTGTGCAGTTCTGAGATGGAAACTTGAATCTGGTGTGAAGTATTATCTCAGGACTGAGGACAAGTCTGTGTTCTTCACTTAATATGTGCTAGAAATTCATTCTCTGTTTGTAAGGGTAGTCATTGTTCTACCTTCAGTTTAATAGTGGATTTTCTTCCCGTGACAAAGGCCCCTGAAAGAACCAATTGTGTTCCTGGCCCTCTGCAACAGGTTTCCATTTTTCCCACTGCTCCATCCCAGCTGTCCACAAGCCTGTACTGGGAACTGCCTTGCTGAGAGTCAGGAAGGGGATGTGCACCTGGGCTGGAAGCTGGGGAGGGAAAGACTGTTTTTAAACTGGCCTTGGTAGTAGGGGCATTCTGACATGAAACTGTACTTTTAGAGGACTTCTTGTCCTTCCTGACAGTAAAAAAACCAGAATCTTGTGCAAATAAGTTTATTTTGAAGGCATAAGTAATACACGTGACTTGTTGGACCATTTGCATGGGGGAATCGTACCCGATAAGTAGCTGTAAATCAGTTTAGTCTTGCATAGAAACTATTGCATATAGAACATCCCTTCCCCAAAGGGGTGGTGGAACGATTTGTAAAAATGAAATGACAGCTGGCCTAGAACTGGGTATGGAAATTAAAGAACTGAGGAGTTTTGAACAGATTTCCCAGTTAGGTGACTCACAGCGTCTTTTCCTCGCTTTTTTAACTTTGTTCCTGAACATCTCCAGAGTTCTTTCCAGCATGTGTCACGCACCGCATGCTCTGTTCACATTCCAGGTATCCCACACTTGTTTTCACAGAGTCAAAAACGAAGTGCTTTTTTTCCTTCTCTGTTTCTCCCCCCTTCCCCAGACCTTGGTCTATTTATAAATTGCACAACTTGGCACGGGAGCACCGTGACCAACGTGCAAGAGTAGGGTTTAATAATCAGTTCTTCTTTCTGGTGTTGGTTTTGCAACCAGACAGACAAGGGTGCATTGCAGATGTCTGGTTTGAGTGTTATAAGGGTGAAACACAAGAAACAGAGTGAACATTTTCGCTGAGGCCTTCTCAACAGTTCTTATTCCAGTTATGGGAGGGAATACACTTCCTACAGGTGGTTGTTGTTGCTGTTGTAGTATTTTCATGTTGTTTCTGATAATTTGCTGCAAGTGCAACTCTAGTTCAGCTGCTGAAGGTGTTATGGATGATTTGGCCAAATCTTTCCTTGAAGACAAGGTTCTTACTCAAGAGAGCTCAGTGTTTGGTAGGGGACCATTTAACCAGACTTTTGAAAGCTTCCCAAAGTGAAAGGCACAAAGTTTTGCCTTATGCTGTATCAACACAGAACAAGAGCCTTGGCTGCTGCTCCTGATAGGAGCAGTACACACTCCTTATCAAAGCCATTTGCCCCTTGCTTTGGGTGTCCTCATGGCACATGTGTGTATGAAGGGATATTTCCCTGCATTAGATCACAGCTAATGTGGAAATAAAGCTCATGCAATGTTGAGGGCACACTCTGGCATTCTGCAGTATCCATGAGACACTTTGGAAAGGACTGATCCTTAGCTTGGTCTGGATATATATGAACTGGATGCCAGTTAGCTGCTGAGGTACAACAAAACTCTCATCTCAGTTCTCCTCTTTTTACATGCCAGTGCAAACTATGGGTAATTCCTTGAGTATAATGAAGTTAGACATATTTTATCCCAATGTAAATGAGAGAACATGCCAAGTTCTTGGTGTAAGTATGCAAAAACTTGTAAAAATTCCTTTTCTTGACTTGTATCTTTCTCTACCATTGAAGAACACTTTTCTTTTCCTGCTCATTCACTACAGAATCCAGCAGTGGCTGCAGTAGATGTTGGCACAGGTGGTCACAGGTGTCTGCAGAGCCTTGATTCCTATTCACAGGAATTAGAGAACAGTTCTTGGGATATGTCAAAAAAAGGAATGAATATGTTTACATCCTGTGTTTTTCTAGCTTGATAAACTCATATTTAAATTTATCACTATGCTTCCAAGTGCTGCCATTACTTCTCCATAGGTTATTTCACTTTCTGGCACCATGGTGGCAAGAGATTGGGCACACCAGTCTGAATTATTTTTCTTTTTCAAAACAGCTAAGCCACAGAACCCTGTACAGTTTTCTTCTTGCCAATTACTGCTAGGACATTGTTGAGCTTTTCTCACTTTCTTTTGGCACGGGTGAAAATAGAAACCCTTGGCTTTATAGGTTACAGATCACATTTATCCCTAGAAGGCTCAAAAATTCTAGGGGAAGCCTCATGAGCCACAAACTTCAACTTCTCTGACCCTGGTCAGCTACTCTGTAATGCCTCTGGGATTTGAACACTTTCTGTGCTAATCTGAGGCCCTTTGTCAAAAGAACAGACAGTTTCAACATCTTAGATTGTGGACTATTTTTCATGTCGGCTTTGACCCCTTTGAAGCACTTTGCTGGCTGTGCATGCTGCCCAACTCTACAAACAAGGAAGCAGTAAGAAGACACAATCAGAATAATCTTCCTCTCCTCCTTCTTGTTCTGTGTTGTTAGGATGTGTTCAGTTATATTTGCCTTACTCTCACATGCAATGTGTGTCACTCCTCAGTCCAAAGGAAACTTGAGAGCAAATTGAGTTTCCCTCTATCCTGTGCTGTTCCAAGGCCATTGCTACTGTTTGTTGAATCACACAGGACTGCAAAAAAGCTATAGCCCTTCTGATTATTTTTATATTTCAATCAAGTATTTCCTCCTTCATTTCATATTAAGAAAATCCTTAAAAACTCCCAACAAATGTGAACGTAAAGAAAAACTGCCTCCTAAAAATTGCCTCAAAAATTACCTGGCATGTGCCAGGTCACAGGGCAGTCTCACAAGATTCTGTTTATATTTGCCAAATCAAGACTTATGGTTATCATTTTATGAAATATACTGTATTATATCATATTTCTTCATATTCTCTCCAAATGTGATCATCCATTGTCCCAAGTGCTTAAAAACTATGCTGTGATGTGAATGTAAAGCTATGGAGCTGATATAAGTTGTTTAAAGAATGGTTACTGCAAATAGTATTCCCATTCTGGCTCGTGCAAGTTGTCTTTCTGAAACAGAAGGATGACAGAGCTAATTAAGTTATTGCCCAGAAAGTCCTGAAATTTCCTCGTTTATGTGCTGGTTCTCCAAGTTATGGCATCCCCTTATACTGAAGATAATGTCTCTATATCACCTTGAAGTGATTTTGTTCTGTTTTCCCTTTTATGATTTCATGTGTCTTTTCGAAAGGATAAGCAACCTTGCTTAGACATAAGCAAATACAGGAACTCATGGAAGGAAAAGCTGGCAGGATTGCACTGCCAGCTTTTCCGTGTGAGAGCCTGGAACTGTGAAGTCAGTTGCAGCTGGGATGGTGTGAGAACAGCAGGATCTGTAGTAATAAAAAACCCCCACTGTTGTTTCCCTTATCCATTTCATCTGAGCTGGAAATGACTGTGGATTCTTGTCTTGTTATCCCATGGCTCTCTGCCGTGGTTGCAGTCCTGCTCCTGTCTCTCCTATGAAAGGAACAGTCTGGCCCTCAGACTCAAATCCTGAAGTAGGAAATTTCAGTTTGACTTATGCTGCTGAAAGGGCTTGAGCTCAATTCAATATATGTGGAGGTTTGTCATTAAACTTTGTCAGAATAGGATTATATCTGTTAAAAGAAAGCCCGGGTCTCCAAAAATCTCATTTAACCATTTTCATTAGGAATAATTTAAATTTGGGGTGCTAAACTAGGGTAAAACCTTCCTAGTGTGAAGGAGATGAGACTAAATCTCGAGAGATTGTGCTCAACCTTTCTGAGGAGCAAGTCTTGTGTTTCTTTTATTACACAGGATATCATGAATTTCTTTTAGTTCTTGCTGCCACCACAGTGTGAATGTGTCTCACTGACTCAAAGGTCATGTCATGCCCTGAGTGCTCTCTGTGTGGCTGCTTTCTGTCCAGCATTGCTCCATCCCGTTCTCTGGCTTGTGGAATGTTTCTAACCATGTTGGGTTTTACCTAAATTTTGGTGACTTCTGGAGCTCCGTCAAGTTCTTGGTGTTTTGCAATATTTGTAATCACTCCCAACAGTCCTTTGGAATAATCAGTGAGGTTCATCTATGTTTAGTTTATTTGCTGCAGTGTGATTCATGAAGATGCTGGGCTGAGTACTAGCACTTATTTATCAACAGCTACAGTGGACTGTACCTCAGAGCAGAAACTGTTTTTTCAAAGCAGCTCTCCAGAGACTGTTAACTGGACAAAACTATTCTTTCTGGAGAACCAATTCTAGGTGTACAAATAAAATTTTCTTTTTTAACAGCAATCCAGGATTACTCATCTTTTAACATGTTAGAGGATGCCATCAGTATGATGTCCCATAGATGTCATTTCCATGACTCTCACCAGTTGAATCCAGGAGGCAAAAAATAGTTGTATATCTGCAAACCCCTCTGAGGAGCCAAGTATTTTCCAAGGTTTTCTACTATTTCACTGACTTAATTTTAGAGGTGCAAAATCCATGGTGTTCCCTGAGCACATATTAGGTATGTATTGTAATGATGCCTACTTAATATGTGCTCAGGAGAATGATGCAGGACTGTCTTTAACTCCTCAGAACAAGAGAAACCCAAACTTCCAACTTCACAAATCACTTCCTTTATTTGGTCATATTGTCTTCAAGATGCTCAGGGTTTTCATTCATGTCTTTGACAATTAGTATTTTAACTTTTTGAGATTGTCAAGTAGCTGTAAGACACATTTAAAAACTATACCTTTGACACATGCTTTTCTTTTTTTTTTTTTTTTTTAGGAAGTATTTTGGAGAAAAGATAGGACTTTATTTTGCATGGCTGGGTTTGTACACAGAATTCCTCATTCCATCTTCAGTAGTTGGGATTATTGTATTTCTATATGGATGCATAACCATTGAAAGTGACATTCCTAGGTAAGTTCATCTGTGATCCACAATTTGTTGCTTGAAATTTATAAGACTGTGCTTTTTGTTCTTAATCCTTAGTGAAAATGATTGCTTTTAAGTTATGCGAAGAGCAGTGATGTATCATTACCAACCCTGTGAGCATTAGAAACACACATGCATTGAGCAGATATGACATTTGAATGTCACAAGGGCTGTTCAGTGCCTCAGCTCCTGAAACAGAACTGTTTAGTGAGTCTACTGCATTAAGTTCTTTTTCTAAGACATTCATTTTCTTTTTATGAGTGTACATATATCCATGTTCACACAGAAAGTAATTTGAAAATCAGATTATTTGTACAAGTAAGATGAACAGCAGTTAGAAGATTTAGTGTATGCCAGCAGGTTCGGAGAAGTGATTCTGTCCCTCTACCCCTCTCTGGGGAGACCCTCCCTGCAGAGCTGCCTTCAGCTTGGAGGGCCCAGCACAGTAAGGACATGGAGCTGTTGGATCGAGTCCAGAGGAGACACCAAGATGATCAGAGGGATGGAGCAGCTCTGCTGTGAGGAAAGGCTGGAAGAGTTGGGATTGTTCAGCCTGGAGAAGAGAAGCTTTGGGGTGACCTAATTGTGGCCTTCAGTACCTGAAGGGAGTCAACAAGGATGATGGAGAGAGACTTTGGACGAGGGCCTGGAGTGACAGGACAAGGGAGAATGGCTTCAGACTGAGAGAGGGCCGGTTTAGATTGGATATCAGGAAGAAATTCTTTCCTTTGAGGGTGGCGAGGCCCCGGCAGAGGCTGCCCAGAGAAGCTGTGGCTGCGCCATCCCTGTGAGTGCTCAAAGCCAGGTTGGATGGGGCTCTGAGCAACCTGGTCTAGTGGAAGGTGTCCCTGACCATGGCAGGGGGTTGGAACTAGATGATCTTTTAGATCCCTTCCAACTCAAACCATTCTATGACTCCATGTTTGGTCTCCACAATATTCTCCATGTAGACAGTTAGAACAAAAATATTAAGTTTTGTGCTGTGTATCCTGAGGGTGATACACTACACAAAACTGCCAAGGTGACACTGTGATGTCAATGTCTACTTTCAGTGTAAATAAAAAGGACACTTCCTCTTTGTTATCTGTGTCTGACTTCTGGTGGAGACAGGATATTGCATTACCAGTACTGCTGGTCACACTCATGATGGTTCCTGCATTTGCTTAAATGAACTGACAACTTTTAAAGTGAATCACTGCAGTAGGACAGGATTACTGATAGGTAAATGACGAACTGCACCACATCTGAGTCAGGGTCTGTTTTCTTAGCTTGATCTCAATGAATCTTGATGGGCTGTGCTTGACTGCATGAAAGCTTGTGCTAACATTTCAATTTTAATGAGATTTATGGCTAAGATGTATCTGCAGCACCCTCTACTGCCTTTTGAAATAGAAGAGAGCATTACTGTAACAACAGGAGAGCTGGAAACAGCTGTGTGCATTTCAAATGATATAATATTAAACATACTGATACTACAGTTGAATAGTTCTTTTTTTCATTTGAATTCACATAAAAAGCTATTTAATGATGGTCAATAGAGGAATAAACATAATCATGATATGCCAGCTATCCTTGAAGCAATGGTGCAAGTCTTTCCTTAGCTCATGATCCTGGCAAGAACACTTGAGCTTTGAACTACTTGGTTTACCTAAATGAGTCTGTGCAGGTATGAACATCTTTCACAATCCAAGCCCTATGGAAAAAACTGAAAGCATAGTCAGTACTTTCAAGTAGAGTTTGGCCTGTTAAAGAAATAATGATAATGATTTTTTAAAGATTTTTAGAAACTGAACACATACGTAGCAAATAAGACCATGAATTAAAAAATCAACCTTACAGTAAAGATTTTAAAATCTGTTTAAAATTCTCTTTTCCTACATTTTTGTGCCCCCATATTAATGTGCATTTTCTCAAGGGCACTGAACTTCCTCTAAGACCACTTCAGTGTTCTTTTTCATTAACTTATATCTTATCTGTGTCAAATCATGTAACTGACTTCAGAGATGGCAAATTCCACTTTGTGTTTGAATGAGTTTTTTTAGTGTGGTAACCTCAGTCTTCAGTGATGCTACCTTCCCTAATTCACTAATGCAGGGTAGTGATCAGTCTGGTTGAGTGTTGTGTTGTTTTTCTGTTGGTAAGGTGCCTATAAGTATTTTAAAAATTAACAAACATGGCAATAAGCCTTGAAGAAACACACAGCTTCTGTCAAGTGCAGGCCACATATCTTGCAAATAGCTTGATATCACTGCTGTACCTCTCTGTTTTCTGAGCTGTAACACTCAGAGGAATTTGTGCACTTGTCATTCCTAGTAAAGAGATGTGTGACCAACGCAATGCCTTCACCATGTGCCCCCTGTGTGACAAGTTCTGTGATTACTGGAACCTCAGCTCTGCTTGTGCTACTGCTCGAGCCAGTCACTTGTTTGACAACCCTGCCACAGTGTTCTTTTCCATCTTCATGGCTCTCTGGGGTGAGTATTGCTGTGCTTGTTAACAGTGTCACTTGATTTTTGGACTCTGGACAGAGTAATAAAGTGCTGTTAGATTGAATGTGATGCTTTAGGAAGCAATCCTCGGGGGGGCAGTGAGGGGCTGTCTGTGCTGAGGCTGGGGAAAGCAATATTACAAGGCTTTCTGCTGTCAGCACCAAGCTTTGGAATAAATGGAGAGCAGTTGGGTAGTTCAGGGAGGAAAAATATGTCCTTTCTTCCTTACTGCCTTGTTTAGAATCATCGAATCATCAAGGCTGGAAAAGATCTTATGCTGGTTTAAAGGTAAACAGGCAGGGGAAATGAACCCAACTCAAAAGAGAGATTATAAGTCAGAATAACAATTTAATAAAATAATACAATAAGTATGATTATACGGACAAACAATTGGTTTTAACCCACAAAACCGAAATGTATAACCCAGCACCCTGGGGCATGAACAGAGTGGTGTTCCTTGGGCCCCCCTGAGTCCAAAGTAAAAGGAGAGGGGAAAAACCTGTTGGTGAGAGTGCTGTTGCAGTCTGGTCAAGAGTGGTGATTGCAGTCTGGTTGAGAGTGGTGATCTGCAGTCTTCCTCTGGATCCCATGAGCGGTTAAAAAGTCCCAAGACTCCAAGATTATATATCCTCCAGTTCAGGCAGGAATGCTCAGTACCTCCCTCAGGGCGGGGGGTTCCTCAATGGGCTTGAGGACAAGAGCAACTCCTGTCTCACAGGCCTCTTAACACCCAGTTTATAGCCTGAGGGCAGAGGGTGTGAATGGTCTGCTGATACCAGTTTCTGGGAAATGGCATGGAAGGCTATAGAATACATAGTTTTGGGTTACACCCATCCAGTGATGAACTGGTTCCAGCTGTTCTAGCTAGGACAGACCTCCAGGGTGATCAAGTCCAACCTGTGACCGATGCCCATCTTGTTGCCCAGACCAGAGCACTGAGTGCCACGTCCACTTCATTTCCTGAACACCTCCAGGGATGGAGACTCTGTCACCTCCCTGGGCAGTCCCTTCCAATGCCTGACCACCCTTTCAGTGAAGAAATTCTTCCTATGTCCAACCTGAACCTCTCCTGGAGCAGCTTGAGGCCATTTTTCTCTATGGAGGAAATTGTGCCTTTAATGGCACTTCTAATCTTTGCCGCTTCTTTGTTCTCTCTTCTTCCTCCTCTATTGACATTTCAAGTCCTTTTAACACCTTCTGCATTTGGGGCCAGAATGTGTTTGAGGATTGGTATGGTGCAGACAGCTGAAAGGGTTTAATTTAAGCACAGAGTGCACTTCCTTGTGGGACAACTTAGTCACATAATTTTATCAAAACTTTATGGGCTTTGAAGAACAATGGGACTATTTTCATTTTATTATAATATTTTTTAAAGTATTCCATTTAAACAAGCTTGGTTTTCTTTAATGGCAAATATCCCTGTCTCACTGAGGATATCAAAACACTTCATGAACACAAATGAATGCATTGTAGTATTATTCTTATTATTTCTGGCCTCACCTCTGCCCTGAAAAGTGTGTGTACTGTACTTGCATAAATTATTGCTGGTATTATGCCCTTATACACTCTAGATCTTCTTTATTGTGAAAGTTGAAAGTATTATTGCTACTGTAAAATGATTTTTTTATTTCCCTATCCATTGCTCCCCAAAAGTAATTTTCATTCTTGATATAAAATGGAGCAAATATGTTATTGTAATATAGCCACTCCTCAGCAATTAGTGTGTTATGCTTTGCAAACCTATTAAAATTTTACAGCTCTTTTTAGAAAGGAGTGGTTGGTAGCTTGGTGTTGGTAGCTTGGTGTTGGGTCAGGACAACAGAATTTTTAAGGAACTTGCAGACAGAACATGTCATGGAGGTAAGAAGAGTTTATTTACCAGTTCCTGGAAACCCTAGAGCAGAAATTAGGGAATATGTGAGAACTATAACTGAGAAATGGAAAAAGAGGATGAATTTATAGTCTCTCACAATGACTTCTTTTCCTATTTCAGATTGCTGCCAGTTACAGGGTGGACTGGCAGATAAAGTGTCACAGCTTACGCTGCCTTGTCCAAGTTTCAGTGCAGCTGTTTGGGCAGTACCTGTGTGCAGGACAATTCATTTACTCTTTCGTAGGTAAATAGCATTTTCCTGACAGAGAATCTCTCCTGTAAACTTACATCCATACAAATGACCATTTCCACACAGCCTCATCCAGAGCAATTATATTTTAGTATTAGCAATGCGTCGTGCAAAGGAAAATGTTGATACATCCTTGCACTAAGACAAATTAGTAGAATCTGTTATGGAACAGAAAAGGACAAAAAGTTCCATATGCACTGCTTTTAAAAAAGGCATGCAAGAATAACAAAATTTGTTCTGAGCTGTAGCCCGCCTCCAAAAAATGTTTCCCACAGATTGGAAAAGTCTGTTCTTGGGACCATGATAACTGAGCCTTGTCAGTGCACAAAAATACAGCCGGCACATACAAAGAACAGCAAAGTGAAATAAAGTAGCCTTTACTAACTCTGCCCAGCTTGCCTCTTAAGTATTAGATTACACCAAATTTTGGTGCCTAACTGCTAGAAGACTCTACTGGTTGTATCTAGACCTCGATCTGTTGAAAGCAGTGCTCATTCACACACTGATTACAGCTGTACACTGAAAAGAGCTGTGTGGTTGTCTGGGTTGCCTTCATTCCACCGTGGTGTTGGAGGCAAGAATTGTTTCATCCTGCTTGTCTGCTCCCATCCTTTAAAGAGTAGGTGGCTTGCTATGGTCAATATCTCAAAAGGAGTCATGCTTTTACTAGCTGATCCTGATACCTTATAAAGTGTCTCTGTGATTCCAGCAATCCTGCTTGCAAGTGACCATATTCACAAAATAGAGAGTAATGCCTGGCTGACTGTGCTGAATGTCACTGGTGTTCTGGGATGATGGATTTCAGCTGTCAGAGGCATTTATTGGGACAGTTTCACAGAATCACAGAATGGTTTGAGTTGGAAGGGACCTTAATGATCATCCAGTTCCAACCCCCTGCCATGGGTGGGGAAACCTCCCACTATCCCAGGTTGCTCAGAGCCCCCTCCAACCTGGCCTTGGGCAATTCCAGGGATGGGGCAGCCACAGCTTCTCTGGGCAACCTGTGCCAGGGCCTCACCACCCTCACAGTAAGGCATTTCTTCCTAATTTCTAATCTAAACCTGCTCTCTTACAGTTTAGTTTCTGTGCTAGTGTAAGTCAGTGCAAAATTGCTGATTTCAGAACAGGTGCTGCATCAAGCCAAGGAAGTTCTTACAGAGCTAAATGTGGAACTGACTTTTTGTATAAAAGGAAAAAATGGAATGAGTAATAGCACCCTATAAACTAACCAAATGTTTTTGTATTTAGGATGTCTAAAAACCTTGAGTTTTCATACCATGCTAAATATAGCTTTTATATGTTCTCTCCTCTGTAAGGAAGGAGCACAGATAGGAGCTTAGTTGCATTATGTCTCGATTTGCTTTCAGTCCTGTCTTTAAATTATATTTATTTCTTACATGATAGGAGGATATCTGTGCAGAAAATATTTGCAGCTAACTGTTGGAATAGACTATGACATGTAAGATCCAGGTTATTTTCCTAGTGTTCTAACTTTTCACAGAGTTATCTTACAGTGTAGATGAAGTCAAAGGAAGCTGGATCTAACTCTCCATTGTTGTGTGTCTTGTGGGGCCACCTAAAAGTTCTTCAAAGTCATGTAAATACTGTTGTGATCAAACTGTTTTTACAATACCCTTTTCACCAACTGAAAAGGTGAAGTGAAACATAATTCAGTGGAAAATGGTGCTCACAGTTGTCTATAGGTATAGCTTTTATCAGCATGGTGGGTGTTTTCAGTTGGCATGTCCTGGTTTAGTTTCGATATCGTTATCTGAAAATAGGTGCCAGCAAGTCAAGAGTCAGAAGTGCTATTTCTAATAAATCTGTAAGTCCATAAATCATGAGCAGTGAGACAAAGGGCTGTCTGGAGGAAATAGGAATTGTGAGAGGAAAGTCAGGAGACTGTAAATATGAGAAAACAGTAAAACATCTGTTCTTTCATATTAATAAAACGGAGAAGCAGGAGGCTGAACCAGTCACCAGCCCTTTAGAAAAAAATCACCATGTCCATTCAGGAAAAAGCCATTCAACTGTATCACTATAATATATTTTTCTGCATATTAGTGGGTATCCTCATTATTTCAGTGGCAAGCTACACCTACTTCATGGTGAATAAGAAGAGGTGATGTCTTGAGTGGTAACAGCAGATGTGGGTTCAGTTCCATTCTCTGACAAGAACTTACCAGTGGCTTTGGGCAACCCATGTTGTATCTTCCTCTATTTTATTTGTAAAAGACAGTAGTTATTGTTTCCATGCTTTACTTGTGTTCTTTCTTTAAGACTGGGCCTGAGGCTGTTTCTTGGTGCTTAATTATAAAGGGTCCAGCATGATGGGATTCAAATATCAGTTGGAGCTTATAAGTAACACAAACATCCACCATAGTGCATTAAATGTATCTTTCTAAAATTTTTTTTTTTTTTTTTTTTAAAGCTACTATGTTCCTTGAACAATGGAAGCGGTTGCAGATGAGGTTGAGTTACTTCTGGGATCTAACTGGACTAGAGGAGGAAGAAGTAAGTTTCCTCTCCATGTGTTAATTTGCTGTATAAATTATCCTATATTTGAATATATGTATCCATAGTTTTCTCAGAAGTGTTTTCTAGTCCAGTGCAGTTCATAGCTGTGTTTTTCTAAAGGACCGTAGTTGCTACAGTTTTGACCACCAAAGTGTCACTTAAGAAATCATCACCTCTATCTTACTAGTCAGCACTCTAATATTAATAATTAATGTTGAAAAGGATTATAAGTTCACAGCAGGTCATGTTCTGCTGACAATGCCCGTATGCCATTGTGCAGTGTGCAGCAACAAAATGACACAGGATAAATACTTTGTCGTATAGATGTTGCTTCATTATGTATAACTAAAATTCTCTGGGATGATGATAGCCATAGGTCACATAAGCAATTTTTGCATCCAGGTCTGTGTGGTGTCTGTGATGCCTTAGATACATCATCCTGAGCTCCAGGTACTCGTGAAGAGAGCTGTTTCAAAGCAATAAATGGGGCTGGTTTCTTCAGAAAGTGCTTTTCAATGAGCCATGGGGATTCCAGCTGTACCTGAATTGACTGAAAAGTGAGATATACTTGCTTATTGGCATTTACAATGTCCCTAATTTTGTTTTTAGTTCTGTTCTTGGGCATTGGTCTGTTTAAATGCCTCTGTTTAAATGCTGAACTGCTTCTCACCAAAGGATTAATTTCTGACTAAAGAGAGTGCAGTTAGTAGCTATAAATATCATATTGAGAACAGGTAGACTTTGGACCTTCCCCTGGCAGTATATGCTGAGGTGTCTCTAAGGTCAGGGTCTTATTCAGGAATTCAGAACTGCAGCAATTAGATTCTTTTATGGCATGTGGTGAGCCAACCACCTGTCTGGAAAAATTCAATGTGCCTTGCTCTCTTCATTAACTCATTCAGTTCCTGGAAAGTGAATTGCAGGCCTATCTTGATATGATGGGACATTTTGAATCCATTTCTTCTCTTGGTGTTCCAGTACAGTTCTTTAAACAACAGACCACAAACAAGCCTTCAGTCCTGCTACTTGAGCTCAGCTAAAAAGAGGATGTAGAGTGCAAATAACATAGAAGGAACGTAAGCTGACATCATGAACTTCATGATGTAGGATGGTGATAATATTATTCCACTTTTACCTATTCCCCAGATAAGAATAATTGGATAAAATGGAAAGATAACCCTGAGAACAGAGAGCAGACTCCTGTATGCCTCTTATTCCATCACTATCCCATCATGCAGCAACACCTTTAATGAATGGAAGACCTCCCAAATATTCCCAAAAATTTCACTGATCACTTGACTACAACTTCCTCTATTTTTCACCTGGTTTCTCAGCTTTTTAACTACTCTCTCTCCAGTTATGACATGGGTGATGCTTACAGTATAACCCTCCAAGTCTGGGAGTTCTGATACAAGCCCAGTGCATCAGCACATCAGAAGTTTCTGCTTGTCCTATGTGGAATCTCCCTGGGAGAGCAGAAATTCTATACCAATTACAGTACAAAAGGAGAGGCTGGAGAGTCATCTGTTGGCTCTGCAGGGTAGTTGATGAACCAACTGGATTTTACTGAATTTCAACTTGCAGTACAAAATCCTAAGGTTTAGCTTAATATCTGTAAAATGCTGTGAAAGAATCTATAGATTTTGAGGTCCTGTGATGAAGAGGCCTGATCCGGTGAAAGTTTGTGGATAGGAACTGTGGGATCAGCAAGAATCCTTTGTTTATGACAAGTGAGGGAGTGCCAGACAAATCTCAACACAAGTTGAAGAATTAGGAAAGTAGAATCATAAAAATAAGGCTGGAATGGACCTTAAGGGGCCATCCCTTGTGCGTGGTAGGATCAACTCTACTTAAATCATTATGAAGAGATGTTTGTCTAATTTGTACTTAAATAAATCCAGCACTGGAGATTTCAATTCCTTCCTAGGTAATCTATTCTAATGCTTTTCTATCTGTATTGCTAATAAGCTTTTGCTAGTGTTTTTTTAAATCTCCTTGTTACATGTTAATTTTTTTCTCCTTTTTTTTCATCTTTTAAAGACAAAGAGAAGGAATAATTCTGTCCTCTTTTCAACAAACCAACACAATATCATATCTCTGTCACCCCACTTTTTTTTTAGATGAGCTAGCCTCTGCTCTTTCAGTCTTGATTCCTAAACATTTTCATACAATCATGGAATCATAGAATGGTTTGGGTTGGAAGGGACTTTAAAGACCATCCCGTTCCAACCCCCTGCCATGGGCAGGGACACCTTCCACTAGCCCAGGTTGCTCAGAGCCCCATCCAACCTGGCCTTCAACACTTCCAGGGATGGGGCAGCCACAGCTTCTCTGGGCAACCTGTGCCAGGGCCTCACCACCCTTCCAGGGAAGAACTTCTTCCTAACATCCAATCTAAACCTTCTCTCTGTCAGTTTGAAGCCATTCCCCCTTGTCCTGTCACTCCAGGCCCTTGGAAATAGTCTCTCCCCATCTTCCCATCTGTAGGCTCCCTTCAGGTATTGGAAGGATTTTCTATATGTCTGTTTATTCTTGTTCCTTTCTGGATGTTTTCTAGCTGATCCAGCTCGTTTTTGAAGACTAATGCTCAAAATGGGCATCTCTTCACATGATCTCTTAAGCAGAAAGTCACGGTCTGTGTCATCTTCTATCAGCTCTCGGTACTTTTTGTGGCATAACTCACAAAAGTTAGACCAGGTTTTGTTTGCCTTTCGTTCATGAGATTCTTGAGATTCATGAAGATGAGGATAAAGTTGTCTGTAGGGAGACACTGGCACCAGGTTTCATTGGTGGTAAATTCATTACAAGTGTTTAAAATAATATTGGAAATTGGAAAATCGTGTCTGATTGAGTTAGGTCAGAAGGAACCAGAAGTGGAATGCACAAGATTACTTAACAAAGCAAGAAAAGGACAAGGAAGAAGTTCAGGAGGTTTAACAGTTTTAAGACTAGATGAGTTTAAGTTATGTATTATCAATTTCTTTAGGATGTGAAGTTATGGAACCAAAGCACGGAGGAAAACAGCCATAAAAATTGAAGAGCTGAGAAGTACTTTGTGAGAATAATATTATTGAAATAAATTGAAATAAATGCCTTCAGTGTAATTTTTCTGGACTCTTGACTATAAAGTTTTCAGTAAATTACTTTCTTTAAGCACACTGGGCCAAAACTTTTGCTTCAAAAGAGTCACACGAGAGATTAATTTAGTGCCTTTATTTGTAAATATCTTGGCAAGGGCAGTCTGAGAAAGCAGACTCCCCAAGGCTTACATGCATATTTGCAGCTGGCAGCTGTACAAACTTAGAACATTTGTGTTCTTACATCTGAAAACCACAAAATAATAGGTAGCATTGGGTACAAACTGCAAAAGAGATAATTGTGTTGAAAAGCAATTGAGCAACTGATAAATAAATAGCAGAGGAAAAGGAAAAACCAGACTCAGACCAGAACCATGACAACAGACAAAGCCTCGGACATACATAAACACTCACAAAATCACAGAATCATTAAGGTTGAAAAAGACATCCAAGGTCATCGAGTCCAACCTGTGACCAATCCCCACTTTGTCAACCAGACCAGAGCACTGAGTGCCACATCCAGTTGTTTCTTGAATACCTCCCTTGGCAGCTCATTCCAATGCTAGATAACCCTTTCCATGAAGAAATTCTTCCTGAAATTCATTCCCTCAACATGTCTTGCCACAAATGTGTGATTGTGTAACCCAGTCAAACGGGTTGTGCATTTGTTTATAATTTAGGCTGTGTGATAAGGGATATGGCCAATTGATAAAGCAGGGGTGGAGGTGGGAGAATCTGCTTGTGAAGGAGCTGGTGAAGAAGTACAGAGGGACTCTGTGGGCAGTAGAAACTGTTGCCTTCCCATGAATCTTCAGAAATTGTATTTCTAGGACTTAGGATATTCCTGCTTTAGGTTTTTTGGTGGAAGAGATTTTACGTCATTTTGCTGTATAAACTGAAATAGAAATGCAACTATAAATGATGAAATTTTAGAATATGGACCAGAACTTGGAAGTCAAATGGACAGAAAATCTGCCCTGACTGAAATGCCAAGGAGTCTCCACTCATTGCTCTTGTTATTGCTCAAATAGTCATGTTGTCACACAGTTTCATTATAACAAGGAGGAGCTTGGATGTCTATCTTCATTAAGAACATTTTTGGTAAGATATAATTTCAAGTTAAAATCCTGTGCTCTGTAAAATGTTTACTAGCTTTTTTTGGTTGTTGTTTTTATTTGTTTGTTTGTTTGTTTTTTCTTTTCAAAATAATTCCCAAAGTCTCATTCTTCCTTTAAGATCCCTGTGGATTACTGCTGAGTTAAGAGAAAGTAATAAGGAAGGTAGACTGGGTAAGACAGAATTAAATAGCAAGTTGACTTTGTGACATTAAATAAGTTTACACATCCATCCCATTCTCTCCTAACTCTGTCTTGGTTTAAATTGATGTTCTGTACTATGCTTTCAAAATTCATTGTGATCTGAGGAGTTCGATGTTTTCACCTTTTCTTCCACTTTGCAAACTATAGAAGCAGACTCCTTTTTTTTAAGTTTTAATAGTACCTACTAAACCTGGAAGTACAAGATATTTTTGTTTGCTTAAAAAGTAAAATAACTGTGTAGCCCTCTTGGAGAAAAAATGGTCAGTAATGTTAAAGGGGGAATTTGTGGCTACAATATTTTGTCTTGTCTCTTTCATCCTCTCTACATCCTTTGGTTTCTTATGCCAATGACATCTTTACTTTGGATTATTTTCCCCAGATGCATGATCTCACATTTTTCCCATACCTACTCTAATTTTCCTGTTAGGTCCACATTTCCATATATTTTTGAACTCCTTGTCTGCTTTTTTACTAGCTTTCCTTGGGTTTCATCCCTCTTTCCAGTGAATCTTCTCTCACCTTCATTAAATTCCAATTAACACTAGTTATTTAATGATCCCATGATAGCTCTGATATACTAACCAATTCATTTCAACATTCTACTTAAGTCCTATGTTTAAGAGGCCGAGAATTTTATTAGGATAGTTGGGAAGGGGATGCTGAAAACCGGATGTTGTCCCTCAGGTCTTTGGGGAAACTATTAAGGGGAAACTGTTGCTCCACTGAAAAATTACACGTGACAACCCCCTTTAAACATGTTTTAAGTTGTAAGAACCAAAGTAGGTGATAATTGTTTTGCTTGCCAAGAAGTTGATAAAGATGTATGATTACATTTTTTCATTCCCAGACAGCTGATCCAGAGGTCTGCCCCAGCATCCTGGGACTCTATTTAATTTTGCTCTTCTATGTCTCTTCTAGATGACATATCAATGTGCTTTCATTTACAGAGTAGGTTTAGATTAGATATTAGGTAGAAATTGTTCCCTGTGAGGGTGGGGAGGCCCTGGCACAGGTTGCCCAGAAAAGCTGTGGCTGCCCCATCCCTGGAAGTGTTGAAGGCCAGGTTGGATGGGGCTCTGAGAAACCTGGGATAGTGGAAGGTGTGCCTTGCTGTGGCAGGGGGGTTGGAACTGGGTAATCTTAAGGTCTCTTCCAATCCAGGCCATTCTGTGATGCTGTGATTCACACAATTCCAATTACCAGTATAGGAGTATTTAAATAGATTGAATTTGAACTGTAAAATGAACAAAACCAAATGATGCTGTATTCTGCTGCAGTTACCCTCAAAATGTTATCTGGCATTGAAGTGACAGCATTTGGTTGTTTGATCCCAGCCTAAGGGCATTTAAAAATCTGAGGCCATATTTCAAAATTTAATTTTGCAGGTAGTCTCCTGAAACACTACCACTGTTCTCGCTCAATGAGAGTGAAGATCTATCTATCTGTCTGGGAAATGTATTCCCATAGTTTCTTTTAACTCCTTCAGTTTTATGTTGCTTTAGAATACCTTTGATAACTGAAGTCCTGTGTACTTGCTCAGTGGCTTTTAACATCGCTAAACTTGTTAAATGACTTAATCAAGCTTTTGTTTTAATTTTGCATTTATCAAATGTATCGTACAAATGATCTGGACTAAAAAGATTGGGGACATCTACCAGCAGCCCCATGTTGAGATATAAAACCATTTTTCTTTGGATGAGCGTCCCTTTAGAGGGACAGTCTGAACTGATCCTTGGTGTGAATAACAAACTCTTCCTTGGACTTCTCACCCCACCACCCTCTGTCATCATCATCATAAGAAAGAGAAGGGTTTGGTCCTTGATTTGTAAAAATTAACCCTTCTGCAGCAAAGAACAGCTGGGCTCTCTGTTCTGTTCATTCCAAGTTTCCATTTTGCTTTGGGGCAGCAGCTGGGTCATTCCAATTTTTCCTTTTGGAAACCTTTCTTCCTATCAGTGTGCACTGATATGCTGCTCTGCTTGTGCACAGCATATTAGGATAAGACTGTTCAATGAATTTGTACTGGTTTTTTTGACTTTAAGCATATGGGTTCTTTTTTTTTTTTGATGGTAACTCCTTTGGTCTGTCAATCTGGAGTAGTTTCTAAGGTTCTATCTTTTCTTCTTATAAATCCAATGAATTTGTCACGTATGCTTTGTCAAATTCTGTTATCACTTTCTTCCTAAATCAAAAAGAAATTAAGGAGAGATGAGTTCACATCTTATGTTCTTATCAAACTGGATCATTACCCATGCAGCCAGAATTTGCAATGTATCCTGGGTGCACATGTATTGGTTTGAGGCAAATCCTGGAGACCATTCTCAGGGAAAATTCCCACTGACGTCAGTCTGAGTTTAGCCTGAGTAAAAATTCCACGATTTGGCTTTTTGTTTTCAGAATGGGAATTACAGTTTTTCTACTCTGAGCACTCATTTGGCCTCAAAGTACCTTGGCTCACATGGTTTTCAATAAGTGTCTGGCAGCTGTACTGGCAAACTTCCAGCATCGTGGGATTCATATTTATCCCTACATGGACATTTGGCCTTCTTGAAGTCATCACAACTATTTCTAGCTTATTAAGTGTAGAACTCTTCCCATTTTCAGACAAAGAATTGATTCTGAATCATACTCTTTTTACAGCTGAGTGGAATTGTCCCTTCACATCCATGTATGTATGGGTCAAATATCTCTGAGTCTGGACTGTAAAGAAATATTTTGTGCAAAATACACATAAAAGGAATATATAGAAACTTGCATTCCAGGAAGCTCTGTGGTCTGTTCAATCAAGGGTAAGATGACTTGGCAGATTCAGAGAAGACAGATAACTAATTATCCAATCCAGATGTAGGTGTATGAAATGCAGTTAAAAAGGACATTGGCATCTCTAACTAGGAAAACTAAGCATAACTTGCCCAAAATTGAACAGAATATGCACTCAAAGCAAAACTGTCAATTGCAAACAGTAAGTTTGCAATGTTCTGCTTGGCATTTATCTTCTCACCCTTTTTCCATTCAAGTCAGTTTTCAGAAGTTGCTCTGACCTCTGGAAGTTGCCCCTGGTGGCTCAGAATGCTGTGCTTACCAGGAAGTAAGATGAAAAAAAAGGAAAAAAGCCAATTCAGATCTCCAGGTGCTCCCATAGTGCCATTAGATCTCTTAAGTCTAAAGATGTTTCTTGCATCTGAGCTCTGTACTGTAGCTAAGGGAGTGTGATAAAAAATAATGCAGATCAAAAAGGTGGTGAAAACTTACAAAACATCAAGATACAGGTGTTGACTGCAGCATCTTTAAACATTTACACTGATTTGTTTAGAAGAGAAGCCCATCTTCAGTGTGGGGAAACCTATCCATGAAAAGGTACCCACCCCAAACCCTGGTGGCATCCCCCAGGATGAATCCCTGGATATCCCATCAGCTGGATTGATGTTGGAACCAGGACTGCTGAATTAACTCACTCTTTCTTTCTTTATTTCTCTAATTATTTCTTGAATTCTTCTTTTCTCTCTTCCTTTTCATTTTACCCCTTAATCCCAAACCCACTGCTGTGTGCTTGTATAGTAGTTCAGGGACTAACATACCATTTTCCATGCCAATTGTGCAATTTACTATTAAGACTTTCTAATTGTTTGCAGACCCTCTGACTATTCACCATGAGCATTTATGAATCTCAGGTGTCTCCTTCCCCTCAGTGGGGGGACATCACAGCTGGTCTAGTGGAAGGTGTCCCTGCCCCCATCAGGGAGGGTTGGAACGAGATGATCTTTAATGTCCCTTCCAACCCAAACCATTCTATGATTTAAATGATAGTATGTCACATACCTTTTTAATACATCAGGAAAATCTCATGATCAAGATAAATAATAGGTTGGGGATCTCACAGTGTTTATATTCTTGTGTGCATCAGAGAATGATGGAAGTTGTGTCTGAAGTAGTTAAAATGTTACAGATACGGAAAATGAACATCACCGGAAGATGTTCACAAGCAAGACTGCCAAAGTTCCATGTAGCCTCCATTGTATTGCTTATGAGGATTAAATAATTTTATTTGAAATGGTTTTTGGTTTCTTCATGGCTACCAGATTCATTAAAAAGTGTTAGTAAGCCAAACATTTTTGATAGGGCTGATAAGCAAATGTTCTAATTATAGTAAAGATGATAATTTGACCAATGCTAGAGGAATAGCCTTTTTTTTGTGGAAGGTATCAAATCTAAATTCCAGGCTCTGAATGAATTCAGAACTTGGTGGGAATGAGGAGATACATGACACTTGTCCTTTTTATGAGCTACTTTCTTTGAAAGCCTGGTGAATTTTTGCCACCATGCTTAATTTATGCTCTAATTTAGAAAAGAAAATCATGTTTTGAAAGGGAACCTTGAGAGGTTGTTTATAAGGGAAACTGGGCCAAATCCAGCAGCCCAAGAGAGGTGAAGCAGCCACAGCTCCACACCCCTGGGTTGCACCTATAGTGAAGCAAACCATGTATTCCCAGTAGACATTTGTACACAGAGCACATACACACAGCACATATGTGCACATATGCATGGACAGCACACAGATCACACAGACATGCACAAAACACAGCACAACAGCCTTATCCTGCTCCTCTCCCTCACTGCAGAGGTCTGCTAGGGAGAATATATATGTGTGTGTATATATATCATAGAATCATAGAATCAACTGGGTTGGAAAAGACCTCTGAGATCATCAAGTCCAACTCTTGATCCAACCCCCCCATGGTTCCCAGACCGTGGCACTGATACCACATCCAGTCTCATCTTAAGACCTCCAGGGACAGTGACTCCCCGCCTCCCTGGGCAGCCCATTCCAATGCCTGATCACTCTCTCTGTAAAAAATTTCTTCCTAATATCCAACCTAAACTTCCACTGGCACAGCTTAAGACCGAGCCCTCTTGTCCATATGCACAAATGTACAGTGCAGATCCCCCCAGCAGCTGGGGTCACTCACTCTGCCCAACAGCTCACCCTGAGCCCCAGTCTCCCCAGATTCTGGCACTCAGGTACAAGCCCACAATGCTACATCCCCTGTCCAGGTGCTCACTCACACACACATCCTGCTTCCCCAGAGCTGACTGGGACTCCCTGGCCCCCCAGCAACCAAAACACCCTATTCTTGGCCTTGAAGACACCACCCCACACCCTAGTGCATCACAGTCCCAGAGACCCCCAGACCCTGTGATCTCTCTGGCAGTTGGCTGGGATTCTCCTGGTCCCTCTGATAACCCAACTCCACTGTGGTCTCATCCTTAGGAACTTACACTTTCCTGATTCCCAGGCACTTCACCTACCTGCTAGCTGAGATGGGCTCTGGTGGGTAGAGCAGAGTGCTAACAATGGCAAGGGACCATTCACCTTGAGTTTGAGTTGGACTCTGTGATCCTTGTGGGTACCTTCTAACTCAGAATATTCTGTGGTGGTGATCAGCATGATCTCCCCTAGCACTTAGATCCTAAGCCTCACATCTGCACTTCCTGCATGTGCTGTAGGTCAAACCACCAAACTGTTTGTATATGACCACCCTTTTTTATCCCCTTATCCATCTATTTTTTCACAGTTGTTCTTCCCCAGGTGGCTTAAATCCCTCCCTTCTCCACCTTTGGCTCCTCCTCCAAGCATTCCATAGTAAGTCCTGTGCAATCCCTAAATGCTCTTCCCCTGCATCCTATAATGTATCAGATACCTGAAGGCAGTGATCCCCTGAGTCCAAAAGGTGCCATAGTGTTGAATCCTCTGGATGGCTTGGCTTGTGAATAAGTGACCATAACTTTGTGGGTTTTTTCCCTTAATCATAATCACATGTTTGCTTTGTTTGTTTGTTTGTTTCAGGAGCATCCCAGACCAGAGTATGAAACCAAACTGCTGCAGAAAAAGCTGAAAAATAAAACCATCACAGCAGACAATCCAAATGAGGTAAGATGCAGCTTACCCTTTTAATTTATGTTGGATTTGTGTTTTGCTACGTTGTGATTATATTTTTGTCTGTGTCTGATAGTTTGCAAAAGGTGCTTTTTGGTGCTTTTAAACAGCCTTGTAAGTTGGTTGCTGGTGGTCTGGTGTCATGCAGGTTTTGAGGTCATCACTTTGCTGGCTCTGCAAAGTAAAGCAATTTGCACAGAAATAGGGTTGACAGGTGGTTCAGGATCTAATCTGTGGAGTAGTGAATGATTCCTAAGATAATCACTGCAAGAATTCTTACAGCAATGACCTAGAATGTCACTAATTTTTGGACTTATAGTGATTTTATTTGCATAGGTAACACTGGTGTCTTTAGTCATGTCTCAGTTACACAGTTGTGAAGTTTTGACAGCATTTCCAGGATAGATGGAAAAAATAATAGTTGGTTGATTATTTTTAGATTGAAGTGAGTTTATGATTTTTGTGGCTATTTCAAACCTTTTAGAACAGGCCCTTTTTTATCGATCTCCTCTTGTTGACAAAGGTGTATTTCCTAAGCATTCACAAATTCTGTAGACTTGGTCCATTAGGCTTGGTTAACCACTGCTCATTCCCTGCATACCTCGTGTGCCAGCAAAGCCAAAGCATTCCAATACCATGTTCTGTTTCCAGGTAGAAGAAAACAGCTCAATTTTTTTAAATGCTGAGAACCAGTATGTGAACTGGAGAATACCTTAGGTTTGGTCCAACAAATTTAGCCCTGCAGCTTAAGGAAGAACTTCACTATCCCTTTCTTCTGGTCACCACCAGGATTGTGAAGTGTTTCTGGGGAATGTTTCATTTCAGTGAAACTGCTTTTCACTTGTTATGCCCCAGCAAACTCCACAGAAGACAGTGAAAAATTCCCAGTTATTCTAGTGGGCTTTGGATCTTGCCCAGCATGAGCAGAGACTCTCACACAGCACTATGGACAGGTCTTCCCTTACACAATACACAATGGCCTTCCATGTGAGGGATCAAAGGCTGTAAATTTGGATAAAACAGTTGCTGCTGTTCAGCTTTTTTTGTTTTAAAGTATGCAAAAACTGGACACAAGTCAGCGACTGATGCTGTAGAATAGAATTATCTTGCTTATCTGAGATGCAGAAATCACAGCATTATAAGTTAGAAATTAATTTAAGGTAAAACAAAAACAAAACAAGCAAAAAAAAAGAGGAAAAAAAAGTGTGGAAAATAAGGACCAATGCACTATAAAACCAGGAGTAACTCCTTTCAGACATCAAGAATAAAAAGGCTTTCCTGAAATACTTTTTTCTTTAATTGCTTTCTGTGCCAATGTGGATGGAAAAATTGCTGAATTTCTAAATCTTGAATTAGTGTTCCCCAAACTACTGAAATATATTCTAAAAACAACTGAGCAGTTTTCTGTCAGTCAACATGCTGCTTACTAATTCTGTTGTAATTCTGTCCAGCAAACAGCACATTAGTTTGGGTTTGGAAGATGAGTTGCTCATATGTTTGTACCTCAATGTCTTATGGTATTATAAGAGCAAGAAATGATCATGTGAGACCTGCTGAAGAGAAAACAGGACAGTTCTTTAACTGAACTTTTATGTTTAATTAACTGTGGAGATGCACCATTACATTTTGCTCTGGAAGACCCTCAAAAGTTAGATATTAAAAGTGATGAGTATTTAAAACTTCAGTAATTCTTCAACCCTCCCTTTAGAGGTTTCAGTCTTTTCTTTTTTCTACTTCAAATGGCTTTGTTTTATAATCTTTGCCAGACCATTAGGTCAGGAGCTTTGCAGGGCAGGTTAATAGCAAGGCACAGGTTTCTGTGAGGCCTCTGGCTGGGTATTTCTGGTTGGGTGGAAGCCAAGGTACAGGATTTTGTCATATTAACAGTGCAGATCTACTGGCTGGACAGGCATCAAAGTAGAGATGTCTCTGTAGTTTAAGATTCAATCCTCCTCGTTTCTTGGGTTTGTGTGACTACACAGATGTCTGTGAGGTGTCCATCTCTTCATAACTTGGTTGACAGTCTCATGTCATGGGAGAAGTCTCTGTGAAGTTGTCTCCTGAATATTTTTAGCTAACCAGTGTAAATTAAAGGCAAATCTCTTTGATGTGGCTGGTCAACAACTGTAGAATGCTGTGTTAATATCAAAGGACAGGGTCTGGCACTGCTGCCTGAAACTTCTCATTACTTATCTAATATGAAGTCAGAAGTCTCCAATTCAGCAGCTGTGGCTTGTTGGGATAGAAATGATGCCAAAGCTGTGGCCATTGTGAGAATACTGATTTAGAGCTTACTTAAAGGCATATATTTCTATAAAATTACTGGCTTGTTTCCAGTATGTTAATTCCTCTGTTCCGGTGAGGATGTGACAGGTTTTACGGCAAGAAACTGAGCTTTTATGTGCAAAGCTCTGCGTATGGTGGATTTTTTTTCCTTGCCTTATTCCAGCAGGAAATTCCTGTGAAGCTAATTGGGTTATTTTTGCAAAGAGAGTAAGGGGTTTGGTTAGGGGCTGGTTTTGTGATTGCAGAAGAAAATTGACACCACTTACATACTCTCTTAAATGATAACTTGGGAATATCTGTTAAGAGGAAACCTACTTCGACATATAGTTTTCCCTGTCTGCTGTTGAAGTCATTAACTTTAATGAGTGTGGAAGATGCCCAGCACCTGTCAGGGCCAGTAAACATATGAGTCACTCTGCCCAGGCAGCAAATTCCAAATCAGCTTGATGAGACTGGCAATAGAAAATATGACACATCTAATGTGTTACTTGCCCAATGGGGTTTGTGTTCTAGAACACAGCTTTCATACAAAATAGTGCTTAGTGTGTAATAAGCAAAGAACAAAATTTCAGCCTACACTACTCTGTATGGTTCAGGCTCTTTTAATAAATATTTTATTGGCTATTTGGAGAGTGGTAAAGAACCTGTGAGGGCTCAAAGCACTTCACAAAAGATTGGTGTGAAGTTACTCTAACAATAACACCCTAGGGTTCTACTGTTTCAGAAGATAATTAATTTAAAGCTAAAGGAGTTGAAACATGTCTGAGGTCAAGTAGAAAATTCATAAACAGGCAGTCCTTATGAATTAAAACATTCATTTTAAAAATGGCAAGTTCTAAGGGACTGATTCAAGAAACCTGCAACGATCTGACCTGTAGACGATAGGACTGTTTAATTCTTTGTCATCACATACTATTTCCAAGGGCCTGGAGTGACAGGACAAGGGGCAATGGCTTCAAACTGACAGAGAGTGGGTTTAGATTGGATATCAGGGAGAAATTTTTCCCTGTGAGGGTGGTGAGGCCCTGGCACAGGTTGCCCAGAGAAGCTGTGGCTGCCCCATCCCTGGAAGTGTCCAAGGCCAGGTTGGATGGGGCTCTGAGCAACCTGGGCTAGTGGAAGGTGTTTCTGCCCATGGCAGGGGGGTGTTTTGTAATGAGATGGTCTTTAAAGTCCCTTCCAACCCAAACCACTCTATGATTCTATGATGTAAAGGCTTGCTTTGTGATTCATGTACATTAAAGGACGTCTTGCAGCTGAGATGAGGGCTTATACATGCAGGAATGTGCGTGTCTGATAACACGTTCGTGAAAATGCAGCAGACGCAAATTTTGTAATGAAGCAATTAATGTATTTTGTTGTTCTAGTTTAATGCACTGTAACACTGAAGATCTTGACAGAAATATTTAATGAATAGGGTAAAGTTACTATATCTGCACAATGGTAACTAAGAAGGTGTTGGATATTTATAATCTTGTGATAAGTTTTTCTCTCTCTGCAATAGTGGCATCCTCGATGGAATTACACACAGGTCAGGAAATGAAAATTGGTTTTGTGCCTGAAAACATGCAGATGGGGCTAATCCAACTCTCACTGGAGCTGATGGAAAGAAAGTTTCCAGTTGTTTCTAAGAGAAATGGATCAGGCCCTGACTCTTTTTCATTAAATATCCAGCTGATCTGGCAAACATGATGCAACATCATATATATATATATATATATATATATATATATATATATATATATATATATTCTTATCTTTCCTATTTGGCAGGAAAATGAATAACTCATTCTACATATTTCTCAAGGAAAATTTTCTTTATAGGGGCTTTTCTCTCTTGGCTCATGTCCTTACTTGGAGCCAATCCTGGGAATAATAGAATCTGACGTTCTGTCTTTCCATTAATTCATTTTAGATATGAAAGTGGCAGAATAAGTTATTTAAATTGTTAATTCAGCTGGTAATTGAAACAAAAGAAAGAACTATTTCTTCCTGGACCATTCCTTCAGTTAATAACTGAATTACACCAAGCTGGTTTGAAGAGGAAGGTTTCTAGTGCAAGAATGATACAGGTATATATAAAGATGAATTGTACATTGCTGACCAATATTTTATATATATATTTAAAATTTCAACATTGCAAAATAGGAAATAGTAATTCTTGCTAGCAGTTGATTCCTTACCCAGTCTTGCATAAGCAAATCTCTCACAAGGCCTAAGATGTTGGAGCCCATCTCTTCATTAAGCAAATCCTTTATAGGATTAGCTAAAAAAAATCTTTTACTTTTTTTTTTATATATTAGCTGAAACTCTGTAGAAGAAAGCAAGATATTTGGCCACAGATATTAATTTGAACAACCAGAACTCTAAAAGAACTTTAAATAAACCCAGAGTTCCTTAACCACTCATACTTTAGCATTTATTGAACCTTATTATTAGCTTGATAAGTCCATCAATTTGATCCAGTATTTCTTAAGTTGGCCAGTGTCTTTCTATCCTTTCATTTCTTTACTTGGACAAATAACTTTCTAAGCATATGTAAGTAAGAGGAATATGTACTAAATGATCTTCTTCTTTTTCCTTTTCAACTTATTTCTTATCTTTAACTTTTGAAAATAAAAAATGATTGGATAAAAATAAGAGAACAACTGAAGATGGATGAGGACACTTATGAGGATAATCTTATACAGACCTCTCATCTTCTTTATTGTGCAATATTTGTTTGGGTAATCAAGTGACATCACATTTGAAGGGTAAATGTTATAATTCTGATTATTTTAATGTATACTCGAGTTCTAGATTACAGCAGTTTTATACCAGACTATTCATAAGCTGAATTTGTGTCTACAAAAGGCTGCTGATGTGGCATTTCAGTGCTTTTTTATTTAGATGTGTGGATTCTTTGACTACAGTGTATATGATGTGTATTCAAAGCTCTTCACTGTTGCTGTCTTGGAATTTAGTTATCTTTGTGTGGAGTAGTATAAGAAATGCAGCTAAAAATGTCCCACTTTCTCCCTGTTCCTCTGAAAACCTAAGGTGGGGCTTTCTCATTTTTATCAGACCAATGTATGGTCACAGTGCTGTGTTCCTGTATTTATGATTATATTCCTGTCAGCCTTCAGAAGGAGATACCTCTTTCTGTGCTCTTGATAAGATGAAAGAAAAATGCTTAGAAATATAGTATAGTAGAATAATTCAAGTTGGGAAGGCTTTCAGGATTTTGTCTAGTCCAAAGGACTATCCTATCAAAGGAGTGTCAGCTGTGACATCAAACCAGGTTACTCAGGATTTTATCCAGTTGGGTATCGAAAACCTCCAAGGATGGAGATGGTAGCACCTTTCCAAATGCTGCCTAACTGTCCTCATGGTGTGAAAGCTTCTCATTCCATCCAGCCAGATCCTCTCTGCTTTCAATTTATGACCATTGTCTCTCTTAGTCCCAGCATGAACCACTGTGAAGAGCCTGGCTCTGTCTTCTTGATGACCTCCTTAAACATGCTGAACAAGCCTTGTTCCTCTTCCTTGGACAAGTGCTCCAGGGCTCTGCCCTTGACTCAGAGTAGTGTCATTTATTTTTTCAACTGGAGTGCCCAAAACTGGACACAATATTTTAGGTGCAGGCTAGTGAGTGCTGAAAAGGTGATCACTTCTCTGGATCCACCTGTTAATGTATTCCAGGGTGCTGTTGGCCTTTGCTGCTAGGGCACATTCCTGGCCCTTGTTCAGCTTGCTGTTTAGAGACACCAAAGGGCCTTTTCAGTAGTCTGTCCTTCTGAAAGGAGTTTTCCTTTTCAAAGGTAAGTCTTTTAATTTGTGCTTGAAGAATTTCTTGAAGTTTGTCCTTCTGTGTCCCTTTGGATGGCAGCTGTGTACTTAAGCATATTGACTGATGTCTCCCCAGTTTGATGTCATCTGCAAGCATTCCACCACCTCCTCCAGGTCCTTTAAAGTCATTAAACAGGGCAGTCCTAGTATGACCACATCATTACTCCAGCTGTTCCAGGTTTCCAGGTAGAGTATCAGTTATCAGCTAACACCCTCTGAGCTAGACCATTGGACTTGTATTTTGCTGAAGTCAAGGCAAATGGCATTGACAAGTCTCCTCTTGCCCAGAAGTCTAGTCATTCTCTCACAGAAAGCAATCAGGGTTCTGCAACGTGATTCACCTTTGGTAAATCCGTGATGACTGTTCCCAGTCACCTTCTTTATGTGCTCAGAAATGGGTTTCTTCTCTTTTCAAGAGTCAAAAGTGAGGCTAACTCCTTAAGTATTCTTTTGTCCTTTCTGTGAAGATGGATACAAGATTGTTCTTTCTCCTGTTGTCGAAGGCCCTTCTGTTGTCAATGTCCTTCCAGAGATGATAGGGATCAACTTCCAATAACATCACCATGTTCCTCTGCCTCCCATTCCTCTTCTTCAGTCATAAGTCAATGAAATTACTGCTTATCTTTTGTAAAGGAATAAATAATCATTTTTTTTGGTCTAGACATCAAAATAGTGTTTAACTAGGAACACTGGATGCTTTTTTGATTCAACTATTGGAGGCTGAACAGCACAGGTGAGAGCCAGGAGTTTAAGAAAAAAGTATCTTATGCTTGGGAGACTCTTTCTGCCAAAATACATATAAATATATATAAATATAATAGTTGTCTTCGTCAGAAGAGATCTTTGAATGTAGAAACAAGGGGAGGCCGGGATGCTGTTTGTTGGTCTTATTTGTGTTACTTATTAAGATTTTGGCTCGAGGAAGGCATTCTTTCTGGGGTGGTACTATAGCTTGCGTTGTTTAATCGTGTAACTCCAACCCAAGCATATGATTAAAGTTAAGCACATGTTCAGCGTCCTGAATACGGATACAATTAAATGTTTCTTTTTGGAATTGAGGCCTAAGCTTCTTATTGACGACATTAAGGATGATGCAGGTCTCTTTCCTATTAAACTGAATGGAAAGACTCATTCCTGCAGGTCCTATTCATCAGGACTTGGAATTAATGCGAGTTCTGCCTGAGTAAGTAATAAACTCTAAGTCCTTAAGTTTGCAGTTACTGCAGATGACTTACATTGTACCCAGTGAAAGACTGAAATACTGGGTTAGAAGACTACAGAAAAGCCCCAGGTTGAAAAATAGATCTCCAGAAGTCTGCTGGGGTTTCATTTAATGCACATACTTGAACTTAAGGAAAATTAGAAAGAAAAATTAGAGTATTCTCCCTCTCCTGTGTGCTGGTGACAAACTCTTGTATCTTGGAGTGTATTTTTTACCTTCTCTTGAGCACATTTATAGGGTAAATTTCATGCTATTTATCTCCAAGGTCAAAACAGAAGCCCACATTTGGGACAAAAATGACACAAATTAGTTGTGGAAAAAACAGTCAGTTAAGTTAGTTGCCAAGAATTTTTTATTTGGTGCATACTGCAATCCTGTCTGCAATTTTAAAGAAATAAACTGCGTTTACATTCAGTTCCTTTGGGCGTCCGTCCGATGAAGATTGAAATTCCACAGACTCCAAGCCTAAAGAGCTAAGGAACTCAATTTGAACTGCTCGACTTTTGCAGCTATTGTTGTGCTTAATTGAAAAACACTTGCCTGCTGATCTGCTGATTTTCATTTGATTTAGGGATGTGATGGCATTGTGTCTGAAAGCCCCTTCACGCTGTGGTAGTTCTTGTAGTAGATAAACTTGAATTCTTATCTGATTATTCAAGTCAACTTTCTCTCCTATTGATGTCATATGGGTATTGTACTCTGAATTTAGTGAGACCAAACTTAAAATTATTAATTCACTGCTGCTTTCAACCTCTATTGCTCATATAGCAGGAAATAAAGCTTGTTGGGATGCATGGATTAATTTAACTACTTCCAGTGGCATACTCCCAATCTAGTCTTAGATGCATCTAGAATGGTGCATAGGTATGATATAAATAAAGATGGAATATTACCCTTTAAGCATTTTTCCACCTTTTTAAACAGTGGAATTCCTCTGCTAAGGAATTCACTGGAAGATGATGGAGTGATATGTATGTGCTTGAACTAATCCTTTGTAGGTTAGCGTAGCTATTCAAAATTCAACCTTCCATGTGGTTTTCTTCTACTCTTAAATTTCCTGGAAATCCAACCACAAAATCAGAGAAGACTGATAGAAAACTTCTAAAACTGTCTGATGTTGGAGTGCAAGAATAATTTAATCACTATTTTTGGCCCAATTGTCAAATTTGGCTAAAATATTAAAACTAATATCAGCCTCGTGTTTAAAATAACCACCTCACTGGCATTGAAGTCTGTATAATCCCTTTCCCTCCAACCCCTTTCCCTACAAAACCACTGTTAAGATTATCCTGATGGGTTTAAAATGGGAAGGTTCTTTGCATGTCTGGAATCTTCCCTAACCCATAGAAGCATTTGCCATCCTTTCTTGCATAACAAATTACAGTGGCTTAGAGAAAGCATGGAGAACATAATGGGCAAAGTGTTGCAAGCTGTTTGGTTTGTTTTGGACCTGATTTTCCTGTCCTGTACTTTGATTTTCTTACTGAGATTAATTGCCTGAAAAATAGGTGGAACCTCATTCCTTGAAACACCTTAAATACCTTTTTGAAAGTGTTCATACTTCTTTCTTACCTTTCAAAGAGGTCTTTAAAAATTAACCTAGTGTAATATTTGAAAATAGTTAATATCTCAGGATATTAAGAACTTGGGGGTGCTGGTGGGTGAGAGGTTGAACCCAGGAACCCCCCGTGCCCTGGGCTGCACCCAAAGCAGTGTAGGCAGCAGGGCAGAGGGAATTCTGGCCCTCTGCCCTGCTCTGGGGAGACCCCCCTGCAGTGCTGCCTCCAGCTCTGGGGGCCCAGCACAGCAAGGACATGGGGCTGTAGGAGAGAGTTCAGAGTAGGGACACCAAGGTGATCAGGGGGATGGAGCAGCTCTGCTGTGAGGAAAGGCTGAGAGAGTTGGGATTGTTCAGCCTGGAGAAGAGAACGTTTTGGGGTGACCTAATGGTGGCCTTCCAGGACCTGAAGGGAACCCACAAGCAAGATGGAGAGAGACTATTTCCAAGGGCCTGGAGTGACAGGACAAGGGGGAATGGCTTCAGACTGACAGAGAGTAGGTTTAGATTGGATATTAAGAAGAAATTCTTTCCTGTGAGGGTGGGGAGGCCCTGGCACAGGTTGCCCAGAGAAGCTGTGGCTGCCCCATCCCTGGGGGCAGGTTGGATGGGGCTCTGAGCACCCTGGTCTAGTGGAAGGTGTCCCTGCCCATGGCAGGGGGTTGGAACTGGATGGTCTTTAAGGCCCCTTCCAACCCAAACCATCCCGTAATTCTATGATTCTAAGCTGCCCACATGGTTTGTAGTGTTTCCATCCCTAGAGACAATTAAAGCCTGACTCGACAAAGGCCTAAGAAACCAGCTCCAACTGAGCCTGCTTTAAGCAGGGGATTGGACTAAGATGATCTGCAGAAGTCCCTTCCAACCCCTGTTGTGCAATTCTGTGAAATGCAGGAAAGAAATTATTCAAACAATTGCAGACAAATTGGTTTGACCACAATAGGCACATTTTGAAAGAAAATGTAATTTGAGCTTTAGTAGAAGTACTTGAGAAATAGGACAAAATGTAACTTGGGCTTACTAAAGGCAGATTAATAACCGTGCCATCTAAACTGGTGTCTTTGTTTAATGATATAATTTATTTCCCAAGCAAGGGAAATGAAGTTTACTTCAGTAAACCCATGGAGTGTTATGTCACAAGAGGAATATCGCATATCTAATAGGTTATAAATCAATACATTTCACTGGAACTGACTGGAAAAATATGTATTGGAATTTTCATTTAAAACAAAAAGAGAAAATCTGATTTTAAAATGGCTGATTTGTCAGGGCAACTACAATGCCTTCCACCCACTGCTGTTTGGTGCTTCATGCCCCATTCTTCTCTGCTGTCCTTCATGTGATGATTCTTCCATCATCCAATTTCTTTTATTTTTAATGAACCAAACATAAAGCACAGCATGCTGTGACAAAGGAGGGCAGCTGCTAATCCAGTCTAAGCAGAGGGAACATCTCTCAGTAGATACCTAAAGAGAGAGAGTCCTGCACCCCTTGTACACTTTCCACTCGTGTTTCTGGCAAACATCAAGGGGTTTGTTGCACTTCACTATCACTGTGGGGCTAGAAGAGGTGACCTCAGTGTTTTTAAAGGTTCACAGGAATACCTGTGAAAGAGAGAGGGTTAGAGTGCATATCCATTTGGACTTCTACAGTTTATTTCTGTGATTGCTTTTTTGTTGCTTTTATTGCAGGTAATGTACCACAGAGCTTGTTTTCCCTTCACCATTGTCTCTTCTCATCCTGATATTTATTTTTCGCCTCTCAGTCCACACAAACCTGTAGCTCAGTCTCTGTAAGTGTATGCCATGACTACTTTCTTTCTGTGCTTCCTCTTTCCATGTATTTAAGTGCACAGCTGTTGATCCACACTGAAGAAATGAGTTCAAGTATCAGCAGTGGAAAAGGTGTTATGCTGAATTTGTCCATGTAGACTTCATGTATTTCCCCTCCTCTCTATCTTTTAAAGGATTTAAAAGCATTATAGAGTTGGGGATATCTTGCTTGAAGAAAGCTAATGTGATGAATATGGGGAAGCTTCGCAGATGATCTATTTATTTTAAAAATGTATGTGGATCTAAAGCTTTAGAGTGTAGGTAAGTCTTGTTCTTGATAGTTTCCCAATTATGTGGTTAGGAGACTGCTTGAAATCCCTGCTTGGCTTTTGGTGAAAGTGGAGGTAGAAATTTCAGGCAAGCAAAATAAAATCTGGTCCGACAAATGGATCTTTAACAGTGAACCCTGGCAAGCCTGCACTGAAAATCTGGAGAGTCCCAGGTTTACAGCAAGTTTCTCCAGTTTTCCCACTTTGCTCCTGGAGCTTTGTTCAGACACAGGGCCTAAATGTGACACAGCCCTTAGGAGTGGCCCAGTGCATAAATTTAGCAACAAAACTCGCTAAGGGTTATGCTCTATTTCAGCTGAAAAATAATTGGAGTCCCTACAGCACACCAAAGCATTTCCCTGCCAAGCCAGACCAGTGTGTTGGCTGCAGTTTTATCAGGAAGACAAACCTTGAGTCTTTACCAGATGCCCTGTGCTGATGCTGGTGGAGCACAGATATTCAGCAGAGGTGGCTTAAGGGGTTCTCTGCTGTGGAAAATGGCACATTCCTCCTGCAGTCTCAGGGGTTTGGGCTGTTCTCGGGGAGGGATGCTGCTCATTGATCCACAGGCTTGAGGTATAATACTAATTGCAGCTGTTAGGAATGCAGGCCAGAGGGTAAACTGAAAAAAAATAATTTTAATGTTATATATGGCTATGTTTTCAAAAGAACCTAAACATCTTTGCAACAGGTAGACAAAGAACCTAAGGCTTATGTATGCCTTTCGTAAGGAGAGATATAGTGCTAAATGCAAAAGAAAAAAGAAGAAATAATGCAATTCCAGGCACCCCTTGCACAATGGTTTCTTGGTACGATGCTGTGTGGGAGATTACAATGCTGGAAAGCTCTAAAGAAATAGAGAAATTTTATCATTGAAGGTTTTATCAAATGGAAGTTACTAGTGGAGTTCTAAAAAGAGAATTCTTGGTGGACTTCTTAAGGGAGGTTACTGGCAAAATTTTACATTCATTAAGAGAACAGATGTGTTTCTTTAGAAAACTCTCTGAACTATTGGAAGAGAGTTTGGATGGGTAACTAGGGCTTAGAAGCAGACTTTTTTGTTGCCCTAATTTTTTCCAAGTATACATAGGTAGCACAGGTGCACATTGGTACCATTTCCATATTTTTCTCCTTACACACGTGTCCAGTTGATACAAAGCAGTGGAAAACCCAATCCCACAGAAGGAAATGAGTTTAATAGATACGTAAATAGATTTGTGAAAACATTTGGGAATGCTTGTATGCTTTCACCCAGGACAATCTCCATGAATTAAGATGTAATTTGAGTCATATCTGATTGGTACTTAGAGGTGCAAAAGTGGCCTAGCCAAAAACATAAGAAAATAATCAATGAGAGAGGTGCTTTTGGAGAAGACTATACCAATATAGAAAGTCTTAAATTTCTAACTGCAGAGTTTAACTGTTAAACAACCTTTTTTTTTTCTTTTTCTGTAAATGAAGACCTTGCAGAATTTTCATTAGATTGTTCACTCTTAAATTAAGGTGTTAAGGAGGTGGATGAGATGTGGGACTAGGGATCATGTCAGAACCAGTGAGCTGCCTCTTGTGTAGTTCAGCTTAACAGAAGCAGGGGTGTTTGGCTCTGAAATGTGTCAGATATATCTGAAAGTGAATATTACCAGCATATCTCTCTATGTAGGGCTGTGGTTGGCTCAGTTAAAGGGTCTGGCACCTCAAACAAAGCGGTCACAACACAGGCCAGCAATAAAAAAGAGTTGAGTCTATATTAATACGGAATTCAAGATAATTTATACAGAATTCAAGAATTCAAGATGTTTAGGAAACATGCTTTAGTATGCATTTTTGCTGTTTAATATCATAGAGAAAACTTCAAAATAGGCAGGAATACCTTTACCACTTTAGGGAAGTACTGCACTAACAAATGAGGTGAGAAAAATCCTGCTTTCAGAAACTGGTGTATCACAATATTGCCGTGGCTTTCAAAATGTGGCCAATAACATGACTGAAAATTGCTTGAAAGTTCTTCAGCCAATTAGCATTATCTTTTCATAATTAAATCAGCAATAGCTTGTAGATTTAATTGGCCCATTTTAATTTCTAGGGCTAGTACTTCATACTGACAGACGGCAATGCACGCAGTAAGTTTTATGTGGTGAGGAAGAAAATGTTTTATAGGGAATGTAAAAAGCTCTTATGGAATGGAGAGGTATTCCTTAATTGGGTTGTATATCATCAGGGTTTTAATAAATTTGATTAAGGGCTTGATTATGCTGTTCCTTTCTCCAGAGCCCTTACTGAAGTCAAAGGGAGAGCTACAAATGGAAAGCTTGCAAGACAAGGTCCTGGCATGAGAGAGCATTAAGGAAAGCTTTATCCTGGAAAGCAGACACATAGCATCTGAATTTATCATAGTGTTCAAATTAGATATTTATAAGGAGTTCTCAACACATTAAAACCATCATTATCTATATTTTAGAAGTTACTGGCTTTACCTCGATTGCTCAGTAGAAATTACTCTGCAGCCAAAGCCCATCAGAGTGAGGGGGTGCTGTGTCATTTCACCTCACTTAGGCACAGACTGTCAAAGATAGTGATTGTGCAGATGCTGGAACTGGTGGAGGTTCTGATCAAAAATAGGTTATGAACAAAGAACGTTAAAACTTGAAGTTTTTCACAAGCTTTGGCATGTGCCTGGCTTTACCACCAGCACTAATCTTGCTAGCTGGGGACTAGTCACAGCAGTAAAATTAACAGAAGGAATAAGAACCTCGAGTCATAAGGATTGTGTCAAGAATTGAGAGCTTCATGTAATTTACTGAGACAGTTTATTTTTGAAGAGGAAAATGGCACAATCAATATGCATTTGATTTCAAGTGTATTGATTCCAGATTTTCCTGTAAAAGTTAGTTAAGCAAGCTTTTTACTCAAAGGCCTTCCTTTATGGGAGTGTTTAAGAGAATGTGGAGCTTTTCAGAAGAAGGGTAGAAATAGTGCTTCTTATTGTATTGTATGTCTATATTTTAAAAGATTTTATGTGAAAAATATGTTGGCAGTGAATTATCTTGGAGTTTAAGTGCATAATTACCTTTTTCTGTACATGAACATTAATGAATAACTTTGTAAGGATCACATTCCATTTAAATCACAGCAGTGAACAATAAAAAGAAGCCAAATAATGTCTAAGATCATGAGCTTTGTTTTACATTACTGAAATCTCCTTTGGATAATTCTATGTTTGGAAAGGTTAGCAGTGTTAATGCAAGAGAGCATTGACATTCTTTTATTGAATGGCAGCACATTCCAGGCTTAAAGACTATGTCATGGTCTCAGAAATTTAAAGTAATCTGGGTTTACACTGCATTCTAAGGCTGAATATTTAAATGAATATTTAGTATTCAGTAAAGTTGAATATATTTGACTTTACAGAATATGAAACCATTACTGATGTGTGTTTACTCTTTCCTGAAATACCCAGTGCATCTTATTTGTAACTCAATGCAAAATAAATGCTGTACCTTTGTGAGCTCATAGTAAACTGGCCTGCATATTTAAATGCTGCAAAAGTTTATTTTGTCTCATAATAACCACACAAGTTAAAATTGGAATGTTTTCTTCTGAATTGTGGCCTTCCAGTACCTGAAGAGAGATTACAAGAAAGATGGAGAGAGGCTGTTTGCGAGAACATGTGGAGGCAGGACAAGGGGCAATGGTTTCAAACTGACAGAGTAGGTTTAGATTGGATATTAGGAAGAGGGTGTTGAGGCACTGGCACAGCTTGTCCAGAGAAGTTTTGGTTGCTCCATCCCTGGCAGTGTTCCTGACCAGGTTGCAGGGGGTTTGAACTCAATGATCTTTAAGGTCCCTTGCAACCCAAGGTATTCTAAAATTTATGAAATACTTCAAACCCTACATAAACTGTTGGTGAAGACTGCAAGCAAGCCAATTGATTTGTTTCTTGTATAAATATTTGCCAAAAAGTCCCAAATTATTTACCATACCAACCAAAGTGAACTAAATGTACTTAGGAAAGAGTTTTATGACTGAATTAATGAAAATGTCCTTACTTCTTACTTAAGATCTTATCTGTCATTAACTGAGAAAACAACAACCAGTTCATAAACAAAGCCAGTGTGGTATTAAGTTGGGTATTTTTTCAGATATTCCTGCCAAGACCATGAAAAAAAAGCAGGTAAAATGTTAATTTTCAGGTTCAATTAATCTATTTCACATCATGGAATTACTTTGCTTTGAAAAGGGAGTATTATTGCCTCTATATTGACTATTGACTGCAGTGAGTATTAGGACATGTAGACTTACATATGAAATTTGAGCAAAGATTATCCTGAGGAAAGCAGTGTTCTCCAATACAGATCCTGGCAGGAGCTTTGAGTGGTGTGGCAAAAATCAGAACAGTGGAGGTGAGCACACTTTTGAGTATTTACAGTGCCAAACCCACCAAATTGGTGTAATTAATCAAATGGTACTTCACTGGTTGATTGTTTCTTTTTCTCATCTCGTGTTTTTAAATAAAATAAAGGTGTCCAACCTGTTTTGCTTTTGCTGTGGAGGATATTAACAGATAAACCAAAGGAATCTGTGTATGGAAGTGGGTTTCTGCTTCTGAAGACTGAACAATTTTCTCTTGAAGTGAACTAGGAATTCTCTAACAACAACATGAAGGGTATGAAAAAGCATAGCTGATTTTTATGACTGTCTGTTAGTTCTAATTTTTGCCATGTCCAGCACACTGAGGATAGCAGGTTTCCTGTAAGTCAGGTTTAGGCATCACTTGGGGTTGCTGTATCTTAAGAGGCTTCTCAGATGTGCCTATCTTCTTAAAACACGCTTTATTTTCCCCATGTGCCCTGCTGGCTTCCAGTTTACCTACTAAGGATATCTGGGGGATGGGGACATAAGCAGTGTTGTTTCTTCCCCTTGTTATTTGAGGCAGAGAACTGATTTCCTTCTACCTACACATAATTCTTTTTTGGACTGCTAAACTTGTTCATCTTAGTTGAGTCTGAAGCTGTACATGAGCTTGTAGTCTCTGATGGTGATCTGCAATAGGTTTTATGGAGTTGCTCCATGACTGCTGCTGAGATTTGGCTAGCACAGCTCTCCTTAGTCAAATTTTCCTTAGAAAGAGGTAATTACTTTTTCTGTGCTACTCTGCAGCCAGTACAGGTTGGTAAATAGAAATGAAAACCTTTTTTTCTTGTATGGAACTGTAGAGGAAACCTTGTGAAAAATCAGTCCCTGCTTATGTGAAGGTGTCAAGACCTGTCTAATTTTAATGAAGGATTGTTACTTTTGGGCTGGCAGAGAATGGCAAACCTGGGGAAAATCTGAGATGCTGGGGCTGAAACTGGCTGAAGTGTCACTAATGAGTGATCTGCATGAGACAGCACAGTGCTCTTTGAATATGTGAGTCTATATTCTTGTGTTTTCTGTGAGCAGTGAACACAGATATTTCCCTGAGAAATATTATTGGGGAACCCACTTGAGCTTTGCTTGGTAAATTTGTACCTGTTGATTTGTTTCTGTGTGTTTGGAGAGATATCTGAAAATAACTTTTTGGATTTGTTTGTGATTTAAAGAATAGGGACTTGAGGAGGCTATAGCCATGGGAATCATAAAACTTAGAAGGAGAAGTGGAGATGTATGTAATAACTGTAGCAGAAGCAAGAACAAGATGAATTTGGCTTAGAGGTAGGGGTGATGAAAGGAAGATTGAAAGACAAGGTATGAATGAGCCAAAAAATGACAAATCTGTAGTCAGGTGCAACTTCAAGATGTCATTTTCAGAAACAACAGTGTGCTTTCATACAGCTCTAATTTCCTTCTGTTATTGTGAATTTAACAGCACAGAGATTATCATGAAAATAGGAGGAATTTCACTTCTGACTTAATCTGCCTTTTACTTTCTATAGGTTTCTATAAGAAGCAAGTTTTCACTTAACATTGAGGGAAACAATTCCTTTTTATCTCCTTAAGGCCTATGGATGATTTCAGTGTGAACTGAGCCTCGGGTTACAAGTATTCAGGACTATTTTGAACAACCTCATGCCTGATAACTGGAGTAAACTTATTTTAGAAGGAATATAGAGAGTAGATCCTGTTTTTTTAGGTGCTCATTTGTTTCCCTGAGGTTAAGACCGTTCCTGCTATCATGCATGTGCTGGTCTAAATCTAGATGCTGTATCCAGGTCCCTGCTTCTGGCAAATGGAGTTTGTATTTTACACTTATCCAGGCACATACTTAAGTATGTTTCTGCTTAGCATTTTGTCTTCAGCCTCACTCTACTTGTCAAAACCATGATCTTTTCACCACAGAGTTCTCTGCTGAACATAAACTCCAGTAGTAATGAAGGTAAGAATTATGAGAGGAATACACTGGCTTTCCTGAAATTGCAGGTTCCTATCATCGTAGATAATACATGTGCATGCAAACTGTAATTGTCACTGTAATTCTAGTGGTCCCAGCATGTTCCTGACTTATGTGTCGTTGCTTCTGAACAAGATCTTGATCTCCACAGTGTAGATCTGGAGTAATTCACAAGGCTTAATTAAGGCTCAACAAGGCCAAGTACTGGGTCCTGCACTTTGAACCACAACAACCCCCTGCAGCTCCAGGCTGGGGCAGAGGGTCTGGAAAGTGCCCATCAGAAAAGGCCCTGGGGGTGCTGGTGACAGCAGCTGGACATGAGCCCAGGTGTGCCCAGGGGGCAAGAGATCAATGGCACCTGGCTTGGATCAGCAATAGTGTGGCAGCAGGACCAGGGCAGGGATTGTCCCCTTGTGCTGGGCACTGGTGAGGCCACACCTCAAATCCTGTGTCCAGTTCTGGGCCCCTCACTGCTGGAAGGACATTGAGGGGCTGGAGCATGTCCAGAGAAGGGCAACAAAGCTGGGGAAGGATCTGGAGCACAAGTATGATGAGGAGTGACTGAGGGAGCTGGGAGGGCTCAGTCTGGAGAAAAGGAGCCTCAAGGGAGACCTTATTGCTCTCCACAACTGCCTGACAGGAGGTTGTAGCCAGGCTCTGCTCTCAGGGAACAAGTGACAGGACAAGAGGAAGTGGTCTGAAGCTGTGTTGGGGGAGGTTCAGGTTGGATGTTAGGAAGAATTCATTGTGGAAAGGGTGGTCAGGCATTGGAAGGGACTGCCCGGGAGAGTGGTGGAGTCACCATTCCTGGAAGTGTTCAAAAAACATGTGGATGTGGCACTTGGGAAGATGGTTTAATAGTGATCAGTTGGACTCAATGACCTTAGAGGTCTTTTCCAACCTTAACAATTCTATGATTCTCTGAAAATCCTTATAAATTACACATGTGGAACTGAAATCATGATCTAGCACACTGCATATGTTGTTGCATCATAAGAAAAGAAAGTAAACCAAAGCAAACAAAACTGTCAATGAATGATTTCTTTCATATATGAAATTTACACTTCATTCATTGAATTCTGTAATTCTCATGATCTGGGTAAACAATTTTCTTTACAAAAAGTCAAAACCAACCTTAAACTCCCATGATTCTGAATTTCCAGAATTATTTATACTAGTGAGAGTGAAGATGTTAAATGTTGATCTCTTGTAACTAGAATATTATAGTAGCTTGTATTAAACATTTTTGTTTGTTTCTTAATTAAACTGCTACTATCCACATTAGTTCTGTCACTGATATAAATCCAGTTAGGCAAGCTGTCCAGCTACAAGTCCAAAGCTTCACAAAAGATGCTCCTGATTCACATGGTACATTTTAATGATACATTTTTATTTGTGTCATAAAAAGATATATCAGTAATTCTCTACTCAAGGACAAGATTATCATACGTAATCTTGGAATGTTAGAAAACTATGTCAGTTTAATAATTGTTTCTTGACACATTAAGGTAGAAGGAGAGGTGTATGAGATTTAAATAGTTGATTTATAACAGACTCTTCTGTATTACTTAAGCAGAGGAATATCAGCTCACCAACCATTTCCTAAATCAGCTTTCTGAAGCATATTTCCTTGGAGAGATAAGTCTGCTGTGCAGAGGTGATGTCTCCAGTGGAAGATTATTATGTCAGTTTTAGCTGATGTGAACGGTTCTGCTGGAGGGGTCACCTCAGAAACCTGCACTATTTTATTCCTTAGTGCATTTTTCTAGCTTACTTATTGTTCTTCATTTTGTTTCTGAGATGTGCTTTTTCTGGTGTTCTTATAAAGTGAGCACTCAGTTTGGTGACTGCTACCTGACGAGCAGACCACAGTCCCCAGTCTTTCTGATTATGTGGTAGCCCCCTTCTGTCTTTTTTTGTAGAAGGACCAGTTTTTAAATCAGTATGAGTTTTGTTCTATTCAGTCCCAGTAGTAGCAATTATACTCTGATAGATATTAGCCTATATCTACATTTCTGCAATATAATGATCCATTCTAAATCAATAAATGTCACAAAATATGATTGATGAATGACAGGTTTTTTTATTTACACCCATTCTGTCAGCATAAGAATATACATACCTGTGCTCTGGAGATTTATTTTTTTTTTCCCCAAGCAGGATAAAATAGGTTTAAACAAAACCCAAGAACTTTATTTTATTCTAGATTTTTTCACTTTTAGTACTGCTTTCAAACACTCAAAGAGAAGCACAGACCAACTCTTACTCCATATTCAACATCATTCACCTCCAGTTTCAGCACAAACTTGTGCTTATGATAAGTTGGAATAATTCAAATTTCCTTCCAAGCCCCGATGCATTCAAAAACTAGATGAAATTATTAAATAATATATTTGTCATGAAAAAAAATTAAAAAAGGTCAAAGGAATTTTTCTATTCTCTTTTGCTATATATTCACAAAGAAAATGTAAACCAATTTTAGATGCCTTACTTAGAGTAGCTGCTTCTTGCATTAACAAAGATAATAAGGTTTTCCTTTGGCAAAATGGAAGAAAGATACAGAAAACAGAGCATGCATAGCCCAGAATTTTTTCATCATGAATGTTAGAGAATAATTTGAATTTCTTGTGTGGTATTTCCCTTTATCAAAGTAGAAAGGGTGAGCATACTCCAAACCAATTAAGATATATTTAGAAGCATGTTCTGAGCCTTTGGCCCACATGTGGAAAAGTATCTGAAGTCTTTTCCCATTGTCCATAAATCCAGGGAGTGTGTAGTAATCTGAATACAGAACTAGAATATTAAGGAGACAGAGTTCCAGCAGTCTGTGAGCTAATTTCTGTTTTGCCCAAGTTTGTGAATGCAGGTTGAGAGAAAGAAACCAGAATGAAACTTTACCTGCTTTGCAACTCTGATTTTAAGTGACAGCTGTAATTCCTTCTTCTGTATTCCTACGGCACAAGGCACCTCTGTGTCATTTTCCCTGCAGTTCGTGTCACTGAGGGCCATTTCATTGGGTCAGGCTCAGTCTTTTCTAGAGAAACCTTTTAACAGTGTCTTCTGAAACACACACACACAAAAATCAAGTGGAAATATAGAGCTCAGTAACACCAGTACAGCCACGAAACACTCACAAAATGAGTTTTCTGTTCCACACTTTGGGATGGAAAGGAAGTATTCCAGTGACCTGACTCCATTCCCAGGACTCTGTAGGAGTCATAGCCAGATTCAACCCTTGAAGGAAAAGAGCATTATCATGGACATTACAGTGCTAAATTACCTGTAGATCAACACTGGACCCAAAGCATATTCTAATCTGTCCACAGACAACCATCATCTTTGAGATCCTCCAATAAATTCCCAGGTTTATGAGTCCTGAAGTTTTATTACATACCTCAGAATATCTAATACTTTTTACAACCCCTGTTTCTTGAAGTCGTGTGAATAGCGAAGAAGCATCATGGTTTTTTGTTAAATGATTGCTTTTGGATATCATAGAATCATAGAATGGCCTTGGTTGGAAGAGTCTTTGAAGATCATCTCATCCCAACCCCCCTGCTGTGGGCAGGGACACCTTCCACTAGACCAGATTGCTCAGAGCCACATCCAGCCTGGCCTGATGAGGAAGAAAATGAGAAGAATAGTGAAGCATTTAGGAAAATTGACTTGAAAATTTTGAAAATTTGTATTTTCTAATATTACATTTCTGTACCAGTTGCTGGTCTTTCTTGCAACCCTCATATCAGGTTCTTCTAAATCCACATTTGACTGTCTCAGAGAACACTTGCCTGTAGCTGACAAGAGCCGAGAATGACCTTACAATCACCGAGAGGACGGTGCCAGACTCTTTTCAGTGGTGCCCAGTGACAGGATGAGGAGCAATGGCCATAAACTAAGACACAAGAAGTTCCACCTCAGCATGAGGAAGAAATTTTTTACACTGAGGATGACAAAGCACTGGAACAACTGCCCGGGGAGGTCATGGAGTTTCCCTCTCTGGAGACATTCCAAACCCATCTGGATGCATTCCTGTGTCATCTCTACTCCAGGTGACCCTGCCTTGGCAGGGGGGTTGGACTGGATAATCTCCAGAGGTCCCTTCCAACCCGAATTGTTTTGTAATTTTGTGATGTCAGAGGTGGCTGGCTGGCACTCCCTCCACTTAAGTTTCCGTGTCATGATCATTTTTTTTACAAGTCCACACTCCTCTTATCCCTCTCTATCACCTCTTCCGCAGTGTGTGGTGATGCTGAGGTAACTGTGCATGAGCACTCTGTGTTTCTTTGCCTAATGCAAACACTTCTGCATGGGTGTTAAAAAGCTCAAGGCCCTGGCTCATGCCCTGAGCTCAGCTTTTACATAGTTCTGTGTGGAAGAAGCAGAAACAAATCCAGTACAATTGAGAAGTCTAATGATTAGGGAGATTGATGAGCTGATACTGTGAAAAGGAGACTCGCTATTACAATTAACATTTTGCTGACTCTACACCTTTCGTATGTCAAGCATTAGGCACAGGGTACATTTCTTTATTAATACAAGTGTTATCAAACTATTAAACACAGACTAAAGCTTTGCTTCAGATGAGCTATGATATCATAGTTCACAGCGCTCTCTTCAAAAGGTCATGAAATATATCAATTATTGTGATGTGTTTGAGATCTGCAGCAGAGGTTCTTCAGGGGGTTAATTGTTACTTTAGGCTACAGATTCTGCTAACTATGAAAATATAAAAGAATGATGATGAGAAGCTTTCAGATGAGAAATATTGTCCTGTGGCTCTCTGTCTGTGTAAGGGTGAACAGGGAGTAGGCAAAGCGAGGATCCTTCTGTGAATGGGGAGTCCAATAGGAGCCCAGATCTCACAGGCAGTAGCAGAACAGATCTCATACCAAGTAGGCAAGAAAATGAAAGCACAGGCCAGAGGAGTTGCCATGTCTTTCTGCTTTTCTGAATTGCAACACCTGGGGAGAAATACGACTACAACACAAGTGAGTTTTCCATATAGCTGCTTATGGAACAGCATGATGGATCCCTGCAGGTACAGGATTTGTCCCAATGTCCTCCTTTAGAGTGGTATCAGTGGTTGCCATTAAACATAACTTTATCTTGGGCGAGCTACTGAATGTTCTGGACTCTCTGAGTTCAATTAAGACTTGCATTAACAGAACAAGAATGCTGAATTATTGAACTGGGCACAAAGCAGCTTCCAGTTTTAAACCACAGAAATTCTCTCAAAACAGTGTCACAGCTTGGAATTCAACTGCAATGATGGGCCCACCCCTGAAAGTTTTGAAGGCCAGGTTGGATGGGGCTCTCAGCAACCTGGGATAGTGGAAGGTGTCCCTGCCCATGGATGGGGAGTTGGAATGAGATGACCTTTAAGGTTCCTTCCAACTCAAACCATTCTGTGATTCTACGACTCTTCTATTGAAGAGTATAATGAATTTCAGCCACAGTGGGGCCTTTGCAGTACCATTTTTAGCAGGGCATAGAATTTTGAATCCACAGAACTTAAAGATCAGCTTTATCACTGTATGTTTCCTCTCCGTGTAACTAAAAGCATTTGGCAAGATGTTTCTTCTTAATATAGTTATAACAAAAACAATTCTTAGTCTTTCATTACTGTTGCATGAGCTAGAATTTCTGCTGTTTTTCTCTTAAGCTTCTCTATACAAATATGGACAATACATTGTAGTGGTGCAGACACTGCTTCTCTCTTCTGATAAAAGTTAAGAAGATTTTCTGAGAAAATGTATCTGCATTTGCAAATGCTGAATTTTTGCTCAGTATGTTGCCACCATACATTGAAACTCCGCTCCACTAGAATACTCTTTACTGCAGCTATATTTTTTTTGTAAAACATGTTTTGATTTTAATAAAATATCTTAGTTCAATTTTTATAGAGTGAGGAGTTTCCAACTGTTGTTATTAAATGACTTCTTATTTCAAAATGGAATTTATGTTAGAGGGGTTTTAAAAATAGAAGAAATCAAAACAAAATATGATAACTTGTTGACGTAAAACATTTGGTTCACAGTAATTAAAAACACTTTTGAAAACAAACACTTTAGCTTTTCATGCTAATTTGGGACATATCTCCCTCCTTCTTCTTCTCTTTTCCCTAAATGCTATGAAACTTTCATTGGAGAAAGAAAAATAATCACTTACTGCCCTTTTTATCTTGCTTAAGTACCTGTGAAACCTAGATTTTCATTGCCACTTGTTCAGAACAGATCTTTTGACTCCTTTTTTGGACTGAAAATGACTCTTTGTCCATTTTCTTCATTATTCTGATCCTTTTGATCTCACCTAGGTTAAAGAAAAATAAAAGGAATAGTTTTGCTACCATCATTAAGATTCATTCTAACAGACATTTTGGAAATAAACAGAATGTTTTACAGAATTCTATGTCAAATTACCATCTCTGTCAATGAGGTAGTGTCTAAGATGAAAGTTTGAACAGAGAGCAGGTGAACAACATGGACATGTGAAGAGAAGCAGAGAGAACAAAATAGGAGTAGAATAACTGTATTGTAGTGGAACCAGAGATTCTGTGAGTAGAATTAGAAAACTGAGCAAAAGAGGGAGTAAAGACAGAGACCTTTGCAAAGAGAGACAGTGGCCAGAGTTTCCAAATGAAATTGGATTTGACAAGGATAAGTGAGAGGTGTGCTGGAGGTTCTTTAAGATGGGGCCATGTACTGTGTATGGAGAAATCATAGAATCATAAAATCACAGAATGGTCTGGGTTGGAAGGGACATTAAAGATCATCCAGTTACAACCCCCTGCCATGGGCAGGGACACCTTCCACTATCCCAGGTTGCTCAGAGCCCCATCCAACCTGGCTTTGAGCACTCACAGGGATGGGGCAGCCACAGCTTCTCTGGGCAACCTGTGCCAGGGCCTCACCACACTCATAGGGAAAAATCTTTTCCTAATATCCAATCTAAACCTGCTCTCAGTCAGTTTGAAGCCATTGCCCCTTGTCCTGTCACTCCAGGCCTTTGGAAATAGTCTCTCTCCATCTTCCTTGTGGGCTCCCTTCAGGTCCTGGAAGGCCACCATTAGGTCACCTCAAAGCCTTCTCTTCTCCAGGCTGAACAATCCCCAACTCTCTCAGCCTTTCCTCATAGCAGAGCTACTCCATCTCTCTGATCATCTTAGTGGCCTCCTCTGGACTTGCTCCAACAGATTAGTGTGCTGGGAACCCTAAAAGAGGAATGCTAAGAAGGGAATGATGTAGATAAAGTCATTGGTAGGTTTTTTTTTTGAGGCACTGATGCAGAGATGCCTGTTCCTCACTCCAGAGAAGCCTTCTGGTGGGAGGCAGGGCAAAGGAAATATGTGTCTTGCTAAAGAACAAGGCAAGGATGGAAAAATGTGCACTCCAGAAATTCTGTGACAAAGGGGCCTTATGATGTCTGGGTTATTTCTAGAGCAATAGAAATCTGCAGGGCTAGAAATTGTGACAGAGCTTCTTTTGTAATTGCTGGGGAAACATCCCACCCACTCATTGTCCCCAGAGGGCATTCTGGATTCAAAGACTGCCAGTCCATACTGAATAGCATCTCTGAATAGCTTGTTTTTATGAAGAGTAGCCACCTGGCATCCCTGGGGGTACTGACAGTAGGATAATTCAGCAGAACAGAAAGGGATGGAAGTGGGTGATGTTCATGTAATTTCTCTGAAGAGATATGCCAGGTTCCGTGTCCTGGGCCAGTAGCAGGAAAGTGGGAGCTGAAATTTCTTGCTGGGCCTCTGAAGGCTAAAAGTGCAATGTTGGAAATGGGACTTGGAAATCTGAAGTTGGAGTTCACTGAGCTCACAGGACTCCTTTGAACCTGCCAGTGTTGTATCACTTCCAGACCTTTGTAAACCAGATTTCAGGGTTCAGTTGACCAACCGCACACAGGCCGTGCCTGGCAGGATTAGCACAGTGTTAGTTTTCACCTTCTCTAAAATAAGTTCATTTATTGAGCAAATAAGCAAACTGTTTTCTTTTGGCTGTTTCTCCTGCTGCCTGATGAAGCTCATCTGTGGTGAAATAAGTATTCAACATAAATCCCAACAGAAAAAACACACATCTTTTCTTAATAATACTACACATTTAGTAAAATTATTTAAAAGGTTCCAGATGCTTAATCTGTTGTTAATATGCTCATTCTTATTTGGACATAAATGAAATTGCTTTGTTTCTGAAGGAATGATTCCATCTTATTCACATGAATATATAGTTCTTAGTTCTCTTATAATCCTGTAGGTTGTTAGGCATTTCTACAGTTATGAGAAAAGTGACAATGATGGATTTTAGGAAATTGGTGATGCAGAAGCTGGTATCTGAGATATCAGACAATTATTATTCCCTCAGCCAATGCCAGATAAAGTTTTGTGAGCTGCTGATTTGGATGGACTGTTGGGCTGATATTAACAGGTCTGAACCTCTGCACAGTCAGGTTTTATGTTTAGAACATGGAGCTCTGGGGCATCTGAGCAGTCATTTTGTTAGAGTGGTGTCTAAATTGCAAGACTTTGTATGTAGACTTTGCATTTCTGGTTTTTGGCCCGAGACCAAGTGACAGGATGCCTTTGATTCAGGCTTTGGGCTTCCTGGAAGGCACCTTTGCTTGCCTGTAAGATCTACAGGCCAGCTCTTTTTGCTTTGTCTGTTTGTTATATCTGTTATATCTGTTGACTCAGGAAATTACACTTCCCAATTGAAGGTCAAGGGACAGGTCCCTGTTGGGTTTGCTACTTGTGTCAGTGAAGACAGAATATTTCGATGGGAATGCAGGAATTGGCAGCTCTGTTGGGTTGCCCTGCTGTGGACAAGTGAAAACAGCTTTTGTGAGTTGTTGCCTCAGCTTGTTTTCTAACTCCTCAGCTTTGTGCTAAGGCCTTGACTGCCATGAAGTCATTGTTCTGGTACTACAGGAAAAAATAAAATACGCAGGAATTAAGCCTAGAAGGGAACCCATGGAGACACGTAGTTCTCTCTCTGTGCTCCAAAGCAGGACCTGCTATACCCAGTGTCACGTTTGCCAGATGTTTCTTTGAGCTGTTCTTAAAAATCTTCAGCAATGAATGTGCCACAGCTTCCTTATGGAACTTGCACCAGGCCTTACCTGTGCCTGTTTGAAGGATTGAAGTCTGGATATTTCGGGGAACTCTGAGGAAATACTGCATTAGTGACTTCACACTGAAAGCTGTTTTATGGTAAAAAGCCCTTCTTTCTTAACTTTTGCTGAAATTTGGTCATAACGTAGGATTTTAATGCAAGATTCCATATCACTGTAAATTCTTTGGAATGCAGTCAGCACAGTGTCAGAATAGGAAGAGGTGTCAATAAGAGTAGTTTACATGACAGTGTTATGTTCTCCTATGCTCTGCAGTAGGAGCTCTGACTCTTCTGCACAGGCCAGTGCAGGGAGAGGTGATGCCCCAGGAACAAAAAACATTTCAGTAGTCTAAAACTACAGAAGGTACATGGCAATAAAATGCTGCACAAGAGGCTCCCTTGCAGCATTGCCTCTGACTGAATAGTATCTATTTCTCTAGAGTACTTTTGAATTTGTTCTGAAAGCTTAGCTAAATGACCCAGTTTATGAATAATCTTAGCAACAGGATCTTGTCCCCTTTCTGTGACACCAGAAGTTCAGAAAAACTTCAGCTTGGTCTGAGGACTTGGAGCAAGTCTCTGATGGGAAGTAGAGCATTACAGAACACCCTTTTTGACTTATGACTCTTTCCAGAGATCCTCTTGGTGTCCTCATATCGAGTCATCTTGGTGATCCTTTCTCTAATTCTGGAAATGCCACAGGTAGGGTCAGATCAGGCCTGTGCTCATCCAATGGAATACATGTACCCATGCTATTCTTGCTCTCTCTTGTGTGTAAACAACTGGCAGAAATAAAGCCTCATTCCTTGTTGGATGGGAATGCCAGAGTTTTTCAAACCCAGTGCAATAGAAGGCTAATTTTGTGCACACCACTTCCCATGTCATTCCATATAATTCATGTATGTTGAAGTTACTCCCATGCAAATTGTGCTTTAAACCAGTCATCTCTTCACTGCCTGTGAGGATGACTCAAGTATAAATCACCACCTTTTCTATCCTCTCCAGATTCATTTTCCCACAGTAACTCATTGCTCTCCAGGAGTCTATTTAATATCACTTTTTATGTTGCTGAGCATTGTTGCTGTTTCTAATAATGTTCCTTGTTGTATCAGCATTAATTTCTCCTACTGGAATCTCATTCTGTTTCACACTTGTATTTCTGCCTTCTCAACAGCCCAGTATTTAAGTCTCTGTTCTCTTCAGTATTCATAACCTTTCCTCATTTAGCATCCTCTGCAAATCCAACTGACATGACTTTCACAGTTATTGCTATGTTAAATGTAGGATAAACAGTACACTGCTCTCTGATTTGATACCTCATCTCAGTTTCTTGTACATATTGCCACTACTTCCAACATTTTTTTTTGGAATGGGAGTATAGAAATTTGTTTTGTTGATATACCTACTCCATTTTTTGTTAATGATAGGGAAAAAATCAGAGAAGCATCTTCAAGATGATAAAATGTGAAGCACTGATATCCACTGTTTCCCATTTTGCCCACTTCTTTCGTATTAAATCCAACTGGGGCATTTCAAAGCAGCTTTCAATAGATCTGCATTTTACTGCCAACTACCAACAAAATTATTTCTTAAGAAAGAAAAAAAAAAGGCAAATCATCTGAGATGCTGGTGGGAAGTAGCTCCCTGGAGATCTTCGTGTGTTTCCTACACAGTTTTAGCACATACATATAATTTGAATAAATATTACTTAATTCAATCTAGTGTATGCATAGTTATTATTTCCCTGTTTGGAAACTGAAAATGATTTAGAATTAGATTGTTTGGAACTTTTGCTCTCCATCTTATATTTAGACCTGGGAAATCTAAAAAACTTTGTATGAAGTTGTTGTTGGCTTAGTGTAAAGCAGTTAAAATGTGCTTGTCAGTTTAACATCTCTACCTCCTTGTGTTAAAAAATCCCCACAAGGCAACAAACAAAAAAACAACAGCAAAACAATCAAGTGACCAGGCATTGCAATTCTGTGGTTTGAAACTCCAGCTTTGGGAACACAGGGAAGTATCCTACTTCACCTTAACACTCTCTACAACTCTCTGACAGGAGGCTGTAGCCAGGTGGGAGTCGGCCTTTTCTCCCAGGCCAAAGTGAGATGTTGAGAGGACTCAGTCTCAAGCTGTGCCGGGGGGGGTTAGGTTGGACATTAGGAAGAAGTTCTTCACAGAAAGGATGATTAGACACTGGAATGTGCTGCCCAGGGAGGTAGTGGAGTCACTGTCCCTGGAGGTGTTTGAGGAAAGACTGGTTGTGGCACCATGACCTCATTGACATCGTGGTGTTTGGTCATAGGTTGGACTCAATGACTTAGGAGTCTTTTCCAACCTAATTGATCCTGTGACTCATGAGGAAGTGACTGCCAATTTTATTCAGAAATGTATATAATTTACAAAAAAAAGAAATATATATTTGAATTTACATTTTGGAAAAATGAAACTGGATTCAAACTCTGATGGTTGTAATTCCATGAATTCACAGTTCTCAAATGTCTAATGATAATGCTCATAGTACCAAAATGTATGTATTTTATTAACTCTTCCAGCTCCACTAACTCCTCATTTCTGTCTTTGCCTTCCAATGTTTTACTGACATCTCTTAATTACTATTCTGTACTCCTCCTCTCCCTCAGTAGGTTTTGGGGGGAGACCGTGTGTGTTTGAAGATACAGGGTTGTTCATTATGGACTTGTACTTCTTATAGACTTTCTCCATAATTAGCCAAAAGAAACATTCTCCTGAGCCATGGGCTCAGAGCAAGAGGCAGTGTCAAGAGAAAGGCAGAAACGATCATTCCTGCTACCCTGAAGAGGGACTTAGCGAGCACCTGTTCCCCTCATGCTGCATCTGTCCACACCCCTGGTGTCTCTGTTTCTCACCTCCCAGTCCTTTTCATTCTGTGTGTTCATGGCATGGTGATGCCTCTCTATTGTTGGCTACAGAGATAAAGCAGAAGTGGTGCTTACACCAGCCCGTTTCACAGACTGGCAGAATAACTCAGTGCGAGAAAGCGCGTGGGCAGGACTCTTGTATCTCCAAAATGTGTCTTTTTTGGAGCAGTCACGGAGAGAGCTGAAGGCTGCCTTGCTCTTGTACTCTGCCCCGTCCTTTCTGTCTTCCCTTTGCTGACTGCTCACCCAGAACTCTTCTGCACAGCATCTCTATATTATTGGCAAAAGTTTTCCTCTGTAGATTGTGTCCCGCAATCGCGTTTCAATTTTTATAGATATTCAAAAGCTAGAATAAAAACTTCATTAACATTTTGCAGCTGGTAATAAATGCCCTGGAGTCAGAGAAAGAATTTGGCATAGCCACATCCCCCTTTTAATTCTTTCTTTGCTTCTCAGACTTTTCATTACCAACTTAAAAGTGTTGCTAAAATTTACACCACTCCTCTCTCCTCTGGTGTTGATGTGATCATTCACAGTTTGTGCAAGCTGAATTTGAAATTGCCACCAAAGGAAACTGATAATGTGTTGCATGCCTCTTTCTCCCACTTTGTGTGAGGATAAGTGGCTTCACATGGTGTAAGACAATGGAGAAATGAGTTTTAAGTGTGCAATGCCAAAGCCCTAGGGTGGGATTTTCCTTCACTAGGAATTCTGTGATTGATTTCACAGGAGCAAGATGTTCAGCCTAGATTCTTCCAGCTAGGACACTGACACAGAACTGAGGCAGACAAGCTCCAAAGGAACACAGAAAGGACATCTTTCCTCAGAGTGTAGCACTAAATGCATCTCTTCCAGAACTGAAATCACATGCTCAGTTAAATTTTTAAATTAAGTTCCCTTCATGATAAGGGAACTAATACATACAGTTTAGAAAAGCAACATGACTATCAAATGTTGCTACAAGACTCCCACATAAAGAATTGCAATTTGAGCTTTTCAAATTGCAAAATTGCCAACTGCCTTGGTTCCACTGGGCCCAAGGTGCTTATAATAAAGTGTATAATGGTGATTGAATGAGTGATTTTAAAGATAAAATTCAGGTAAACTGTTGTCTACCTAAGACAAATAGGTTTGAAGTAACAAAAGATTATATAATTTTGGAACTTTTTATATATTAGGGAGAGCCTCTGCAAGTAGCTGGCTGATTGTGTAACCAACACTTTTTAAAAGGACTTACACAGAGATGATAGTCCTGTGCTTAAAATAATTTACAGAGAGAAAGTCTTAAATTAAATCACTTCCAGTTATTAATATGTTGCTGAAGTATGGGAACTGGCAAAAGGTAATTTTTTTGTTGAAAAATTATAGTAGATGAATTGTTTTAAAATGGGTTGCCTTTATTATTCCATTAACTTCTCCATCAGATGTTCACAGTTTACATGAGAAAGTGTGAAACCAGATTGACTATTACAGTAACGGTGCTCGGGATTTCAGGGTACAAAGTGGTTGAAAATTCAGGTGTAAGGTAGTGGCTACTGCTGATAATTGTTATTTTTCTACAGCAGCTCTTTGAAACTTACCTTGTTCTCCCTTTGTTTAAGTTGCCTGATAGGTCCATGTCCAGTCAAGATCAAAGCCTATTAAACTGATTTAGCCATGCAAAGGAAGGCAGGATGTATGGCTCAGAATCTGTTTCCCTTATGCTTGACTATATTTACGTGAGCATATTTTAAATCTATGTGTGGCATTTCTTTATGTTCTTTGAGAAAGTTCAGGAGTCACACAAAAATCCAAAAATGGAGCAGGGTATCCCTTCATGCCCTGAGCTTAATTTGTGACATTCCACTACCAACAGACCTGTGTACCAGTGTCAGTCTCTTTGGAAAATCCCACCAGATGTATTTGTACATCTGGCCCTTTGCCTTCTCAGGATCAGACTCAGTATGATTTATTAATCATCTACAAAGAGCATTGATAAACAATGAATATTTATGACTACAGATGTAACCCTATTGTTTGCGTAAATTATAGTGTTTTTCTGGTAATATTCTGAATGGCTCCAAGTTTACATAAATAATTCATACTTGTAAAGCCATATGTTAAACTGTCAGTGTAAAAAACTAAGTGCTGCCAGTTTTCCCTTGAACTATATGTAAATATCAAGAGCTTGACATTAAACAGTGATATAAAGACTAAGCACCTTAATGCCATTTTCACAATAACAATTGCAATAAGCCACAGTGCACTAGATGCATTGAGTATCAAGAGCAAAATAATTTTTAAATATAGAAGAGAAAGGAACCATTTTTATTTCTGAAGAAACTACGGTGTATTAAATTAACCAAGTCCAGCTTTACAAATCTAAGTTACAGTGAGAGCAGACCTCCAGCCTTTTGCCATTATTACTATGTGAATGAAGCAGCTTGAAACATCTCCATGAAACTACTCAAGGAGCATTTTGTCTTTTAAATTAAGGTAGAATTCTCAGTAGCATTGTCATATGTGCACGTGATTTTGAGTTCTTCTGACCCTACCTGTCTACATGCCTTACAGCTCATATCTGCATCCTAATACAGTCTAGGTACCTGCTGTTGCTGCAGGGGAGTGTGTGGAGTCTCCCTCCCTGGAGATATTCCAGAACTGTCTGGACATAATCCTGTGCCATGTGCTCTGGGATGACCCTGCTGCAGCAGGGAGGTGGGACCAGATGACCCACTGTGGTCCCTCCCAACCTTACCAATTCTGAAATTCTGTGATTTTCTAAACTGTATATCCTGTCTCAGTTCTAATTTATAACCAGAGCTAGTTTTTATCAAGGTACTCATTGCATGGATGTGTATGTATATATGTGTGACATTATATATATACATATATATATATAAATGGTTCTATTTTTAGAACCACAGAGTGGCCTGGGTTGAAAAGGAAACTTAAAGATCATCTTGTTCTAACCCCCTGCCATGGTAGGGACACCATCCACTATCCCAGGTTGCTCAGAGCCCCATCCAACCTGGCCTTCAACACTTCCAGGGATGGGGCAGCCACAGCTTCTCTGGGCTTTTGAATTTTCTTTTTTTCTTTTTTTTTTTTTTAAGGAAGTTCAGAATATAGTGTTAAGACTCATAAGAACTACGAAGTGCTTGGATTCAGGGATCCTTTCCTCCAGCACCTCTGTCGACAGAGATGAGGTTGGTGTCCTCTTTTCCACCACACTTCCCTGTGCTCCATGACTGGGATTACAACCCTCACCTAACCCAGTCATGATCATGTTTTTATTTCTGGTCCTGTGGAAGGGGTGTGAGCATCTCCAGGCTCAGAGATTGGCTACTCACATGTGCTTTCATGGGCCTTGTTATGTGAAAGGCCAAGGGAGTGGCCCATGTCAGGGCTGTAGCCAGTGGGAGATTTGCTTCCAGTCACATTTTCAGGGAAAGGATCACATCTGTGGGTTTGACTGATTGTTGTCCCCATTCTGAGTAGGTGGTCTCAGATAACAGAAAAGCTGAGAGGTGACCTGATCACAGTTTGTACGAATGCACAGCCCAAACCAAAAATCCACCAATAGATGCTCTTAACTGACAAATTTGCAGCTAAATGCCAAGGCTGGAAGATGCAGATAGGCAAATTCAGCTTGGAAATAAGCCATACATTTTCAACAGCTGGGATAATTAGCAACTGGAATGACCTAATAAGGCTTGTAATGGACTGTTCATCACAGAAATAGTCAAGCTGTGATTAGAGGTTTCTTTAAAGAAAAAAAATCAGTTAAAACACATGTATTTATCCTTACAGCAAAAATTGTCTCAGAATTTGTGTGATTACAAAGGAGACTAAGACTGGGTAGTTAAAAATAACATTGCTTAGCCTTAATATCCATTGATTTCCTTGATTCTTGCACACAATTCTCATAGCTCTCTATTCTGCATTACTTCCACAAATGATTTAGAGTGTGCCCACTAAACTCCACTGAAAGCTCTCAGTGTCTGTGCTATTCTACATGTTTCAAAGACAGCAAAAAGTTTTTAATTAAAGTTTTTGCAGTCCTTCAGCTGTCTCCAAATGAATCTTGGCAGTTTGTTTTCTATGTGCAATCCTGAAACAGAACTTTGCTCACAAAACACAACCATCTTTACTCCTAAAATGCTGCTTGAGTGAGAAAAACAGAATATGTTGTTCTCTCTTTTAGTGGGTTTTAAACCAAAAGCTCATTTCATTCATTCCTTGTCTTGAGTCTGCAATGCACAGGCAATGTTTTGGGTGTCACACAATTAAAGAAGAGCTGTATGTGATACCACAGTTCATATTTCTAGATACTTATTTGGACAGCACAGTTTTTACACAAAAATAAAGCTTTTGTGTTAAAGTAGAAATTAAAGTAGAAACCTTGTAAGAATAGTGCAGTTATGAAAATGAGTTACTTGTTTGATGCTTCCTGGGCATATTTAGAGATGAACTTCTGGATTTTGTCATTGGAAATATAATTTTGCAGATTTTTGCTGTTGCTAGCTGTGCAAGACCTTACGAAGCCAGGAGAGAGGGGTTTTGGATTCTGTTCTTCCCTGAGCATCTTTTGCTAAATTCCAGTCAATTATTGCAGCTCTGTGCAAGTCCAGTGAAATCATCGGGACTGCCCAGGTGCAACCACATTGAAGAGCCCAAATTTCAGCACTAGAGTTACAAAGCAGGATGTAGAAGAGAGGAAAGCTCTTGCTTTGCTCCCCAAGTGCAGGCTGAGCTGGCATGGCTGGTGGTTAGAAACACCTGCTTGGAGGAGGTGTTCTCTTGTGGGAAAATATAAATAAACACCTGAAATACTTGTGATCTGAGCAAACTGGTTGTGGTTTAATTTACAGAGAAACATAGAAGTGTTCTCACAAAGCTGCCTGGTGCTGTCCAAGTGCAGTGTATTTCCAGGTTTCCACAGCTCAGAGGCTCACCCACCTGAGAATGCAGAGCTGCACATACTGGATCTTTGCCATGATAGGCAACTCATAAGGAAATAAACCATCCAGATAAATCTGGATTGTGCTTAATTATATTTTTATTTCTTTTCTGAATTTTTTTTTTGTTTGCTAATAGGAAAAAGCTGTATCTCTTCAAGGAACACGTTCAGCACCTCATTAAATATTAAAACAGGAACACTCAGAACAACTGATTTTTCCTCCAATACCATTGCAAATCCATCGCTGTATTCAAAGAAAAAGAAGGAACGATTTTAAAGTGTATCTTTTTGTTTGTCTTTGCCACAAAAGAAAAAAAAAATTCTATATGAGGTTTTCTGTCCGAATATAAATATTTCCCTGCACTACAGCTCCTCTTGGGGAATATTCCCCAGTGTAACATATCTCTCACAGAGATTGTTCTTCAGGTGATCTGTTCCATCTTGTTACGTCAATAAACGCTTACACCAGTGATCAGGACAGGGTATTGGCCGTGTCCTGTGAGAAACAGGACACATGAATGAATTCCACCAACTAAATAAACCACGATTGCTTCAGTGTGCAAGTGTTCTGGTAGCAGCCCAGGTGCTGCGGATACCTCTCAGTACAGCCTGTTAGCGGCTAGATGGCACTATTGCCAGAGGGAAGGATCAGTCCCCACAGCAAATACCAAGTGAATTCGTTTTCTTAGCAAGAAACTTAACAGAAGGTAGCTGTCCACTGCCCACTGTATTGAGTTACATTTCAAAGTTTTGGTTTTGCCATGTGTGCCGAGTAACTCAGTGATGTCTTCATCCAGCTTTTTCTTACTTCTACTGGCCCGGCATGTTTTTTCAAATCTCTCTCTGGCTGAATGCTATAGAGAATGGCAGGGTGATGGCAAAGTCACCTAAGGTTAAAGGAAGCACATGCATGAAAGACAAAGGTGCCTAGATGGCATTGCTGACTGTCCTGGTGTCACCCCAGCCAGCAGCCAAGCCCCTCACAGCCGCTCCCTCGCTCCCCCACCAGCGGGTTGGGGAGAGAATTGGGAGGGCAAAAGCCTGGGTTGAGATAAAGGCAGTTTAATAGGGAAAGGAAGAGCCATGCACACAAGGAAAGCAAACCAAGGAATTAATTCACTGCTTCCCATGGGTGAGCAGGTGTTCAGCCATCTCTGGGAGAGCAGAGCTCCATCACGCCTAACAGTGACTTGGGATGACAAACACCATCACTCCAAACATCCACACCTTCCTCTGTCTTCCTCCCACTGTATCTACTGATCATGGTGCCATACGGTCTGGAATATCCCTTTGGTCAGTTGGAGACACTCTCCCAGCTGTGTCTCCTCCCAACTTCCCGTGCACCCCCAGTGCCCTCACCAGCACTGGCAGCAGGAAAAACAGCAAAGGCCTTGGCTCTGTGCAAGCAACTGCTCAGCAATAACAAAAACATCTCTGTACTATCACTCCTGTGTTCAGCACAGGTACAAAACACAGCCTCATAGTAGCTACTGGAAGAAAATTAACTCTATCACAGCCACAACCAGCACAGTGATCTTCTCTTCCTTCCTTTATCCACTTGTGCTCCCTCATCTTCCTAATTTGCACTGCCAGAGTGTCTGTCACTGCTCTGGACTCTGTTCAGTCTGCATTGCTTTTTTCAGTGTGATTTTCCTTGTGCCCTTGCACCAATACCGTAGATGTACCTGGTGCCAGTGGCATCTCTGGAAAAGTGGGTGTAAAAAGGGTAAAAGGTTGCCTGGCAGTGGGGAGAGAGGGAGAAAAGTGTGAGATACAGCCCTGAAGGCACCAAGGTGAGAGCAGGAGGGGCGAAGTTACTCAAGGTGTCCAAGCAGAGATTTCCCTGCAGCCCCTGGAGAGCCCATGCTGGAGCAGGTCTATCCTGTAGGACTGAAGCCTCTGGAAAGACCCATGTTGGGGCAGTGAAACAGTGGAAGGAGGAAGGAGTGACAGAGAGGAGTCCCTATGGACAGAAACCATCACCCACCATTCCCCATCCTCCTGCCCTGCTTGGGGAGGGAAGTAGAAGAGCCAGGAATGAAGGAGTGGACTTGGCCCTGGGAAGAAGTTTGGAGGGAGGTGAAGTGGAGGAAGTTTAAATGTTTGTTTTAATTCCTGACCTTCCAAATCCATTTTAAATAGTGATAAATTAAATTAATTTTCTCCAAGTCAAGTTTGCTTTGCCCATGATAACAATTGGTAAGTTATCTTCCTGTCCTTATTTCAGCTCACAAGCTTTTTCATCTGAATTTTCCCCCCCATCCTGCTCAGGAGGGAGAGAACAGCTGGGTGAGCATCTGAGAACCAACCAAGGTCAACACATTCCAAAAGAAGGATTAATCTTGTCCTGTTCAGCAAGTTGGGTTTTTTTGAGGCGGTCCATATTTCATTTAGTTATTCCCTGTAATAAATTGAAATTTTAATAATCAATCATGCTTTTAAATCTTTATTCCAGGAACTTATATTACTGAACTCATCAATATTCAGGTGCTAAACCCAGGTGCTGGTGATGGTAGATGTGTGTGCATTCCTAATGTATACGCTGAGACTACACAAGGCAAACACTAATATGTTCAGTCCTTAAACTCTCCTGAAGTTGGCATTCTTAAATGAATTAATCCTAATGTATCTTAATGCCTAAAAATGTAGGCTTAGGTACATCTTAGCTTCTTGTATTAATCTCTAAAAGTATATGTCAATCATAGCTCAACTTGCCTAGTTTTTCTTCTTTCTTTTAACTATCCAGCTCTGTTTTATTAAAAAAACAAAAAAAACCAAAAAAACCCCAAAAAAGAAAAGGTGGTAGGTAGGGCAAGCAGGGCAGATCGTTACTTCTGTTTCATAATGGACAACTGTTTCTTAGAGTATTCCCTAATTTCTCAGTTTTGTAAATTGTTGAGTCTTCCAGAATGTGAGGTTTTTCTTGACTTGGAAAGCCAGTAGGTCATGTTCGAATTCTTACTGATGTTTGAAAATACAGTAACTGTCTTACCAAAATAGTATCACAGAAATAGTAAGCAAACACTCCCTAAACATGAAAAACCTTAGTTAATTTGCTACTCAGTATTTGACAACTGTGATTCATATGTGAAAAATTGGTCTTGATGTTATGATTTCTTAATTTTCAAAATTCTTAAAGCTAGAGACATTTTTGAAGCAATTTTCTTTCTCATTTTGGCTCTTCCTGGTCATTTTTTTATAAATCACAATTTTCTCTTTCTACCTCAGTGCGGTTGCAAAATATTTTCTTCTTTCCTTTAACAGCTTTGGCCTTCATTCTACTGTTTTGCTTCTTTAGTGTTTTTTCCCTGGTGAAATTATAAAACGTGGTATCCTTCAGGCCTTCTTGGAGCATAATCACTTAGAAGTTCTTAATGTCCTGTGTAATTGCTGAGCGGCAAAAGCCAAAGTGAAATGAAATGCATCTGTGTGTTCACAGAAATGCTTTTCCAAGTAACCTTCCAGCCGAATGATGGACTCCATTTATGCACTGTACAGCATATTTATGTACTGCACACATTGGGCAAAACTGTTTGTGCTTCTGCTTGGGTTTGCTCTGGCCCAGTCCTGCCAACACTGTCCCAAAGGAGACGCGCTTTGTTTGTGTGTTTGAACAGCTGAGCCGAGGAGAGGGGATGCTGAGTAATCCTCCTTCTCACAGCCTTTGAGGCACCACCACCATGGCAGTGGATGTGTAGACAGGATGGTGTCTTAGGTCCAATTGCACATCCCAATAAACTCCCTGAGAAAAACCCACGGCCACATTCCTGCACTTAGAGAATATGCTGTATTCCTAATGCTACTTTGGGAAAACCTTATGCAAAGGCATAACACTCCTAGATTTTTATGTTTATCTGAGGACAATTGTGCCTTAGAAATGGTCTGTTGGAAACCTCTGACCTGAATTCTAATCTGATTTAAACTCATTTAAATTCAGAATAACTCTGGGCTAACTGCAGTGTAAGTGTAGTACCAGTCCAAGGGATAGCAACGGATGGTTCACAGAAATATGAACAGCAGCTGGCTTTGTGTCCTTAGTTAATTTGATTATATAGTTTTAGGTTAACTTAAACAAAGTAGTGACCTTATTATTATTTTAAGAAACCTATTTTGAGAGGAGGGAGTCATATTTCTTATATAAATCCATCTTCAAATATCTTCTTTAGATGTACATGTGGCTGGAGATGGAGTTGAATTTGTGTGGGGAGAGTAAGAGCGTACTAGATTTCACTGATCACAGTTGCTTTAGATTATGCAATGAAGAGGGAGATGCATGAGGAAAACAAGGTTGGCAGCAGAGATCACAGAGGGGACTTGCTTTTGTAGTTTCTCTTTCCTATAGAACAGGTACCAGGAGATGGATTGGGGTGACTTGCAGGAAATACTTGAATTACATTGGGCTAGTGTGACCATTAGACAAAGAAAATTACTTCAGTGGTAATCAGCATTCTTGTCCTGATTTCTGTCTCAAGCACTATTCTTCTGTAATTTTACAAGAAGCAATTAAAAAAAAAGGTTGAATTTTGTTTTGCTTAAATGTAAATTAAGGTGAGTCACAGGGCTTTCTCCCAGTATGAAATTTAGTAAGACCTGGAAAGTTTTTTTCAAATCATAGTTACATAGGATATTTTCTGATTTTTGCAGACGTTTTGTACATCTCATTTACTCTCTTACCCTCTTTTCTCTCCAATTAAACTCTATCTTAAAATACTGGTGTTCCAAACCACATAATCTTCTTCAAAATCACAGCAGGGAATTTGAGAACGTGCTCCAACAACAAGTCTTACTAATTCTAGTATTTCCTATCATACAGTTCTGTCATGGCTGTTGTTTTCTCTGTGTGTTTTGTCTACAGGATGAAAAGGAGAAGCTGACGTGCAGTGACCGTATGCCTGGATACGCAGCCAACTTCGGATTGATTTTATTTATGGTAACAAAACCTGCATTTCTTCACATTTATTAGGTGTGAGAGACATTGTGATGAGCATCTTGAGCGGGAACCCTGAACTGGTGTTCTCAAATACGCTAAAAATCTGAAGCTGGGGTTATAACCTCCAGTTTGTGAGAAATACTAGGAGGGTTTAGAGAGCTCAGGGTCTACCTCCAGCTTTATTCCCTTTTTCCAAAGGCTGCTTATGGAAGGGCTGTTGGCTGGATGACTTGCTGTTATGGCAGCAGCTCATTATTAGGTTTTGCCTCTCCCATGGGATTTCTCCTCCATCCTCTGTTATCCACCATGCATTTGGTTGTGAGCACAGTATTATGTGTCTCGGTCACAGTGACATTCAGAAGCATTGAGCCTTCTGAACAGGTGACAAAAGGGTGAAATACAGCAGTTGCTGAGGAGTATTTGTCCAAGGCACATTCAGGGATGGACTGCACTGTAGTTGAGGAAGATCATGGTACACAATCCTCACCTGAGAACAAGAATGAGGTGTGCAGGTCAGCCGATTCTGAAGTGTGGACACCACTGTCCTCACGAAATTTTCAGCAACGCATAAACACATCATCAAGCTGCTGAACAATAGGAAAGAGTGGCTAACAAACTTTAAATTACATTGTAGAGGATCCCATTATCCCTCTGGTTAGTGTAATTGCTGACTGAAAGCTTGTTTTCACATCTACAGCCAGTATAAAATGGCCATGAAGTAGGCCTGTTTACACCATCGGAGCATCTAACATGGAAAATTCACTTTAGGCCTAAATTATTTTAAAATACCTAAGTGTATTTCTAATTTACTCAAACTTGCCTGTATTGCAACAGATGTCCTCTGAAGATTTTTTTTTTTTTTTTTTACTGACAAGCAAAAACATTTTGTGCTCAGACGGAAGACGACTTAATGTCTACACGTTCATAAATACATACACATATATTTATAAAGATGTATGAATTGTATATTAAGCACATTTTCTGTACGTATTAGGTGTGTCCTTCATATATATATGTATGTATTTGCAATACCTTGAGTTAGTTTACCATCCTGAGGCAATACCAACCATTTGCTTTTTAGACAGAACCTCTAACTGGCACCAGTCATGACTTCACTTAAAGCGGAGTATACTAAGCATGACTAAGCATATATCCCTGATTTAGCTTCTACAAGTCATTCTTTTGCAGACAAGGTGCTTACATGTGCTCTTGACTTTAACCACATGTTTAAATCTGCCCTAAGCATGAGCTTAAAGTGCTTTCCTGAGTCATAGCCTATGTATTACATTCCCTGCTCACTGTAACTTCTTAGAGAGATTTATGAAGGGTTTATAACCTACAGTTTGTGAGATGTAAAATTCAGAGCTCCAATTCTTCAACTTCTGTTAGAGACTAATGGAACTAGGCTGACTTTCACCATTTGGTGAAATGGGTACAATGATTTTTTTTAGAATATTTTGAACATTATTTATATGTAGGACAACTTGCAAACCTTGGATGGAATTCAAGCCAGCTCTTGATGAGGGAGAGCTGGCTCTGCTTTCCTATGTGGACATTACAATCTGCTCTTTATTGTATGTGATGTTTCCTTTTTTGTCTGCTAGATTAGTTAACCAGGAATTGGAAACATAAAGTTTGTTGTTGGTCTGTGCAATGGAATTGTACTGGGGAAACTTAATTGGTCTGGTCTACCTCCGTTATTCTCACAAATCTTTTTAGCTGTAAGCACTAAACATGTAATAGGTAATGAAATCTTTAATTTACATGTGTGTTTGCATTTCTACAGCACACAGGCAGAGAAGACTCAGACATACACACACACACACAGACATTGCAATTGCGAGTGCTGCAGAAGTGATTGTTGAATTTTTAATACCCCCTGTTTCAGGCCCAAAGGGTCTGGTGTCCCAAATCCATAGGCTTTGTCCATGAAGATGTCCACATTACTATAGAAAGATGCTGTTGTGTTCCGTCCCCCACCTTTACATCCCGTATTTTCCCTGATGATTCTTGAAGCTGCGAATGGTATTCTAATTGTAAAATCTTTCCTCTTTTTTTTTTTACTCTTTATTTCTGTACTTTTTTTGTGTCCTTCGCTTTTGTAAATCCTCCTTCATGAACTCTGTTCTTTTTTTTTTATTCCTTTTTGTTAAATCTGCAGGTTGAAAAAAAACTTTGTGTTTGTTTCTCTTGCCCAATCGGTCATATTTTACACCACCAAATAATTTCAAGGATTGTTTTACACATTTATGAATGCTTTAAAGTCTGGTCACAGTTCTTTTGTTGTACACAAAGCCTCAGTGGACTGCAGAGGGGGCCGCAGATCCAGCCTTGATTTAAGCAACGTCTTTTGCAGGGATTTTAGGACAGAAGCTCACAAGTCTTATTTTTGCCTTGTAAGATCAATGGTAGCAGGAGATCTGAGCTCAGCTGGGCATCTACAGGTTTCACTTGGGTGTGATTAGTGATAACGTATGTCACACTTAATAAACTCCATATTTAGAAGGTGAATTTTGTGGCAAAGATTTCTGAGCGTGTGATGAAAATGTTGGTAGCTGCTGGAAGGGAGAAGGATGGTGCAGGGCAATGCCATCTCTGGAGCCTTTCTTTGTGTGCAGCACGTTTGGCTCAGTCAGAGGAAGGAAGAAAACCAATCTGTGTCGTGGCACAAGAGCTCAGCCTGTTCTGCCTTTTGGACCCTTTTGCCTCTTCTTACTCACATGGTGTAATACTTGACTCTAGAATAGCTCTACTGGGGAGCCAAAGAACTATTTGGACATTAAATTTGTTATCCTACTTGGATGAAGGTAGCAGTGTAGCCCACGGGGTTTTATAGCTTCCTTCTCAGATCTAGTTTGCTTTCCTGTTTGTCTTCATTCATACCAGGCTCAGTAGGTGACCTTTCCTGCAGCCAATTTTCACATCTGTTTCTAAGCAGTTCAGTCCTTGACGGACTAGTTTAGACGTTCAGGGAAGAAAGTGTTGGCCACAGCTGGGGGGGAGAACTGGCCAGATGAAACGTTGGCAATGACAACAAAACACAAAGCGGGCACTTGAACAAAAGGTGACTACCTGACCTGGAATTTGGGCAAAAGAGGTATTTTCAGGAATGAGAGAAAAGCTATGAAGGTACAGGAACCATTCTTTCCCTCTCAGTGACTGTCTGGGGAATGAGAACTGTGCTCTCACTCACCGTGCAGTCCTACAAGCCCTCCTCAGTTTTCTCTTGTTGCTGGATGCACAGGCAATGAAGACTCCTAAAGGAGTGTTTTTCCATCTGTATCTAAGCAGATGTTTAAAAACATCTAGGCAACTGACAGTTTCTGAAGCTCTGGTGCTTTTGCAAAGCAAATATTTTTGTTCTTTAAGCAAATAAAACATTTTTTTTTGGTAACTTTGTATACCTTGCAATTGCACTGCATGAATGGAGGAGGCCAAAATAGTGCATTGCTCTGATAGTATCTCACTCTCCAGTAACCTTCCTCATTGCTATGGATCCCTTCCATCCTCTGACAAGGTTTAAGAGTTTGCTCGTTCATCTTCCATGATCTGAAGTTTCCTCTTTCTCTGTTCAGTGATGACTGTCCTTGACTCTCCTTCCTCTACTGTTGAGATATTCCTAAGTGGAAACTGTGATGGGAAAGGTACCTGTGGAGGCCCAGAGAGCTCATCATCTCCAGAATGATGCATTCAAGTTTGCTGGTTTCCCTTGTCCACCACCACAGTAAAAACTTTCAAGGAAATCCACAGGGAAAAGAAACAGGAAAAGAGTGTTAGGAAGGTGATTAAGAGGAAAGAATCTGTGGCTCCAACTGAGAACAAGAAAGGATCTCAGGATAACTGTAGAGGTGGAAGGTGAATTAGATTAATTCCAGGTAGTGCTGTTTTTTTCCTCTCTTTACTGGGGGTTTTACTCTCTACTGTAGAGATTGCAATGAACAAGTAAGAAAAAAGTTATGGTCTTTGTGTTCCTTCACCACTTCTGTCATAGCAAGAGCTGAGAAGGGAGTTCAGCATGAATCAGATTTCTTTCTGCATGGTTGGTAGGTAAGTCAAAAGAAAAAAGAGAAAAACAGATACAAAAATTATAAATATTCTCTCAACACAATTAAAACTGCAAAACAAAAGGAAAGAATATTTTATGCCATTGGAAAAGTTTTCAGTTAAATTTGTTTAGGCTCAGATTTTTTTATTTAGACCATTATTTGAACAAAAAATATTAGCATGAAGCAAAAACTCATCATTCACCCACATTTCATTTAAAATTATTGAAACAGGTCTTTAAAAAGTAAAAATTAGATACTTTACAAGATCTAATATTTCATTACTATTTTCTGACAAAACTTATTTGTGAATTTCATCTGATATCTCCAGGAGTTTCTCCAAATCATTATCTTTTTGTATGTTTACTAGTTCTCCATTAAGGCAAAATGTGCCTTGTTTTCACCTTCAACCTTTAATAATGCTCCGAATCTCATTCTGGTTCTTTTGCAATAGTTCCTTTTCATGCAACAACCTTCCTCTGCATACAGGAATTCAATAAACTACTGCTGGATCATTAAAATGAGCTGTTAAATTTCCTTAAACCCATGTTGTGAATCTGGGCCCCTAGGCCAAGTGAAATAATTACAATAGTCTAATCTTTCACATTTAGGTAGTCTCTTTCATCTGAGGATCTCAAGATGTTTTACCTAAAATAATGAATGTACACTGGAATTCTTGCCAAAGGCAAAAATGAAAGAGAAAAATGCATCTTCTCCCCCTTTTTCTGCTCTGAGTATGAAAATTTGCTATTTTTTATTGCTATTTTATTGATTTTTTTTTCACTGCGCAGTGTTTTAGACTTTTTTTTTTTTTTTTTTTTTTTTTTTTAAAACCAGAATACCATAGGCCTGTGAAATTCAAATTCTTCTTGTGGGAACTTGACCTTAAGTAGCAGGACTGACTTTCCTCGTCTCATGGGTCAAGGCCAACCCATGAGGGATGCCAAGGATACCAATTGATTTCTGGGACACAAATGTAAAGTGAAGCCCTAGTAACCCTTCTTAGGTTAGTCTTAAAACAATAATAACAGGGGAAATTATTTTTTATTAGTTTGTAAGTTGCCACTTCCACTGTGCAGAGGTGGGGTGGTTTCAGCCAGGAAAGCCCATTTACCTACATACACGTGAAGGCCCTTCAGTCCAAGGCATCTGAATCTACTGCCAGAGAAAAAGACCTTGCTCAGTAGCTGCATCTGAACCCAAACAACCCGAGTTTCACCACATGAATGATGTGTGTAACTTTAGTCAGAATGGATATGGCAACTTCAGGAGTAGAATCAGTGTCACAGAATCATGGAAAGGCTTGGGTTGGAAGGGACCTTAAGGATTATCTACTTCAAATCCCCCTGCCGTGGGCAGGGATGCCATTCATACAATCATGTTGCTCAGAGTCCCATCCAACCTGGCCTGGAACACTTCCAGGGATGGGGCAGCCATAGCTTCTCTGGGCAACCTGTGCCAGGGCCCCACCACCCTCATTTTTCAATACCATCTAACCTAAATATCTTCTTTTTTTTTTTTTTTTTTTTTTAGAACCATCCCCCCTTGTCCTATCACTACCTGCCCATGTAAAGTTACTCTCCCTTTTTTTTATAAACCCCCTTGCCCTTTAGGTACTGAAAGGTGCTATAAGGTCCCTCTGGAGCCTTCTCTTCTTCAGGCTGAATAACCCCAACTCTCTCAGCCTGTCCTCAGAGGAGAGGTGCTCCAGCCCTCTGATCGTTCTGTGACACTTGAATTGTTGTGCCAGCTTGGAGTTCTGCACCCATTTTCTTATTTGTGTCCCTGTCTGTGAGTTTCGAATTCTCACATTTTCGTTTGATTATCCTCATATTATCGTGTTGCTCTAAGAAATAACTCATACCAGTTCATGGAACTAACCCAACATCACAGCTTCTGTTTAAATGCCAGTAGCAAACTTGGACTAACCCATGTGTGCATTTCTTTGCAGATTATGCTGACGTTTTCAGCAGTTTTTGGTGTCATTGTGTACCGAATTACCACTGCAGCAGCTCTGTCATACAGCACAAATCAGACAACCAGGTCAAATGTTCGAGTGACTGTGACTGCCACTGCTGTCATCATTAACCTCGTGGTGATACTTATCCTTGATGAAATTTATGGAGCTGTTGCCAAATGGCTGACAGAAATTGGTAAAACTATCTCACCACATTCCTCTCTAGTACATTACAAGTATTGACATGAGGGGATGCAAGGAGGCTCTAGTGGGAATATTTCCTCCTGGAGAGCGCCAGAGAAAATATTCTCAAGCCTGTGTAGGGTGAGGTGCTCAGGAGGTGTTCAGGGGGTCAAAGCTGCAGCATGGAACCTGTCCCTGGCAGGGATAATGAGCTTGGCCATAATGCCACGTTAATGGAGCAGGGCTGTTTCCAGGGTGTCAGCTGGTATTTATGCACTGGCTCTGTGCCAAGGTCCACTTATCTAGACCTCCTTGAGCATTTTTGCCCTAGTGTGTGTTTTGAATATACCTCTTTAGGGCTGGGAGCTGGGTTTACTGACAGTCATTAGGTTGTTTCAAAGGTTTTGATGACTCTGGCAAAAGCTTACCATGGTATTATTAACCATTTCTTTACCACTCAAATTCTTTTTTTTTTTTGGTTTTAGAGGCATGTCTGGGCTGGACTTTTTATAATGATACCTATTTCAGTTAGAGGTTGGCAACATATTTAAGTCCTTTAAAGGCAAGTCATTCATTGGACTAGTACAGAGATTTAGGCTAGAGTATTGTTTTGTTATATACACTAGGCCAAAGATGTTTACTAGAAGGGGTTTAGACTGGAGTTTTGTTTTGTTCTATAAATTAGACCAAAGGTGTTTACTGAGAGGGTCTCAACATGCAGTTCTTACAGCTACTATTATAGATATTATTTCCCACATGTTCACACGTCACCTCTAATTCTAGATGCTTCAAAGTCTAGGAACATGAAGTTGTTTATTCCAAGCAACCTCAAAAGCCTTTAACTATAGCAAGTGCTCTACCTGTTAGTTTTGGGCATCTAAACTTAGACACCTAAATTAGAAACTTTATGACAATTGGTGCCTGATTACATCACTGCAAATTGCAGGTTCCCTCCCTACAAAACCTGCAGTGATGTGAAGCTGGCTGGAACCAGCAGACTCCAGATTAAAACCTTGAAGAACTCTTAAGACTTCTGTTTCTTGTTCTCACTTTCTCTGGATGCTTTTAAAGTCACAAATGAATAAAATATCTTTTAGTCCTGTTTTTTGAAAAACAGGATAGTTTTGTAGTTGAGATAATCCTGAATCTTTGAAATGTGGTCCTGTGGTTTTACCAGTAAGGACAGCCTATTAGTTTAGATTAAATTCATAAAGTGTTTGAAAGAGATGAAGAGAAAGCAATTAATTTTCACAAAATGCCACTGTACATGGTTAACTTTATTTAGGCAACATTCCTAATCATCAATCAGATGTTTTGTTTAAGAACAAAACAGTCAGAATAATCTCTAGTGCTACAAATTACAAGAGTTAGAGAGTTCATTTAGGCAGCTTTCACCAGTGCTAGACTCAGATGCCAAATGCAATCAAAATGTTTTAAAAAAATTACTATTCATGCATGCTGATAAATGCTCCTTAACTTTTGAACTTTCATTTTGCTGAGCAGAGCAAAACATACTCCATTCTCTTTTCACACTGCAGTTAATTGACAAGCTGAGGAACACACTTGTTGGGCTGGAGGAATAGCTCTTGACAGCATAGGTTGCTATTGCAACCCCAAGTACCCTTGAATCTTTTTCAACTGAAAAGTTACATCTGTGAGCACAAGAATTGTACCCCTGACAGCAATTGCATTCATCATAGGGTCAAAGTCATGGATCTGCCTCAATACCTGCTCAGTCAGTGCTTGGTGGGGGGGAAGAAGTAGTTTTGTTGTGATCAATACAGAGAGCTCGCACAGGACGGACTAGGACTCCTCTTGTAGGCCCAGCCCTGGTGCTCCCTTATCACAGATCAGACCAGCCAAAGTGCAGATTGTATCCTGGCATTCCCAGGTTGAACAGATCATCTTCAGTAATCAGGTGGTGCCAGATTACACTTACAGCTCATGTGCTCTACTTGTAACTTAGAACCATAGAATGGTTTGGGTTGGAAGGGACCTTAAAGAACATCCCGTTCCAACCCCCTGCCATGGGCAGGGACACCTGCCACTATCCCAAGTTGCTCAGAGCCCCATCCAACCTGGCCTTGGACAACCTCTCTGGGCAACCTGTGCCAGGGCCTCATCACCGTCACAGGGAAGAATTCACTGAGGCCAAGGAAGAACCAGTCAAACAGGGATAAAAACCCAAACAACTTGTGTTTGTGACTTACAAAAGCAGAAGCTCCTTCAGTGAGCTCAGACTCATTCCACAGTTATCTCAGCTCATTCTCCCCCTGGAAGGTTTCAGCTGCCCAATTTGGGTGTAATATGCACAGCCCACCATAATTCATCTTTTTGGGAGGTGTGGGGGGGAAAGTTTTCTCTGTTCTTAAAACACCTCTTCTGGCTGAATGCATTTCTTGTGCAGCAGACTCGACTGGCTAGAGGACAAATTCTACACATGCCTCTACGGCTATGGTATAGCATGTCTGAGTGTGGGGAGGGAGAGAAGTGCTGTGTGAGCCTCTGGGACCATATAAGGTGTGCAAATGTTCATCCAGAGGCTGAGCTCATCCTTGGGGGGGTTCTCTGTGAGGCAAAGATTGGGATTTTTCTCCCTCAAATTAAGAACACACCGCTGTTACTTGATATTCCTGCTGCCCTGAGCTGTTCTCCTATGGATCTATTCAGCATGTGGGATCACCTACAAAATGTCCAAATCCCTTGAAGGTTTAATTAAGCTTTTCTATACATATAGGTGAACAAAGCCTTAGGGCTCATCAGATTGTGCACTGATTTTTAATGAAAATATAGTTGAAAGTATCACAAATAAAGCCTGGCAGTGGAGACTCATTAAGCTGGCAATTCCTTTAGTGCTCAAAAAAGCCATCATGCTTCTTTTTTTTAAGAAAAAAACCCAAAAAAACAAAGCAAACAAAACAACCAAACTGTGCCCAAAACAAAACTGTGCAAGTACAGCAGTATTCTCAATGAAATCCTTAAAGGCAGAGCTCTGCATCTCCTTATTATTCCCCACTTCTGTTGTGCCACAGAAACTCAGCCAAGAATAATAAAGTTAATTATAAAGTTATCTGTTCTTACATTAGTTACAGCCCAGGATGAGTGTGGAAATACAACAGTTTAATCCCTATAGAATATTTTAAAGGGAATTCTACCGTCCATTTGAAAAACCTATGTCTTATATGTTCTGCTGCTAAAAAATTTCCATGGAAATTGGAAATAAATCTGGGAACATAGTAATGAATACGGGAAATGTTTAAGCCACATTTTTACAAATTATCTAAAGAAATCTAGAATGTGCCTTTATTTTGCATGGCAATTAATAATTCAGTTAATGCCTGATTCAAAAAGGAGCTTAGTTTTGTGTTTAGCAGTAAGCACACTAACAATCTCATTACAGAAAAGAAGGTTTGTGTACACAAAGCTAAGGAGGCTTTTAAGGTGTTTTTTTCTGGTTGAAAGTCTTGGTACTTTGCTTTCATCATTCATGAATTGAGAATATTAATGTTTTTTTATTTCAGTTGTGTAACTGATATACTTGTGTATGTTAATATCCGTAGTCTTACATGCATCAAAGTAATTGATACTAATTTTACTTTGTGCAATTGAATATCAAGATCCAATTTTTTTCCCTCTCAAACTCCAGATAACTAGGAGGAGAACCATGTAAATATATCTTTTCTATCTATTTTTATTGATATATACATTATGATAAGAAATATATGTATTTAGTACTTATATTTGTATTAAAATGTATGTATTTAATAAGAGATGCCAGAGCAAATGACAGAGGAGATCTGTGCTAAAACTTCATATGACCTGAAGCAGAGATAAGCTCATGGCATCTGCCCAGGTCTCTCAGTAAGAGAATTAAAAAGGCTGGAAAAGTGAGGTATGGTCAGGTCCAGGGCAGATTTCAGAATCTGTTGGGGTTTTTGCCACCAGGGTATTGGACAGACAATCAAGATTAACTTGGGATGAGCTGTCAGAGGCCTGTCAGAAAAACATGTTCATTATGTTGTCATTATTAATGTTTCTATCAAAGAGCCTCCAATTCCCATCTGGAAATTTGAGAAGACTCTGGAAATCAGACCTAGTGTGCTTTGCTACAAATTAAAAGTACAAAATCAAAATCAGTATGATCTCAAAGTTTGCAGGTTGTTTTATGGGTTTTTGAGTGTATTTGGGGATTCAGGGATTTCTACACATTTACTAATTCAATTTTCTTGCTTTATTGGGTTTTTTTCCCCCCAGAAATACCAAAAACAGAGAAAACCTTTGAGGAGAGACTGATTTTGAAGGCGTTTCTACTGAAGTTTGTGAATTCTTATGCACCAATTTTTTATGTTGCCTTTTTTAAAGGAAGGTAGGATAAAGATCCTTTACATATAGATATATATGTGTATATGTATTCCTATATATGTCCATATTAGTTGGATCTGTGTTTAAAAATGGGCACTAAGGGCTACCTAACTATGGCCTGGGACTGAACAGCTTCACCAGCTCTGCAAAAAATATCATAAACAGGGTTGTTTAAAGCTGTCCTTTGACTGGCAGGGCATGATGTTGAGTACTGGCCTGAGCCTTGTTCTGAACTGCGACCAGTTCTTTTTAAAATAAGAGTAATCCCCAAAAGGGTGTTGCTTTTAAAAGTGAAAGGTAGTGCTTACAGGCCTTCACCTTCCACATTTTAGCAAATTTTCCTTGAGGCATCATCCAGCAAAGAGAGGTTTTCCTGTCTCGTTTAAAATTACGGAACTATTTTTTTTCTATTCGTTTCTCATCGTTTTGCATTTTTATCCTATATCAAGTTAAATTAAGGAATGGTTATGGTCAACTGGAAGCTGAGGTTTGGCAAATGAACTGATTGACCAAAAAGCTAATTCAGCTGTCCTGCTAAATAAGTGTGACTTCCTATGGGTTCAGGATCACTGTCTTTTGGGACCAGGTCATCCACATGCTTTTGAATGGGAAGCTTAAAATGATTTTCTAAAACTTTGGCAAAAAAACTGTTTAGAACATCCTCTGGATTCTGTTCCATATCATTTTTCTGTTCCTTTTGGGGGCTGTAAAATTTGTTAATCTGTAGTCTTCACTAATCCTATTCAGCATCTTTGATTTGAGGGTTAATGATACATTTTGCCAGTAGTTGTAAAGACTGTAAGGCCCCAACGAAAAATATCACTGAATTCTTTATTTTTTTGACCATATTTTTGTATTGTATGGTTATAATAAAATCAAATCTCACTGTTTCCCCCTGTGTTGTCAGAAGAGTCTTGATTGTGTATAGATGTGTAAATAATTCTATTCAGGCATTACTCAGATGCAAGAGAATATGAGTTAGGATATGTGTTCCTATTTCTATTTGTGATCTCTAATCAAAAGAGGGAATTTGTTATTATTTTGTTTTAACAAAGAAAACATATTTTATTAAAATTATTTTATCAAGACATATCAGAAAACAATTTGTAAAGGCCTACTGCTTTGAAATGATTTTGAATGATCAAAATTGAGTCAGTGCTGAGCCTTTTAAAATTCATATTGAAGAAGCTACTTCTGAAACATTGTAGCTAATATGAATGAATAATTATGGTGTTAAAGGCAGCTTATTTTCCTGTTTTTTTATTAGTTCATATTTCCCATTTGTATATTATTTCATAGATTGTTGTTGCTTTCAGGTTTGTTGGCCGTCCTGGTCGTTACGTGTATGTGTTCGAAGGGTATCGAATGGAAGAGGCAAGTACATATAAGTACATATGAAATTAAAACACCAAAAAAATCGTTAACAGAGAGAAATATGTATACAGTGTATAGACAATAAGGGAAAAATAGAAAACACATTAAAACAAGAGGTTAAATCTTCACCGTAAATAGACAAAATCCAAATTTTCCATCTAAGGCAATTTTATATTCTTTCTCTCTGCAGTTTTGAGTCCTTCATGGTCTCTCTCAGGTGAAGCCTCACCATTTCTATGCTTTACAACTGAGCACTTAGGCACAAACAGTACATGATTTGATTGAGGCCATTGGGAAACTTGAATCTTGCTTCTCCTTCTAGATCACTAGAAGCTTGGAAATTTTAATAGCCATTTTAATAGCCCATTGCCATTTGGTGCTAAACCTGTAATTTTTTTTTTCTTTTCAAAATTCCCTTTAATTGCTGTTGGTATTTCCTTGAAAACTGATAGATGTGCTCAAGGTTTTACAATAAAGCTTACATATAAGTCTTTGCAAGATTGAAGCCTTTCTTCCCCCCTGGGAGACATCAGGTTGGGAGAGTATTGGTGATACTGCATTATGTTTATTACATTGATTATATAGTAAATATTTTTAAAGGAAATATAGTAGCCCCAGGGCACAGTAAGTTATTTCAGAGCTCTGCATATTTTCCATAATGGAGTTTTATGAGTGGAGATGAAATACCTTGTCAAACACAGAATTGCAATGATGGATGAGCTCCGTGCTCCCACACAAATTGGTGGCAAGGGCAACGGGCACATGGAGACATTGGGAGCTCTCCCAAGTGGGTGATTTTAAATTAATCCTCTTAATCCCTTCACACTCCATGGTTTTGTTTAATTACAGTGTGCTCCAGGAGGCTGTTTGATGGAACTCTGCATTCAGCTGAGCATCATCATGCTTGGAAAACAACTGATTCAAAATAATCTGTTTGAAATTGGAATCCCGTATGTATCCCAGCCTTCTCCATTACCATGCCTTATTCCCATGACACAGTAAATTAAAGGCTTGATCCTTATTCAGCTGAATGGGAACTTTTGCCACTGCCTTCAGTGGATTCTAATTGAATGTGATGATAAATCACATTTTTGGTTGTGGTGAAATGATCTGGCTGTATTTTACATTGAATAATTGGCTATATCTGCAGCAAATGGCTTAAAGAAAGTGATTGAATATATTAAATAATTGATTTAAATTAATTTTAGAAACCTGGAAAAACAGGCAAGGTGTGATAGATCTCTTGGGAAGTTTTAGAGAAGCTTTTGGTATAGCAGTATTGAATATAAATTAGTTTAAAGTGGAGGAGAGCTAGCATGGGGAAAAGCAATAGCTCATCAAACATGTTAAAATCTAGTATTTGATCTATGACTATTTTATGGATTTACAGATGAAATGCACACATTTCCAAGGTGTCTGTGTGTCAGTGTGTCACTGTGTGAGGCCAGAGCTGGAGTATGGGAGAGATGCTGTCACTGCAGTGGCTGCCAAGGATTCTCAGGGCACAGTCCTCTGCTGCAAATACAGCAGGAAAACCCTCTCTGTCTGTCACCAGTGCCAAGGGGATCTTCAGGCTCTGAGAATCCACTGAGAATGTCCTGCTTCTGCCTCTTGGAAAGTTTGCTTCCTGGTGGCAGTGGCCTGTGAAATGTAGCAGAGGAGGAGTCTGACTTAGATGTCTCAACTCCACTGAAATTAGTCAGGATCTTTGAGCTCTGGTGTCAGCAGCTTTTGGGTCACAGCCATAAGGAAGGCCTTGAAGATGTTAACTAGAAACCAAGACAAAAGACAGAAAAGATAGGAAATATATTTTAAATGAACCATTTTCCTCCCTTTTCCAAGCAAGATCTTTTTTTTCTTGGAAGGAATTTAAATAGAAAAAAAAAAATCCCAAACAAATCAGATGTGGATTATGGATGGTTTCATTATTCTTGTGTCAAAGTTCAATAGGGAGGCCTGTTTTCTGTCTACATCTCATTGGGTTTACATTTTATATTGAGAAAAAGATGGTAAATCATTCCCAAAATATCTGACATGTTGAAGGCTTAAAGCTTTCTCAGTGTAATCCTGGGTGACATGTTTCTCGTCTTCCAAAAACTTACTGCTACTGGACTTTTTTAATGGTGATTTTATGATGTTGGAAATACTGTATTTATTATTTTTGACTCATGAAAGCACAGGCTGATCCAGTCCAAACAGAAATTCATGTAAAATTATTTCTCATTTCCCTCACTTTGTTGCAAGAATGTGACCATTTCATCCCATTTTTCTCCTGCATTTCTTCTCACCCACCCTTCTGCCAACAAACTATGGTGGCCTCAATTTTTAAAACTGTTTAGAAACAAACATGCTTTCATCCTCTCCTCCCTAGATAAATAATCATTTCAGTCATAATGCTATCTCGTCATCCTGCAATAAGCATACCTAGTTTCCCCTTGCTTGTCTTCATTCTCAAGAAAATCACGTATATATCTGTAGGGCTCAGCCCTTCTCACCAGAGCTGTTTGCACCAGGAGAAGCACAGTGCTTTAGTGAACCCTTAATTAAATTAGGGTTAGCCTCCTATTTCTGCATGGACCACTCCACTGATGTGGGCTAGATCCTTAATTGTACCCTGTTCTATCTCATCTGCCCCACACACATGGGCCCAGACACACTTTGTGGACTGATCCATCAGATTTTCCCTTGGGTTTTTTTGGGTGTCTACTTTTGCACAGGCTGCACACTGTGATGAACAGTCCTCTTGTGACAGAAAAACAAATCAATGTCTTTTATCTACAGTTCCAACAGCTGTGTTTTTTCCCCCTTTCTTTCCTTGTGCCTCTTTGAGAATCAGAGTGAATAATACAGATTCATCCATTGGCTCCCTGTATTTTCACTGAGGGCAGAGTACAGGTGCTGCAACCAACCTTTCCCGTACGGAAAGGCAGAAGGGACCATCACAGATTTGTTCTTCAGAATCTGCTTCTGTCCTCCACATGTCTGTAACATGGAAGTACCACTCTGCTAAGTTTTATGATGACCCACATCAGTTTTTTTCCTTACTGAAATCTCAAGATTTCAGGATTATTTGCAGAAAACCTTTTGATTTTATTCCCCAGAAAACCCAAGGCATTTCAGTTGTTTTGCAGAAGGTCATAAAGCTGTCCCATTTTCTGTCTCTTTCCCTCAAGAATTCTGCCAAGTAGATGATAAACTGAGTTTACAAACAACACTCATCCATTATGCCTCTAGGATCCCAAATGCTGCCAGAACTGGGAAGCATCTTCCAATGTCTTCATTCTGCTTTATCCAGAGTCAGTGCTGGATGAGAAGTTAAATTTCAAATGTCAGCCCTGCATTTTCTGGGGTCGCGGGGGACACATCCTTCTTTTTTCCTTCAGTGCTTTTGTAGAAACTGCTGCACAACTGTGGTAGATGTGGCTTGCTGGTCTTCTAAAGGTTTCTGTGATTTCTTTTTTTTTTTTTTTTTTAAAATGTGTGTACCCAAAAATATCAAACCAGCTAGTTAAATGCACCAACATTTGAACTACACAAAACTAAGCCCTGTTGAAGTGAAATGTTGTATTCTGTGTGGCTGGAATTCACAAGTTTAACAGATGTAAATATGCCACAGTTCACTCCGATGTGTCACATACCATCATTCTTTTACTGTTGACAGAAACTGACCCTAAAAGGCTGCAGGGCTTGAAAACTGTAACCTAGAGTTTCTTTTAAACCCCCCTTCTTCAGTTCTGTTTTTTTTTTCCTGAACATCCATGTGGTTATTTTATTACTCTGTCTTTGACCTTGGTGCTAAACCCTTAGGGTGAAATCCTGGCCCTACTGAAGTTGATGGCAAAACTTCTATTGAATTTAGTGATTATGGTCTTTTTATTCAGCATCAGTTTCCATCACTTCCTTCAAAATGCACTTAACTATGCTGGATGAGAATACAAAGAGTTAATAAAATCCATTTAAAGACACTCCTTCATAGCTATTATCTTTTATGTTGTTTTTCACCTTTATTAAATTATTCTTAATTAAAGTTGGGGTTTTTTTGTTTGTTTGTTTATTTCCTTGGTTTTTTTTTCCTTTGCTGCTCTGGATTGCTGTTTTCCTCTGACTGAAAAACCAATAAATCCCAAGCACAACTGAAACTCCCACAGAATCCAGTAAGTCTGAGTGTGCCAAGGAAGCATGACTATACCATACACTTGTGGAACAGAATAAGAGATTTGGATCCTTTTGTTCTTCTCCTGCCTCCTTCTTTTACCCCTTACCTGTGAATATGAGAAGGTCTTTCCTTACATGAACAGACTGTAGGAATATGACTGAAGAAAAACATGGATCTTCAGTGCTCCTTCCCAAAAGCAGGGAACAAAATTACAGGCAAGGGCTGGAGAGTCTTGGTCACTGTTCTTCCTTTCCTCTAGACAAAAGTGCTCCAGCTGCTCAACCAAATAGTCTTTTCTGTTTAGCTTTCTTCCTGTACCCTTTTCTATCATGTTACAAATCAAAAAGCATCAACTGGAAGGATAGCCTTAAAAAACACCTAATACAAATAATCCTTCAGTCCTGGCAGCTGGAATCTAGGGCTTTTCTGTCTTTCTTGCATCTCCGTTCTAGCAAGTATTCTCAGAGTCATAGAGTGGTTTGGGTTGGAAGGGACCTGAAAGATCATCCTGTTCCAAATCCCCTGCCATGGGCAGGGACACCTTCCACTAGCCCAGGTTGCTCAGAGCCCCATCCAACCTGGCCTTGGACATTTCCAGGGATGGGGCAGCCACAGCTTCTCTGGGCAACCTGTGCCAGGGCCTCACCACCCTCACAGGGAAGAATTTCTTCCTGATATCCAATCTAAACTTGCTCTCTGTCAGTTTGAAGCCATTGCCCCTTGTCCTGTCACTCCAGGACTTGGAAATAGTCTCTCTCCATCTTTCTTGTGGGCTCCCTTCAGGTCCTGAAGGCCACAATTAGATCAGCCCAGAGTCTTCTCTTTTCCAGGCTGAAAAATCCCAGCTCTCTCAGCCTTTTCTCACAGCAGAGCTGTTCCATCCCTCTGATCATCTTGGTGTCCCTTTCCAAATCCAGTTCCTGGAGACTGTCACAGGTGATCTGCCTTTGCAGTACCCAAGGACATTTGTTAATTGAGAGTCTTGAGAAATTCTAACTGGATCCACAGCTCCAATCTTTCTGACAAGCTCTGGTAGAGATGCACTGTGAGGACTGCACAGCCACCGAAGACACAAAGACTTGTGCCCACAAAGTCCTATTTCAACCTGCCCTCCAGATGTCCTGCCTCTCCAGCCTCTATATGTTGCACTAGGTCTCACTCCACAAATTTCTCATTTTTCCCAAGTCATCATCATGTCTAGATCCCCAAATCCTGATACTCCTTCTTGCTGTATAAACAGTATAGTCATCTCTCTGATTTTTTTAAAGAAAGGTTTCATTTAAGAGCACCACGTGCTTAGAAGCCCAACAAGGATCACTCAAGGTTTGACTCCTCTCTTCTTTTCCTATTTTTTTTTTTTTTCTCAGAACCTTGAGGGAATCTTTTCCTCAGGCATGAGGCTGTAGTGATTTTATGCTCTCTTCAGATGTTGGTTAACTTGCATAATGCAATACCTGTTGGTTATATTGGGAATTGCAAACAACATAATTAACCCCTGTTCCTGACTCTTATCTAACTCAATAGGTTGTTCCCAATCCTTTGTGAGAATCTGCAACATCATTTTTAACTGCTGTAGACACAGCCTGACAAAAACCTGTTCACTTTCTTTCCCTCTGGTCCCACGTCGATTCTTCTTCCATGCTGTTCAGTCTCCTTAAGAATGCACCTTGCTTTTTGATATTCACTGGCAAAAGGACCAGAAATAATGGCTGTTCTGCAGCTCTACCATTTTCTCTGCTTGCCCAAATTCACATGGAGTCATGAAAGTTTACTGCATGTGCCTCTTCAGCACAAAGCTTCCCGGAAGCTCATCCTGAATGGGCAAACCTACCTCTTCCACACTGCCTGGCATGCAGAAATCAGAAGCTAAAATAATCTTTTGTCTGTCTACCTTGTTTAAAAATGTTGATCTGAGTAATTAAAAACCAGGTTTCACACAAGTGCATTTAAAAAGTGTACTCAGTTTTAAATCACAATCATATGTATGGCTATAGGGTTCTGCAAAACTCATTTTCGTGGCCCTATTGCTGTATAGCTGGAGAATAACACTCTGGAAATCCCTGATCTTTGTTCCTCTAACTTTCTGACACATTTCTGTTTGGTCTCAAACTTCACATGCTTGGATATGACACAAAGGTATATTTTTTTTTCTGTGGAAAATTTGAAATAATTAGTTTGGCTTGCTTTCAGTCAGTTGATATTTTAAAAAAATGTCATAAAAGAAGCATACAGACACTCTTCAAAGCTGAGCTCCAAATGGTTAAAAATGCAGCTCCTCTTGCCTGGCTTACAGATAGCCAGATGAAAAATTAAAAATTATCCTGAGTGACTGAGTCCTGGATTTAGTGCATTCCCAAATAAACATTAAAAACAACAACTATTGCTTTAGTTACTGAGTTCTCCTGGGAGGTTTGGGTGTGCAATAAACTCCACGTCTCAGTTCTGTGGGGCTCTAACCAGATCACACATGCACAGACTTCACATCTAAACACACCCAAATTTTATCTCAGCTGCTGCACTGTGACAATGAGAGGATCTTCAGTGTCATCTGCCCACAGAAGTGTGAGGGACATTTATAGCTTGGATTTTTTTATTGGAACAGAAATCAGCACTGTCTTGAACTCAGTGTCCGCTGTCCTCTGAGAGTCCCTCGCATTAGGAAATTAATTGGGGTATATTGGAAGAGCATCCTGGGAATTCTTTGCTGGTTTTAAATCCTGCCCCAGTCTCCTACGTTCTGAATACTAGCATCACATCTGTCACAGAAGAGTTCCCTTGGCTGCCATAAAAGCAGAGGGGGAGAAAGGGAATTTTAGTGTATTGAAATGGCTGAGTTTGCACCATGTAGGAGGTAAATGTCTTTGTAGGGATTCACCTAATTCCCTCTTGTGAAACATTTGAAATCTTCCCCTACCCTTTTCTTAAAACTGTGTAATCTGAGTGTTCTGGGTACCAAAATTCTTTGGTTAGCCCCAGCATTGCCAAAATACTGAGGATGTTACCATTGGACTTGTGAGCTACATCTTCATTGCACCTGAAACAAAGAATGGGGTTGACCTGTTCGTTTTTGAAGCTTTGTGATCCTGGGACTGACAGAGCCTGAGGCAATGCAGGTCTGTTTTAAGAGAGTCTGTCAATCCCCATTTCCTCCATCCTGGTGATGAAATCGGGTCCTGTAAACACTGGTCAGTGTAGAAATCCCTCAGCCACTCATTTCCAGGCTGCTACAGAGCCTTGTGCAATGTGGTGACACAGTGATCCTGTGTGCCTGAGTGTAAATTCAGGAATAAAGCAAAAAACCCACCCAGTAAAGCCTTTATAGTGTTTGCCAGCTTGCCTTGCCCTGATACTTAAATCAGGGTCTGAGAAAGGCTGTTCTGCTTCACTGGAGGCACAGAGGAAAACCCCTTCCCCCATGTATTCCCTTCTCCAGGCCACACACCTACAGTTCAAAGGGTTTATCACAAGCTGTGGGAGAAGAGTTTGTGGGAGAGTCCTGCTTAGACTACTGGCAAGACATCACTGGAATTAATCTGGATTCTCACTCATATGGCACATATGTGAAGAACTATAAAATAGTGTCGTATGTTTTTGTGAAAGATAAATATCATCTGCAAAAGAAAGTATAAATCTTGCTATTTTATGCTAATTCAACTGTGTTTCACCTCCTTGATTTTGAACAAATACTTCATTCTACTGTGTTTTTCCACGGGAATTTCTTGATGTGTAAAATAGTGTGATGCTGTTGATGCATGTGCATTTGAAATGTCATCCCTGGGGGGGCACATTTGGAGTACTTTACTCTTCTTTTAAAATGGTTTTGCTTTACTCTCATGCCTTTGTCACTGTCATGAAATTTGTATCCCCATTTTAGTGGGACAGTGATTGATACCACTATTTGTGCTATCAGTATGTTCTTGCACCCTCTTTATTTGGAAATATCATGGAATCACAGAATAGTTTGGCTTGGGAAGGACTTTAAAGATCACCTTACCATGGGCAGGGACACCTTCCACTAGCCCAGGTTGCTCAGAGCTCCATCCAACCTGGCCTTGGACACTTCCAGGGAGATGGCATCCACAACTTCTCTTGGCAAACTATGCATATCTGGTAATTTTTTACCTTATTAGTATATTATACTGGCAGTTCACAATTTCATGGTGAGAGAAAAGTGCACCTATGGTTGATATGTAGCATGAAGCTGTCACATAATCTTTTTACATTTTGTTAAAGGGGAGGTTCTCAGTGTGTTGTTCTTGAGAGTATTACTTATTACTAACATTATTTAGGTCCAAGGTGCTTGAACTTCAGGAAGATCCCCATTGAATATCCACCTAGAGAGAAAAAAAAATATTAAAAAGTACTGGATCCAAGTCCAGCAGCCTGTCATCTGTCAATAAGCAGCATCAAAACTTCACAGGGTGGTGTAAACTCATCCTATTGTGCACCAAAGTAACATGAGATGAATTTTGTGTTGCTGCACACAGACTTGAGCCAAATCTTGAAGGGGGAAAAAAGGTAAAAAAATATTTGATTCAATCTGAACTTTTGTTCCTCAGGAAGCTGAAGAAGCTCTTCAGGAAGCTGAAGGATGAAAGAACCGAGCCAAAAGAAGTGGACACCAACCAAGCAAAGGACCCTCAGCAGTGGGAACTCGACTATACCTTAGAACCTTTCACTGGACTGACTCCGGAATACATGGAAATGAGTAAGTTTCCTGAATTCCCTTTTCCTGCCTGCAATAACCATAGCTTTACATAGGACCAATCACCATAGATCACATAACTCTATATCATAAGTTGTTATGATAAAGAGGGAAAAAACCCCAAACACTTGTAGTTTGCAGAAATTACATGCAAGACAGCAGGGGTGTGAGAGTACCACAGTACCAACACAGCAATAATCATGAATCCTAGCATCTGTTGCTACTTATGCTGTCAGAGTCCAGTGTTCCCAGCTTAGAAAAGTGCACAGAAACCACTTGGCCACAGAATCAATAGATATGGCTGGAAGGGATCCCCGGAGATCATTTAGTCCTACCCCTCCTTCAAGCAGGGTCAGCTAGAGCAGGTTGCTCAGGGATTTGTCCAGATGTCCAGTTGGGTTTTCAATATTTCCAGGGATGGAGACTCTACAATCTCTCTGTGCAACCTGTTGTACCATTTGATCACCTTCACACAAAAAAGAAAAAAAAAAGAAAAAAAGAGGTTTTTAAAATGTTTAAAATGCATTCCCTAAATTTCCATTTGTGCCCAGTGCCTCTTGTCCTCTCGTTGGGCACCCTTGAGAAGATTGTAGCTCTGTCTTCTTCAACCCACCACATTGGTAAGATTTCCTGAGTCTTCTTTTCCTGTGGTACAACAACCCCAGTGCTCTCAGGTTCTCCTTGTACCTCAGGTCCTCCAGTCCCTTAATCATATTAATGGGTCTCCACTGGATACTCTGCAGCATGTCCATGTCCTTCTACTGTGGAGCACAGAGCTGGAAAGAATACTTCAGGTGTGCTCACAGTAGTGCTGAGTAGAGGGGAAAGATCCTTCTCTTGACCTTTCTCAAACACCTCCAGAGATGGGGACTCCACCACTCCACTCCCTGGGCAGCCCCTTCCAATGCCTGACCACCCTGTTGGTGAAGAAATTCTTCCTGATGTCCGACCTGAACCTCCCCTGGTACAGCTTGAGGCCATTTCCTCTTGTCCTGTTGTCTGGAGGAGGCCGACCCCCACCTGGCTACAGCCTCCATTCAGGGAGTTGCAGAGAGCAATAAGGTCCCCACTGACCCTCCTTTTCTCCAGGATAAAGACCCCCAGCTCCTTCAGGCAGTCTTCACAGGACTTACTCTGTCGACCCTTCCCCACCTCCGTTCCCTTCTCTGGACACATTTCAGCCCCTCAATGTCCTTCCAGCAGTGAGGGGCCCAGAACTGGACACAGGATTTGAGGTGTGGCCTCACCAGTGCCCAGTCCAGAGGGACAATCCCTGCCCTGGTCCTGCTGCCACACTATTGCTGATCCAAGCCAGGTGCCACTGGCCTCTTGCCCCCCTGGGCACACCTGGGCTCATGTCCAGCTGCTGTCACCAGCACTCCCAGGGCCTTTCCCGCTAGATGTTGAGTTTGCCACACTTTTTACAGAAATCTAGGATGCACTTGGGAATTATTTCTCAGTCTGCCGCCTTTCATAGCAGTACACCCTCTAGTTTCTTAAATGATATATGTTATTCCTCTGCATGCATCACCCTGCTGGAGTGGCTGATGTCACTAGTGGAGTGCCAGCATTCAGTCACGTGTCAAACCTGTGTGAAGTAGGAGCAACTCTATTAAATAGCATTCTGATTTTGTAAAGCTAGTGCCTCTCCTGTGCATATCATCTATGTGTTCATATATACTTCTGGTTTTCACAATTGATCAAACAGCTACTAAGTTATTTCAGATGCAGCATTACAGTGTTTTCTGCATTCTGGAAGACAAGAGTCAAGAAAGAAACTTGAAAGCACTGAGTTTGTTCAAATAAAATATCATCAACAATTCATTTTCTTTCCAGCATGTTTGGCATTGTGCCACTGTCCTCAGTAGTTATAATTTGCAAATCTGGTTCCTTTGGCATCTTGATTACTCTTTGTTCAAGTAAAAATGTTGTGCTGATACCTATGAAACTATGTTTGAAATTCTGAGTACAATAGCTGGCTGTATAAAGGGATACGGAGAGAAACCCAACAACTAATTAGGTAGCAGTTCAAAGTAACAGCGAATTATACAATAATTCTGCTCTGTAAGGAATCCTCTGTTGCCTCCTCTCAGCTTTCACTGAGTTTGTTTGATCACATTCATCTTCTCACATCCACTTACACTCTTCCACTGCTCCAGCAAGTGCAGGTCAAAAAGTGGGATAAAGGTTCCACTACAGATAAATTATCCAAGGAAAAATATCAAGCATCTGATAGAGAATTCCAAACTGAAATACATACATGCCTTTTTTCCTCATTCTGACTTGTGCTTGTTATAAACTCCAAGGAATATCTCTATGACTCAACAGAACCCAGGAGGACAGGGTTGCAAATAATCACCAAATAACTCAGACTTACAGCCTTGGGACACAATCCAACTTCAGGAAAACAAACCTGAGAGGAAACAGCACATAGAGATGCTCTAGAGTATTAAAAGGGTTGCTTCTTCACACCAGATGCAAACTAAAATTGCAGTGTACCCCTCAGCCCTGTAGCTGCCTCATGAGTAGAACCTGCAGAGGCAGGGAAGGAGAAAGGGGGAATGGTATAGGTGGGGGAAGTGGAAAGAGAGGAATAATCCAGGCAAACCCAGACTTTAGGGCATAAAAGAATTCAGGAAGAACCAGAGCTTGTCAATGGGCATGGTATCTAAAACCAGACATCTGTGAAATATTGCTTATGACAATTCCTGTTTTAATAAGCCACTATTTTCAAACATCTGGAAGAGAATTCATTTTGTGGCAAAAAAGTTAAATACCATGTATAGTTTATCTCTCTATATAGAAATAGTTATATAAGTTTACAGGTATAACTTGTAATCTAATTATAAATGCTTATATGAAAATTTATAGAATGGTAGATTTATGTAAGTCTATAAATAAGAAAGAGTATACAAGGTATTTTATATGATGGCAGATTTGAATATCTCTTATGGATATTCAAATATCTAATGGATATGTTTACAGATCCAAACCTGTGGATCTGTAGTGTCGTAAAAAATCCCTCACCTCCCATCATCTCCCTCTGAATTATTTCAACTCAGCTTAGAATCTGGCTCTGTGCTGCAGCTTCTACTACCTCATCCCCCTCTGCACATGATGATAATTTTTTAAAAAATTGTCCTTTAGGATTGATTTTTTTTTGCATGCATTAATTCAGCCAGAGGTGATTTTTCCTGCTGTAAACTTTAGGCAAGCTTCTTTGCAATTTTTGAAATTAAACAATGGTGAAAAAATACATCTTCCCTTGTAAGAATTTTAATATTTTTGCTCCCATTGCATTTGAGATGATGCCATTACCCTGATTCAAGATGTCTGTGTATGACATCACCCTTGATTTATTCATAAGGACACTACTTGGGTGCAAAGTTCTGCCTTACTGGAATAACAGTAACACTGGTATGATGTTTGTCAACATTGCTTTGATTTGCTATCAGCAGTCTTGATTCTGCTGTGGGAAAAGTGATGCTCAGCTGCTTCGAGTTTGAACATAATTTCACTAATGTCAGATTTGTTTTATGAGTTCATTTAAGGCCACCTACTCAGAAAAGAAGCAGGTCAGTAGTCGGTCCTGCAAAGAAGACATGCTACAGTGGGGTTTTGACACTGTGTTTTGACTCCAGACTACCTCTTGGAGCTCCCATGTTTAGCCATTTGTTATGCTGTCCCTTAGGGAACTGGCCTTTTTTAAGTTTTAGAAGCAAGTTCTAGAAACTGCGAAAATAATTCAAATCATGGCCACTGAACTGAGTGGGGTAATGTGTTTTAGAAAAGAAATGTAGAAATATCACCATAATCTGTGAAGGTTTTATGGTGCCTGCTCCAGGGAAGTGATCACAGCCCCACCCTGACAGAGTTCAAGAAGTGTTTGAACAACACTCTCAGGCACGTGGTGGAATTGTTGGGGTGTTCTCTGCAGGGCCAGGAGCTGGACTCAATCCTCGTGGGTCTCTTCCAACCCAGAATATTCTCTAAGATTTTAACTTCTAGTACAGGGCCTAAGTACAGATGTTATAAATCACTGGACACTAAGCCTGTAATTTAGATTAGTCCCTTGTGCCCAGCTCATAAACAAGGCTGAGTACCTCATCCTGCAGTCATCGGGGATAATTAGACAGATGCCCTGAAAATAAATGGATTCATTACTAATCTAAACATTTGTTTACAGCAGGAGGATGAGCTCCCCAAGTGGAGAAGTGCCATTGCCAGCTCTGTGGCATTCCAGACAAATGTGCAGCGGATGAAACCCAAGCTGCACCTCCCCAGCCCCGACTGCTGCCCCGGGTCCACATCCCTGCTCTCAGCTGTCAGGCTCGCTGTGCTGGGACTCAGACCACCCACGCTGGCAGGAAGCACTTTGTGCAGCTCAGCACTGAACCTGTCAGCTGGGGTTGTTCTGAAGGGCATCGAGCTGCAGGAGGCAGTTAAACAGCTTATTTACCTATTTTTGTAATTCTGATTTGGGGGCAATGGGGAAGGGAAACAATGCAGCAAGTGCAGAGGAAGCATTTTTTCTCCCCGCACTGAATTGCTTAAAAAGGCAGAATGACTGGAATGTAAGAAGTATGATATTAAGAAGAGAGGAATCTGGCTGCTGTTTCAGAACTTCTTTCTTAATTTTCACACTGATTTACTCAGGCAAGCTCCCACTGGCATTAGTGGTTATCTGCTCAACCAACAATGAAGCAGCTGAATAAGGAACTGCAGACTGGGCTTGCCTTTGGGTTTTCCCATACAGATGATGATGGGGTTTCGTGAAGAAACAGGCACAGCCAGATTATGTATCCATGTGTGAGTATTCCCTACATTCAGGTTTAGGATACTCCTACTTTTAAGAGTGGGTGACATTTTTAAGATTACACAGAAAGCCTCTAACCGAGCTAAGACTCTTGACTCCAGGTCTGCTGTGCACTAGGCTGGATCCTAATCACAGGCTGTCCCTGCCTTTTGTATCCATATATCCAGTCTCTCCTACTGATTTCTATCAAAAGGGTGGACATGCCCCCTTTCTGATGGAAACCTGGACTCTGGCCCTCTCCTCACATGGCAAACCATATATTCTCTTTGCAGTTTGTTATGAAGCAAATTAACCCTATTAAAGCACCACCTCTCTGAGGGATAGGGCCTGGAGCAATCTCAGGATGTGTTTTGCAGTGTAATAAGCCACAGGTAAAGGAGTTATTGATGATAACTATCCCACTTAAATTTTGGAATGGCCATTTCTTTCCATTGCTTTCTCTTTTTTTCTGTTTTCTTATTCTAAGAAGCCTGAAGCCTTGGAGAGGCTTCCTCCTCTTCCACCTGCTGCCCTTGTTTATGTCTTGGTAGGTTAGTAGAAATAGTGAGATTTACTGGTTATGTTTTATTCTCCTTTATTTTCATATTGGGAAATGTTCTGCCTTTGTTTAGTGGAGTTTGGTTCTGCAAAATGTTAGTCCCTCTATTCCATGCCAGCAAGACCATGAGCACCAGTGAAACAAGAGACAGTATGAAGGCTGATGGCAATGTAGAGCTGGTGCCTCTGATCATGACTGATCTGTTAATACTAAGCATGAGGAATCACAAACATAAAAGATAGAGAAGCTGGAAAGAGAAGAACAATCCAGGTTTCTTTCACTCAGGCTACAGCCATCTCTGTCTTAGAGCTGCCCTGTGTTCAAGTGTCCTGGTAAGTTTTCAGATCACGTGTTCTACAAGGCCTTCTGGAGTTGCTCAGCTCTGTCAATGTTAATATTATCTTCTGTCAGACTAGGATTTTTAACATCAGTTAAAACTGATTGGATCAGTTGCTTGGTGAACTTGTTCCTCAGGATTCCCACTTCCAGCCGTCCCCAAGCCAACTCCTCTAACACCAGAGCCCAAAGCAAAAGTGTCTGTCTGTGGGAAGCTTTCTCATTATTTACACTGGATGTCATGGGAAGGAGAAATGATAGTTTCTACTGGCTTGTTGGCTTCATATCCATCCTCCTCATCCACAAACCCATGAGCCTGCAGAGAACTCTTTGCCCCAGGAAAATACTCCCAGAGAAGTACAACTACTTGTAATTTTGTCTCTTTTAGACAGGAAAGGTGACATGTTGAGCCCATGGGCTAACAACTACTGACACTACGATGTTTTCTCCTTCAAGTTGTGGGCAACCACATTTGAAGAAACAGATGGACCCAGCCTATTATTATGTGGCTCCCTGGTTGGTGTCACTGCCACAAATTGGACTGAGAGAATTGGGGTGGTTTATTCTGGAGAAAACTCTGGGGGGATTTTACAACAGCCTTCCAGTAATTAAAGGGGGCCGAAAAGAAAGATGGGGAACAGACTTTTTAGCAGGGCCTGTTGAGAGTGAAAAAGAGGTAATGGTTTTAAACTAAAAGGGAGTAGATTTAGATTACATATTAGACAGAAGTTTTTTACAATGAGGGTGGTAAAACACTGGTACATGTTGCCCAAAGAGGTGGTGGATGCCCCATCCCTGGAAACGTTCGAGGTCAGGCTGATCTGGGCTCTGAGCAACATGACCTGCTGAATATCCCCTCTCATCACAGAAGATTTGCACCAGATGACCTTTAAAGGTCCCTTCCAGCCCAAACTGCTCCATGATTCCGTGATTATTTTTTAGAGTAAAAGTCATATATAAATCTAAGAAAAGAGAAAACTTAAGAAGGTAAAACCCAAAGCCTACGAGTCAGGCAGACTTCTGTTGACTTCAGTGGCGTTTTTCAGATCTCAGAAGTGTGAGAGGAAGAGGCCAACACCTTACCATAGCAAATAAACCCTTAAGTTTTCCTTCAGGGAAAGCTTTTGTGGATCATTTCTTCAGTGAGCTGAACTTTGAATCTGATTTCAGTCAGCAGATTGTGCTGAACTTTTTCGTTGAACAGGTCTTGGCTGTAAGTAGCAAGTCTGCACAAAGTTTTGATTTGCACAGTGAAATGCCTGATGACTGTTTGTTTTGATATTATTAACTGATACATAGCTGTATTTTTTAGCAGTCACTCTTCAGCAGAGGCACTCTTAAAATTCCTGAGTGATCAGAAAGTTTTGCTCAAGTAATCCTGAAACATAAATAGCCAGTGTCAGCATGTGTCAAATTTGTCATTAGCAATTCCTATTTCTAAAACTGTGCAATGACTTTTGACCCAGCCCGACACCCCGTGAGTTCCCAAGGCAGGCAGCATGCACAGCAATTTCCTGGTCCACAGGGTAGCAAGTCTGCAACGTGTAACTAGCCTGCAGTGATAGGAGTTGGCAAGAAATTGATGTTTAGAGTAGCAATAAATATCGCTAATGAAACAAATTTTATGAAATTGGCTCCAAAAGCAGCTAAATGATGCACATGGATGTCTCAAATTTATACCACTCATAGTTTCTTGAGAAGAAACTGATATCAGCAATGACTTTTAGATTATTTCATTAGATCTTTCCTTCTCTAGTCAAACCCCTTTAGGATTCCAGGCTTCATGTGGCAATTAATTAAAAACATTTTTCCTCGAAGAGAAATCGTAATAAAGGGTTTTGTCATCCAACTTCTGTAAAAAAACAATGGCAAAACTCCCTTTTGAATTCTAAGAAGAAAATGGTCAGATCCAATGTCTGTAGCTACTGACTATCATAAGGATTAATCTGAGAGATTTGGAAGAATTTCCCCTAAAGCAGGAAAAGCCATCAAAAAGGCAATGTGTGAGGCAGCAAAAGAAAAAAAAATCGCTGAAGAGAAACCTGCATTTTTCTATAATCTCTATAATGAGAATGGTTATGAAAATTACCAACTCAGGCTGTTATGTGTAGGCTTGTTGCATACATTTACTACACCTTTTCCTTAAAGTTTTCAGCCAGGCTTGGCCATATTGAAGTTTCATCTGTATATGAGAAGTTTCTTCTTAGAACTTGGAAAATTCCTTAGCACAGGAGCGATCCTTTTGTTGTTTACTTCCAGCAACAGATGATCCCATGACAGATATTATTGATACAGAAGTAACAGAGAAAGCAACACCATCACAAAAAATTACCTTTTCTTAAGTTAGGTTTTGATGTTAAAGGTGCTGGGATTGCTCACAGTAGATCCTAGGGTTGCTCATACTCCTCAGTGTGTAAATCTGGCTGATATTCACCACGGAAGGTTTTGGGCTGGGGACTGATTCTGCATCCCCTACACAACTAGCACTCTCCAGATCCATAATTTAAAACCTTGATTTCTGCTCTTAATCAGATGTTGGATGCCAGAGTTAGAGGGACAGAGTGTGCTGTCGTTGTTGGGCTTGGGTTCTGTTCAGGCCCTGCACAGAGGAAGAGCTTCTGGGCAGAGCGGACTTCTGGGAAGGGCTGTGGTCTGAGAGACTTCTTTTGATGCTGTTTGTGTTTTATAGCTTTTGTCTCAGGGCCCAAGCCTGGATGAGATGTTGCAGATGTGGCATCAGGTGTTGAGAACCTCATGGACTGGCTCTGAGCCCTTGGCCTCTTTCCTGCTCAAGTCAGACAGAGAAGGCACCGATAATATGTGGTTTGGGCTTTTAGTCTCATCAGAGATAGACTCTGTGTCACTGACAGCACATTTAGTGTCCTGCTTTGGCATTATTTCCTGTGTCCTTGACTTCACCCTATACACAGCCTTCAAACATTTTGTTCACCAGCTTGTGCCATGAGGTTGGGTGATGTCCCCCTCTGTTTTCTCCAGGCTGGACTGATAGGGAAATATAAAACCTATGGAACAGGCTGGATATCCAGAGGTCCAGCTCCTGGGTCTCTTTAGCCTTTTCCCTGAACAGAAACACTAAAAGAGCTTTGTATGGAGACCTTGTGGCACAAAAGCTAATGTAAAAAGGGTATTTCCAGGTTGACATCAGGTTCTCCAGCCAAAAAAAAGGATGTTTTTGTGTCAACTGTCCTTGGTGGAACAGTGTTTGTGAGTGCCCTAAATGTATTGTATATGTTCCAACTGGGATTGGACAGGCATCCACAGAACTCCAGGGATTCTTCTCTTTTTAATCCATTCAGATTTGCTTCTAGAAACACTGATCACACTCAACATGTACCTATAAATTGCCAAGGTGTTCAAAGACTGCTCATTTTAAATGCTTGTTTGCTAGCTTACTAAACAAGACCATCTGAATTATGGTGTGCTTTGTTTTGGTTTTGGGATTTTGAGTTTGCTTTTTGGGCTTCAGCTTTTTTTTTTCTTTTTTTTTTTTTTTTGGTTTTGCCTGTTTTTTGCATCATTTACACTTTCATAAAAGGGAGTCTAGAAGGTTGAAGAGATTTCAAGGTGGCCACACAAACACATCTGGTGTAGCATTTTCTATGAAGATGTATTTGCACAATTATCCAGAAGTCCTTTGCATACCTTTAACATTTTTTCATGAACTTGAATAAAAATTAAACTGCATTTTCCCAGGCAGTGAATAAAGGGCCTGTGAGCAACATCAAAGCAAATGTGTGTGTGGTTTATTCTTAAATCATTACAAATACATTGATTTATTTTTTTTTTAACAGAATCCTCCCAGCTCTATTCCTGCTAAATTCACTTAAAACCAAATAAAGCATATTTTGGTGCTATGTATTTTTCTCAGCATTTCACAGTTTTTGGAGACATTAACATGTGGTTTTATTTCCTTGTTAATTCCTTTTCCTGACTCTGAACATAAAATATTCAGGAAAGTATGATTTCAAGGATAGGATGTTTGTATGCTTTTAAAAAGCTCCATCTTAGCGTATGTTGGGATATACAATTTATTGCACAGCAAAACAATAATAATATACTGTATATAAATAACATATAATATATAAATATACAAATATAAAACACACAAAACGATAACAAATATACAGAGATAATAGTTTATTGTCTCTGAGAAGAGAAAAGGAGGAATATCAGAAGACCTGCACACAAAAAAGATGCATTGAGAGAAGATCCTGGAGAAAGCTGTTTCAATAGTAGGTTGTGACAACAGTGCTGAAGGAAATTATTTTAAACTAAAATGTTTTGCTATTTATACCTCTATTTTCACAAAAACCCTGCAACAGATTCCTTCCACAGTGGAGAGAGGACTTATACAAAACTTGTACTTGCCAAAAAAGAAGCCACAGTAAATTAGGCCTCACACACACCAACCCTTTTTCTATACTGCTATTTTTATAATTCTGAAATGTAGATCACAGTCAGATTTATTAGTTTAATCTGCATTCAAGCAGCACAGATTTTGGTCCCTTTCTTTTTCTTCTACTTCTCATTAGTTTGCTGGAGTAATAAACCTCTCTCACTTCTCTGAAGTATTACTTTAAACAAGGAAGGGATCCAGCCTCATGAGTAGCTTTCACTGCCGATGCCTCCTGTCTTCCATGGAAGACACAAACTTTTAGGCAATTTGTTAATTCCCCACCCCCTCAGAGAAATAAGTAAAGAGTCAACTGCCTTTCAGATTCTCGTTGTACCCAATAGAGATTCATCCAGATGAGACTGTTCCTGAAGTGACTCTGAAAGAGGCAGGAATTAAGAATACTCTGCCCACCCAAAATCTGAAGAAGGTTGGTTGGTGGAACAGGATTTTCTGCCAGACTATTCCAAGCATCTCAAGAGCACTGAGACTTGCCAGAAAAACATAGCTGTGTCAGCATTGTGCTTTTGCAGGGTGATGTTGGTTCCTTACCTGCTTACTGGAGAATTTGTCTGCGTGAAAACTCCTAATGCAATGCTGGGAACAGGAGGACACAAAAATGTGCCATCCACTGCAAAGTGAGAGGGTTCCCTTTGGGTGGGTGGGTTGTTTTTTTCCCCCCTGTGGAAGAAGACAGGGTTAATTAGTTGTGTATCTGTTCTAGCAAGCATAAAGAACTCAGGAGGAATGTACTTCCTTGCTTGTTCTTTAGGACCAGTGAACTATCACTTCCTTTCTCACAAGGAATATATATGTGTAATATTCATTTGTTAAGATTGAAAGAGGAAGATTTGTAAATTGGGAGGATATCAGTGACATAAGGAGGGATGGAAGTGCTATTCAACACCACAGGCTCATTGCATCCACAGAAATACTTATTCTGTTCATGCTTTTGACAGATTGCCACTAAATTTTTCAAAGAAAGCTGGAAAGAAATAGTGGCACCTTGTAGGTTTTTTTCTCTTGTTTGATTGTGCATAATTTTTCTTGCAGGCAAAAGGCAGGGAAGAACAGCACAGTCTGAATCAGTTAATTATGTATAAATGCAGAAGAATGCACGCTGAACCCTTTGTCCTTTATTAAATTTAGTATTTCCTTTGGCTTGTGCTTGTGCTAGTGACTTGAAGCATTATTAGAAGCATTCATGAAGCACAGTGACAAACCTTTCTCTCTTTTGTAACCTTACTTTGTGACATTTATCACTGGGCCCAAACTGGGAAGCGGAATTTCGTGGGCCTCGTGAGGCACAAGGCTCATCAACAATTTGCTGTCAGCTACTCCCTTCAGAAGCTATCAAAAATATTTCTTTTCCAGTTATCCAGTTTGGCTTTGTCACGCTCTTTGTTGCCTCCTTCCCTCTGGCACCTCTCTTTGCTCTCCTGAACAACGTCATAGAAGTCCGGCTTGATGCAAAGAAGTTTGTTACTGAACTGAGGAGGCCAGACACAGTAAGAGCAAAAGATATAGGTAAGCACTGAAAAAGCTTTGAAGTGAAGATAATGCAAAAAGTGCAATTAAAAAAAAAAAAAAAGGAAGAAAAATGATAGTAAATCCAATAACAAGTTCTGTTTTTCATTTACAGGAATTTGGTATGACATTTTGAGTGGCATTGGAAAACTTTCAGTTATCATTAATGTAAGTATTTGGTTATACTAGTTTCTAGTCTAATGGAGCTTATATTGTCCCTTCAACATAATTTAAAAGTGAAGTATAGTTTTCTCTATTTGCCAAGAAAATAAGTTGGACTTGGTGATCTCAGAGGTCTTTTCCAACCTACTTGATTCTGTGACATCTAAATTATCCAGTTCATTCTTGTTGAATTGCAAAACATGATTTAATTACAAATTACCATTCCCTCATCCCATTCTCTCTATTCTCACGTTATGTAGATCAGGAAGACTAATCCATATAAGAACAACCAGTGAAGGGGAGGTAAAGCAGGCAACACTCCACATAATAAATAAAGATCTACTTCCCATTCATACCCACAGCTTTTTCTGTTACTCTGCCAGTGTAACTATTGGTGTGAAGAAAAAAAATGTAAATATTACATCTTGGATTCTAGGGCCAGAAAAAAAAAATCTTAGTGGGAAAATACATTCTTTTACAGAACAAAACCAATTACTTCAATATAATGCGTATCTGGTATACAGATATATTATGTTTATTGTTCTGTATGTATTCCTTAAGTAAAATTTTCCTGATATGTCTTATGATAAAAAAGACTCATACCCTACGAGTTTAATTGTAGTACTAACTAGTGGGTTTTTAACCCACAGATCATAAACTTACAGAATTATTTAGGCTGCAAAAGACCTTTAAGATCATGAAGTCCAACCATAAAATATCAAAGACATCAAAGCCCTTTAGAAAATCAGAAGATTTTCACTACTGAAGGGATATTATGATGTCAGGCACAAGTTGCAGTTGTCTAGCACTGCTCTGTGCTGGATGAGCAAAACTCTACAGCCTCTTGTTTTTATCTGAATACACTTTGCAGATTTATTATCTTTGGTTATTTTCTGTATCAGAAAAACTCTGAAAATATTTATTTACTGGGGATTCCATTAAAATATCAGTAAGATTTTTTCTTGACAGAAAAGTATACATGTTCATACCCATTTGAAAAAAATATTGAATGCCCAGTTATGTCTCTGCATCTGAGTAATATTGATACAGGAAATTATTATTTAGAAAAATGTAATTTTAAATAATCATAGAATCACAGAATGGTCTGGGTTGGAAGGGACCTTAAAGATTATCTCATTTCAACCCCTCTGCCACGGGCAGGGACACCTTTCACCAGACCAGGTCGCTCCAAGCCCTGACCAACCTGGCCTTTAACTCTTCCAGGGATGGGGCAGCCACAGCTTCTCTGGGCAACCTGTGCCAGGACCTCCCCACCCTCACAGGGAAGGATTTTTTCTAATATCTGATCTAAATCTACTCTCTGTCAGTTTGAAGCCATTTCCCCTTGTCCTGTCACTCCAGGCCCTTGTAACAAGTCCCTCTCCAGCTCTCTTGGAGCCCTTTCAGGCACTGGAAGGGACTCTAAGGTCTCCCTGGAGCCTTCTCCAGGCTGAAAAACTCCACTTCTCTCAGCCTTTCCTCATAGGAGAGGTGCTCCATCCTTCTGATCATCTTCATGGCCTCCTCTGGATCTGCCCCCACAGGAGTAAGTCCAGAGGACAAGTCAAAGGAATTCTTATTGATATGATCTAGATACTTCTGTGTCTGGTTGACTTCACAATTACTGGGATACCAGTTTTATGAGAGTTTTATACCAGCATGAGACCCACCCATGTCAGATGTGTAAATCCTGATGCAGAGGGGAAAATGGAGGATGAATACTTTACACTGAACAGGTTTGTCTCAAATAACACTGTAACTACACCAAAATATGCTCCAAATTATACTAACTAGCTATTATGTCTTGTTGCAGGTTTGTTTGTTTTTTTTTAAACTAGTAATAAACCTCCTAATGGCTTTAGGGATGGAAAGAATTGGAGAAATGGAGAGTACATTAATTGCTTTTGCTGCTCTATGCTGTAAGAAATACTGCACTTTCCTAACTTAGCCTTCCCCTGGAGAGACAGAGCAGGTTACTGTGCTTTTATATATGCAAATATTCTGTGCCATTCGATTCTCACTTCATCACCACTCCAAATTTACTTGCACATGAAAATAATTAACCTGGAACATGTCATTCATAGATTCATGATGCTGTTGTTTTGTTGGGTGTTTTTTTTGTCTCCCAGGCTTTTGTAATTGCTGTCACATCCGATTTCATTCCACGCCTTATGTACCAATATGCATACAGTCAGAATGGAACCATGCATGGCTTCATCAATCACACGCTCTCCTACTTCAATGTCAGTCATCTCAAGGCTGGGACACAGCCAGAAAACTCCCTGTTTGCACAGGATGTTTTATTCTGCAGGTAAAGTACCTCTTTTCAAAGTGGGAACTGACAATATTCAATTATACAGCCACACATTCAGTAATACTCATGAGCCTTTGTACAGATGGTTTTAAAAGTACAGCTTTTGGAGTATTCCCACTGTATTAGAAGGTTCTTAAAAGGGTTTTTCCAGTGCAAAAGGCAAAATAGGCAATTTAGGCAGATTTACTCAAATGAAAAAATATTTTATTTATTGAAAGACAAAGCTTTCATTAAAAAGAATTAATTTTCAAAATGGACGCCCAGTAATTAGAACCATGCTTTATTTTTTGCTGAGATCTGAGTTTTCAATATATTATGCCCATCTTTAAAACCTGCATCATTTGCCATCTACATGTCTTATATTTCAAATTCATCTTTCAGACTGGGGAACCAAGGCTCAATTTCCTTTAAAAGATGTCCAAAATGTCAGATGCCTATGGAGTAGTTCTAGTTTGCAAGAGAAATCACTAAGGTGGTTCCAGGGCTTTCAAAGTAACCTTGGTTTTTTATAAAAATATGCAGAAATTCAAAGAGCTGGTTTAAGGCAGTGCAACCCAAGGCTGCTCAAAATTGGGTCAGTGCTATATTCAACAGCCTGCCTCACCTTCCTTGTGGACTCCCTTGAAATCCACTGTCCTTGGTCTCTGCAATGGCACAAAATCAGCACAAAAGTTCCCTTTCCATTTCTTTAAGGAGAGCCTTAATTTATATGAGTTTTACTACACACAGGTCTTTAATTGACCTCCCTTGTTTTGTTGCCTAATATATCTCACACTTAGGATCCCACTGGTTTTAAGCAGGGTATTTATCTCACCCAACTACCCAACTACAACCCACACAAATTACACACCTCAGTTCCTTCGCTGGAAGCAGAAGAAACAGGGAGAGAAATCTGGCCCTGTGACTCCAGCACTGCTCTTGGGGTTGCCTTTGGGGTGTACCTGCCTTCTCACCTTGACTACAACAGAAGATAGGAGAGCGCACAGCTCAGACCTCTACTTTCTGATAGACTTGTATGACTGTGAAATGCTTTTCCACCCTCAGTTCCTAGCATTTTTAATTTGTTTCCCCAAATTAGCCTGTGTTTTCCTTCAGCAAACATCTTGATTCACTTCTCTGTGGCTTTGCTACTTTCGCTGTGCTGCTGTTTACCTGGTGTCAGCCTCTGTCCGTGAGTGCCACTGTATTTGGGAGTGTGTGTGTGAACAACAGTGATAAAATGCTCTCCTCACATTAGGATGGCCAAATACAGCCAAATTACTTAACAGAGCCCAAATACAGGGAAGAAAGGAATAATCTACACTAAGCATAATAGTGGTTCCTGCCTGATAATATCAAGTCCATGCTGCTGAGAAGAAGGAAAAATTAATAAGTGTTTGATCATGTGCTAATCTGAATGGGAAAGTACTGTGAGAGTGTTTCTGTTCTGTTATCAGGAAACAATTAGGAGAAGACATCAACAGCCACATACACTTTCTCATTATCATCCTCCTCTTTTCAATCTTATCAAAATCTCAGCTTTGGACACAGCTATCGCTGTGATAAAATATGGGGTATCTGGCTCATGTCCCAAGGGACAGGCAACAAACACTGCCCCTTATGCTGGAAATAAAATCTGTATTTCTTTTTCTGGCAAATATGTTGGGAACAAGCTGACCTCTCTTATTCTTAGATTTCTGTGACCTCTGGAGATAAATGTGGTTACAATAAGCCTGAGTTTTGCTCCATACGGGCATTGCCAGAGATTAAGGTGTCTTTAAAAAAACCTTAACAAGCCAGAAACAGCTCTGCCACCGAACATACAGAATACATTCTTTGAATGTTTTAGGCAGCATTTTCTCCAATGCTGTGAACTCCTTGACACTGCTGCCAAATAAACATTGCTGCAGCGACGCTCTGACGCACAGCATTAGTTTTAATGAATTTTTTTTTTTCCACAGAAAAATGACATTTGTGTAGCTGAAGGCAAATTAAAAGCGAAGCTTGCTAAGATATGTGACATTTTTATTGGTTTGGTCCTTTTAATCCTTATAATCTGTTGTGATAATGGGGTACATAAAAGTATGCTGGTCACACTGAAAAGAAGAAAGCAGCAGATATGGACTCATTAAAGGGACTTTAACATGGATCTGCTCTGATATTCAGGGAATTTATGAAGTGTCTTTGAATGAATTAATTTTCTTAGTGTCCTGGGATTCATCTCATCAACTCCTAATGATCAGTGCTGAATTCTAACATTTTTCCCTGACTAATTTTTGTATACTCCCTCGTTGCTGAAGAAGTACTTTCTTGTGATTCAGGATGTTTTACTCAAAGACCAGCTGAAAAAGGAAATTAAACAGATGAGCATATTTGGACTGATTTGCAGTTCCACCTACATGTACAATTTGATATGTTTTTTACCAGTCTTTCTTTTTTCCCACACTATATACTTCTGAAATACAATAGCATCTTTCTCTTAGCTCTGGCTTCAGTTCACTCTTGTCCAAGTGTTGTGTGGTTTCCTCCATCCATCGTCACTTCCCCAACTTTTCTCTACTTTCAGTGTGTATTTTTCTATTTTCCCTCAGAACTTTTCTGTACTTCATTCTTCAACCATATTGACTAGTTCATAATCTTGTCCTTTTTCAGGGGCATTGGAGTTGCTTACTATTTTTGAAACACAATAGTCTTTGCAGCATTGATTGTTTGCTGTTCCTGTCATACCTGCTGAAACAAGTATTTTAGGAATGAAGAATTGAAGAGATGAGGGAATCACAGAATAATAAAGTCAGAGAATATCCTAAATTGAAAGGACCCACAAGGATCATGAAGTCCAACTCCTGGCCCTGCACAGGACCACCCCAAGAATCACACCTGACTCTCAGTGCCTGAGAGCATTGTCCAAACACTTTTTGAACTGAAAAGATGGTCTTTGTAAAAAAAGAAACTACCTGTGGAATATAGTGGTTAGAAAAGGGCCAGGTTATTGCACTCTGAAGTCCCATGTGACACAGAATAATTAAAAAGGGAGGTGGGGAGGAGGCCCAGCTACCTCATCTGTAGCTCTGGCAAAATATCCCTTCCCTGTAAATCATTTGCTAGTGTTCTGTTGAATGTAGATTCAGGCATCACAAGCCCTGTGATTTCCAGCTGAGCCAGGTGAAATTTCCAAGGGGTCTGATGTCCTGCAACACTTACATAGTTTGTGAAGCTCTGAATACATCAAATGGAAAACCCACCACAGTTGGTGACCCTTCCAGGTGAACCTGGGCTGCGTTTCAAGACTGGGATTGATTTATAGTGCTAGGCAAAATCCACAACAAACTCAGTGGTTTTCCTTGGCTTTGATGTTCAAGCAGATTAAATTCAAGGGATCTGACTCTGGCCCTCGCTGCAGGGCTTGGACACAGATTTGAGCAACATGTGGGAATCCACAATGTCCAGAAAGGTACCAGAGGGGTGATCTCACAGTTGCAGGCACAGCACAGGAATCCGGGGTAAGATGCAATGGAGAGCTCAGCTGCTGTGCTTAAACCACTGCACAAAACAAACAAACCAGGGCCTAACACAGCCCAGGTAGTGCTTCCATAAATTAGTACAGCCCCCAGTTTAAAGTTGTTTTTTCCTCCTCTCCCACCTCCCTCTCCCCATTGTGGCTTGCACCTTGTGTCTCCAGAAGCTGCAGCACAGAATTGCATCCAGCATTTCAGACTCAATTTCTTGGGGGTGAGGAGTGGCAGGCTGTAGAGGATGCGTGGATTGTAAATGTATAATTTAACATGCAAAGCCATGTGGATAGAACCTGAAGGTAATTTCGGTAAGCACACCTGCAAACTGAAGCTGACAGATGTTATATATGAACTTTCTCCATTATCCCCCAATGGAGGCTTTTCCAGAGTCTAATGAATCTTACTGTCAGAACGGGTTTTGTGGTATTCAAAACAGATTTTCCCTTTCTTAATTTCATCCCATTACTCGTAGTCAAACACTGGGAACAGCACTAAATTATCCCTTTCAGTCCTAAGGGCACAATTTGTGCGTGGTTATCATGTCCAACTGTGGCTGTTACTTACCAAAGTGGAGCAGTACATGTGCTGCTCTTTAATCTTTTCTGGTGAGTCAGTCTCCTCAGCCCTTGTATTGTTTTGCTGAACTAACTTCAGTTTGTTGCTATTTTTTCCTTTGGTTTCCTTCCCTGCCCCCCCCCCCTTTTTTTTAATCTTTTTTCCCCTCTGAAATCTGCACAGCTGAATGGCTGAATGCAGCATTCCAGGTGTGGGTTTACCTGAGCTGTTCAGAGAAAGGCTGATACCCCCCCAGCACCATCGTGACTTGTGTTTATACACCCACAAGTCATACTGTCCTGCTACCATATTTCAAACTTGTGCTAACCTGCTGGACACTGCAAGCTCCAGGCCATTTTCATTGCATTTTCTTTCAAACTCTATCCTTTTGAAGATCCTTCACTTGTTTTATTTTTAATTATTTTCCATTTCCCCGTATTATTCGCATTGTGTTTCCTGTATTCATTTCTTATTGCTTTCTGTGTTTCCTGCTATATGCAAAACTTTCCAATTTAGGAGCATCTGTGATTTTTATTAGCCTGTTGTTTACTTCCAAATGATTGATGATAATACTAAAAGCAACAGTCTTTACACTAAACCACTAAGGCTCTGTTTTACCCTGTCTAAGGCTAGACAGTTAATTTAGGAAGTGCCTTTCCCATGGCTCCCTCTTTCATTAATGCAAAGACAGGAACCACCAAAGTGAAAGTCACATTTTATGTGGGCTGAATTATTCCCTAAATGAATCAAGGTTTAGGTGAGATGAATGCAGGCTTATCTCCTTCTGAAAATGCCTTGTACTAACTCTCTGCTTTCACTTCAGCACTTTATTCCCTGTACACTGAGGTCAATTTAACACCAGGAATAAAAAGGGGACATTTGTCAATCCTGTAAAATCTGGACATTTCCAACATTAGAACAATGTTCTGATTTTGGTTACAACTGTGAAAACCAGGCTAAGCTTGTTAAATTCAGTGGAGGTAGTCCAGCTTTAATTCTGGAGTTGTATTTCATAATAAGGGTTGAAGTGGGAACATCTGGAGGGTTTGATTCTTTAGGTTTTGTGACCCTAAAATCATGTTAATCAAAGCAATTGGTGCTGGAGGAAATCTGGAACTGTGTGATAACTGAGCTGTCTCCACTGACAGGTTCAAAGACTACAGAGAACCGCCTTGGTCCCCAAACCAGTATGAGTTTTCTAAGCAGTACTGGGCAGTCTTATCTGCTCGCTTGGCTTTTGTTATTCTATTTCAGGTAAGTCTGGTGAGTTGCTTCAATTTATTTCAGAAATATAGTAAAAAACAGATTGACATGCACATGCCAAAGCAGCCCATGTCCATTGGAGCTTTTCTCTTTGTGCATACTCAGCCTGCTGAGGGGTTAGTGGGCTGCAGCACAGGTTCTCCCTTTGGAGCACTGTGGAACTTCCTCAGCAGAGCTTTCTTTTCCCTTCGGGGAAGACAGTGCCACAGCCTGCATTAGCCTGTGGCACTAACAGGGATCCCAAAAAACCCAGGCTCTTGAACATTCAAGTGGACTCTGTCAACTTTTATCCTCTCAGGGAGTGATAAAACCTCTGAGGTCTTTTGCTACTTTCTTGAAGTAAGCGCAGCAAATTCTTCTCAGTGTGAAGATTTCATTAGCAAGGGATTTGCTATTATGATTTGCCTTCTGGATGGCTTCCTTCTCCTCTCCTCCTGACCTGGGATCCTTCCACAGGGTCCATCACTCTTGTGAAAATCTGCCTGTGTTTCCACCTCACCTGCCAAGTACTCCCAGTGTTACTGTGAATCTTGCCTGGTTTGTATTGCCCTCTTTGCTTCTTTGCTGTGCCTTCAGTAATTTTCCACCACTGGCTGTAAAACAGTTGAAACCAACTGGTTCTGCTGGGCTTCAAACGGAAGAAAGGCCTTCTGCCTGTTCTGCCAGAGTGCATTCCCTGGTTAATTAGCTCCATTGTCTGGGCTGGGGACAGAGACATTCTAGCAGCCTTGTCAGCAAACATTCTCACACATTTTGAGGCATTACACAACACAGCAGTTTTCAAAGAATTACCATGATAGCATCATTTATCTATAAATTTCATAAACAGCAAAACTTTTTGCCTAGTCTGCTTCCTGCTTGGTGTTATGAGCATCACCTGTAGTGACCTTGACAGGTGAGGTTTGGGGTTGTGGCTTGCAGGTTGTGGTAGTGTAAAAACAATCCTACTTGTCTGCAGAGAGAAGGATTTGAGGATAGAATGACCATGAAAGTTGTATACAGTCTGCTCAGGCCACATTGGCAGCACATGGGTATGGTCTGTGTTGGAGGATGCCCTTATATTAATGGATTCTGAACTCAGTCTTAAGGAACTGGATGCTGAGAACTGAGCACCTGTGGATGCCTGTAAGGAATAAGGCTGTTTTTGTTCCTAAGGCAATGAATCATTTGATGAATCCAAGTCCTTTCCCATTTCAAACCTAACTGAAACACATGTTCAATACAGCCACTCCACTGAGGGGTAGCTTCACACAAACCTGAGCTGTTTCTTGAAAAAAAAGCCTTACTCAAGTGCTTACTACCACACACCATCAGCAAAATGTATTTGATACCTGTCTCATAGCAGTAGAAAAGGTTTGGTTTTGGTCCAGTGTGTGTATTTTGGATTTTTCACACTTGCTTCACATCTGTTGCTGTGTTTGCAGAACCTGGTGATGTTCCTCAGTTTTCTGGTTGACTGGATGATCCCTGACATCCCCAAGGACATCAGTCAACAGATCAAGAAGGAGAAGAGCGTGCTTGTTGACTTCTTCCTGAAGGAGGAGCATGAGAAACTGAAGCTGATAGAAAGCTTTATGGCACGTGACAAGCGGAAGCGCAAAAGTGGGACCAAGAGCAGAAGGAGCCGGGCCGCCAGCTTCTCCCAGTTTACCCGGAGTCCCAAAGGCAGCTTCACCTCCTTTAGCTCACAGCACACGGTGGTGTGACTCCCTAGGGAAGGGGAACATGCTGTGCTTACCTCTGCAACACCTGCTTACTGTGTGATGTGATTCTGAATCCAGAGCAAGGGAGGGAGAGACAGTCAAGCAAGGGACAGGGAGCAAAAAGGAGGCTTCTTTTGCTTCCTTAGAAATTCCATTTGCAAGGGACTCTGTTATATTTTATATGCTATCTGGGCTGCAGCATTTCCAGACTTTATCAGTGCAAGATAAGGGCTATATTGTGGCTGTAGCTGGTTTTTGTGGTGATGTGACTTGGGTAGACATGCAGGAATTCTCCCGGCTCGTGTAGTCTCTGCAGTAGGACTGCAACCATCCCTCTGCCTGCAGACACCCCGTGGGGATGGGGACACTCCTGCTCTCATATCTACCTTTGGGCAGGTCTGACTGACCATGGAGAAGTGCACAACTCATGGTCTCATTGCTTGTAGCTGCCAGTGGGTGGTTGACAAACATTTGGAGCCTCAAGGAGTCATTGTGCCTTCCTAACATACACTGCCACAAGGTGCTACCCTTGCAGGGCAGGCAGGGCTGTTGGTAAGGGCACAGAGATGTGGAAACACAAGGAATTAAAATCCCTGTGCACTTGCATCCACAGATATATTGCTTTTTGTTTAGCAGGAGCTTGAATGCATGTGCTGATGAGCAGGGAGGCCACAACATGTGCATCAGAATGACCGAAGCTGCTACAACCAGGGAAGCTCCTTGTTGTTCATTGTCCTGAACACAAAAAAACCCCCAAACAAACCTCTGCATGTTTGATTCTTCTCTCACTTAAACTGGGAATTCAGCCAGTATCAGAGGAATCATGCCACTGAACCACCAGGGTGAAGCTGAGGAGTGAGAGTGCAATTAAGCCCTGTAAATCATGTGGCATTTTCGTGTACATCGCGCTTAAAGTAACAAAAATTGCTGCTGTTGTGATTTACTGTAAAGTAAAATATTTTGCAGAACTGCATTTCATTGGAAGATACACATGTTCACTAACCAAGCTTTCAGCTACAAGCATTTAATGAATAACTTTGTTCTGTCATGAATGAAAATTAAACTTTCTTAAAAAATCTGTTTTTTTTACTGTGGGCTCTGTCTCTTACTCATATTGAAATTCAGACTCAGGGTAAAAGATTTTCTTTCCATCCTGTCTTCTCAACAATACTTTCAAAAATACAAACCAAAGAAGTGCTTCGGTTTCAGGCCTTCTATAGGATTGCTCTTTAACATTATGATCATATTTTATGTATTTCTGAAGCCTAAGATTTCATTGTTCTTGTAGATGGAAAAATTTTTCTTCTATGACATCTTTTGTATTATGAGAGATGTCAAAATAATGGTGTGGGGGTTTTTTTGGTTTGTTTTTTTCTTTTTTTTTTGAATCAGTTCCTAAACTAAAGCAAATCAAAATGGGAGAACTGTTTCAGTGTGGGCTGAAATGAAAAAAAAATCATTTTGGAGTTTTACTTTTTAAATTTACTTTCAGGTAATTTATCCCTCCTATATAGTAATCAAATTTGAAATGATAACATCATCTTGAATAAAATTGCAAGTGTTGAACTTCGTTGAAAAAAAAGTCTGACCTTTCCAAATGTTTTCTTCTTTTTCCTTGTCAAAACTCATTTGCTGAATTTTAAATGAATTCAGAGACAGTTATTCCCCTTTCAGAAACTGGTTTTTGGTTTTTTTGTTGGTTTTTTTTTTTTTTTTTAATTAATGATGACTTGCTAGGGGTATTGCCCAGATCTCAGTTTGGCTATATATGCCTAAGATTACAAATACACCTTGTAAATGTGCAAAAATGTGTAGTATTACAATATGTCTCCCTTTTTTATGCATACATTATCTAAAAGACGATATTTGAGGAGCTTCTGCCATAATAATCTGTGTGTAAACTATTGACAATTTATACATTTGTTTTTTCTGATTGACTGAGATAGGAAATTCATAGGGAAAAGTCCTCTTTAATACAATTTTAGCTTTTTCTTAGTATACACACCTCAGAGTCACCTGTGGTCATGTAAACTGCATTTTTGTCATGCAGAAAATCATCTGGGGGAGGCTCAGAGGATCGGATTTGCATGGCCAAAACATAACTGTTAAAATTTTAGGCATCCAAAGCAGTGTGGGCAGCAGGGGAGGGGGGGATTCTGCTCCTCTGCCCCACCCTGGGGAGACCCCCCTGCAGTGCTGCCTCCAGCTCTGGGGGCCCAGCACAGCAAGGACATGGAGCTGCTGGAGTGAGTCCAGAGGAGGCACCGAGATGATCAGAGGGATGGAGCAGCTCTGCTGTGAGGAAAGGCTGAGAGAATTGGGATTGTTCAGCCTGGAGAAGAGAAGGCTTTGAGGTGACCTAATTGTGGCCTTCCAGGACCTGAAGGGAGCCCACAAGGTAGATGGGGAGAGACTATTTCCAAGGGCTTGGAGTGGCAGGACAAGGGGGAATGGCTTCAGACTGACAGAGAGCAGGTTTAGATTGGATATTAGGAAAAGATTTTTCCCTATGAGTGTGGTGAGGCCCTGACAGAGGTTTCCCAGAGAAGCTGTGGCTGCCCCATCCCTTGAGTGCTCAAAGCCAGGTTGGATGGGGCTCTGAGCAACCTGGGATAGTGGAAGGTGTCCCTGCCCATGGCAGGGAGTTGGAACAAGATGGTCTTTCAGGTCCCTTCCAACTCAAAGTATTCTGATTCTCTGTCCATCTCCTTCCCTGCCCTGAGCAGGAATCCCAATGTCTTCCTATTAGATTGTGTGTTTTGACAGAAGATCATCACCAAACTTCCCAAGTCAGGGTGCTTAAGATGTTAAGATCACAGAAAAAAATAACAACTGCTTCTAGCAGTGATCCAGCATTCCCAAGTCACCGTTTGCTTTTGTTTGTTTAAATTTTGCTAGGTGCTTGAATGAATTTTATTTTTCTTTAAAAATTTGTCTCCCTCCTCAAAATCTGTGACAGGGCTGAGACAAAACCTTTGATTTCCCTCCTCTAAGATTAACATTTAAATGGGGGAACTCTGTCTCCTTGAAAACAAATTGTCTCATTTTACTTTCAAAAGACCAGCAGGCTCTGTTGGGGATTCCATGGTCTAATACATTAAGGCAGTCAGTATTAATAACATCTATTCCCTCATTTACAAGAGGATACTCTGGTGGTGGATTTGGAAATTTGAAACTTTTGGGGCTTTGGAACTGCTGATGTTTGCTGTTTACAACTCTAGTTGATTGAAATTCAATCCATTCTCTTCAAAAAGCCTCTGATGGGGAGAAACTTTATGTTTCCAACTAGTAGAAATATCAATGCTGCCAGACCTTTAGATTATCATAATGGTCCCTCCCTTTTTCCAGGAATGTGGGAAGGTGTGCAGAAATGGGTTTAGAAAGAGGATGCAGGCAGGTTACATGGCACCCTCATCTCCAGTGACTTGTTTGATGAAAGATATTCAGAGTTAAGGGTCTTCTTAAAATAGAACCATTTTGTACACCCTCCCTCCACCCAGGAAATACCTTTTTAAAAACTATGAGTCACTGGAAAACAGTCAGAAAATGCTATCCCAAAGTCGAGTGCATTAGGATGTTGTTACACAGAATTTCCATAACAAGCAACTGAAATGCTTGCGATGGTCCAAAAATGATAATGTGTTTCTAGATTTCCTAGCAGAAGGAACTAGAGAAGCCAGCAGACGTACACTGATGCTCTGAGTGTTCTCCTGAGGTTTATATATTTCACCCAAACAAGGCTGGGAAAGAGGCACAGCAGCAATCACGGCTGACGTCCAGATGGGATCTCCCATGATATCACAGACAGGGCAGACAGCTCAGTTATCTTTATCTGTGATGTGGTTTCTGTTTTTCTCTTAAACTTGAGAGTTTCATTCACTGAGAATTCCTGCATGTTTGGTAGCTGACTCAGGTGCAGTCCCTGAGGGTTGCATCCTTTGTTACATTTCTATGGCAACCTCTGGATTCTCCTGACACCGCTTCCCATCAGCTGCTGTAATTGTAGATCACTGATCAGGTGTTCATTCATTCTCAGTTTCTAACTTATCTCTTTTGGACAAAGGCAGACTTTATCTGCTCCCTTTTTATCAGCATGATACTTGTAAGTCTACCCACAAAGCTCCCCCTTGCCATAACTCGTGTCTCAGAAGCAGAGAGTGGCTGCTCCAAGAGATGTGCATGGAAAGCTCTCTGTAGGGACCAGGAGAAGAGGGGTGCAAGTAGAAACGCAGAGGTAACAAAACCTGTGAGCTGTCGCCACTCCTTGCTTTAGCAATGAAAACCAGCTAAAATCTCTGCCAAAGAAAGGAAAAAACCAGCTTTCGTGACACTCAAAGTCTTCCTTTTTCCAGGAAGAAAAGGGTAGCCTATGTGGAAGTATGTCTGTTAAATTCCTGCTTCACCATGCACAATATTTACCACTGTTAGCAATAAACTCTTCTGACTACAATAATATAACATCTGTTGCTGTTATGCAGTCTCACCCTTTAATTAGGCACAGATGGTCTTTCTGTTCCCCGTCTGGTCTGATTATTTTGCTTTTGAAGAGAAAATATAAACCAGTTTTGTTTGTGACCTATTCTTTGTAGGTAAATTCCTCCACACCTAATACTGGGTAACTTATGTGTCCAATAACACAAGTTTTTCAGACACAACAGTGTCTTTATTATACTTAGAGGTAGGGAGAGAGAAGGAGGATGTACACCTGAACTCCCAGTTCTTACCTTGTAAAGGCCATCAGCCCATGGTTCTTCTGAAAGGCCCACAGACAATGGAGGATGAAGAATATTTTAAAAAAAAAAAATGAGTACAGAATCTGTGCTCATTTTGCCCTATGTGCATCTTTTTCAGGGAAGTTTCTCTGCATTAGTTATTTTCTAAATGTGTTTTAATCTGTACTGAATCCCTCAGTACTACCAAAACTCTGAATATTCCCATCCTTTACCCATCATCTGCAAATGTACTCAATTATTAATTGATTACTAAATTATTAATAGCTGCAATAATTAACAGGGTGCCTTTCTGCTTCTTTCACACCCCCAGCAGAATTCTTAAAACCAACCAGATTCTGTAACAACTCCTGAGACAGACTGATAACATGCTTTATTTATACATAATAATCTGATGAAATCTTTTTATTTATATGTATTTTCAGTTGCTTGTTGACACAATTCTGCAGCTTTTCCTGATTCTTAAGAGAGTCACTAGCAATGACTCCTACTCTCACCTACAGTGTTTCCAAGCTATTTCCAGTTCCACAGATACACTTTTAATGAGCAAAATGATTACTATCAAAGGATTATATACATATCATTAATGTGGCCACCTGAGACAAGATCCCCAGATTCAAACCTCGGTGGAAGCCTTTCTTTTGGCTTCAGTATCCCCTTGATCAGAGAGCATTTCCTCTATGCAACTCTGTGTGCAGCTTTCCACCAGTTAGGTAGAGAAATGTGTCTGTAGTGAAAAAATGTGCATCCACAGCAAACTTCCATTGCTGTGGTCCTGAACGAATCCCACTATGGAAAATGTGTGGAGCCAGCAGTTTGGGATTTGACCCTGCATTTTCCTGAGATAGGATCTCTCTTCAAAGCCAACTGGCAACTGACTGATGTCTTGTCAGACTTGGCTTTAGTAAATTTGACTTTCAGAACTGTTACCACTCTGTGCTTCCACGTGGCATGGACTAAAGGCTGACACAACTATGAGTCAATTTGGAAAGCTGTGATCCTTGAATTAAAATATATAAGGGATATTGATCCAACACCTAGTTAAATCTATGCATTTTCTGTAACACAGACAAATTCTCGTAACAGGGTGCCTGTTATCAAATGTTGTAGTGTTTGATTTCAGCAAGTTTAGGGAGAGAATAAACAGGGAAGCAACATGATCCAACAACTTGGAAAGGCTACTGCAGCCCTCTAACTGAACCAGGTATTTTTGGGAAAGGCAATGAAAGCTGTGCCTTTAAAATTAGAAGGAAGCTGGTTCAGAAGGCGGAATGGGGGAGCAGGAAAACAGGTCCATGAAGGTGTGACAATAAAGGTCTCTGCACACTGTTTGCTGGAAGACACATGCATTTCAGAGCTTACCAACATAATATTCTAGTCCACAACCTCATTTTTTGCTGGAGCAAACTGTTCTCTGCTTAAAGAAAAATTACAGGAAGAAGTCACAGCCCTGCCTGAATCTGCTCCATGAGGTGAAGTCTGTTTCTTGAGTGATTCCTGGCTCCTCTGATGAATTTTATGCACAAAAGGCAAGAGAAACTCAAGCAAAAATCTGTGGAATTTTTGACTGCACAAATGCAGAGAGAACTTCCAACATTTTTTACCCAGTGGTTAAACAGAGAGCCCCATCCCAATGAGCTTATTCTTAACAGGATTATTTTCCAAAAGCTTTTCCAGTGGCTACTTCTTTAAACAAGGGACAAACAAATATGACAATAATGTTATATTCAGTCTTACAAGTGTGGTTTAAGCTTTCCTCTGGGATCTAGATTTTTTGTTTCTTTCTCATCTCTTATGAAGCGTCTTTTCTTGTTGTTTTTCTTTTTTTAAAATTATTATTATTTAAAAAAAAAACCAGTTACATATGGCTGGTACAATTCAAATCTCAGCTAACTTTGACAAAACATCCTTCTATTGATGCTGGGTGAGGGGTTTTACTTCTAGTTGTTGTTTTGCTCCATCTAATCTTTTGAGAAAAAGCAACATATTTTCATAAGAGTTTGGAAACACAGAAGGTCAGTAAGGACAAGAACCTATGAGGACATTTAGATCTAAAATAGTATTCTTACTGCCAGGGCTCTGATTAAGAGCTTGAAAAAGGAGAAGATTTAGTTTACAAAATGTGGATTTAGCTATGAAACTAAAATAAATACACTGTAAAGACTGGATTAAGAAGTTTCTTTTTTTTTTCTTTCCTCCAACAAGAATAAATAAATATACTCATAACATGTTTTATTCATTCAAATAACATGTAGAACTGGTTCCAGTAGATGGAGCAAGAAAGCAGAAGGAAAACAATGCCACATACCCAGAGCACTCAATCAAAGGAGGTGGGCATTGAATTATAGAACCATTTAGGTTGGAAAGACCTTTAAGGTCGTCACATCCAACATGTTCGTGAGTCGGGACATGAACTGCACACACGTTCACAAAAGATGTTTCAAACCATGGGAGGAGAAAGCACTTCGAAAGCTACTCCACGGCTTCAAGTTCAGTCAGAACCACCCTTCACATAACTGACCATGACAGGAGTTTTTCCTTCGAATTGGCTTAGTAGCTGAAGAAAAATAACCACTTGGGATTTTCTCGAGAGCCAAGAAAATAGATTAATTATAACTGGCTTGTTATTCTCTTGGCTTTAGTGGAGATTAGGGAGGCTTAATCCTTCAACAAAAGCTAATGCTGTGAAGAAGTATTAAAAGAGACAAGCTTTACATATCCCATATGATCTTCAGCCTCTTATTTTTCACTGCCTCTCTCCCCCGACTCTATGTGCTGGATGATGCCTTGTTTACTAATGGGTTGAGCATCATGTGCTGCAGGAAATGTGGCCAGAGGCCCTGCACAGGCACAGGCTCCTGGGAGACACCTCAGCACCTCAGCAGCCAAAATAAGGCCGAACTCTTCATTTGCGATAAAACGACTGTTACTTTTTTGTTTGGTTGGTTTCGATTTTCCTTTTCCCCCCCAAGTTAACGTCTTCTAGAAGACAATAAAACCCAACAAAACAAATCCCACTTGTATTGGTGAAAAAAAAATGGGAAGAGGTCATCCTCACACCAGCGATTATTTTTTTGAACTGGACCTATTTATCACGGAAGCCTCCGGCGGACGAGCAGCAACATCCGCGAGGTCTGCGTCCCATCACTGGCCCAGGAAGTCTGTGACACCCAGCTTAAGGGAAAAGGGAACATCTGCAAGCATGGCTTCTTCCTCTGCTGACAGTGAGGAGGAGGGTCTCCTTCCTCCTCCAGGCTCAAGGGAAGTCAGACGTTCTCTTTCTTGCTTCTTCCCTTACTCCTAAACCTGAGACTCAGCCCCGTGCAATCACTTCTAAGCCCTCTGTGGTCACCCCCACTGGAAGGTGTTTTCCATGCCATTTCCACAGAATTTTGTGACAGCAACGCACGGCTTGACCTCACTTTCCAGCTTCGTCTCTGTGCAATTTCCTGAGTTTTTTTTGCCAAAGTTGAACTGAACAAGCTATTCTGAAAACAACATAAAAAATTGTGGTCCATTTCTTTTTAAAATCATATGGAAGAGAATTTAAAAAAAACCAAGAAAAATGTTGCAAAGGTGCTAAACTTCTTTAAATCTGCCTGCTTTGTAAAATGCATCTTTGACAGAGACTTGTTTTGTGTTTTTGTTTGGCAGATAAAGGATCTGAATTGGAAGAGATGCTGTGCTGGTACCTGACTGCAAGGCTGCCTCGAAGCAGTGGTTGGCCAGGCTACAGCTGCTGATTCAGGTGGGACACACACTTAGGTGTGCAGGTTTTTATGGTTTCATATTTTTTTCTTTCTCTTAACCAATAAAGCCAGTTTTTCTACCCATTTTTTCTCCTTTATCAGGTTCAAAACTCTGGTAAAAAGCAATGACTCGCTTGTCTGCTACAAAATAACCCTTTACTCAGATGTGTTCGCGTTGTCCAGCAGCATGTGCCTGCCATGGGCACAGAGAGATCTGTATGGTCTGTGTCTGGGACATGGTGTGCAAGAAAGACAATGGAAAGGTACAGGGATGTTCCCACACACCAGACCACACTCCAGGTGTGTATCCAGCTGTGTACCCACTCACATATTGCAGGGCCAAGATGAGGAGTGTGGACACCTGATGCGAAGAAGTAAACACAGCTCTCCTCCTCTCTCCTTCCCTCCCCTTTTCCATTCAGTAAAAGGGGAAGACATGAGTGATGAGAGCCAGCATATCAGGGAAGGAACAGAGCCAGGGAGCCAGGAGACTGTGCTCACACAGCATTTTACAGCTGTTGGCTGCCATTGCACAGACAAACAATTGCATGGAGACCTTCCCAAGTTGTACAGGACCATAACTTCTGTCTGGGACTGGGAAGGCAAAACAGTGAGTGAATGAAGAACAGAGAGATGTCTGACACTATTAATTAGTCTATATTTGTACAAGAATGTGTGTCTGGACATAAACATTTTCCATTCCAAGCTGTCGCATAGTTGCCCATGTCAGTCACTCAGGCATCACTGCCTTGCACAGCACATCCTTGCAGAGATGGTACATCTCAAAGAAGCACAAGGGCAAAGCTACTGAACAAGAATTCTGCTCAGAATGTCTGTAAATAATTTTTAATTAACACCACCTTGGGAAAAAAAAAATAGAGTGTTTTGCTTGTAGATGCTTTGTGATGGGAAAGGGTGGGATTTGTTAAAATAAATAATTCCTTTTGAATTAGTCACCAGGTCTAATTAAGAGATACCAAAGGGACAAGGAATCAGAAGAGCAAGTTTAAAGGAATATCTAGCTACAACACAAGATAAAATTAGTATTTGAAAATATCTAAATAAACAGCGTGTGTGAGTGTTTTCCTTGGGATGAGCCAAGGGAAATATTTTCCTGGGGTTTGGCCCATACAATATGTAGCAGATTAAACCAATCTGGTTGCTCTTTTGAATGAATTACACAATTAGTGGATAAATGGAGATACAGTTGATGCTAAAGCAAAGCCTGTATGTCATTGGAACAGTATTACCTTGTAAATCCTGTCCTGTTATGTTACATTCTTTTAAAGAATTAACTTGCTTTGACTCCAAGGGGCTCACACCTAATTTCACCCGTTTGAAAGTGGAAACGACTCTTTGATTTCTTGCAAAAATCTTAGAAAACTCAGCTCTAATGGCAAGAAGACTGGACTTGCTGGGGGATTTTTCATTTTAAACAGAGATACAATTAATATCTCTAATCTGATCCCAGGAAAATCTATTAGTCACAGCCTTGCCCTTCGAGCCATCCAGGCAGCCCAGCAGATCTCTGCCCTTACTAACAAGGTTTGCCTAAAGCCTGGTGGGTTTCATTCCAGCAGCCACTAAGTGGCTTAAAACATGCAGATGCTGAAGGCAACTCATGATTTCTCATCTCAGCATGGTGGATATGGAGACCAGACACCCCTTTTCAGTGGCCACCTGCTCTCCCCTCTCAGACATAAATCAGCCTCACAAACAAAGCCGAGGTGAGAGGAGACTCCATCAAAAATCTGATAAGAAAATCCAGATCCTGTGCCGTCACTGCTGGGGCACACTCCCCAGCTGTTCCTGCTTTCTTCCTCTCTAACTTCAGTGAACTTTGAAGTGCAATTCCAGCTCTGTAAATGAGATAATACAAAACACAGAGTGAACATGAGATTTAAGGGTGCAAAATGCCTGTTGTGGCACTTGGTGAACGTTAAATGCACAACCTTCTGTTAAAACATAAAATTTACCTCTGTCCACACTAGAGTTTGCTACTAACAGTAAACCTGTACTGTTGCTGAATTTCCTGACACTGCTGTTCAAGAAGGATGGTTTTTTTATATGCTTATGTGTATCAGTGATTCCTAGACTCAAAGTCACATGAAGATGGGAAGAGCTTTGGGAGCCTATACCAGCAACACATGAACAATAGATGTCATAAACCCACTGTAATCATTAAAAAAAAGCCATGTTTTTCAAACTCGGGAAATTAAAAATATCAATTTATACTTACATATATTTAGTTAAATATAACAGAAATCCAAGAATGCTAACAGAAAAAACCACCAACAGTTAAAACATCTTTAAATTCTTTACTGGAGGAAAAGTATGTATAAAACATATTGCATTTTAAATCAATTTCTTTTAATGTGAACACTGAGATGTATTAATGATAATTATGTGTCTATTACATAAGACTATATCTGCACGAACTTGCACATTCTCAAAGAAGTCACTCAACTCAAAATAAGAATAAGAACTGATCTCCTTCTGTGTCTTAAGTCAAACATCCAGCTGTGACAGTGTTATACTATGTTTTAATAGTCTGTGTGTATACAGACAGAGGAAGGAAGTGGGTCTCCAAACTGACCGTGAAGCCCAAATAATAAAATAATAAATAAAATAAATAAATAAAAATAAGGTAGCAAATTTTATCATTTCTAAAAAATATATGCATGAGATGTGCTGGAAAAAAAGTGTATTATAGCTCAGATCCTTAGCTTGGGACAACTGAAAGAAGTTTACTGTTGTAAATGCAAGTAAGAAGATTTAAACCACGTTACTCTCTTGTCTTTATCTGAAATCCTTTTGTTTGACTTGATTTTGGGTTTCCCCTTCTCTCCGTTTCTCCCATCTCCAAAAATAAGTACAGGTTATAAGAGAGAAAGGTAAAAAGTGGATCGTTTCCTTCTCTGCCGTAAAAATTTCTCTGTAAAATGTTGCATATCCCACACGAAATGATTCAGAAGTGGTGCTGAGGATTATAGTGAGGGAAGGCAGTGTTATTCCAGCCACTCTTTGAGCTGGCACGGGATCGATCTCCTTTCAATCTTAGCACAACTTGCTGCAAAAGCTGGAAGGAACTCTCCCTTTGCAGTGCATGGCATTACTCAAATGAGTCCCCATTCCTTCCAGTGTCAAGGAAAAAGGCCTTTTAGTCACAGTTAAATGCACGGGAGATGTGTTATATTACATGGTAACTAGTGACAGACAAATGTGGGACCTGTAAAGGGATGAGGTAGGTTTCTTTCTTTATTTATGAAATACCGTAGTTATCAGATGTATTTGAGGATTTTTATGCTCCTTTTACATTTCCCACTCCCATTCTATTTTGAATGTGCTATTCAAATGTTTTGTTTTGAATGTTTCTCCCAGGATTTTAAGTAAATAGATAATAGAAAAAGGTTAAGCTTTTGCACTGCTCGTATAAACCCCTCTGCATCTGCCAGTTGCTCTGGGGACATTATTTGCAGACGAAAGTGATACTTTTGAAGTTAAATGCAAGGAGAACTTGTGTCTGGACGCTGGAGTATGACAGGTAGCTCACTTTCCTCTTTTTTATTTAAAAAAAAAGTCTGTCCTTGGGCCACATGTCCATCCTGTAGAATTCTGGTAGAGCTAAATTCCCAGATGTAAATGTACTGCCTCCATCATGTTACTGCTGACATTCAGCACTGGTTATCCAAGCTTTCATCTCTTCATCTTTAAAACACTGCCATCTGTTGTTTCCAGACGGTTCAGTCTTCTGTTTATCCAAAACTTTGTTCCAGGCCATATGGAAAAAATATCTATTTTCAATTAATCATCATATTTTCTTAAAATATACCAGAGTGATGAGAAAAAAATAGGCATTGCTTACGCAGAGCTGTTCGTGAAGGAGATGACAACTTATTACACACTGTAGCTTCAGGATTTTGACCATGTGGTCATTCAGTGCACTCAGATACCACAAAAGCTGGCCAATTTTGCAATAACACAAACACACTTCAAGCATTTCAATGCTGTTATTGTATATATATATTTCATTGGTACTAGTGTATTGATCTACTTGTTTCCATTGGAAACTTTTCTAGTATTTTCCTTCTGTGGTAGGAAATTTGTCATAGGACCATAAAATCATAGAATGATTTGGGTTGGAAGGAACTTTAAAGTTCCAACCACCCTGCCATGGGCAGGGACACCTTCCACTAGACCAGGTTGCTCAGAGCCCCATCCAACCTGGTCTTGAACACACATCCCCTGGTCAGGGATGGGGCAGCCACAGCTTCTCTGGGAAATCTGTGCCAGGACCTCATCACACTCACAGGAAAGAATTTCTTCCTAATATCCAATCTAAACGTGATCTCTGTCAGTTTGAAGCCATTGCCCCTTGTCCTGTCACTCCAGGCCCTTGGAAATAGTCTCTCTCCATCTTTTCTGTGGGCTCCCTTCAGGTCCTGGAAGGCCACAATTAGGTCACCTCAAAGCCTTCTCTTCTCCAGGCTGAACAATCCCAACTCTCTCACCTTTTCTCACAGCAGAGCTGCTCCATCCCTCTGATCATCTTGGTGTCCCTCCTCTGGACTCGCTCCCACAGCTCCATGTCCTTGCTGTGCTGGGCCCCCAGAGCTGGAGGCAGCACTGCAGGGGGGTCTCCCCAGAGCGGGGCAGAGGAGCAGAATTCCCCCTCCCCTGCTGCCATTCAAAACCCTTAGATATTATATTAAATTGGTGATGTTAGGACTGTGCTAAAATGTTATAAGAATGGGGGGTCACACTGCTGACACCTACAGGAGCAAGGTACAGAGCTTGGAAGCAGATTAGTAGTTCCTTCAGACTATTTCCAGCCTGGATCTCTGGACTGAAGTCTATTCATGTCTGGACCCCTTCAGGTACAGTTTTGAATTGTTGTTCCAGGTTAGCTTCCTCCAAAAATAACCCTGTGATGTCTGCTGTGAGACCATATGAAACAAAGGGCAGTAAGAAGAGACAATGAGGACATTACCCTCAATTCAGAGCAGAAACGAAGGCGGTAAAATAAGTCAGTAGAGGTATTAATCTAGGAATCCATTTCAATGAGATCAAGTCCATCTTTTCTTTCCTGAACCTGAATTTCTGATATAAATAATTTTCAATGCTAAATATGAAGGAGATACCACGCTTGGGCAGAGATAGATTTCTTCAGAACTAAAAAAGAAATAAATATAAAAGGATGCTATTTTTAGGAACAGACTATGCGTTTCATTCCTCAGTTCAAAGGAATACTTAAAATGAGAAGTTGAGTTTCCATTCAAAGCCACCCTCTTTGATGCAGGATAAAGGCCAGTCCTTCCATCCTTCAAACAACTGCAAGATTTTCTTCTTCTGAGTTACAGTCTTCTCCTCCCAGCCACCCACAAACACCAGCCTCCCCCAGAGTCATGGAGATTATGGCTCTGTAAAGTGACCCAAGTTGAAACTAAGGAGGAAAACAGGTGCCAGGTGGCCAGTACAGACTGGTACAGAACTGCTTGGATCTTTGGAACCGTTCCTCACCTCTAAATTTGCCAGCTCTCAGCGCAGTCAGAGGAAGGAAAGAAAAGGCAGTTGTACAGATGTGGGAAACCCTGCAGACAAGATCAAAATCTAACTGCATGCTAAGTGTACAGATATTATTAATGTGTGTTGCATTTAATTAATCAGAAAATTAGCAAGCCCTAGTTGAACAGTGATTCCTTTCTGGTAGATAATTACATGCTGCTTCTCAGCTTGAAACAGTGCCAGATATATTTTTTGCCCATAACTTGTGGTACTTCATCCAATTTTAATCCACTTGAGAGTGCTTAACTGCACATCCACTGCAGTTCTAGGAGCGAGAATTGTGTGAGTGCTGTGCAAAATGTTCTACCTCAGGTGTAAGACATGGACAACTTAGTATCTTTTTCTCTTAATTTATATTATTTTTTTTAATCATTAAAAGATTACTCAGCCAGGTGGACAGTTAGAATGACCTTGGGTTTTGGATTTCCCAGAACCTTTAGCCTCTACACCCTTCTATAAAGCTCATCTCTGTAAAATATCATGTTTTCAATCAGCTCACTTTACCTCTCATAAGCTCATTCAGCCTTTTCCAAAACTATTTGTTTTAAAAGCCTTCAGTGTTTATATCTTGGTGTCAGTGAAGTGAAGATCCCTGAGTGATACTCCACATACCCATTTTTGGGACAATTTTTCACTTGTTCTCTGGCAGCAGTGATCTTAGCCCAGGAACTATGCTAAGTTGAGCTAAGTTGAGTTGTGAGCTAAGTTGAGCTCACAAGAAAACAAAGTCCTTGCCATGAATTTACAACCAAGTGGAGTTTTTTGTTGTTGTTGTTTTTGTGGGTTTTTTTTTTGTTATTTGGTTATTTGGTATTTGGTTATTGGAATTGCTAAGAAAGAAAGTAAGGTTGCTTTTCCTTTTCCCTATAGGAAACTGTAGGCAGAAGAAACTGAGCCAGCTCTGAATGGAAACATGTATTGGGAATAACAGGCAATGTCAACTTGGAGCTGGAATTGTGTTTATTAAGGAACACCAGAGGGTAAGAGGCTGAGGCAGAGGCCCAAACCATCTCAAGAAAGCAGTCCTCTAATGTTAGTTCCATTTTGCACTGGAGCACAAGCAGTGGGCTTCTTTAATAAAATAAAAATATATTTTTCCTAGCTATGGTGACTAGAAAGAAGCTGTGGTGTAACAGGATCAGTTTGTGGTCTTGCTTCCCTGGGTTTTCCCTTGGTAATGTGAAAAATGGTATATAGTGGTTGGGCTGCTCTGTGGTTTTTGCATGGATTTTTCATCTGGAAAGGAGAATTATTCTCCAAAATAATTATACAGCCCCAAACTGATCCCTGCCCATTAATGAGTCTATTGGTGGACACATTTTCCTCATGGCCCCAACATGACAGAGAGCAGGCTTCAGCTGATAACCCTCCAAACACCTCACCCTGAAGACACTCCTGCTGCTCTTTAGCATCACTGATAATGTCACTGATATTCCACTTGCTTCTGGACTGGTAGTAGGTGTTTTTGGTGTTCATAGGTGGGAAAGCTGAAAACATGGGAGCCACCCCCTGTCAGGGTGCAGGTCCATCTCAGGGAAACCTTGAGAAGAGATTCTGTGTCCACAGCTGAGCAGGTCTGACATCAGACAGCACTTCTGATTTTGAAAATGTATTGCCTGAAGGGCAGGAAGCACTGTGAGGTCTGTGTTACCTTCAGCCCTTTGGAGATTTTTATGTATTAAATATTTGCCAGACTCTTGGCACAGGCAGTTCATGAACACACACTCAGGACTGCTGAAAGAGCTGCATTGCCCCTGGGTCCTGCTCCTATTCTAGGACATAAATTATTGACTTCCCCTTTGTCCTCATATATTCTTTCATTTACTTTCATGACACAACTTAGGTGATTACCACCAACTTTTCTATCTTGGCCCATCCCTCTTGATAGCTGAGTCATTAAATTTACATTGTCTACCTGACACAAATAAATAAAACATGTCTTCAAAAGAGGTTTTCCTGCAGGGCTCCTGCTGTGCTCAATGGTTTATGACTGAGACATTGGTATGGGAAGCACAAGTTCACACCTGGCTGTTACGGTAAGTGAGGAGAATCACCTCAGGATCATTTCACTTACCCCCATACAACTGAGTTCTGCCTCCTGAAGGTGTTCTGGGCTATGGGAAACATCCTCGTGAGTCTGTCTGGTTTGTCACAAATCCTGTGGGAGACCTTTCCATTAGGACAGTTGGGAGTGAGCTTGACTATGCTTGGCAAGCTCAAATGGATAGAGACAAGTACATAAAGCAACAGAGTTGTGTTGTTGGTCTCTCCTTTTTGCCCAATGTTCTACCTGCACAGTGCTGTAAATAACACCTTTTGCAATTTGAGTAAGGTGGGAAGTTCTTGGCAATGTTACCCCAAACTGAATTTTACTGCCTTACAGGTGAGAAGTTATGGAATGGCTCCTGCCACAGGAAAAGACAGAAAGAAAGAATATCAGTGTAGTTTAGTTTGAATGTGAGCCAGGTGGTGCACAAGCAGGAATGCTGAAAAGTCTGTGACATTTGATACAGAAACCTGAGTGACAGATAAAGGGAAGAAAAGCTTGGAAACAAATACTCCATAAGAGGAGAAAAACAAGATTAAAGACTCTATGAGTGTTCTTGTTAATAGACTTTAACACTGCTCAAGACTGAAAATCAGGGAAGGTCAAGCTTTATTTTCTTTGCCTTTTTTTTCTAAGAAAAACTTCTCAAGTTATGTACTTCCCCAGAGACAGAGGAATATGGTTTTTGTGGCACTGGACTTTGGATAGCTTAGTAGTTTTGGCTAATTCCACATGTGTCTTTAGACACCAAAATATTTTTATAAGCATCAAAATATTTTTATAGGCCTGTTGATCATTATCTCAAGGTGCTACTGTGGTCACAAAGTGACCGGACAAATATGGCATCTATTTACTCCACAGATCTCTTAACCCGAGGGACAAAGGTTGGACTTTGGCAGACACAACTAACAGACCTCAGTGTCTTCATGGCTGTGGGAGTCCAGCTGGACAAAGGGAAAAAATGCAGAGATTTGGGGAAATTTGTGAATCTGTCACTGAGAACTGGGACTTTTGAAGCTGGGGCTGGTCCTGATTTTCTGCCCCTCTTGGGACCTTTCTCAAAGCTGAAGTGTTTAAGTGTCAATCCTGTCCTGCTGCTGGCAACATGAAGATAATTCAAGGGCATGTCTTAAAACCTCTCTGCTGTTAGTTGTGTGTTCAAAACACTGAGGAGACTAGTGGTGAGTAAAGTCCCTTTGTATGAAGTACTTTATGTCCTGTACTTATTTAAGATCCCCTTTTGTCTGCTTGAGTGTATATGAGGAGTGGAATTCATTCAGGATGTTGCTGAGGCAAATGGAATGTTAGGGGAAGACAGAGAAACATCACATGGAACTGAAATAGGTTTGCTCTGGCCATCCTCGATAGAATTTTTAGCTTAGCTATGGGACAAAATACAACCATTCTTCATGGAAGTTTGAATGATGCTACATCAAAAATTGCAAGAGGCCAGTGTGAGGAAACAAGCCTGCAAACATGTCAGTGTCTTTTTTTGTTTCAAGATAAAACTCACCCAAACATCTCAGATGCCAAAATTTGAATAGTTTTATGTTTCATAATATAAAACCTAACAAGTGAAAATACAAGGGTGATATGGTAACACTCCATGTCCTCTCTTAGCTGCCAACTCAACGTGTTTATTAACTGTATCTTACCTGAAAAATATGAATTCGTGCTGAGGGTGATATGCTGTCTGGAAGTAAAATCCACAAGCAGGGCTGGAAGTTGGGTAGAATATGTTTTTTACTGTAAATACAACATGTATCTGTGTGTTTGTGTGTGTGAGAGAGAGGGGGAGAGAGAGAGAGAGCAACGATCTTGGAATACAGGGACACTGTTCAGCAGAAGAAACCATTCCTCTGAAACCTTCTTCTGTGTCCTGTGACAAAGGAGTGTATTTGGCCATGGTCACTTCACAACGATGTTCCCAAAGAGGCAGAACCTTGTCTGCACCAGGAGCAGCCCAACGTTCGCAGGAGACACGGGCGGCCTTGTTAATCATGACTCTGCTGAATAACCTTGTGGCCTTATCCTCATCACCCCGTGTCATTCCTTTACCCTGGCTTGTGCTTCATCCCCTGGCCCTTTGTTCTGTCTGTAATTAGCATGTCAGCCTTGCAGGGCGCTGACCACACTCCCTTATCTCTGTGGAGGCTTTTGTGACCTTAACATAGATGAATGGAAGACAATGACCTCTCTCATATCATTATGATTTTGGCCGTAGCCCCTTTCTTATCCAGAGTACATTTAATCATGTAATACATAGATTTCCATCTGGTTTGCATATCCTGAATAAGCTGCTGAAATGGAATGGTTTTATACTCAGCTGCATTCCATGCAAGGGTTTTGCAAACTTTGGTAGACTGATTAAAGTGGATCTATCCCCTCTCCCTGCCTTCATTATGGTGAGAGCCAGTGGAATTTGCTGTGGATGAAACCAATAAACTTCAGCACTGGCTTCTTTCTGCTAAAGAAAAATAGAGCACAGCAGAGAGGTGTGGGAGGTGGAGGTTTTATTCCTGGTCAGATCTCCTGGGTGACCTTGAGGAAGCTGCCTCACTGCCGTAACTCTCATCCTCTCCTTTTTGTATCCTGGCTGTTGAGACTGGAAGTGCTTTTCGGGGGAAGGATTGTTTCTGCATGCTTATGAAGTGGCTCACCAGCCTTGATCCTGGTTGAGATCTTAAGGCTCTTTTGTAACATTCCGAAAATAAGAAGATTTACTGACAGGAGAAATGGCTTCTACTGACAAGAGAAATAAGTTCTAATGTAGATGTGGAAGTGAAGGGACAAGCAGAAGAACAGCAAAGCTGTGAGGCCTGTTGGTTACTTTGATAAAACTTACACAAGTTTCACAGTCTCTGCACAAGCAATTCAGCTGATAATTAGACATTGCACCAAAAAAGACCCCTTAGCAACAAATACACACACACAAAATCCCAAACCAAAACACCTGCATTTTTTGGTAAACTGCTTTCTTTTCTTGAAATATTTTCTTTTTGTTCTGTTCTGGTGAAATAAATGTACTGGCCAGTGGCACTAAAAATTTTTTTATTTTTTTATTATATATGTCTCTCACAGCAGCTATAATTGGGATACAGGAGGTTAAAATTCTCAGAAGACTATGTTATTTTATCAGATTTCTCAGGACAACTTAGGGAAGTTACTTAGGGATTCTCATTATGGGGAGATTATACTTTTAATCCTTTTTGTGCAATGGTCTGAAACAAATATCTTAACATAAAAAAATTTCTCAGTGCCCATCAGATGTGGAGATAATTTTGATAGAAGTCAGTTCTTTGGACTAACTTCTCTTTGGAGAGTTAGTTCTATGTTGTACATCTCCAAACAGAGCTTGGATCTTGCAAAAATTAGTAGGGATCTGCACTCTTAAAAGGATCTGCACCACTTGCAAGTCTAGGGCCTCAGGGAAGAGATGGTAGCCAAATATGCTTAAATAGAGTTGGAGATACCACTGCCTAACAGGCATGCAGCCAGAAAACATCTGTATTTTCAACTGAGCATCTAAAGCCAGTCGCCTGCTTTTTCAGAAACAGCCCCTAATCCTATTTATGACCCTGTGATTGACAGGCATCTGCATTCCAGACGAAGTACAGAAGAGTTCTCAATTACAGGAAATATGTAGAAAGTTGCAGCAGGTTATTTGCTCATTAGACTTCCCCCTCAGTGGCTGTGGGAGTGCATGGCATGTTGGTAAACCCTCCTGCTGCTGATCATTTGTCTGTCATAATGTGATCAGCCATTCATTCTTAATGAAAAGCTAATGCCTCGGGAGAATCCAAAGGTTGGAGTTCAGCTTGGCTGCTTATGAAGATAAAAGGGGGAGAGCTAATTCTGAACGGATGTCATTTGTGTTTCCATGTGGCTGTGTCTGCTTTTATCTTTTTTTAAAACCTGTCCGAAGCTTCTTGGTGTTTAAGGATTTTTAGTGTCACTGAATTGCTTGATACAGGGAAGCAGGATGTCTTCTCTTGATATCTTCTTTTGGGGAGGGGTAAATTGGCTTCCAGAGGATCAGCTGATGCTGACACCAGGACTCTGTTCTCGGCAGCCATTTAGCCCTGTCCAGGTCTAACATGGTGCTTCTCAACTGTACATCATCGTATTCCCACTTCACAGGTCGGGAACTGAGGCATGGGGTGAACTGTGACTGGGTAAAGTTCATCCATGTTGTCACTGCTGTGTTAGAAATTTAGTCCCCCGTTTACCCATTTGGTGCTCTCATTACTGCTGCTCTCACCTGTCAAAGGCATGAGCTAGAACTAGCAATTTGGGGTGTTTCCACTACAATTTCTAGTGGGGAAAAAGAAAACAACCTGTGCTGGTTTATTTCCATAGTTGTTACAAAGTGCCATTGGTTCGTGTGTGATGATTCCTGGGATGTGGGCGGGATATAGGAGATAAAAAAATGAGATAGGACTTTTCTATGACTGCAGAGCTCTTCAGACAAAAATGACAGAGTCTGTGCAGCTTAAGTTTCTTCCCTAGGATGAAAGAGTGAGAGAGACACTGAACGAATGGACCTAAGAACTGGTTGCATGTAAACAGGGCTGAGCACATACTTTGTAAGACACTGAGGCAGAAATCCTTTTAACCATTCCCAGAAGAGAGTTAGTTAGAAATATGGTCTCCAAGGCACTTTTCTTCCTGGCCATGACTCCACTGATGTTTTTTTCTGGCAGCAGTGCTGACTGCAGCAAGTCCTCTCAGGTGCTGGTTGAGCAGTTTCATGGCTCCCTGGACTGCAGCACTGAGCAAGGCTGTTCAAAAATGTCTTTTAAACACAACTGGGCTCCCCTGCCCACCTCATTTGGCAGGCTCAGCCTGGGTAGTTCATGTATGGAAGCACTGGATAGTTCCTAAGGACAACCTGCACCTTCAAAATGCAGAGAAATTGGGTGTGCATTGACAACTAGGATAAATTACAGATTCTCCACGTTCAGACAAGGTTCACAGTTCAATGCTGTTTTAGTTCAAGTTATTTGCCCATCTTGAAACCTCACATGTCCAGTATCTGAGTTAATTCTAGGAAATCATGTGCCCATTTCAGACATGGAAGACTGAAGGGAGGCACAGCTGAAATGAGCTGTGAGTGCATGAGTAAATAATAAGCATCTTTTTCTCTCCCCCCTCCCAGCACCCACTGCTCTGAAAGACTCTGGGCACCTTGACAAAATTTAACTCAAACAATCTTTTCTAACTGGTCAGCATGTCCTTAAGTAAACCTTAAAACCACTGCAGAGTTAGGCAAGAGAGGAAATAGCAAATCCTGACATCTCCTACACACGCAATGCCTGGAGCAACACACGGAGATGAATTAGAAAGAAATGAAAACATCTTGAACTTATCCTTAGAAGTGTTTGCCACAACTGGAGGTTGGCATGTGAGAAGGGGAGGTTGTCAGCATCATAGGCCACTGTAGATGAAACTATCACTTTGTGGGCTAGTCTAGGAGTCTTTAACCTTAACAAACACTCTTTTGTTAATGCAATTACCTTTTTAATAGAAGTCTCACAATGCAATTCCATAATCCTTGAACTATTCAGCAAATTCAGGTGCAGAAAGAAACTCTGTATCGGAAACTCTCAAAAAACTTGTCTTGAAAAGCAGAATAGATGCAGGAGAAGAACAGGAATTCAACTACATTTTGCTACTGGGAAGCTGCTATAGTGTGTTTAGCACCTGGGGCATTCTACCATAATAAAGTTATTAAAAAAAAATCATTAAACTCTCTGCTTCAGGAGATTTTCCCCACCCGTATCCCTCAGGATTGCACCCAAAACACCCTACTACTTTGGGTTATCAGGCAAAAATCTTCAAAATTACTTGGACAAGAGACTCGAAGGGATACTGTGGAAGTTTGCCAATGATACTAAATTGGGAGGAGCTATTGATTCCCTCGAAGGCAGAGAGTCACTGCAGAGAGATCCAGACACATTTGAGGGCTGGCATTTTGTCCCCGCTGCCAAATGTGTAAAGAAGTTGCCTCTTCCCTGCTCTCTCCCCTTCCCCTCCCCTCCCACCCCCTCATTTCCCATCCCCTCTCCTCTCTTTTTTCACTCTTGGAAGCTCTTTGCCCTGGAAATTTCCATCTGGAAGGCTGCAATTAAATCACCCTGGAGCCTTCTCTTTTCCAGGTTGAACAATCTGCCTTTCCTTGTAGGAGAGGTGCTGCATCCCTCCAACCATAAATCTGAGTTCTCTAAACCAAAAACCCACCAATCCTGTCTAGACTAGTAGCCTATACTGTTGTTGGCTCAGTGGATACTTAGAGAGATGAAAAAACAAAAACCCAACCAGTAGTCACGCCAATGGAATACAGAAAATTCCTTTGAAATATGCTTTAGGAGTAACGTTTTTCATTTTTATACAAACTAAATCTGGCATCCTTACACAGATCACGTAGATCATCTTGCAAGAAGTATCAATGTTCTCACTGCCTGTGTATTCACAAGGTTCATGAAGCACTCTGGGATGGATGTGGCCATATGGATGCCCTATACGTTTACAACCTGTCTGGATGTCCCTGTGATATGCCTTTCCTAGCTGAGAATCAATAACCCACGAAGGTGTATCCAGCTCATTTGGGATGTGGGATTGCTAAGGTTGTCTCTTACTGTGTCTGGGGTTATACTTTCAGGTTTGCTGCAGTTTGACCTTGGTAAATTAGCTTTTCTCTCGTACAGTTCTGCAGGGACACACTCATGGAATACAAGTGCTTCTCAGTGCTGAGCTAAAGCAGTTCAAAGTGGCATTAAACCTAAGTCAGATTAAATGACTCCTCATCTCTTGACCTGAACGTATCAGTGCTTCAGATAACTATATATAGGCGGTGGAAAAAATTCATTGCCTACAACTAACATTGTTTACAAAATTCTCTAAATAGGGCAATTTTCCATTGCCAAATATAGACTCCTTAATGAAGCAGGAGAACCAAAAGCCCTGCAGAACTCCCTTTATCATCTCTGAAGCTTGGCCATCAGAGGACAGGAACTGTCACAGCAATCCTTTGTACTCTCCCTTGGCTTGCATCTTCACTCACACCTCACCAAAGACAAGGAGAGTCTTTCCATTGGCTTCCAAGTTACCTGGAACTGGCCCGATCATCCAAATGCGTGCACTCAGTTTTTTCTTGTCAGGCCAAAATACTTGTTTTAACTTCCAAAAGACAGAGCATCCAGGCTGTTAGGCAGAACTCTGATTAAAAGCCTTTACAGAGTACCTTCACCTAAAGACTGGAGCACATATAGATGCTTAGGACCTCTGTTATTTTTGGAATGGTTTTGGCAGTTCTGTGCATGATAAGAAAGAGCCGAACACTCACTCTCTGTGCTGAGCAAATAAATCTGACCACAATGATGTTACAGGGGAGCCATTCCAATTACACTGTAATATCGACCAAAGCAGTGTCAGGGCTTGGAAACAGAGGTATCCAAAAGCAATTTTTAAGTATGATTATTGTCATGATTGTTTTATAAGTCCCCTGGGGAATGGGGAAAAGGAATCAAACTGAAGTGCTGAAAGTTGGAATATGCAAAGTGGGAATACATCTTCTGTTCTGTTAACTGTGCACATGCTGAGAAGGCAGAAACCTGGTCTTCTGAGGTGTGGTGAGGGGGGATACTCCTTATATCCTGAGTTAGCTCCCTACTCTGACAAGGAAACCACTGTCCCTTCCCCATGAAGTGCCAGGTACATCTAAATTTAAATAAATAAATAAATTTCGGGTTAATTCCTAGCCCTCTTACAATAAACAGCAATTTTCCATGGATTTCCATCTTTAATAGGAGCATAAATCATTATGTCTCATATTTGAAAAAAATTCCATACCACAGAGATGGACAATGCTAAGACAAAAGAGGCAAAATGTTAACTTTAAAAATAGAACTAATTTTGCACATCTCCATTTCAAGGAATAATACAACTGAAAATAAGGAAATCAATAATTATTGTCCAACTTTTATGAAAAGACTCCTTCTAATCATTATGGGGCTGTAAGATTAAATTATGTATTTATTTTTGGAGACAGACTATTTCCAAGGGCCTGGAGTGACAGGACGAGGGGGAATGGCTTCAAACTGACAGAGAGAATGTTTGGGTAATATATTAGGAAGAAATTCTTCCCTGTGAGGGTGGTGAGGCCCTGGCACAGGTTGCCCAGAGAAGCTGTGGCTGCCCCATCCCTGGAGGTGTTCCAGGCCAGGTTGGATGGGGCTCTGAGCAACCTGGTCTAGTGGAAGGTGCCCCTGCCCATGGCAGGGGGTTGGAATGAGAGTATTTTTAAGGTCCCTTCCAACCCAAATAATTGTCCAGTTCTATGATTCTCTGATGATTCTATGAGTTTTATGGATCAACATGAGTAGCACTTTTACAGAAGTTCCATTTCAATTAGCAAATGAGGGGTCCAACCCTATCAAACCTCTAGGTATGATTTCAAACCTGTGAACAGTGTTGCCACACACTGATTTTGCACTGTGTGAAGCCAACCATGAGTATAAGTCTTTTTATAAGTGGAGCCATAGGATCTTGGTTCAAATGACTCTTCTTTTATCCACTTATTTTCTTGAAATTATACCTCAGATGTGACTTAAATAGAATACATGACCCTGACCCCAAGTCCATTTAGGTAATAATGAAGATATTCTAGCATTTGCTGTTGGTATTGCAGGTGCTTTTCATCATTTATTTAAAACAGAGATAAAATGTTTGAGTCACTCTGAAACAGGGTTATTTTGTCAGCTAAGACCTGACAGCAGGGAAGCCAGTGCCAAATTGGCAACCAGTGTCCACGCTTCAGCTGGACTTGAATTTTCCTAATTGCCTGTATTGCTGCTAGCTGACAAACAAGGACATAAGCAGCAGTGTATAAGCTGCATGCCATTCATTAATTTCCTCTCATGAGCCAATGTTTCCCCAGAGACTTTCCTCTTCTATCAGATCATTGCCCTGTAAGGAATGGATTTAAAATGCAGCTATCCGGGAACTTTGATGTATGCTCTTGAAGAAAAACCCTTTCTTGTGGAATGCTAGAGACTGATATGTCTTGTCCCTTGGCCTCTTCCCTCCTCCCATCAAACATCAGAAAACAAGTGCACAAAGTCCTTGTAGGCAACTGGTGTTTCTCCACTAGGTGCTTTCTCCCAGGAATGCAGGCACAAGAAAAAAAAATGTACAGCAGCAGATCTCTGCTCTGCTTTCATAGATGTGGGGGTCTGAGGTCAGCCCTGCAGATCTAAGAGTGGGATTTTCCCTTTGGTCTTTGCATCTTGGCTGAGTTCTTGCTAAACCACTTGGCCTGTCTATAGGCACCTAATCCATGACGTCCTGCCGCGCAACAGGCAGCCTGGAGCTGCTTCTCCACAGAGCTTTGAGTCACTGGGTTTGTCAGAACAAGTGGCTAAGTCAGAGTGGACGTTGCCTTATCTAACTGATTGCATTTGGAATGGCTTCATGCTTCACAGTGCTTTACAGATGCTTTTTTGGAGTGTTTAAGCAAAAGACAGCTACCAGAGGATAAGCTGTTTCTGAAGACATTTGGCTCTCACAGCGAATTCTTTTGCCAAAGAAAACTCTGTGTTCCAATTCTGTGAGAACCACTGGAAACATTTCTCCTGCTGTTGTCTGCTCCACTTTGCTTTCTCAAGCAAGTGCCTATTGTCTTCACTAGAAAGGAAACATCTTCCTTAGACTCTCTTTTTCCCTCCATCAGGGCTGCTTCTTTTGATTCCTCATTTTTCCTTTTGCAAATATTACAGGTTTCTGCTGCCAACTACTTTATCTCCTTCCTTATCATGTTGCTTTTGGGCCAACAGTCTTTATAGAAACCTTTTTTTAGCTTTGGAAATAAGGAGTGAAGAGGCAATTTCACATAATCTAAAATAGCCACCAGACCATTGTATGCTAAACAGCACTTTCATTTTGTATAGGGCCTTGTTGGACACATCCCTGGCTGCAGGAACTTGCACACCAGCCATCAGTATGTGTGTGTGGTATAAGCATCTAATGTGGCATATGATAGCATTTGATACATCAAAAGATGAAATCTTAAGCTCCAATACATTAAAAAAAGTATATGCTGACTTAACCAAATTCTTATGTCTACACATATTCAAGGCAGCGCAAATCCAGCTTTTAAACAATTAAACCAAACTTTACAGCAAGCTATATAAAGTGACCTATTCCATCAAAGCATAGTTGCATCACAAAACAATCTTATTCTGCCTTCATGTCTAGGGACACACATGCTGTGAGCTGCTTCATGTTAAAGCAATGAAGAGAAGTATTTTAAAACTTTTTGCCTCTCCAGCTAATAAATCTTTTGGTACCTAATTTTTTAGGAGTATGTCTGTGGAAAGGCCAGTTCTGGCTCAGAAAGTAAAAGGTTTCAAACTCTCTGAAGTTCCTTAGCCCTGTTTATCTGCTACCTCACCCAGAGTTATTTAATATAATCATTGGAACATTTCCTGTTTGATTTTCTTATCCCTGTATGTTAAATTTTTCCCACCTCTTAATACCTTACAAGGAACATTTGTTATAATGGCAGGGTATAAAGCAGTCCCCTTAAGTGAATTTCTATTATTAAGAGGTCTTGAGATGATAAACTAAACCCCATTAATTGACTACAGGATGCATGAATGCTTAACCTATTAGTAATGTTTGCATTGTGTAATATTAAATGCAAAATTCATGTTCCAGTTGCCATATGTTCAACGTCCATCACCCCACCCCAATATCTTCAGGGATGCTCTTGGATGTAGGATCCAGCCCACGGGTCCCTTCTAATCTCTCTCCAATGCTGCCTTCAGAGCTGCTACTCCAGCATGAACACAGTATAAGAAAAAAAACAACCAGGCAAAGATATTCATTAAGAACCCAATTTTCGGTTGCATCTGGCAGGTTTTCATGACGTGCCAATAGCATGTAATCAGTCATGCTAATGACATACTGCAAAAATGCTACAGCCCACACAGCTACACAAAACATGAAGTGGGAACTACTTCCACTGAGCAGAGGGGTCTGGTCTCACCCTGACTGAAATGACTGGTATAAAACATATTAGTGGGGAAAGTAGGACCAGAATGAGCCTCACGACATTTCGGGACATTTCAATTAGTGGGGAAAAACCCCCCACGTTTCCTGAAACAAGCTGCAGCAAATGAAACTTGCACAGCAATTCCTCTGGTGCTAAGATGTCTGAGGAGGTCATAGCCTCCTGTGTCTGGAGGCAATCAAAGATGAGTGGTTTATGGCTTGTGTGCAAGTCAGAGTTATTGCAAATATAGGGTTTTATTTGGTGATACGAATTTAATGAAGTTTTACGAAGTAAAGTATTTTCAATATTGACCCTAATGTTGATTTCATATTTGTGGAAACATGAGCAGAATATAGATTAAACTCAGTGTCAGGAGGAAAATGATGGCATTGGGAAAACAGCTAAGATTAGCTCCTAATCATAAGGAAAAATATGCAAAAAACTAAGCTTTTATTTCTGCATTTGAATGGTTATATTATTCAATATAAACAAATAAATCCCATAAACAAACCCATACCTTTTTTTCAGAGGGGTGGGAACTTTAAGGTCCCTTCCAGCCCAAACCATTCTATGATTCTGTGACATAGAACAGCTATTTCAAAGCAAGCCTTTGACCAGATTTGTGACCTATTCATAACCTGTAACTGCAGAAATACCCTCCTACCTGTCCCAAAGCCATGATACCACCTTTCATGACTGACAGGACCCTTTGTATATGACATTTTGGGGGCTTTGTGGTGGACAAAGGTCTGGGCACACTGTATAGGCTCCCCCTGTCCTCTGCAGCAATGCTGGGACAGCCTTGGGCAGCAAGACTAAGAGGAAACTCTCCTTTAAAACCCTCTGATATAATTCTGGTGTCTTGTGCCTCGAAAGTCTCCTTTCCATCCATGTGACTGTAAGAGTAAGTGCTAAAAGTTGAAGTGTTTATTAACCATGAGAGTCACTCAATGCTGCAGGTGAGAAAAAAGTTACAATTCCTTTGATAAGGAGGAGCAAATGGAAGCAGAAAATGGATGCATAAGATCACTTTGCCAATGGTGAGCCTACAAATCATATCTGTGCCCGGTCATTGGGGTGTTTCTACTCTCCCTTCAAAATATTTGACACTCTGTGATTCAGTTATAGAGGAGAGGGAAGCTGTAAATCCATAACTGAGGGTATTTTCACTTACTTTGACCAGTCCAAAGTGCTTTGAAATTGTTTCGATTAGATGGGGATGTATTGTGGTCATTATGCTGAAAAAATTAGAAATATCAGATGAGCAATGTTTGTTGCAATGATTTGAGATCTTTTAGGGCATATTTTGATTATTTTTTATTTTTCTTTCTGGACTTGTGGAATGTATCTTAACACTAATCATTGATCAGAGTAACTCACCAGAGGGGGAATTAACTGTGATGCTACCTCACTGCTTTTGTGATGAAGCTGTAACAAGCACTGTGATAGAGCATCCCACTCCTGGGTAACTTTGTGCATGTCAGTAAATACAGTCCTGCTGACTTTTATCCACATGCTTGTACAGGACTGCACAGACTGAAGTCAAAAGGAGAACTCATATGCTTAGAGTTAAGGACATGCTTAAATATTTCCTGGACTGGGGCCTGCCTTCTCCCAGTGGAGAATTATGCTCTTACACAGGTTTTTGCCCCAGTGTGTTTGTGGAAATCTGGCCCTTTAAGTTCTGCAGAGCAGAACTGCTCCAGTCTTTCCGTAGCCATTTTGCAAGTGCTGACTGCTGGGAGCCTGTTCTGCCTCCCAACTGGTACCTGTCGTGCTTTTCCACAGCCCTCTCCTGATTTCTGCATCTCACATATGGGATCAAAAAAGGTTCATCTAGAGGTAAGTCTGACTTTTCTTATGTGTTTGATCATGGTGAAAATGCTGTAGCACATCATTTGCTGGTATGAATATCCATAGCCTTGAAAAATTGTCTCTATTCTTTAGCCAGTACTGAAGAGCAGGGTTTGTTCCAGGATGCAGCATTTTGCCAGATTACACTGATAAAGCAGTCCTCTGTAGGCTACTTCTCTTGCAATTTGAAGGAATATTTTTGTTTTTCCCTCTAGCACAGGCAGCTCAGTGCTTCACTGTCATTAGTAAATGCTTAAAACAGGTGCAAGGCAGGTGTCCTGTTTATTGCATAAGCAAAGTTCAGTATTCTTGGATTTGAAAATCCAAGGCAGAGGTAGCAGCTGAAGGTAATAAGAGGCACGGTAGCTAAAAGGGATGTGATGTGTCAAACAGATGTCAATGGATGCCTTTCTCAGATCTCTGTGATTCACTAACCAGCGGCAGCAAATGTTGCCACCTTTGATACAAACCATATTATGTCAGCTAAAAATATTGATTCCACTGAATGGTTTAAAACTAGTTCCTGAAGAGTAATAGGTTATAACACTGGGATAATAAGGATACTGGAATAATAATGGGTATTGGAATAATAACTTCCGAATAATAAAGAATAGTATCTGCAAAAAAAAAAGGAAACAAATTTGGAAGCCTGATTTCCATCAAAAAACAGAAGTTTTAATCGAAAGAGCTGACAGGCTTGTCTACAAATTAATGTTTGATGAAGCAGTAGGGGATCTACACAGTCTTCTTGTGTGAATGTGGTTAGTCTGCAAGAAATTCATAAGTAAGCTCAGCAATCTGCCCTTTCCTTCCAGCATGCCAGCAGCTTATCCAGGGGAAAATGTGAGTAGCAGCTACTATGTCATAAAGCAGTCACTGGTTATGCTGTAAGGTGATGATCTTTTTCTGCCTTGTTCCTTTTTCAAGCTTTGCAGGAGATTTAGGAAGAGCTACTAAGAGTTTAAGATAAAAAACCACAGAAGCTGTCGCTGTTCTGTTGTGTACCACAGCTTGAAGGAGAAATCTGAAACTTTTTGACTTAAACTCAGTGGGGAACACTGAGCTGGCAGAAGGCAGAGTGCAGAGATGCAGACAGTATCAGTGGCTGTGTCCTCTGCTGCTACAAAATGTGATGCTTGGGAAGTGCTAAGAGTGTTTTCAGCTCCTGAGCCTGCAGTCTCTTGGATCTTGTGACCTGTGATTCTTCTGTGGTTCTTTGAGCGTTGCCAGTCCTCACTGTCAAACAGAGGAGCCACTGACAGATGAACTCCTTGCTGTATTGCACCTGTTGCACTTCTGGAGTGCACAAATGCTTTGCAATCAGCCTGAGCTGGGGTACAGTTCATGTCTGTGCTCTGCCTGGGGTCAGTCACTGCAGTCACAGAATCACAGGATGGGTCACATTGGAAGGGACCACAGTGGGGCATTTAGTCTCACCTCTCTGCTCCAGCAGGGTCATCTCAGAGCACATGGCACAGGACTGTGTCCAGACAGCTCTGGAATATCGCCAGGGAGGGAAACTCCACACCCTCTCTGGGCAATCTGTTCAGTGCTCAGTCACTGCACAGCAAAGAAGTTCTTCCTCATGTCCAGCTGGAACTTCCTGGGCATCAGTTCCTGCCCGTGGCCTCTTGTCCCATTGCTGGGCACCCCCGAGCAGAGCCTGGTCCATCCTCTGCCCCCTCCCTGCAGACACTGACACACATGGATGAGGTCCCCTCTCAGTGTCTCCTCTGGAGGCTGAACAGCCCCAGCTCCCTCAGCCTTTCCTCCTCAGGGAGATGCTCCAGTCTCTGAATCATCTTTGCAGCCTCTGCTGGACTCGCTCCAGGAGCTCCGTATTTCTCTTGAGGAGTCAGAACTGGACACAACATTCCAGATGTTCCTCACCAGGGCTGAGTAAAGGGGCAGGATCAGCCCCTTTGACCTGCTGACAATGCTCTTCCCAGTGCACCCTGGGATCCCACTGACCTTCTTGGCCTTCAGGACACACTGCTGGCTCATGGACAGTCACAGCAATCCTAAATCACGGGGCCAGGTGTTGCCCTGGGAGCAGTGGAAATGGTCAGAATGGCACTGGGGCAGAATGAGAGTGTTCATCCCTCTGGGGTTCAACATGCCCCTGGGTTTCACTAATTACTTCAAACACCAGCAGCACTGAAGGCTGCTTTCCCAGCATCCTGCCTTTGGTGCAGGTGCCACAGGAAGATTTTTCCGTGCACTTGCAGCCCAAATGTTGCCTTTACAGGCACTAGAAAGCATTATCTAGTACAGAAGAGACGCCTGCTCCCAAGTGCATGCAAATGTGTTTTGATGTGCTGCCTTCCTACTCCTTGGCTGATGTTATGGGAACAACATCAATATAGTGGGAAATCCTTTTAAAACGTCTAATATTTCACTGTTACTTTGAAGAATGCTGCCCTGGCCTGTGGGACAGAGCTGTGCTGCCACCCTGGAGGAATGTGATCCTGCCTTTCTCCCCACGAAACCGTCCTGGCTGAGGGCCTGGCAGAGCCTATTTCTGATAAAGCAGACGGTGTCTTCCCATTCAACCACCTTTCATTCAACCACCAAAGAAAACTTTGTTCTGCCTTGCTGTACAGCTGTTATTTTACAGCTCTGTGTTTCCAGATTCAGGAATTGGTTATATTTTTAACTTCCAAAATGTCTTTCCCATTAGTGCTTTCTCATTTGATCTGAGTGGGTGGCCTTCAGCTCCTTGGCCTCAATCAATGCTTAACCTTGCTTGGTCTTTTTACTGATTTATCCTGTCCCCTGCCCAGCCCAGAAATGGTTGATTGTCTTGCACCCAATTTGTCATTTCTATTGTAAACTGCTCATTTGAGGACTGGCATTTTGTCCCCATTGCCCAGTGTCCAAAGATGTCTCTTCCCCTCCGCTCTCTCCTGCCCTCCCTCTCTCTCTCTCCACACCTCTCTTTTTTCACTCTTTGAAGCTGTTTGCCCTTTGGATTTCCATCTCCTATGCACCCTTCTGCATAACCCCTTTAATTTTCAATCAGTGTTAACACCTTTAACTTCGTTTTCAGAGCTCACGCTTGTGCTGCAAACACCTGAGTCTTCCTCTTGACAGAACACCTTAATTTGAAATGCTGTCCTTGTGCTTCTCACTCCATGCCACTTTCCTTTTCCTAACAGGGATTTGTAGATAAACCATAGTAGGGACAAGTCTTCCAGCCTGTGGAAGGCTTTTGGAATTGCAGAGCACAGTAGGTCTGTAAAAAAAGAAATCAAAAATCACAGCCATCTCATGGGGCAAAAGGTAACCAATAACTATATAAATGTATATTTACCTGTGATGAACTATTATATTTTTAATTATTTTAAGAGAAAACTAATACCTTTATGGAATAGATTCATGTTGTCCCAGCATTTGACTGCCAGTACCAAAAATCTCTCTCAATTAGCCTGAACACCCCAAAAGTAAGAAGCTCTTACTTTTAATCTGTAGGTGTACATCAAGCTGGGAGGAAAGTGGTCTGCAAATTGGGTTGTGATCCTTATATATCCTCTTTTTGTCTTTCTTTTAAGTCTTTGATGGAATTCATCACTCCCTAAGACAGGGATGCCCAGCCTGTAGCACACAAGCTGCTTCCAGCTGGCCAAATAATTAATCTCACAGTCTGGTTTGGCCACCTTTCCTAAAGTCCCTCACATATGAGTGACAAGCTGATAAATTAATCTGGAGAATTAATTAGGACAGAAAGGAACAGAAAAGGAAGCAACCAGGAAACATGAACATCCAGAACATCCATCCAGAACATTAAATTAACTGTTAGGGAAGAGAGATTTTAAGGCAAGTGTGAGCATTGTCCAACAGCAGTTTGTCAGCTGCAGTGACAACTATTAGTCCTTTGTTTTGAACACCTCTGGATCTCCACAGTGAAGGATATTCACCTATCCTGATATCCAGGATGACATCAAACAGCATTTAAGTCAAAAATCACAGGAAGGAGCCATACAGGAGGATGCAGAAAGGAAATAGCCTGACACAGATTGCCCAGAGAATCTGTGGCTCCCCCATCCCTGGAAGTGCTCAAGGCCAGGTTGGATGGGGCTCTGAGCAACCTGGGATAGTGGAAGATGTCCTTGCCCATGGCAGGGGATTGAAAGGAGATGATCTTTGAGATTCCTTCCAACTGAAGCCATTCTGTGATTCTTTGATTCAAAGTACTTTCATTATCCCACATAAAGTTTAAGGATCTGGAGTACTAGTCAGATCACAAGAGACAAAAAGAGGGTGAGTGTTTGTTCACCCATTTCTCCTATTACATAGTCTCCTCTGCTGGTAAGACCCCCAAATCTCCCAAGCTCTCTTGTCATGGTCCTATCCAAATTCCATCTTCAAACATTTGAAAAGTCTCCTCAAGGGTTTTATCCTTCTGCTGCCAAAGAAGTAGTGTCTGTGCTGCAGTAGTTTGCAGTGGGTGGGGAGGAGATCTCCAAAGTGCCCCATTAACAAGTACTTGCCTTTCTGCTCCTAAAGGGCAGATCATATGTTCCTTTTCCAGCAGCCATCGAGAGCTGTGGCTGGGCAAGAGCTGGGCACTGAAGTAAGTCTGCATGGATCACCTGCATGGCACTCACTGCCAGCAAGATAGGAGGCTGGAATCAGCTATTTTTAATGGAAATAGTGCCACTAAACATTGCTTCTTTTTGCTTGTGTTTGTCCCATATATGTTAATCTGGGAGAGGGAGGAGCAATCGTGTTGTACAACTGATATCTTACTTTTTCAGGCCACTTTAGGCTCGATCCACTTCCCTCTGGAAGAGATGGGTGCTGTGTTTTGGCCCCACTGCACCTAATCTGACACCTTGATGCAAAGTGCTCATGATTGTGAGCTGGGGAGGCCAAGCTGCAGATCTGTGTCCCAGTCTCTGCCACTCAACTTATAGTGACAATCACTTCTAATAAGGGGAGCAACAGCTCTTTTTGGCTCTGAGTTAAGGCAATACTGAGCCCAGCTATCAACAGAAGAGGAAAGGTAAGAAAATGGGACCTGTTTTGCCTATAAGACACTCCATTTGTAAGTGGATGGTGATTTCCTCCCTTATCTATACAACAAACACTTACCAAAACAGTATGAGAAGGCAAAAGTGCTCAACGTTGCTTGGGGTGACCCCACTCCCAGGTCTCCTGCTATGTAGGGAGAAGAAAATAACTTCTGTGACAAGGACTCTTTTAGTCTAGACAAATAGTCTTATGTTGGAAGAATCTCTCAGCTTTCTGTGTGTTTGCTTTAAATCTTCCATAGATTTCTGGAGCCATCCATTAAGGACCTGGAAGGGCTTAGGACCTCGTTGTACCAACTCAAGTGTTGAATGGGGTGTATTAAGGGTAGGAGGGAAAAATTCAGAGAAACAGCAGGGAAGTTTCTTGGACATGTAACTAAAATATTCACCTGCAGTTGTAGAACCTCCTAAGCAGCTCTATGAACAGGAGTCATGAGGCAAGGAGAAAGTAATCTCAGATCATTACCTGAAATATTTTCTGTTTCCTCAGCACCTTTTAGAAAGTGTTGGTGTCAAACCCCTTATTTTAAGGGAAGTGTCCAATTTGCCTTCAAATATTGATGTGGGCACCTAAGTCACTCGGGTGGTCTTGATAATTTCAGCCCAGGTCTAAGGCTTTTTCCACAGTTACCCACTGAATGACTTCTTCCCTTGGAATTTCCAGTTACCTTTGCATGTAACTCATATCCCTTTCCCAAACACCCTGTCCAGGCAATCACATTCATACCCAAGTCTATTTGAATGACTTTTTCAAGTGAGAATTTGTGAAGTACTGCCAAGTGCTTTACTGCTAATTTTGTGGTCAGATTTCTAAATAAAATGAATGATCAGGTTTTTTTAGGTGTTTTCTTTCCTTTGTCCTATAAATCCATGGCATGCTATTGATCATGGTTCAATTACTAAGCACATAATTCAGGACTCACTAGAAATTTTTTTAAGCTTTTTGCAAAATTCCATAGACCTTGAATCATATCTTAAATGATTGTAGATTGTATTCTAGGATTTTTAAGCAAAATTTATAGGATGGGAACTATTAATTTTGCTCATATTATTGTTGCATGTGGTTTTTTTTTTTAGTGAATAGCTATAATTTCCAGGAATAAAATCCCTAAGGAACGTTATTATTACCCCAGGCCCTAAAATATTTGTCCATGTGCTCAGCTTTAAGCACAGGGTTAATTTTACCAGCTTCTAGACAGCTCTTCTTCTCTTTAAAACTGAACATAATCTTAAGGGGTATTTTGGATCAAGACCTGTGCAAGCAGGCTGAGTGAAATAAATCCATTTAACTGGCTCTCAGTAAATCCTGATCCTGATTGTGGTTTGTTTTTTTGGGGCGGGGAAATGGATCTATAAACCACTCCTACAGAGACTCTCAGCAGAGACCCACTAAATGCTTTAAGGATGAAAACCTTCCTGACAGCAGAATTTCAGCTCAAGCTGTTATATTTTACTTTCATTGGAAAGGGATGGATTTTACAAGGCAGTAATCAGAGAAGAATGAACCCTATGAGGAAAAAAAAATAAAAATCAAAGGTCAGCTGATCTTTTGTCCTAAGATTGTAAATTTTGGATTTTTTTTTTCTTTTTCCTCAGCTCCTACTTTTCTCTTCTATAGTTGTCTTTATTAAACTCTAGTTTTGGCTTTGCAGTGAATTTCCTGGTATCAGCTTTTGTGTTATTTGCTGTATTCACACCTCCTGAGCTGTAGTTTTTCACTTATGGAACCTTCACTGTTCCCACTGAGCAAGGCATTGCTTGGGGCAATGGAATATTTAGTAAACACTTCGTGGAATAATGGATAACCTCAGGCTTGACAGAAGCAGACACTTTAGATTATGTCTGGAGATCGTAAAATTTTTGGTATTTATGAAGATATTATGGAGAAACAGATGAAGAGAAAAATCTCAATGAAATTTTTCCAAGCCCACAAATTCAAGCTGTACACTCTAGTTTGCAGACCAAGTAAGTGCTAGAGGCTGGTAAAGGCTACAAAATTCAGGATGTGATGCTTACCCATAATTAATCATTTAAGTTTATTTCAGATTATAGTTCTGGTATGTTTCTCCTGTTGTGAAAGTTATCATACTAATTATACTCCATATTTACCTATGGAAAAATGCTTGAAAAAGACAAAACATGAAGTTTGTGGTGAGTGAAAAAGAAGCTGAGGTAGGTAGCTCTGTTCATAGGACTGGGACCTTTGTCCGCTGTTGTCTAGAGCAGTTGTGTTTCTGAACCAGAGCTTCTTCACTGAGTTTGTAGTGTGTATATGCTACCTTAATTTCCCAGTGTTTCCCTTGTTGACAATAGCTAGGAATTTCAGAATTTAATTCTGAGTGTCAGTACCTGCAAATCTAATTTTGAGTTCTTACCATTTCTTCAAGCAAAACAAGGCCACTGAAGTTCCATCTGAAGCAAGAGTCGGAGTTAATTTTGAATGCTCTGCGTTGTGGTTCTCAGGGGAGACTATTCAGGGGTGACATGGAAAGCCCCTGGGGTTTGCCTGGGGAGCTGCACTGAATCAGTCTCAGATCTGACAACACTATCCCTCCTTGCAGGGCAGATGTAGTTTAAAGCATAGAAGTGTAGGCCCCTATAATCTATCAGATTAAATAATTCCACTGGCATTCATCACGTAGCTATACAGACAGCAGTCATGTGGTATATAAAATTGAGAGTCTGAACTAGTACAGAGCTGACCACCTGCTCTAAAATGTCACAGATGTAATCCCAAGCTTTATTGCATCAGTAAAAACTGGGACAAATCCCACTGAAGTCAGACATTAAACCTGCGTGAGATCGGAATAAAGGTTTTATTAGTTGTATGTGTGACTTAAACACTTCCCACTATTCACACTGTTTTTTTCTGTACATCCTAGATGCAAGTTAAACTGTTCAAGAGTAAATATTGCTAAAAAAAATCCCACCCACTTTTGCCTTCCTCTTTAGTCTTTCACTTTGTGTGAGCCAGGTCTATGCTGCAGCATTGCCTTGATATTTCCTAAACTAGATGTGTGAAATGCCAGTATGGATCCTTCTCTTAGAGACCCCATGGAAGGAGGTGAAGGACCTTTCTGGGATCAGCCTCTGAGAGAATGGAATTGACACCCTCAAGTCTCCCTGGAATTTAGAAAAAGCCCCTCTCCTCAATCCATCAGGGTACTGCTGTGCTTTTGGTTTCCACTCTCATGCAAATCCTCCCCTCAGCAAGATCTGCATCAGAAGACTTCACCACGCAATCTTGTAGTGAACCACCACCACTGTAAGAGGAAGCCTAAAGAGAAAATAGATCGTTAAATAACTCTGCTAATGAGAATTTTCCTCTTTCTGTCAAAGTTCTGCTCTCCAGCTCCCTCGTATCACTCTGAGAAAACTACATGCAGCAGGCCTTTCTCAGAAAGCCGTATCTTCCATTTCTGTGGAAAAAAGAAACCAAAACAAAATAAGAAAAAACCATGAGAGTTTGAGACAAAACTGTTCCCATGAGAACTCCCTTTTGCATAATTGCTGTTATCTGATTATTGTGGGAGAAGGGGTTTTTTTTTCACCTTTACCCCCGCCTAGGACAAGTACCATGTCCCGATGCCAAGTCTCAGGAATCCAAGACGGCCAAGATTATTGACCCAGGGAATACGTGCCTCTGAGTCAGATCCTGAGGTCAGGAGGATCCTGACAGCTGTGTTTTATGTGTTTGAAGGATCTAATTTTCAAGGAAGCAGGGTAATAGTTATTGCCCCCCATCCCACTCTTTCTACCCTTCAGCTCTCCAGTTGATCAGATCCTACTCCCTCAAGACTTTATCCTTGTGATATGGCATAGGCACTGTGACTGCGGCAGCTGAGCTCTCACTCTTTGCCCAACAGAAATATTTCCTTCCTGGTAGCTTTTACCTTAGGATATAAGTCCAGAGATCCTGCTCTGCCCTGTTCTTTGGCTCATCTATTGGGGTTATCCTGCGTGCTCTGCCAGCAGCGTGGAAATGAGCAAATTTCTGTTTTCTGACCTTAACGAGAATCACATTTAGTAGATTTGTGCAATAACGAAGATTAAGAAAAATTATCCTCCATATGACCAGTGGGCTGTGTCACATGCAAATCTGACTAGGGCTATTTGTAATAACTTGACAAAAGCTGTCATTCGATATTTTAAAACATATTTAATCTCGGAGCCTGAGAAACCAATTCTGTCGCTTTCACACATTTGGTTTCACTGTCTACTGTACAAATGTGGGACTTGAAACTTCTACATTGCCCAGCAGCTTTAGAGCCATGTTTCTGCTTCATTATCCACAAAGACTGCACACCAAACATCTATGAGCGGTAAGTTGAGGTGGTTATTGTACAAAATGTGGTGTGTAAAACAAAACCAAGATTCATATTAAAATTCCTTTCTCAGACACTGAGAACATAAATAAGAATCAACAGAGGTTATTTACAGTGCTAGACAATATTTTACTGCATACTTCCATTTACAGGGTTTTTTTTATTTTGTAAATTGCTGCTAAATATGTGTGTACTGGTCATACCAGACAGTTCAAAACTTTTTTTAAAACCTAAATCTCTGAAACTGGACAAAGTAATGAACAATTTTTATGACATTGATGTTAAAAAACCTTGGCTTGTGTTGTGTGGTAGATAATGCTTTCAATTTAGGCTCCCCCTTATGCATTCAATTTGGATTTAATACCTTCTGAGCCAAATTCTGCCCTCACTTAAGAGCCTCATCATCCCAAGTGCTGACAATGGGGACTGCAGAGGATAAGTGAGAGCAAGGCTTCATCATTTGTGCTCAGTGAGCGTGGTTAATTCCTCATCAACACGGCGAGATTAACCCCAATTAATAGAGGTTCATTTTCCTTTTGAATTACTGTTTCAGATGATCTAATGGTATTTATTTAACCCTTATCATAGCAGGAAAGAGCCTTTCATCTGATGTTACTGTTGAGCAGCTGAATTCTCCTTTGCTTTCCTAAATCTCTGCAAGAGGTTTGCCACCCAACAGTTTTGACTCCCTATTTTTTTCTGCACTTACTTTCCTTTTTTCACACCCTCCATGGGTGTGAAATATTTTTGTTTAGAGGAAAAGAACATCCTACATTCTTCCTTAGGAGCATCTTCTGGACGCACTAATGTTTTCTGTTAAATGGTCTCAACATAATGTACAAATAATGGAGCTGGTCTGTCAATGATTCTCTCTCCTCCCTGTGACACAGCTAAAGAGTCACAACATGCTGTGTTTTAGAGAGGTTTAATCGATCTGCTGCAACCACAGCATCCTTTTACAGAAGATCTATCCAGATTCATATAAGGCATGTTCCTGGGCAGGCAAAAAAAGTGAACTGAGAAACTGTCCTTTGTCCAAGATCACCCCTGGCAGTGTCCAAGGCCAGGTTGGATGGGGCTCTGAGCAACCTGGTCAAGTGGAAGGTGTCCCTGCCCATGGCAGGGGAGTTGGAACGTGAGGTGATCTTTGGGTCCCTTCCAACTCAAAGCATTCTATGATTCTATGATCTACTGGGCATCTGAACCCTGGGACATGCAGAAAGAAAGCTTTGATCACCGGCCCTTGATTGTGCAACTTGCAGCTCAGAAATGAAAGGTGTGTGAAGGCGGATTTGAAGATGGCCCAGGGCTGCCCCACTGTCTCTTTGCTCCTTTGTCTGTTGTGTACACAGACACTTCTCGACCATGATTTAGAGCAGCCTGGTCATGGTTTCATCCAACTGTGTGGGTAAGAGCTCCAAAATAGGACCCTGTGATCAAAATGTCCGGAAACATGAGGTCATGACATGAAAAGGCCAGTTCCGTAGTGAAAGTATGGCTTTCAGGTGCCGCTGCCTTCAAAGGTCAGCACTAAAACAAAGGAGAAATCTATATTTGGGAACATTCATGCAAAGCACTACCGTTTGCTGTTTGCCAGAGGTACCAAGGCAATGAGAGATTACAAAAAAACCCCAACAAAACCCCCCCAAAACAAACAAAAACCCCCCAATCCAACCTAACAAACAAAACCAACCAAACAAAACCCAAAACAACAACCACAACAACAATAAAAAAAAAAAAAAAAAAAAAAAAAGGGAAAAAAATTTTCCAGCTCATGGAAGTAAGAAACAGAGGTTAGTTACATAATTAAACTAGGAATGTCATTACTGAGCTCTGCAATAACCTGCACAGAGCTGCATGGACCTACAGTGGTAGCGAATGGCCAACTTTCCCGGGAAAGTTTTTTGTTGTCCTTGTATTGCTTGGTTTTTTTACACCACATCTGTGCTTGCTTCGTCATTCTGCCATCTGCTGTAACAAAATACAGACAAAGCATTTCAGAGAACAACCTCTCCACACTTTAAAATGCTCCAAGCCAGAGAACAGCCTTTTATTTCTCACAAGCTGTAGTGCTTATCATCCTATCCTCCTCCTCCTCCTCTTCCTCCTCCCCCTGCCCCACATGCATGATGAATTACACACGCTTACCAAGCGTGGAGAACACAGAATCCTATTGATTTTGCCACAATGTTTCTATTAAAGGAAATGAATGTTTCTGCGCTTTTGCTTCGCTGAAAGGTCAGAAATAGCAGGTCATTATCATCAAATTTTTAATTTTGAAACTCCCAATCAGGCTCGTTTCCTGTTTGGTATTGTCTGCAGATACACAATGTACAGCAGAGAGAAGGACTCGGGTTGCTAAAGGATGGAAGTAACAGAGTATGAGGAGAGTGGTTTTGAGCACACACTCTGTAAAGTCCAGTCAAAGTTTCTTCCTGGTGCAGCCGCACAAATCTCTTGGTAGCAGTAAACTCGCTGCACAGACTTCATTCCTGAACACATGTTCAAAGGTGATAAAATAAATGCAGATGGTTTCCCAAAACCTCGGTGGAGCATTTTTTGCTGTTACTAAATGGACTGTAAAAAAACTAGGGGGAAAAAAACCAGAGAAAATACAGTTTGACACAGACAGGCAATTTCAGAATAGCATTTGGTCATCTGGGAGAAAATCTAAATAAAATGTGTGTTTATAAGATCCATTGGTAAAACAATATTGACAGAGCATCTGAGCTGCCTATTGGAAGTGATTTTTAGAATGGTTAAATTAAACAAGCGTTGCGAGCTGAATATTTTACTTATTTACTTAACACATCCAAACAAGTAGTTGGATAGGAATTTTGAATTCATTGTGCCACGACCAAAGTTGACAATAAAACCATCCCCGGCTACAGTGAAAGCAGAATTAGACCTTAACAAATTTATTACAGGCTTTGTTTACAAACTTGTTACAAAATTATACAGCATCTTATGCGTACACAGGATTTACAGGAACGCGTTACTGATGTGTGTGATTGCTCCACTCTCCGGTCAAGATCTGCAGGTTTTTCTTCACCTGAGGCCTGATCCAGCTTCCACTGGAGAAGGTGAGATTTTTTTTTTCCATGGACTTTAGTGGAAACTGGATCAGATCCAGAGGGTAACACTTCCGTTCATTGTTTTCCTGGGGTGGGAAAGAAGCAGCTGACCTAACAACCTTACACACCACGCTTCTTTCTCATTTCATGTGTTTCAGATGACAGGAGTATTTACTCTGAGACATTTTTGCTGGCTGCTTGTGTTAGAGTTAAGAGTCAAAGACCAGTTCCTCTTACTGGATCTACAGTGGAAAACGACAATTGGTTTTCTTTGAACCTTTAAAGAACGAACCTCCCTTGATTTTCACTGAGAAGAAACTAAGGTATTAGGATCAACTCTGATGTTGTTTACATTGCTATAAAGCTACATTTTCTCCACTGTCTTCAAGAGAATTTCTCTGAATTTACAGTGATGTAAATAAAAGTGGCATCCCCACTGCAGGAACAAGGTAGTTTGTGATTAATAGGATTTAACCAAACTAAGTTAGTCTTCTTATCTCCTCTTGTCACATGGAGATAGACCTGTCTGGCATGGTGAAACAAGATTTCTAAACTTAATGATCCATGACAATATCAGCTCTCAATTACTCCAAACATCTGCAAATGATCTTTATTTGGGAATTCAGGGTGCAAAATTAAGCTTTTAACTTGCAAAAAAAATCCAGTGGGGCAAGACTCTGAAAAATATGCTTTTACCCTCAAGCTAAAAAATTTTAGTTGAAATTTAAGCTTTCCTACTAGTAAAACTAGCAAAATCTCTGTGGGGGATTTTTTTTTTTTTTAATGTTTGCCAGGGAATGAGAAAACTGGAAATATTCTAGTCAGATCTATCAGATACTGAGTTCCTTGTTATATTACATCCTCTCATTTTAACGATTGCCTTGGTATGGAACCTCTGAAGTTCTTATTGCTTGAAGCAAAGTAAGGATTTAGTACTGCAAGGTGATGATATTTCCTGGGAGGTAAATACCCTGGCCTCATGCTGAGAATTGAGATGGTTCTCAGAAACCTTGCTTATGGCCTCTCCTGCAGAAACACCACCTACACGCTCCAGCCTGGCTTCCAGAGACACAACTATTCCAGTGCTTGGCCTCATGGGCAACCTGTCTGGTTCTCCGGTGGTTTTATGGTGTGTAACGCTCTCTGTAAGGGATTAGGGAAGACCACACAATTTGCTGCCTGTCATGGCCTGCTGCAGGTTTGAAGTTGGTTTTCCAGGAGTGAAAGCTGCATGAACAAAAGAATCCTGAAACCTCGGGTTTGAGTGCTCTGATCTCATTTTCACTTGTGATGCTGAACACGCAGTGAAAGCCAGGGTGGAAAACCTTCAGACACTACAGCTGTAAAGCTGTTTGAGTGGTTGGTGTTTTCCAGCCCTTTCTGGGTGTTAGATCTATCCGGACACAGATAACATGCAGTCCAATCTTAATTCTGTTGATAGCCATGGACTCTCCTTTATTTTATGGGAGTGGGATCCCATCCAGAGCATTACACAGCTAGCGTGCAATAGACCTTCTCTTCAAGTAGTGTCATTATTCCTGTCCCCAGTGGAGCTACATAACAATCCAAAGAAGAGTTTGAGGTATATATTTGCAAGTACATTTGTCTGTCCTAAGCAACAAATCTGTTTAATTGAGGAACTTCATTATTCCTACAGACTCTGTGGATTTTAGTCACCATCCATTTCAAGTTCCTGTGAAAGGTACCAGGTTTCTCCAGCAGTTCTAAACATTTTTCACCCTGTGAAAAATGAAGAATGGATTGTTGAGAAGAATGGCTTTGTATGGGTGTGTGGCTTTGATATCCATGCCAGGATATCGTATCTTTCTTTTCTACAATTTCCAAGCCAAGGGCTCTTTTCAGGTCGAGACACCACCAGCTTTGTTTCCAATTTAAAAACTCTGACAGAGAGAAACGATCCAGCAATGCAAGCAGAAGATAATGATTCATGTGAGGAGAAGGAGGCTGATCATAATAAACCATCTTTCATGTATTATATTAATGATCCGTTTAGATTGGTCCTTGGCTTCAGTAGGTTTCAGCTACAAATATTTTATATTTTTTCATATTTGTTCAATGATGCACTGGCAGCATTAGAAACAGTTGCAAAACAAATGTGCTTCAGAAACATAAACGGAAGTTGCTGGATTATTAGCAGCCATCCTGAAATGCTAACAGAGGAAAAATGGTAATTTCACTGGCAAAACTGGCATAATACACAGAAACTTTATTTTAGGGCTACCTGATGTCTGTAAATTTGACATCATCTGCAGGCTACAGCACGTACTTTGGTCCATGTTTGTTTTGGCGGTGAGGAGTTAACATTGCATCCAATTAAATGTGAATGTATAGAGCAGGGAATATAAATATGTACACAACTCTTGGCATTGATCTGATTTTTAACAAGTTTACTAAATGACAGTCACTGGTTTGACAATACTGAATGAAAAATACTGATTTTACACAGATTTTACAGGAAGGTTACGGTATGCTGCCGACAAGCAGTGTCACAAACATAGTCTAAAAAAAACCTGGAGCTGCCCACAGCAGAGGCACACACCCTTTGCTCTTGTTTATTGAGAGAGAAAGCTTATATACTGTAGATTTGCTGAAGTTTAATAAATAAGGTCAACTTATAATATATATAAAACAATATAAACATTTATATGCTACATGCATATCATATAATTTAAAGTAATAATTTATATAGCAAAGAGATGCAGATTTATGTTCTTCCTATTTTCCTCGACAACGCGCACACGCAGGAGGTGTCTATCCTTATCCATCTCCAGCCTACCAGTTTGTTGTTTTCTGAAGTCAGTGCTCTAACATAAGTTTGGGATGTCTTGCATTGGGAATTCCAGTGCTTGTCATCGATGCCACGGCAGCCGTTTTTCACGGGCTTGGCTTCTTTACACCTCGTTTCATAAAAGTATTGCTTAACTGGAGAGTTGCCCGTTTTAATTTCTCCCAGAACAGTTACCTGGTGTCCTCTGATGTCGATGGCAGAGGATTTGTCCGTGACCCACAAACTTTCACTGTCACAAACGGAATATTCCCCTCGGTGGCCCTTGTGCTCCGCGTACCTCTTCCTCCGGGAGGTTCTGTTCACCACGGAATTCCCAATATAATCCTCCATGAGGTACAGCGGCGGCGGCTCCAGCGGCGTGTTGTCACTCAAGAGGACTCGGGGAGAGTTGTAGCGTCTCTGCTGCCTCAAGAGATCTGTATCCACTGAGATAACTGGCTGGAAGTCTGATTTCACATTTTCCTCTCCGTCCATGTCTTGCTGAGTGTCTGCTTTCTGCGCCGTGTTTTGATAGTTTTCCTTAATATCTACCATCTGCTTGGAAAGCTTGTTTTTTAAAATGTCTGCTTGGATAAGTTTGATAATAAGAGAATTTATTGAATCTTCTGGCAAACTCCTTTGATCCATGTTGGTAGACTGGATGCCACGAAGATAAGCGAGAAATATCACATAAAACAAGATGGACATCACCTTGTTCACCTGTAAGATCTGCAAAGAAACAGAAAGTCAACATAAAAACAATTAAAAGGGGGAAGTTTTTCAGAGGCTGTAAACATGAAAATTGGGAATTTTTATTATAACATCTGCACTTTATAGATGCAGATATATATAGATACAGAAACACAGGCTACGTCTTTCTTTGAAGATATTTGTTACACTTTATAAAAAGTGTAACTAATTTCTGAGGGTTTTTTTCATTCTCTTTCTCTCTATGGTGCTATAAGGGAAAATACTCTTGAAGGAAAATCGTGCAGACAAGCAGCGAAATGGAATTTTTTGTATTTTGAACTTCAGAAAATACTAGCTAGGCCTCTGTAGTAAAAGTAGGGAATTCAGATGGATCCACAGATCTTTTGGTAGTGATTTTTTGCAGAGTTGGAACCTGTTGTTTTATTTTGTTCAATTTGGGTTTTTTTTTGTTAAATGAAGTTGCTTCATTACATTTATATAAAATGGAACAAAACTGACAGTAATTAGAAATATTCAAGAGCAGGTGGAGGACACTCCTCTCCCCACCCCCCTCAAAAAAGAAGAATTAATTCAAAGGTTGAAGATTTTGAAAACTGTGCATAAAAACGTGTTACTTCTTTGCCATCCACTGCTATATGTAGATTCCTGTGGGTGTCCTTTCAATTATAGCTTCAGACCATATTCTAGAAACTCCTTTGTAATTTCTTTTTAAGCCTTTGTGGTTTTTTTGTGTAGTTGAGAACCATGCACATCCATCTAGGGAGCTGTTTTTATTTCCTGTGGACACCTGTATATTTTGTATTAGCACCCATACTTAAAGGAAATCAATTTTCAATGTAAAAATACTGATGGAAGCAAGCTATTCACTTCAGAGCACACCTCCTTTATAAACTTGTTGCATAAGTAGTGGATTGAAGAATGAAATATCAAACTGAGAGCACCTTCATCCCATGTAATAAACTCTGGCTGTAGCACTGATTCAAGTGACTCAGAACAGTCTTGAATATGATTCTCCTGCACTGCAAACACATCCACCACACGTCTGATACCACCAACACTCTGGGATGAGGGCACAGAGTCACAGACCATGGAACAGATGGAGCTGAAAGGATCCTCAGGACATCATCTAGACCAATCCCACTGCTCAGAGTAGCATCAGCCAGGGCAGCTTGCACAGAGCTGTGTCTAGTCAGGTTTGGAATAGCTCCATGGATAGAGACTCCACAAGCCCTCTAGGCAACCTGTTCCAGTGTTTGACCACCCTTGCACTTAAAAAAAAATAAATTGTCATGTTTCAGTAATATTTCCTATATCTCATTTGTTCCCATTGCCCATTGTCCTTTCATGGGACACCTCTAAGAAGAGTTTTGCCCCATCTTTTTTACTGCCTCCCATCAGATATTTCTGCACTTCAATAAGATCCCCCTGAGCCTTCTCTTCTCCAGCATGAACAGCCCCAGGTCTCCCAGCCTCTCCTCATATGGCAGTTGCCCTAATCCCTTAATCATTTGCATGGATTAGCTCCTGTATATCCAGGTCTCTCCTGTACATCCATGTCTCTCTTGGACTGGTTGGCCAGAACTGGACACAGCACTGCAGATGTTGCTTCCCCAGTGCTGAGTTGAGGGGAAAGATCCCCTCCCTTGACCTGCTGGCAACACTCTGAGTACTCTGTTTTTTTCACAGGAGAAACTGTGGAAATATCAGACATCTCGAACAGAAAATTTTCCCCTTTAAAAAAAAAAAAAAAAAAGAAATAATAATTTTCTGTTTAAAAGAGTGAACCATTTTCTGTATAAGAAGGCAAAGAAAAAAAAGATGAAAAAAATTTTACTGCACAACCCTCTATCCACAATAAGTAAAATTCCTTTTTGCAAGATTGAGTCCCCACTTCATAGTTTGGAACTGCAGCAAAATCAGAGCTACCCTCTGTGGATGTGTGAGCTGCCCTTTTATGGACAAGAAATGTGTTTTCTCCATTCTCAGTTTGTCACAGTATGAGTTCACCTAAATCTAGACTGTTACTTGCAGCAATGTTTTGCTTTGGGGGGGAAAAAAAATCTAAGATCTTCAGTTACCATACAATTACTGTCACACCTATATAAATACTAACTTAATGTAGATGGATCTCAGAGCCCAGACTGTACTGTATGAAAAATTGCAGAGCAATTTAGTCTTCTCTCAGAAAATTATTTGCTTTTAAAAACAGTAAAAATATTATTAAACAGATGTCATTCAGCAGATTTCTCGCAGCACTCAGGAGAGCAAACCCACATGCAGCATGACACACAAATCTATAGGATGGTGAGCAAAGCTCTGACAACGCTCTGCTCAAAGGCTGAAAGCATTATTCATGCCAACATGCAGCTGCATGCAATCACTGCTCTGCTTAGTCTCAAAACTAAGTGGCACTAGCAAAATACACAAGTTGGAGCAGGTGATGAGGTGGGAAAAGTAAGACTGGAGTTCCTGCAGACTCTCTTTAATGTCATACTGCACACAAAAAAGAAGGGCTGGGGACCTCGGAGTTGGAACAGTTCAAATAAGCTATTTTTCTTGTCCATGGAGGAACCCCCTTAATGGGAAAAATGCCTAAAAGTATTTTGCTGAACTTCATGTGATATGTCTTGTGGATTTGGTGGGAAAGATGTTAACCTACTCTGAAGTTTGATGTGCAGTTTGATTTACAGTTGGCAAGTTATTTGCTGCAAAAGTAAAAATATGCCAGAACAAACCTTTATCCTTTTTCTGGGTGCAAAATTTTGACAGGAGACACAAACATTTGGTAAGATTACAATTTTCAGGGAGTTCTTCCAAGACAATTCACCAGGAAGGTTCATCAGTGGTGTTCAGAAATTCCAGGACTAGAAACAGTCAGTCTGTCCATAAAGTCCAGCACCTCAGAATATAAGACACTGTTTTAGGTGGGAGAAATGGACATTACTGGGAAACCACAGCTGTTTTATGGCCTTGGCTCTAATATGGTCATAAGACACCTTAAAAGTTTGTAGGTCTGGGGAGAATTGCTTTTGATAAACGGCCCTTTGCCCAAAATGGAACATAGTGCCTGTCCAAACTGAAGATAATTTGAAATTATTTTTTTTGGCATATGTGTTGTTAAATCCATAAAAAGCAGAGGAAAATGTAAAACTTCAAAATGTTTATCTTTTCATATTTTCAAAGCAAATCATTCTGATGTTTCTGAACATGCTTCAGATGTTACACAATGGAATTCACAAAGCAGAGCAAGTGCTTACTCAGAGTAGCCCAGTGAGTAAGTTGTCTATGGAGGACACTTGGATTAAAGATAAGATTTCAACACAGGTATCCTGTCTAAGAGAAGACTGACTTAACTTCCAGGCTCCTGGGGCGTGGGCTTATATGGATCTCGGGAAAAGTTCTTTCTTTGGCCTTTTGAAGAATGGTATAAAAATCTCCCAAGTATTTAGCCCTTCACATGACTTATTCTGTTCTTTCGTTAATTTTTTCTTAAATTCAAATGATTCATTTCAGGTAGAAAGACAGATTTTGTTCAAGCCAAAGTTTTCTTAGTCAGCTGATATCAGTGAGATATTTTCGTTGTTCTACAAGGTTCTTCTTGAGATTTTCCACATGTAAATTCCTAACAAAAGTTCATTTTGGCTGTCCATGTGGACTGTTGGTAGCCAAGTAAATGTGCTGAATGGCCCTAGAAATGGACAGAATACTTATTTACACTCCTACAGGCAGTACAGATTAGATTACATTTAGGATCTGAGTTTGGGTCCCAAAACCATTTCACTGGGAAGTCATTCCCACTTGTCCTGTTGTTAAAATTACTGATAAAGAGCCCCCCTCTGGCTTCCCTGTAGGTCCCTTCAGACACAGGAAGGCTGCTATGAGGTCTCCATGCACCAATCTTCTCTTCTCCATGCTGAACAGCTCCAATATTCCAGAAAACTGTTTTTCCTGAGCTGCTGAGAAGCTACGCACCAGTTCTGCTGTCGTGCTCTGCTATTCTTTGTGCCCTTCAAGATGTTGGGTCACACCTTTGATGCTTTGAGCTCTGGCTAGAAGTAATTAAAAAGAGGGTGAGAAGTATATGGCTCTCATATCAGCCCTTGAGTGCGCTTGGAAAACACTCTGCTACGTGCAGTTTGGAAAAGCACTGGACATCAAGGTAGGAGGATTCTTAGAGTTTGTCTCTTTGCAGAGCTCTTCTTTCAGAAAGTGATTACAGACTTGGCAACAGAAACAAAGAGGATCCTGAAGGGAACAAGGACTATAACTAAGTGACATTAAGCATCATGAATGGTCCAAACGATTTGTGGGAGAATATATCACAGCATGGCTGGAAAACCAGTATATCCTGGTAGTAGACTGCTAATTTGCACAAAGCAAGTTTGACTCAAACATTGCTGACATTGTGGCACAGCAGGTAAAAGCAAACAGCACAGAAAAGGAAAGCTCATGCATTGCAAAGCTGCTTGGTCTTCTAGCTGTGGCTTAGTTTTACTTTATTTTAATGGTTTATATTCCTGCCTATCACTACAGTGTCAGTGGGGTACTAATGTTGTCTGGTGGTCCAAGGAAGGTCTAAATTTAGGAGAAGTAAATAAGGTTACCTCTTCCCTCCATCAATAAATTAAATCCTCAATAACCTCTGGCAAATCACTTTCTGCTCTTTTCAGACTCGACACTTTATGTAGTAGAGGAAAGCTTGGCTTCATTTTGAAAAAAATAAATGGATTACTTTATTTTGATTAGTCTCTGAACAGTCTACACAGCTGAGGAGCAAAGCATCATCTAAAATATTCTGTGAAAAGAATGAAATCCTAGTACTGTGAAAATTCCCTAAGTATTTACTTGTAAGCCATTGCTAAGAGGAACTGCAATAGAAGGAAAAGTAACTGGTGAATTTTACATTCAGCATTGGAATCACAGAATCACAGAATCACAGAATCACAGCACATGCTGAGTTGGAAAGGACCCACAAGAATCATTGAGTCCAACTCAACTCTGCACAGGACCATCCCCAGGAGTCAGACCATGTGCCTGAGGGTATCATCCAAATGCTTCTTGAGCTCTGGCAGCCTTAGTGCTGTGCCCACTGCCCTGAGGAGCCTGTTCAGTGCCCAACCACCCTCTGGGGGGAAGAACCTTTTTCTAATATCCAACCTGAATCTCCCCTGACACAACTCCAGGCCATTGTCTGTGTCCTGTCCCTGGTCCCCACAGAGCAGAGCTCAGTGCCTGCCCATCCTCTTCCCCTCCTGAGGAAGCTGTAGCTGCAATGAGGTCTCTTCTCAGTCTCCTCTTCTCCAGCTGAACACACCAAGTGCCCTCAGTGTCCTCACATGACTTCCCCTCAGGGCCCTTCACCATCTTCGCAGCCTCTTTTGGACACTCTCTAATGGTTTCATATCTTTCTGATATTGCAGTGCCCAAAACTGCCCCAATGTTGCAGATGAGGCCGCCCCAGGTCAGAGCAGAGCGGGACAATCCCCTCCCCGGCCTGGCTGGAGATGCTCTCCCTGATCCCCCCTAGGACAGGGTTGGCCCTCCTGGCTGCCAGGACACTGCTGACTCGTGTCCAACTGGCCACTGACCAGGACTCCCAGGGCCCTTTCCCAACACTGCTCTCTAGCATCACATTCCCCAGTCTGTCTGTACATCCAGGGGCAGAATTCGGCACTTCCCTTGTTGAACTTCAAATGGTTGGTGATTGCCCAGCACTCTAATTTATCAGGGTCTCTCTGCAGGGTCTCCCTGCTTTTGAGGGACACAACAGCTCCTCCCAGTTTTGTATCATCTGCAAACTTGCTCAGTGTCCCTTCCAGTCCTAGGTCCAAGTCATTTATGAGGATGTTGAAGAGCACTGGGCCTAAGATGGAGCCCTGTGGAACCCCATTAGTGAAGGTCCCTCGTCTGATGCCAGTCACTGTCACCCTCTGTACTAGACTCATGAGCCTATTGCTTCCCCACCACATGATGAGTTTATCCAGCTGTGGAATGGACATTTTGTCCAGAAGGATACTGGGAGAGACAGTATCCAAAGCTTTACTGAAATCCAAAAAGATCACATAAACTGGCTTCCCCTGATCAACCAGGTGGGTCATCTCGTCCTGAAAGAAAATCAGGTTTGATCAGCAGGACTTTCCCCTCACGAAGTCATGCTGGCTGTGACCAATGACTGTGTTATCTTTCAGGTGTTTTTCAATACTTCCCAGAGTAATTCTCTCCATAACTTTATCAGGCACTGAAGTGAGACTGACAGGACTGTAGTTTCCGAGGTCCTGCTTCTTGCCCTTCAGGGCAATGTTTGCCAGCTTCCAGGTAGCTGGGACCTCTCTGGATTCCCAAGACTGATCAAAAATCATCGAAAGAGGTTTTGCAATGACATCAGCAGCTCTTTCAGGATTCTTGGATAAATCTCATCAGGCTCCATAGATTTGTAGGGATCCAGCTGGAGCAGCAGATCCCACACAATTTCAGGGTCAACTGGGAGTTGATCATTCTTTCAGTCAAGGGCACTGAGACCCCCTTGGTCTGTCATCCATGTTGAAGACTGAAGCAAAGAAAGTATTAAACACCTCTACCTTGTCTGTCCCTGTTTGTATGGTGACCATCCCCATCCTGTAACAGGCCAAGGATATTTCTATGTTGCCTATTGCCATTCAATATTTGAGAAAATTCTTTTTATTGTCCCCCACATTTCTGGCAGCTTCAACTCCAGTCGAGCTTCGGGCACACAGATTTTCTCCCTACAGCACCAAGCAACATCTCCGAATTGTTCCCATGTCACTTGACCTTGCTTCTACTGGGCATACATCTTCCTTTTTTTGCCTTAAATCCAAGACAAGATCCCTGTTCAGCCAAGCCAGCCTTCTGCCTCACCTGCTTGACTTTCAACTTTTGGGAATTGCCTGCTCCTGTGCCCTTAGGAGGGGATGTTTGAAAAGTGACCAGTGCTGATGGACCCCAGCACCTGCAAAAACATTTTCCCAGGGGACCTTACTTACTAATTCCCTGAGCAGCCTGAAGTCTGCTACCCAGTATGATTTGTGTAAGTCAGCTTGAAGCATTTGCTACTTTCTAAAAAATTTAGGAGCAGCTTCTGTTCTTCAGACCAAGCAGCTAATGATCATTTGTGGTGATTGACAGCTTTTTCAGGCTTTTAACAAAGTGTAATTAATTTAATTACATAACTGTAATTAAACTCATTGCTTGCTAAGCACTGCTTTCCCATACTCTCGAGTAGTGGAAAGCCCTGTTGATTCTCTCTTCCTAATAACTATGTTGAGAAGAAATGCAGCTCTTCTCCTCTGTGCTTAGGGGAAAATGCAGAAGGTACAGAACAAGAAAAATGTCACTGCATTCTCAATGTTCAAAAAGATGGGAATATGAAATGATTGCATATGAAAATTTGCACTGTATTTCAGAGTAGTAATCGACTATTTGCACAACATGTGCCTGCAGAAGGATTTATTGAAGTAGATTGCTGCAGAGTGCTGAATGTCCCTACAGGCACTATGACCCTCCTGAACGTTTCTACTTCTCAGGATACGGAAATTTCAACACATATGGATTGAAGCTGAAGCTTTCACAAGAGCCAGACCCTCTAAGAAGCCAAAGAATTCAGAGACAAAATCTAGTGGGACTGAGTTATGGCAGCCTTGAGTTTAACCCTCCCATTCTGGGTGCCAACCAAACTGTAGTTAGAGAGAAGGAATTTAAAACTAATTCATTCTTCTTGCAGATGGGCAGAGGAGAGCGGCTGCACGCTCCAACTGGGGGAGACCACCAAAGTTTCTTAATTTCTGCAGCAGGTCAATTGCCTTTAATCATGCTTTACTCAAGCATACTTTCAAAAAAGATACATCTGAGCACCAAGCCCAAACAGCCTCCAGTGACTGGTATATACCTAATCTCTCATGGAAATGGAGTTCAGCCTACTGAGTTACTGACATTTCCTTTTCCTCTTTAAATGACTGGTGGAGCAAAACACAGCAGGACAGCTGTTCACTCCAGCACAAAAAACTCATCTGCACTTTGAACCAATCTACAATGCTATTTATGATTATCATTGTGACCATGACCCTACTTGTCATTGAAGAAAGCTTTCCCAACTGGTGACATCTTACTGAGGAACACTTTTGCAATAATACATCTTCTGCAAGCAGCAATCTGTTCTTGGAGCAGTTAAATGAGCTATGTAGAGTCACAGCAACATCTATTCATTCACACAGGTGATTGCAACAGCATGTGTGTCTACATTTGATCTTTCCACCACAAATGTATCTATATCTTTTCGGGGGTGAAGATGTGGTTGACTTACACGTACCTGCCCTTTTCCAAGAGAAGGGTCAAGAGCAGTTCCTCAGTGCTTACCTCACTGTTTGGAACAGCAGCTGCTTCTCACACCTTGTGCACAATTAAATCTGTTAGGTTTTGGCCCTGCACCTCCCTCCCCCACCACCGACATCGGGTGGTGTTCAGGGCACTTAAGACCTCCCTGGAGGCATTTGACACTCCCCAGCATCCTCTTGCCATCCCGCTGAGGGGCAGCCATGAATAATGTCCGGTATAATGTCAGCCATATAAGCTCCATCCCCAGCTGTATAATCAGCCACAGAAGTTTCCTCAGTCACAACAAGGTTCTTCTCTGGCTTAATTCCTTTCCTCACTGACATTTGTGTGACACGTTTACATATTTACACCAGTCTGTCTCTGCTCCGACTGCCATGGTATGATTTTGCATTAACCAGTCGACTGATTACTCTGTGTGTTGAGAAGGTCGGAAGAAGAAGTTTGAAGGCTGGGATCCCAGTTTCTCTGATTTGTTGGAAGAGTTTGGCCAAGTCTAAATCTCTTTTCATTACTTTCTATATCTGCAAAGTAAGAAATTCTGTGCAATGATATGTTGGGGTTTTATCACCCTAGATATATACCCTGGCATCCTTTGGTTTTTCACTCCAAGAACTACCTGTTTTTCCCCTACTGAGAGAGCAAAAGTAAGGATTTCTTCTCTCCACACAAGGCACAATAGCAGTGCAGTAGGATACCCTGTGTGCTGCATGTCTGTTTTGAGAGTAACAAGACATCTTAACAAATATATTTCCATAAACGTACACAGTGTAAATCATCCTCTGGGTACTTTTACCATTCTAGAGGATGAACAGCTGGAGAGCAGCTGTGGGGAGAAGGACTTCGGGGTGCTGGTGGGTGAGAGGCTGGACCTGCCCTGGCTGTGTTTGCTGGCACCCAGAAAGCCCCCGTGCCCTGGGCTGCACCCAAAGTAGCGTGGGCAGCAGGGGAGGGGGGATTCTGCCCCTCTGCCCCACTCCGAGGAGACCCCCCTGCAGTGCTGCCTCCAGCTCTGGGGGCCCAGCACAGCAAGGACATGGAGCTGTTGGAGTGAGTCCAGAGGAGACTGTGAAGCTGGTAAGGAGACTGGAACATCTCTGCTGTGAGGAAAGGCTGAGAGTTGGGATTGTTTAGCCTGGAGAAGAGAAGGCTTTGGGGTCACCTAATTGTGGCCTTCCAGGACCTGAAGGAAGCCTAGAAGGAAGATGGGAAGAGACTATTTCCAAGGGTCTGGAGTGACAGGAGAAGGGGCAATGGCTTCAAACTGACAGAGAGCAGGGTTAGATTGGATATTAGGAAGAAATTCTTCCCTATGAGGGTGTTGAGGCCCCAGTACAGGTTGCCCAGAGAAGCTGTGGCTGCCCCATCCCTGGAAGTGTCCAAGGCCAGGTTGGATGGGGCTCTGAGCAACCTGGGCTAGTGGAAGGTGTCCCTGCCCATGGCAGGGGGTTGGAACAAGATGGTCTTTAAGGTCCCTTCCAACCTTAACCATTCTATGAGTCTCACATTACTGATACTTGAACAGTCCATAAACATTTATCTTGATTGATACTGACAAAGTAGGAGGGATACCATTGCTCCCATTTTAAAAGAGCATAAACTGGAATATTCAGAAGTCACATGATATTTGTAACATCATACAGATTGGGGTTTTCATGTTGCATTGACTGGTCAGGGAAGTCAACCTGTAATACTGTATGGAAGTTTGGTTGATCAATGACAAGAGTGAAATGCAAGGGAATGAAAAACAAAGCCATTTTCTTAGTCATGGCAAAGAAATAAAGCTGTGGTAGAGCAAACAATTTCCACAAAAGCTGAAGTATTTCTACATATTATTCACTGTGTAGCTCTGAAAACTGCCCAAAGTAAATCATGGTAGCAGATAATTTAAGCTGATATACTGTGTGTTAGTTAATATTTTCATTACTCTTTGTTAATAGCATCAGGGCCAAGCAGCAAACAAATTAAATTTGCAGCTGAATTTGGAGGGGAAGCAAACAGCAGTAAGCAAAGAGAAATACAATCTCTGCTGGGGAGATGGAGACAAAAAATATTGGCAGAAAATCGCAAAATTAAAGTCAAAGTAGAAATTAAAAGCTAACATGCTGTGGGAATGCTGGTATTGAACAGTGATATACAGAGGGGAAAAGAAGCTTAGAAAGGAGCAATACCTGATCAGACCCAGGAATGAACTAAAACTTTGGAAAGGCACAGTATTTAATAAAGGCAAATACTGAGGCATTTCTTTGCAGAGCTAAAAGGGAATTGTAGTTTTGTGTAGCACAGGAGTGAAACTGGGAAAGCTGCTTGAAAGGTGGAAGGTATTGTCATATGAAAAGAAAATCGGGAAAGAACAGCAAAAATGACTGAAAGGGTTAGAAAACTGACCTCTGAGGAAATTGCCTTGAAGGTGCAAGGCTTTGCTATGAGCTGACAGAAAGGCCATGAGAAAAAAACCCAGAGTAAAGATCTGGAAAGCATGAGCATTGGTGAAAGAGAACATTCACTTTGGGGTGGGGCAAAAGAGTGCAATCAGGAAAACTGGGATTAAGCTAAGGAAAGGGAAGTTAGGCTGATCATCAAAAGCAGTTTTCCAGCTCTGCAAGATGTTTGTAACAAACCCAAAGCCACACCAAAGAGGCCTGGTTTCATGTTTCGTCTCAGCTCTGAAACTCCATCTAAGTCTTTTTTTGAAACAGTTTGAAGATCCATTAACCTTTCAAGTCAACCTGTACCTACTTTGGCTCAACCACGGCTGATTAATTGTTTTGTATTAAAATCAGGCCATTGAGGGCTTAAGTTTTCCATAATTAAAGTTGAGAGCAGTCTCCCAGACGAAACTCACTTCTTTCACCTCCCCACAATTCTGAGGGGTTCGAGCCTGGCCTTATAACAGATTATTCTCACTGTTCTATTTATAAATGCCAGAGGTGGGTTTTGTCTGTTTAGGAAGCAGGAGGAGAAAGGGAAACATCTCTCAGATGATTAGAATTTTGTCCCTCTCCTTAGGCTATGAAAGGCCAGCCTCCTGGAGACCCTGTGATGTAGGATGATCTGGAATGTTTTTGCATTTACATTCCCACTGGCCAATTCATTTTTTTGGAAAAAAAAGTTACAGAAAGAAATTAAAAAGAGAGTTTTAAACTGCTATTTGTTAGTTTTTCTGATATTAGGAATCTCAAAGGGACAACTTAAACTTTCAATTTCAATATATCATTATTTTGCAAGATTTTGCATGGAGAGCAAAAGCTTTCTCTTTTGTTTTCGTTCAGAAGCTGAAAACTTCCTCTTCCATCTTTTTTAATACCTTCCATTTCTGTTTTTATTTATGAAGTAGAGAAAACAGTGAAATCAAGCAAGCGAAGAGAAAAAAGCAAGGAGTCCAACTTCAAAAATGTTAGTCTCATGGTGAAAAATCTTGCATACCTAATCCCAGTTTATGGGTACAGACAGGACTCCCCCCCATGAGGAAACAGAAATACTGTAATAGGGAATGCTAGTTAGAAATGAAATAAGCTTTTGTTCAGTTAGAATTAAAATAGATCCTGAAGTTAACCTAAGACCAAGGAAAAAAAAGGATTTATTTGGTTTTCGGACATCTCTGCTGTGACCCTTGAATACAAATGTTTGCATTGAAAGTATGGAATCACAGAATCATTAAGGTTGGAAAAGATCACTAAGATCATCGAGTCCAGCCCTGACTGATCACCACCTTGTCAACTAAACCAGATCACTGAGTGCCTCATCCAGTTGCTTCTTGAAAACCTCCAGAGATGGGGACTCCAACACCTCCCTGGGCAGCCCCTGCCAATGCCTGACCACCCTTTCAGTGAAGAAATTCTTCCTCATGTCCAACCTGAACCTCTCCTACTCAATTTGAGGCCATTTCCTCTTGTCCTGTTGCTTGTTCCCTGGGAGCAGAGCCTGACCCCCACCTGGCTGCAATCTCCTGTCAGGGAGTTGTAAAGAGCAATAAGATCTCCCCTGAGCCTCCTTTTCTCCAGGCTGAGCATCCCCAACTCCCTCAGCTGCTCCTCACAGGACTTGTGCTCCAGACCCTTCCCCAACTCCATTGCCCTTCTCTGGACATGCTCCAGCCTCTCAATGCCCTTCCTGCAGCGAAGGCCCAGAACTGGACACAGGATTTGAGGTGTGGCCTCACCAGTACCCAGGACAGAGGGTATGGTGTGAGAGCAGCACCAGCTCTTACAAGGCCCAGTCAGATTTTTTAGGCACTATTTGCTCAGGAGGAACAGCTTTGCTCCTCGAGAGTTTGTCCCAGTCACTGACTCTGTGTGAGCCTTGCTGTGCCTCCTCATGCCACGCGTGCTCCATGGGACTGGGACTGAGACAAGCTGTGACACAAGAGGCTTGGTGGGGAAGATACACTTCATTTCATCCAAAACTGCACCTGTGTTTGCTTTTCAAAAGCCCATGACTCTGGGTTTCTCTGAAGCCACACAAATACATCCACGGCCACTTCGTGAATCAAAGTCTGCTTTCTGAATGTTCCCTGTTCCTCAAAGGTTCACGAACCTCCAAATAAAAAATTCTTGTTAGGCTTGCAGGTGCAAAGTATCTGATGCAGCGTTCTCTAGCAAAGGACCCCAGGCCTGATCCATGTACCTTAAAACCACCAACAGGAACTCACTGAATTCAGCACGAATTGGACAAAGCTTTTGCACAGTGAGGGGTGTGGGGGAATGACAATGTGAACACACACAGTTGATGTTTGATCCTTATTTTATCATACATGCAACATGCAACTGCATTGTTTGCATCAGGACCACGTGAGCAATTAGAATAGCTTTGTATAATTAGTATCTTTTCTGTGCCATTTGCACAGGTGCAGTAGCTTGCTCACAACCAACTTAAAATTAGGTTTTTAAAGTTATTCTCAGAGAAACGGGAGCCTTGTATTTCTGATAAAATACAGGTTAGTGCTTTGGAGGGAAAAAGGGAAAAGTGTGCTTCCTTGCAAAAGATATAAGACTTCCAAAAGAGCTTGTATAAGTAAAAGCTTTTCTATTCTGACCAGCTAAGTAATCTGGCTAAGAGGAGAGATCACCTCTACCAAAAACCCTTCTCACTTTTATACTGTGAAATCATGAGGGCTCTCCCAGAACTGCTCCCAGCTGCACAGTGAGACCCCCGAATCCTTCCTGTGAAGAAGAGCTCATGAATACAATGTGTGCTCATGAAAGGCTTGTGTTTTTTCACATTGTGTCTGAATCTTTCAAAAAGCCATTGCCCATTTAGAGAAAAAAGTCATTCTACTAATTGGTATTACTTTATAGCAAATTGTTTACATGTAGGCCTGTCCTGAGGGTAAAGACTGTTCTGGTAAATCGGGCTGCTCTGCATTTTTTTTGCTTGTAAAAATCTGCCTGAAGTGGAACTTTGCTTGTGAGTCCCCTAGTTCATCAATGTGCATGTGGATAAAATTTCCAGTATGCAGTTCTCCTCGAGACATGGAAGTTTTCCAATTTTAACTCTCAGTTAACACTTTGCTGTGAGTTTGACTATATATAGGGGTTAATGCTCAAGGGGTGGAGAGATTATTCTGGTCTCAGGCTAGCAGTGTATGATTTTTAAATTTGTGTGTTGCCCTGATGCAATGTAGATTGCTCACACATTCGGCTCATGGTTGAATGCTTTGCTAAATTGCATCCAAAATCTGCTAATTTGCAGACAAATTAGGGTCTCTACAAGCATTTCTGAAGTCAAAGAATGATCTCTGTGTCCTCCTGTTGTGCTAATGCAAGCTCTGCCCCTCTGCCAGGTCCAAAGCTCATCTGAAAACTGCCTTGGGTTTTGCTTTATCCTTATCTTTTAATCTAGATGCCATTTTGCTGTTGATACACAATGCCTTCCCCCTCCCCCTTGCCAAAAATCTTTGAAAGGGGAATTTTAGAACTGGGAATGCTTTAACACATGTTTTCTCTCACCAAGCATATGATCTCCAGATATTTCATAGAAAAGCAAGGTTTTAACTGGGCATGTGAGGGAGGCAAATGAGACGCACAGCAGCTGGCCTTGCCTCTCCTCATACAGTCAGTAATTAGTATGTCTTTTTAGAAAATTTCTTCTTACTAAAGAAATTTTGGTCATGAAAAAATATTATAGAAGGTCAGGATTAAAGTAACTTTCAGGGTATGAGAACAAGGAATGGAAACTAATTTTTTTAATAGACTTTTGTTCACCTCTTGTATGCACACTTAGTTCATGTCATGAAAAAATCCTATTGACATCTAACCACCACAAAATTCATAGAATCACAGAGTCATAGAATGATTTGGGTAAGAAGGGGCCTTAAAGATCACCTAGTTCAACCCCCTTGCTAACAGAGGGTAAGAAGAGGCTGCTGGCAGCCTTGCTGCAGGCACGGCAGCTTTTCTTCATAACTAAGAGTGGCTTTGTTGACCAAGTGCTTTTGCTGTTGTTTTACAGTTTAGAAACTAAAGCCCAGGCAGGTTGTGTGACTTTTCCCAGATCACTGGAGGCCAAGGTCATGTGAGAAGACAGTTGGAGAGTGGGCATTCAGACCTTCCTCTCTTGAGGTGTAGGCTGTGGTTAGTTCTACACCCTGGACTAACCTCTTCCTTCAGGTTCTTCCCCAAACTCTGCTGGCCTCAACCAAAGTCCACTGAGTCAGCTAGCCAAACCCAAAAGTAATTCCATGCAATATTTCTTCCTATTGAAGTGGTAAGGAAACAGTCCTTACTCTAACAAAGTCAAAAGTGACTGGGAAGCAAGCAAAGGGAGGAAAAAGGATGTGGAAAACATTGCCAAAGGTGTCCACGGCTGGCTCATGCAGAAGATCTCAGGTGCCTTGAGGAATTAAGAATAACTTGGAATGAGCTTTAAAAAAGGATCAGGCCAATGTAAATCGGCTGTAACAGTTCAGTAGTTTTCCCCAGGAACCAACAAAACAATCAGGGGAGGGATTTTTAATTCTGCACTTAGGAAAAGCCTGGTCCTAGACTTCAATTTGCACAGTAGAAATCCCTGATTAAAAAGGAGCCAAAGACTGTTGTGCTTCAGGAAGTAGGAGAATTAGGAATGCTTACTTTGGACGATGGTGTAACTTTACAGTGTAGCCTATACGAGGGGAGATGCACAGCTGCATCTCCCCAGGAGCAGAGCACAGAATATATTGTGAGTCAGTCACAGTTCCTCCCTATCTTCCCTCCACCACCACATGCACTCCCTTTGCTCTGCTACAAAAGTCAATTACTTCATCCTTATTTTTTTTTTATTTTTTTTCTTCATGGAGCAGTTTTCTCTCCCATGCTCCCAGCCAGCTCCTTTGGCTAGCGAGGAAGCGGAGTGGGGTGAAGCCTGGGCTCTCTGCACTTCTGTCATCTCAGCATCCCCTCTCCACCCACTTCCTCTCAGCAGGGAGTATTGGGTGAGCAGTCCCTGCTCCTCTTGCTACAGGCAGAGTTGTATTAACTTTAACAGTCCTGGGAGCAAAGCTGGGGGAGAGGGAGGGACACTCCTTCCTCATTCCCTCCCTTCCTCTCTCTTATATTCCTGTCTGAATGCCAGCACTGGCAACCTGTGGTGACTTTAACCCAGCAAGTGCATTCAGTATAGATTCCCAAGTAAAGACCCATGTCAAAATGAGACAGGATGTTACCAGTGCTGGAAAACGAGGGAACATGTATCCCGAAACCTGTGAAAGACCAGCCTCTTCCTAACCTGCTCTCAGTCTGTTGCTAGAAAATATGGAAAGGAGCCCATTGCACAAACAAAACAAAGCAATCACATCCTTAGGAACTTTGGGGAGGCAAACATATGGGGAAACTCTTTACTCAAGGTGAGAGGTCAGTCAACATCTTGGGATAACTGCATGTAAAGGGGATAGAAAGTTCTCAGGCCTTTCTGACGGTGGGAACGCAAAGAGCTTTACTGAGCTACATGCAGGAGTAAAGGGCTTTTTCAAGGGTAGGTAACTTTTCCTGTGGCTGGCTCTGATGGGAAGCTTACACATATTCAGGAAATATCTCCTGTGCCCTCCCAGGAAAAAACAAACCCCCTCACATATGCGTCTTTTCTGACCTGTGCTCCCATCATCTCACCCTAAACCAGCATCTCTGGGTTAGAAACACTTCAATCCTTAGAAACTTCTTCCTTGAGAGTGTCATGAAGATCTCTTTCTTGTCAGCACACATAAGGCGGGTACCGTTTGTGATTTCAGACTTTCAGTATAGCTTTGATTAGGATATAGGTGAATGGATAGCAGAATAGAACCTGGCAGGTCAAGCCTGGGGGATTCAGACCATTTGGACTGTAGAACTTGAGTGCATGTGCAGAAATCATATTTACAAGCAAAATAATTTGCTAGAGTTATCTAGAAAAGATAAGACACATATTTGTGGACTGCTAGAAATTAAGGAAAGTTACTGGGAACATTTATTCCTGTTTTAAACTATTAAATGGTATTATGCTTGGAGACAGTTGTGTGTATGCAACTCTCAAAAATCAAAGCTCGAGGCCAAATTCTGCTCTTGGTCACGCAGAAAGCAGGCGACTGTGGACTGAGTTGCATGTAACTGAGGTCATAATCTGGCATTGAGTCCGAGCTGGCTCGGTTTTCTACTAAGCTAAAATCAGTCCTGGTAAGTTGTTCTGAGGAAATCCAATAGGGAATGGGTCCGGTGTTAATGCTCACCATCAACATAATTCCAAATAAACTGGAGGAATTTAAGAAACAATGGTGTGTCTTCTGATTAAAAGTTGTTCATACAGACTTAAAATAACTCTATAGACTTGAGTGGTGCTACTTCAGATTTACCTGGAGAAAATGTGACTTTGTGTTTGAGAGACCTTCCATGACAGATCTCAGACAAAAGTACTTAGAAAGCATGTAGAAAATTCTGAACATGGTAGTAAACCCAACTTATTTTCTTTTCCTCTTTTCTATGCTCTATCAACAAGTTAAACCTAAGATCAGCATTTCTCCAAATTCTTTCCTTCTCCTTAAATTTGGGAAAAATGCTGAACCTCCACTGTAAAGCTTGAAGTGGTCTGTTTTGCTGGTTCACGTGGTCTACAGCTATGTGAAAGGAAAAAAAATAGCATTACTGCAAGAAAGGGGACTGGTTTGTCTGCATTCTAATGAAAGAAATGCCTTAAAATGCAAGTATCACTGCACAAAAACATATAGTAATTTTCCTGCATTCTTCCTAACCTGGCAGTGAAAAATAGAGTTTTATGCACAGAATAAAGACAATATATGATCTCTGAATTGTCCTTTATTTGTCTCTAACTGAAGAGAAATTTTAATACTAAAATAAGATATTAGGTTAGAGATTTGAAATAAAAGTTCTGGATTAACAGGACAGGAAGGACATTGATCTTTTGGAGGAGTCCATCAAGATGATCAGAGGGATGGGACAGCTCTGCTGTGAGGAAAGACTGAGGGAACTGGGATTGTTTAGCCTGGAGAAGAGAAGGCTTCAAAGTGACCTTATTGCCCCATGTCTTGTTCTGGTGATTGCCTTCTGGTGTCTAATTCAAGACAGACTAAACCATGAGAACATTTCCAGGACATGAATTTTTTCCAGACAGGTAAAAAAAAGGTAAAATGCCCATTTTGTACGGGAGAAGTCTTATAGAACTCCTAGTGAAAGCAAAAGAGAATATAAAGAAAGAAGATTTTAAAACATTACATGTTGAACATTAGAAAAAAATAACCTTTAAAATGTTATTAGCTCCTGTCCTTTGTATTCTGGGAAGGCAAAATTGCAGCCAAATAAAAACAGAAGAAACTAAACTCTACAAACAGCACAGAAAGGTTAAAAGAAGAATGAAGAATGTTTATCATTATTTCTCTTCAGAACACAGATAGTGGCTGACTCCCCTAAACAAATACATAAATAAATAAGAATTGTATTTGAAGCTTCCATGGTTAGAAATTTCCTTATGGAGTTCCCTGTCATTTTCTTTCTTGAAAACATTCATACTCCTTGCTTTAGTTACCCTTTAGGGTAACATGTTCCATATGTCACACAGCCTTTGTATGAAACAGTTTAGACACAATTCTCCTTTCCTCCCCCTGACCCAATTTTAAGGTCTTACTGCTGTGGAAGACTAATCTGGACCAGTTTGATCAGACCCTCCTATGTTATAAATGTCATTCAACTCACCACAACTTTTTTTTTCCCCCTTTCCATAACAATAAGCCCAACCAAGTTGTTCTTTGGTAAGTGTTGCTATTATAAACTCCCTTAAACTCTACCTCTAATTGAACAGTGCTTCCTGACTCAGTTCATTATTATACTACTTGCTTTCATTCAAGTGAATTTTTAGAGTAATGCAACACAGAAGCTTATTATCTTCTTTTTTCCTGGTTACAATTCTCTGGAGTAGATGCCAAAGAGGATTTGGTTTTGCTAACAGTGGCTTCCCAAGTATTTTTTTATGCTTTCCATACAAAGCAAATTTTTTCCTGCTCAAATGCTTCTTTTGATCTGATTTCTTGGAATAAATTGCATTTAGCATCTTCACAAGCTTTTTTTTCTTTATGTTTTCTCATTAGTCTTCTATGTAAGAAATGTATGCACTAAAAATTGTTCAGATTGTTCAGTTCACTGATTCCAAAATTCTCACTCTTGTTCCCTGTGCCTCACCTCTTTCTCTAACACTAGTTTAGACTGGAGGAAGCTCCAGTGCAGCTGATAAAATGAAACTTGTGCAAACCAAGCACATATGAGAAAAGAAGGGCCCCCTCTCTTTCTGATTCTGTTCTCCCAATATTCACATTCTTCAAATATCCAAAAATATAACCCTGACAAAATGTCTTTTCAGTGAGTTAATCTGCTTGCTATCAGTTTAGCTTGTGTTTGTTCTACTGGTAGGAAAAAAGATCAAACAAATTGTTTTAGAATGGATCACATAGAAAAGTTGCACCAGTTCAAATTTTAACTGAGCCTGTATTAAAACCACACTGTTTTATACCAGGATCAGTCAGGGACTGCACTGTTAGGAAAAATTTCTTCATGGAAAGGATTGTAAAGCATTGGAACAGATTGTACAGGAAAGTAGTGGAGTCACCATCCCTGGAAGTGTCCAAAAAACATGTGGATATGGCACTTGAGGACACAGGTTAGTGGTGAACACAGTAGAACTGAGTTACCAGTTGGACTCAATGATCTTAGGTCTTTTGCAACCTTAACAATTCTTTCTTCTTGCCTTTGACACAACTATATGGGCAGAAGGCTCTCTAAATCCCTCCAGGCAAAAACGGATTTTCCCTTCTCCAGTGTGCTTTGCTGGTGGAAAATAGCCCCATCTATACATGATTTTGCCTCTGGTGGCTGTTTCCTGATGGAATCAAGCCAGCAAATACACTGTAGGCCCAGGCCAGACCTACACGTGTTTTAAAATGAACATTGCTGTCTACCTGTACAGCATGGACACAGATGTGCTGCTGCAAAGGCCCTGTGTTGTACAGTTTATTCTTGGGAAAGGGCATGGCTCTGTTGGTAGTTAAATCCCTTTTCTTGTCATGTGCTGTCATCCCATTAGAGAGCTTTGTTGGCAGGGGCGACAGGCGGAATCATGGCTCCAGACAACCCCTTCTGTTCTCCTCAGCTTTAGAAAACTTGTGATTTGGTATCTCCATAGTGTGTACTTTCATGATATTCCCATCAAACTGAACTCTTCTCCAATTATTCCTGTTTTCCAGGTGCAAATCTGTCTGACAAAGAGACGAGCTGACCTGCCAAGGCCTGCAGGAGGCCCATGGTGTGCCAGCATTGGACCGAAATGAGCCAAAGTAAGCAATGGCCAGAGAAGCTTCTGGGTTTGGACCTGCTGATTCCTGCAGCAGAACACTTCCTTGAGCAGTACCAAATTGTTTTGCTGTAACGTAGTGTCTTGTGGTTGGATTCTTTGGTTTCCTAAAAAGTCAAACCGCAACCGAAACTCCTGCAGCAGTTGGGATGTTCTTAAATTCCTATGCTGCAGGGATTGTCTGCTACCAGTGTCTCCAGGATTTGCTCTCTTGGCTGGACTTGTCTCAGTGAGAGCACTAACACAGCACTCCCACCTTTTCTCTCTGTCCTTCTGTTTCCATGACTTTTAAAAAAGTCAAGCACCTTAAGATCCTCTCTCAACAATGGCCAAGCTAAAAGTTTATTAGGAGGAACTGAGGAGCAGACACATAGAATTTATCACCAAATAAGCCTCACATATTACAGAAATTGCTGGAAACTGGGTGAGAAGAGCTAAGACATGGAGATCACTTCTGGGTTTTGCCCCTTTACCATTGTAGCCTCTGGGTCTCTGTTGCACAGAGCTGTTATTTCACTCTCTCTGCCGCACCCCCAGTTCCTCCTGGTGTCTACTTTACCAGTAGTCCTGAGCAACAGCAGGAAATATTCCTCTCTGCCATGTCTGCAGAACAGCTTCCAGAAGAAAGGATAGGAGCTGCAAAACCTAGGCCCCTGCTCCCCTGCTGTTAGGCAGGTACATTCTTACTCCAGAGAAGCTCCTGAAAGCTTTAACTCAGGTAGGCAAAGGAGGACAGGCTTTGAAAGCAGAAAATTGAGCAAATTAGCAGGCAACAACTGAAGTTTCCACTTCTAGTCCAATTCTTACACTGGTTTATAGTCACTTAGAGCCCTGCAAAGTTCAGATGGTGTTGAGGAGTACAGAAGAAATTGGTGTTAGGATCTTAGCTACTTGGAATTTTTCTGGTTCTGAGAGAACAGCAGTCTGACATCCCCTCAAACATCATTCGTGATGCACCACTTCCGTAGTGTTCAGGAATAGTGCATGTCTTTGATTTGAGTACAAATTGGCTCTCAGGCATAAATAAAGATTGAGAAGCTAAAGTTTGTGTCAAGATCTCAGTTTTGAACTCAGTATCCTTGGAACTGAATCTGTGCTTTGATTTATCACTTTTGTTTCAGCTTGAATTATGTTATAACCAGAACCTGCACAAATATCTTCTCAGGTATTTCTGTCCTTTATCATTATCTTGATTTGTTTCTATAGGATATTTAAGACAAAGCCCTTCATGAAAGGATGAGAAATCCTCTATTCACACTCAGGAGAAATGTCTGCCACAATGCTGACTTTTCTGAGTAGACTGCAGAATTCTGTCAGCCTGTTTAAGCTCAGAAAAAAAGTTTACTTCGCTGAACAGTCTTTTTTTAGTGTAAAGAAGAGTGGAACATTCTTTCAAAATGAAGAAAATTTTAAAAATCCCACCAAATCAAAGTGCAGTCACGTACTCTACTGATGAAGAGAGTGTAGGAACCTATATTGACTACAATTGTATGTAGAGAAAGAAACAACATTTAACATAGAACAAACAAACAAAGTGGCATTTCTTAAAGCTAAATTTAGGAATTGCAAAGAGTCAAAAATGCTTTAAATCACTGGAACTTGTTTCGGGTACAAAGAAACTAATTGGGATTTGAAGTACTATTTATTATGGAGAAGAGTGATCTCAAAAGCTGAGAGAGTGTCAGAGAGTTAAAAGTTATGAATTTGCCAAGGAAAAACATGAGTCAATATCAAAAAGTTTCCAAGTTGACCATCTGAAAATATTTTGGGTTCAATTCAACAGATCAAAACAGCTTGCTTGACTTGAACTTTAAAAGAAATATACAAAAAAAATAGGTTTAGAAGTACAAGTTGTTTAATTGTTTGAAGTGAACAGGCTTTCCTTCCACAGAGTTTGAATTTAATTTATTAGAGTTTTCTGATTCAAAACCATTTCATGAATTTGGGAAGGCTGGGCTGCATGGTGCGTTTATTGCAAAGTGAGAATCTCATCTGGTTGCTGCAAGTCAATGCAGTCAATCCTTGACCTGAAGGATAATGTCATTACAGCGGAATCACAAGATCTTACAATATTGTCCAAAGGATCTGAGGGACAAGTATGTAAAAGCCTTGGAAGTCTATTTTGTCTGACAATACAGGCATCTGAATTTTGCCTTGAAGGTTATATTTTCTGCGGTTTAACGTCACTGACAAGTGGTTTGCATCCCTGTGAGGATCTGGCCCTTAACTGAAAATATTCCACTGCTTTGTGAAATTATATCATTCAGTGAAAAAAAACCCAACAAATCTTGATTGTCAGCATGTGTCACGCAGGAGCTGTTTTTTGGTTTGGTGCCAGTGCACTTTTTCACCAGTTCTGAGATTGGCAAATGTATTTCTTCATAATAAATTAAAAAAAAAAATAAAAATCTCCTCTCCTCCCTCCTACCCATCTTTGCTCTTCTCCCAGCTGTCATCACTGTTTACAGTTTGAGTAAGCAAAAATATATATATTTACAAGTACAGCTTACTGCTGTGTTTGCTGGTATAGACTGCCTGGGGGCATATCTGTGAATGGAGTACATACATAAATATACCCCCTTCTCCTGTCAGCCTCTCCCCTCCCCTGCCTTGTTTTCTTAAGCTGTGTGTTAAATCTCTTCTGTTGGATTCTGTTGGATTCCGATTTTGGAGGGAGACTAACGTCTTCCCTCATGGCTGTACGTGAGTGCTGTCAGATCTTGGGCACTAAGCATGAGGTTCCCACCACTCCCAAACCTCCTGTCCTTCCCAAACACTGCTGTTCCCTCTCTCCTGCCCTGTGAACCTGCCCGCTGGATTAACTGAGGTCACGGAGCAGGAGGAACGTCATGTTGCAGCTGAACCGTTCCACCTCTTGGGGTTGTGTGTGAAAGTAGGAGAAGATTTTATTTTCAGCTGCAGCCTCATGCTGATGGCCCTTCTCCCGACTGGATATGTGCCCATTGGACAATCCCAGAGCATCCTGGTTGCCTGCCAGCCCCAGATGCCAGAAGCATGTCCCCACTTCCTCTCCCCTTGCATGATGAAGTCTGCGGGGTCTCATCCACCAGAAGGCAGGAAAGTTGCATCTTGAATGCTTTTGGGGCAGTGGATCCTTACGAAGGCCTCCAGATGTTATTGTAACAGCAATTAAAAATCTACCATAACTAACTGAATAATGGACAATAAATTTAAAATTGGGTTTTTTATATGGTTTTATAAAAATGTGACAAACATCCATGGTCTCATCAGAACTAGGCTTCAGCATCGTGTTTGTGGCATTCCAACTGCTCCCGACTGCAAGTCCTGCTGAGGCCAAATGAAAGCTGATGGTTCCAGGAAGTTTTGCAGGATTTCTTCTCAGTGCTCATCTAGTCAGAAAGCAGTCACAGCACCAAACCCGACACAGTTCAAGAAGCGTTCGGACAATACTCCCAGGCACGTGGTGTGACTCTTGGGGATGGTCCTGTGCTCGGCCAGGAGCTGGACTCAATGGTCTTTGTGAGTCCCTTCCAACTCAGCATACTCTGGGATTCTGAGCGTCCAGCGGTTAAATTCACTAACCTGTGTTCAGTCCCTAACTCCCATGGGAATTGCCCTTGTAAGTTTGGGAAAGACATTAAGGACTTGTTTACGCTGCTAAAATTAATTTGATTTTTTTTACTCCAGTGTTACTGATGAACATGTAGCTGCTACATGTTATACCAGTAAAGACAAAACATGTTAGTTTTAGTCTGAAGTGTATTTGCTGAAGTTGATTCAGTAGCACAGTTGAAGGTTTTGTTTGTTTGTTTTGTAACTAGGATGCATTTAGTGGTTCTGAAGTAAAAGAAGAATGCAGCTTTCTAAAGATACTTTTCTACCTAGGAAATGGGCATGATAGTAATTAAATTTCTCTCCATGACACAGTTGAGTACAGTGTAAAAGCTGACAGACTGTATTTGTTGTGGGAGCCATTGTGGGAGATGAAGATAACTCTGTGCCCAAGGTTCTCAGGATATATTCATATATGGACAAAAATATATTTAGATATTTGTTTCAACTCTGCATTTCACTCATCTGTGTCACGATAACTAAAAATAAAGACTACAGGGAAACTAGGCTATTGCTTGCCACTCTTTTCCTATCTGCAGGGTATCTGTAGCAAAGGTTTACATGAATGTAGCTGTAAATTATACTGATAGACACAGACCTGGTAGACTTGTGATTGATGTACACAGTGATCACGTCATCTGTGGGTAGTCTGAACAGGGCTTGAGAAAGGTGTGGACCCACTCACTCCTCACCTCCAGAAGGATACTTAACAGTGTTTTCTGCTGATGGTGCAGTAGATCATAGAATCACAGAATCATAGAATGGCCTGGGGTGGAAGGGAGCTTAAAGATCACTTAGTCCCAAACCCCGTGCTATGGGCAGGGACACCTTCCACCAGATCAGGTTGCTCAGAGCCCCATCCAGCCTGGTCTTCATATATTTGGGCTTATTTTTGATACTGATGATGATACTGCTCTTGCTAATAAGATTTATCTAGGCACTAACTTTGGATCACAGATTATTATTCGATTTTTGGAAGGCCACGTAGAATCAATCTCTTTCAGTTGCCAGAAGTGCTTTGGTGCTTTTACAGGTCTCAGAACAAACACTCTGGGAAGTGAAAATAACTTTAAAGCCCCCATCCTCTGATGGCCTTTGAAAAATGGCTCAACCTTTTTAAGCAGTATAGATATTTGAGGAGTATTACTGAGATAGTGCTCTATGCTTTGCGTCCACCGTCTGGACAAGTCCTGCTGTTATGTCGTCTGTCAAAGACACAGCTTTCCTGGAATGTGGAATTGATAAAAAATAGAATCCAGCATTATATTCCCTACACAGATAAACTGTATCAACAACAGATTTAGCACATGAAGTTCGAGCAGAACTACCTTTGGCTGATAAGTTTGTTCTGCAAAAAAATTCGTTTCTTGGTTAATGTGTGGAATCACTGCAATATTTTTCATTAAGTCCTCTCCTCCAGTTTTCACACTAAATTGATAACAGAAAGCATGAAAGTGGTTTCTAGTTGATAAATTATGTTAGTGGAAAAAAACCCCCAATTTATCACCCTAAAAAATGGACACAGTGAAGTGAATTAGAAGTCTGAAGTGTTAAGTGGTCATAGTTTCACTGATCCCAAGGGCAGACTTTCCTTGTTTTTCTTTCATGCAGGTTACATGACATAATTAGAGACTGTGATCCTGTGTTTTTCTCCATCTTTTATGACTTTTTTGTTGATCATTGATTTATAATCTGACAGCCAGAAACATGAAAAATAAAATGAACACAATGTATAAAAAAAGAATTCCAGCTAAGGGCCATCCATGCACTTTGTCAACTGTTTTTTGCTATTTTTTGGGCTTCTGAGCAAACAGCTGTGTATACCCTATACAACATGTTTCAGGACCAATCCAGCTCCAAAAGAAATTAGTGGGAGTCTGCCTGTCTCCTTTTGGAGACATGGAATGGGACTGATAAAGCTGTGAGAAACACTGGGGAAACCTTTGGGGACACTTACTCAGAATTACTTAATGAGTCAGGATGAAAATACACAATCCCTCTGGTATTCCCTAATCCTTCATATTTTCAGTACTACAATATGTCAACATGCTGGAGACCAGAATTTATCCTCTAAACACACTATACCCACAGTGATACCAAACAGTGGGGGCTGTAATCTCTTTACATCATTCATGTCAGCACTGTGTCCAAGGGACGCAAGTTCTGGGAGTTGAAGAGTGAGATCACTCATGTCTCCTCCACCTTTCGGTCTCTAATGCTGCCAGGCATGACTACATCCAGGATGGCATGGATTACCAGTTTAGGAATATTAACTATCCAGTGTGAATGGTCCTCTGCATCCTTAGGCTAAGCTCTAACTTTTGGTACTTTCAAATACATTACCTGACATAATTTCTACTTTGGAGGCCTGAAAAGCCTGGCAACGTGTATGAATTCAAATCTTGGCTGCCTATATATGTATGAACACACTCCTGATGTCTTTGCCCTTCCTTTTTAAAGCATCACTTTTTTTTCCCAAGACTTAACGTGCTCAGAATGTGTTTTTTTTCCACAGTATTGTCCCATTAAAATGGCAACTTTATGACTGTCTGTCACTCCTGTTTGAGCTGGACCGTCTGCTGCAATGTCTGACTGATGGCTGACCCACTTTGCACCCTCAAATCTTACAGCAGGGACTTCTGAAATAACAAATCAGGGTCTCGTTTGCCTGACAGATATTAATTGTGACTAAGCCATCACAGTGTGGCACAGCAAGAAAAAAGCTGCTTTATATTTGAACCATCTGGGAACAAGGACCTCAACAGGCACAAATGAAAGTTTTCTTTAAAAAGAACACACGAGTCACTCCAAACAAATCATCTTTCAAAATGCCCTGAGGAAGGAAACACAGCCACTATGTCCTGTAAAGCTCAAAGCAAATAAGAAGAGCTAAGCATAAATAAAGTAAATTGAGGATGAGCACTGAAGAAACTCGACACAGATAAAGCAGAAAAAGTGATGCAATTCTACCATAAATAGGTCATGCTAACTACCTATGTATAATATTTATACTTAACAATAAAAGAAATTCATCCAAAGGGAAGCATTCATAAAAACTAGTAACATTTTCATTAAAAACAGACTAAGGCTTGTCTTCATGTTAAGCCCATTATGCTGCAAAAGTGTAATTAAATGAATTTCAGCAACTCTATACCTCTTCATTTTTTTAGGAGTCTAGGGCTATTTAATAAGCCAGCATCATTGCAACTGTTTCTTGTTTTTATAAACACAAAGTCAAACCACTAAAGGAGAAACTCTTTCTTAGAAACAATTTTTCAGTATTGAGTTTTACCTGCAAATTCAATTTTTCAGGATTTACTCTGTATGTAGCAGGGGGTGGGCTCCTTCTCGTGGTGCATGGACGTGCATGGAAGAAGAGACATGGAGCTTCAGTTTTATGCTATACTCAGAAAGAAGTGAGGTAAAACAGATTTGGTTGCCTTAACTCCTAGGTTTTCAAATGGAGTACAAATGTTCCTCATGTTTTTTAAAGATTTGTACTATCAACAATGATTATTAATGCTCCATTTCATTTTTCACTAGAAGTGATTGTAAGAGGGTGGATGAAATACTCCAGGGATCCTGTTCTCGCATTCCAGCCCTGGGATCAAACACAGATTTCACCTCCTAAAGTGATTCCATCTTACAGTTGAAAGCTACACTGTCTGGGGAGGCCACAACCCAAGTTGTGGACTGTAGAAGTTTCTCTCAGCATAGGCAAATCTTCAGATTTCTCATCCAGGTTTTTTGTTTTCATTTTTTTATGTTGCCTTCATTTGGCTCCAGCTGGCACACCAGTAGATCAGAGGCGTCAAGTTTCTCCTCACAAATCGTAATAGCCATAAGGACTGTATTTAATGAAGTGACTCCCACCTCAGCAGAATGAGACTGCTTTGACTATATTATTATGATAATCAACAATTAAGTTGGCATTTGCCAGCCATAACCACAGATGTCTTCCTTGAAGTGTGGGAGAAACAGCGCTAATGTCAAATACCACAGTGTGGGAACACTTGGCACACAACACCAGCATAAGAAAGTGGAGCATTTGGCCATGCTCCTGGAAGATACTGTGATTGAAGTGACATAAATACTTAATTAGGAGAATCCATGCATCAACAAGCACTGCACCTACTTTACTGTAAAAGTGTTGGAGAAATCGCAGCATTTTTCGTTATTCTTCAGCTCTTCTGCCGTGGAGGTATCTGAGACAAACATATGTCTGACTCTGATTTTAAGAAGGCTGCTGAGAGGCCCTCCTTTATCTTTGATCTCTACATGTACAATAAGCAGAGCCTCCACAGCAATGCCTTTGAGCGGCAAACCACCTCTAAATCACAGCCCAGTAGTAGTGTTCATATTTGGCTTGTGCATGTCTTTCTCAGTTCCAGTACAGTAAGTTCAATCGGCTTGGAGCTGAACTGCAGCACAGCCATTAATCAAAAACCCTATAAAATTGAGTTCCAGGAATTTATAAATACATAATACAAATATGAGCTGTGGGATCCTTTTCTGTAAACACTCCATCTCAGCAACGCTTCATGTCTCCCTGAGCACCATAACTTCACCAGCCAGAATAGCTCGTTCTTGATTTCTATCTGCCTCAACACTATTACCTTGCTTTGTGCCTCTTTTCAGTTTAGAGTCATTGTGAAGGGGAGAGAGGAAGAAAAGTGCCATCACCACAAAAGCCTACCTATTTTTTTCCATGGGACAAGCAGGTCATGACTTATAGGTTTGTATTGAACTGTTTTTGTTATTTCTGGATTGAGATGGACAGGACTGGATCCCTCCTACCCACATTCCACTAGCCTGTCCAAGAAGTTCAGTGTAACTCTTAAGTCCACCAAAGTATTTAGGATTCTCTCCACTAACTTCGTCTGGATTGGTCTATGGGGTACTAATATCTTTGCTTTCAGAATGGGCAAAAAAAAAATACTACTTTTTGGGTTTTTTCTGAAGGAATGTTCTCTCCGTTTATGATTTCCTTTTATATAAAAACTCTCCTTTCCTTCCCTTCACTGCTATTCTGTATTAAACCCCCCATTTTCAGCTGTCATAGGGGATGATCTAACACTGAAAGTTTTTCCATTGGTTCTATCTCCTGCAGACATCACTTGACTTGACATTCTGAAATGCTGCTGGGTGATTGTTTTGCAGAGTGCTGAGTATGGAGATCAGTTTCCCTGCCTTCCAGGATTGACCTGCAAAGGGCTTTCCCAGTGAATTAATTTGCTTTCGTGTACTCTGCAATGCTTTGTTTTGTCCTGTCTTATTCAGACTACACTATGATGGCATAAGCACATGTTGGTCTCTGACTCAAGAAGTCTTGTAAAGTGGAGAGAAGAGTTTTCTTGTAGGTGTTTGGGTTTTTTACTTTTTACTTCTAGTTTGGAATGTAAGCTGGACTCGGTAATTCATAAAGCACAGAAGATATTCATTGTAACCAAAGTAAGTGGAGTTAATGTTTAATTTTTCATTTTTAAGTGCTGATTCAGAACATAACACTGCATATGCAGTTTGCAAGGCTCCCACCACTAGCATTTGGACTCCATTTTAAACTTATAAATCATAAGCTAAGTATAGTGCTTGTTTGCGTCTGTTAAATATTTCCCTCTCGTTTGTTCTTATCAACATCCACTAATGATATATACATATGTCATGCAAGACAGCAAATATGTAGAGGTTTCAAGGAAAAGTTCTGTGCCATATCTCTGCTGATTAATGTGTAAATGTGCATAAAATCTAGGACAGTGATAACCTTTAGCATAGGCCGGAGGAAAGAACACAGCAGATAAATTGTGCTTCTATGAAAAGCGAGACAGCAAAACTTATGTGCCACCCAGCCTCCATTTCAGGGACTCCAGATGATTGTGTTCCTTAGTCCTGTTCATTCCCAGGTGTATTTCACTCAGTCTGAGAGGCAGGAAATTGCATTTTCATCTTTATTCTTCCGCCAGCTGTAAGCTAAACCCATACTTGAAGGCTATAGCAACAAATCCATTAAGCACAGAAATCTCCTGCCACTGTGCTCATCAGTCATTTTAACTCTGTGCTTCTATTTTCCATGGTTGTACCATATGGAAGAGGAGTCTTGCCTACATGATGCATCTGTGAGAAGTAGCAGGTGAGGCTTTGCACAGTGCTGCTGGTGCTAGAACTAGCAAGAGCAGGTTTAGATTGGATATTAGGAAAAATTCTTCCCTGTGAGGGTGGTGAGGCCCTGGCACAGGTCCCAGAGAAACTGTGGATGCCCCTCCCTGGAAGTGTTGAAGGCCAGGTTGGATGGGGCTCTGAGCAAACCTGGTCTAGTGGAAGGTGTCCCTGCCCATGGCAGGGGGTTGGAACGAGATGATCTTTCAGGTCCCTTCCAACCCAAACCATTCTACGATTCTGTGATTAAGAAATGGAGAAGAACCTCGACTGCACACCTGAGGATCAAGCCAAATGATGTATTTGAGACTAAGAGATCATATAAACAACCTGTTCAGCAAACTTGTGTTAATTTTCCATCCAAATCCACCTACTGATACAACTTGGTTACAGAGTGAGACCTTACTTATACCTCTCTTTCTAAGTGATTGTTTCATGAGGAAAAAATTAAGATATGAGCCAAAAAAGTGCATGAAAATAAGTGTAGATATTTCCTGATACCTCTCAACACAGAAACCAGTGGAGTAAAGACCATTTGCCTTGTAACTGTCCCAAGATAGATAAGGGCTTTACTCAGGTGCTCACCCACTGGTGTTTCTTTCCATTCAGTATTCCCAAAGGAATTCTGCAGAGTCTCCAATAAGACACACTGCTCTAGAAGGGCCTTTGATAAATTAGAACAAACTTTGCATGGATGTTTCAGGCATCTCATATAGTTCTTAAGACATTCAAAAACATGAACTTTTTTCCTGACTGGCTACGAGAAGGAATCCCAGTGATGTTGCAACAAACAACCCCTTGCTTTACTTTTCCAAGGTATGTGGCATTAACAATGTATTTCACATGAGAAAAGTCATAGTTCATGCTTTCCAGATCTTGCCATGTGGGTTTCCCTTGCTGATAATTAGCTCAAGCTGCTGGTACAGATTTTTGTCCCTCCTAATGCGACAGTGAAGCAAGAGGAGAACTGCTTGGCTGAAGGATCAGGCAGGCACAGGATGTCCTTCTAACAATAAGTTTCTTAGAAAACATTTAGTTTTCTTCACAGGAGGGGACCAAGAACAGGATAGATGAACAGATATTTATTCACAGAAAGAGTCTTTGAGCAAGAGGATGGTGATCTCTTCATTTCCATTTATGACCCTGTGGGATTTTCTTAACTGGATCTTTTACTCTCTGAGAGCTCTAGGGCTGCTGCAAGAGGAGAGAGAGTTGTGTCTCATGCACAAGAACGTGTTTGCAAATTTATGGTTAACAGATGACAGAACTTGCACAGAAATACTATGATATGTTATTTCAAGTTATGTATGAATGTCTATTTCTCAATTCATTACCTTTGTAAACTCACTGGAAAGCAAAAGCTAACAGAGTCTAAAAAAAAAAAAAAAAAAAAAAAAGGTCTAACTCCCAAAACTACCAGATTAAGTTTGCTGGATTTCCTAAATTTTTTTTTCCTTTACTTATTTATGTATCACTGTGTAAGAAAAACATGGAATATCACGCTGATTCTGAACCCACACTGTGTATGGGCAGAAATCCAGGTTTGCCAGCCTGAGAGGGAATGCATTTGGCCCTGTATCTCTCTGTCTTACTAAAACAGTTATTGAGAACTGGTGAACAAAACATGTAACGATGGTTTCACAACTTCCTTGGATAATTGTATGCAACCACGTATAATTACAATTATCAAAAAGGTCCTCTGTTTACGTGACACCTCAGTAGATCTGCTGACTTCTCTGCAGCCTCTATACGTACAGTGCCATGAAATGCAAACACTTGCATCTTCCTAAACAGCCATTAGCAAACATGCTGTGAAAGGCTGTGTATGGAGGGGGATATCAGCCAAGAATATCATAGTCTGGGTTTATAAGGAAGAGCTCGGAATCTTTTATGCCTGCATGAATTATGGTTAAGTAGTTCCATTGTAAGAACAGAAAAAATCCAGTAAGAATCTCACAAATACTTCAAAATTCATAGAAAACTGAAACAAACTTGTTGGAAAGGAAAAACTGGGATGAGGACGATGTTTTACCCACAGTCACAGGTAACAATAGGAACTGTAAGTATCCCATCCTTGCAGAAAGCCAACAAGCCCTCTAGTAGAAGTCTAGCACATAGCAGGTGTTGAAAATGGAAATGCAATTTCCCAGCTAGGCAGACATCCAATATTTATGAGCCAAGTCTGTGGAAATAGCAAACTGCCAATAGGGACAGAATAATTTAACAGAAAATCAAGGAAGTTTTCCACTTCAAGAAAAACTGTCATTCACCTTGTGTCTGATCTTACTCCTACTGCTGTCTGAATGCATTGTCTGGTGATGAAGCAATCACACAAGGTACTAACACAAAGACAGTATCCTCATGGCTGGAGCTGACCACAGCTATGTAAGCATTTGGAAGAGCCAAGGGATGAATGGGTGAGAAACAGAAAAAAAATCACAGGCACCTGACAGGAAAAACAGCCTTCTGACTTGCAGCAGCACCTCTCCTACTTCCTAAACAGTGCTTTAGACCCAGATTAAATGCAATCTAGTGTTGAATTTATATTTTCTTTTGACAATGTTGCAGCTTTGTCAGATATGCTTAGAAAGTTCTGCCATATTGGGTGGAAATATTCCATGAGAAACAAAAGGTGCTGTGAGATTTCTGGAGCATGGAAGTGTGACCCTTGCACTTTTGGATCAAGGTCAGAACCAGCACTGCATAACTAGAATGGCTCTGGAGAGCCAGGGCTTGAATACACCTCCTGCCCAGGCAGAATCTGAAGGCACTTGGATTTGCTCTGTAGTTACAAGGGAGAAGAATTGATAATTGCCAGACAGAGGGATCTGTGCCTGTCAACACTCCTATCTCAAAAGTCAACTCCCAAATTTGCTTGAGAATTTCCTGTCTCCTTCTGATAAGGCTCCTGTCTGCTTTTGGCAGGCTATCTACACGGAACTGCCAAACTATGCATAACAAGCCGTGTTTCTTGGGTATTTGCACAAATTTGGATACTGCTGGCACCACCACACATGGCCCAGATATCACTGGATCAATGCGGAACATTAAGGTGTGGAGAACTGAATGAATATGTCAAAAATATTAATATATTCAATGAATTCCCCTTTTTCCTTCTGTTTGAAACTCCCTCTGCTAGAAGACTAGGAAGGAGGCTGGGCTCAGGGAAAACTCTTGGAAAAACAGGCCGTATGATCAATTTGGTGAAAGAGCCCATGGCCGGGTCTCTGTCAGGGGTGAACTTCAGCTTTCAGAACTAGTTTTAAGTGAATTATGACACCCCTGCCACCACCCCAGTGTGTTTGTTATTCAGGCAGACGTGCCAAATAACCTCCGCGGAGTGACTGCTTTTTTTGAGCTGGAACTCATTCCTGGAGAGTTTGTTGTAAGCACTTGGTCAGAGTCAGAGCAAGACACTTTGGAGCCTGTTTTGGCAACCCTTCCCCCTCCCTTCCCTCTGCTTTGGGCTCCTTCCAGCTGTTTGCCAGCAAAGACTCCTGCACCCCCAAAGATCTCCAGGCCCTCCTTTTGGAGAAGGGCAATGGCTCTGTCACGTGTCCCTTTTGAAGCCTCTCTGAAGTGATGACCCTGATCACCTTATTCCTTGCTTGGCTGTGTATGTACTGCTTAAATGTCAGGCTGTACTGCTAAATATATGAAATGGGTTTGTCACACCCTCTCCAACACACTCCACTTTCAAGAAGTCTCCATACAGATACTTATTTTTACGGATTTACAATAACTACTCTCAGCTCAAAGTCCAGAATTCCTTCAGAAGTGCATGAACTTAAAGGAGTGAATATGGAAAGCAAACCAAAAAGGGACACTAAACACTGGCAAAATGATCTTGATAGGCAATTCTTTTTCTTGAAGAAATGTTTCTGTTCCTCAAACTGTAGTTATTAATATTTATTTTTTTTAGGAGACGCATCACCTATAACCTGGAACTACATAGGTCAACATAAAAAGCATTTTTATATCTAGAAAACAAGGTGGGTTGTATCAATGAGTGCACAAAATTTATACTGTGGAGTTTTAGAGATGGAGGCTGAACAGAGCTTTGCACCTGATTCATGAAAGGTGAAGTCTGATCCAGCTGAAATACCTCAAAAACTTTCTGTTCATCTCAGTGAATCTCAAGAGCTGAGTGTAGAAATGGAAAAGTGTAAAGAAATCAACCTACCCCGAAAATAAAAGAAACAAGAATGAATGAATGAATGAATAAACAAGTGAATGAATGACAGAAGGCTAAGCTGGGTTTTAGCAATGCATTACTAATAAGAGCCAATGGAAGGGTGTTTAAATATGCAGTACTTGGGTTCTAGCAATGCATTACTAATTACAGCTCAAGAAATCTTCCTTGAAGCATTCACTCAAACTGGTTTGGATGTGAGTTAATCTGTGTGGATGTGACATTGGCAGACCACTGCCTGAGAGATTCTCACCCCAAAATATTTGTAATGCAAGAGTTCGACATGAAAATACATATCCTAATGAGTCAATACTTGGGGATTTAAAAACACATGGTAAAGGTAATCCAATTTTTTTTAAAAGAATATAGGAATTTTGCTGTGATGAGCATTAGCTGTCTGTCAACTGGTATCTTCAGCCCATGACTTGAAGGCTCTCACCCAATTATATGGGAAACTCAGCTGGAATTCGACAGATGAAGTCCTATGAAAAGATTTCACACTATAATATGATACACTGGGTAGTACCTTTTCTTTTGGGAAAAAAATCACATCCCCATGCCCAGTGAGAAGGGCTGCATTTTTCAGATGCACACCCTTCTACAGCCTGGTGATAAAAGGAATTTACTCACTTAAAGCTATGAGCTAGTGCAAGTTCCTACTTGCTGCGGGTGAAAGGGCCTGAAAGCTTTGGTCCCAGTCTTCTCCAACAGCACAATTATGAACTCTCATGGACTGCTGATCCCTCTGAAAGAGCTGTACTGATCAGGATGTCAGACAAATACATTTCTTTTCCAGTACCAGGGCCCCACTAAAACCTTTGAATTTACTGGATTTACAGAGGCAGTAAACAAGACAACTGTACACACTGGGCTGTCAGCACTGAAGATCACAAGTTTAGGCTGTGAATGGCTGCTTCCCTTGATGCAATGTCCTTAAACAGGACAACAAATTGACCTTACTTATGAACTAAAAGAGAAAGCTATCTTCAAATTATTTGGGTGTAAGTAACCATCAGAAAACAAAACAAAAACAAGAATCAAGAGGTGGCTGGTCTTCCAGAATTTCCCAACACAGAGACAGTCTGGACTAACTCCCAGTTGCTCCTAAATAGTGGTTAAAAATAGGTATGATCACGAAATAAACATGAAAATATTTCTTGGAACAGAAATATTCTTTAGCCATATAGTTATTGCTCTAGAATTGGGATTGTTCAGCCTGGAGAAGAGAAGGTTTTGAGGTGATCTGTTTGTGGCCTTGCAGTACCTGAAGAGAGCCTGCAGGAAGGATGGAGAGGGACTATTTCCAAGGGCAGGAGTGACAGGAAAAGGAGGAATGGCCACAAATTGACAGAGAGTAGGGTTAGATTGGATATTAGAGTGAAATTTTTCCCTGTGAGGGAAGTGAGGCCCTGGCACAGGTTGCCCAGAGAAGCTGTGGCTGCCCCATCCCCGGAAGTGTCCAAGGCCAGGTTGGATGGGGCTCTGAGCAACCTGGGCTAGTGGAAGGTGCCCCTGCCTATGGCAGGGGAGTTGGAGTTAGATAATCTTTAGGGTCCCTTCCAACCCAAACTATTCCATAATTCTATAATTTTATGATTATTGCTGTACCTTGCAGAACCCCCTATGCACTCCCACTGCACCTTTCTAGCCTGTTGTGTTGAGGAAAAAATTTTTCAGGATCACATTGCCTCTAATCCCTCCCACTAATTTCTAAATACTCAGGTTCATTTCAAGCAAATCCGGTAGTGGTGCAAAATTCTGAAAAACACCAAGTTCCTATGAGTTTCATGATAACTGGTGGAAAAGGACACTCAGGGTAGTGTCTGTCTCAGTAGCTTTTAAACTGTGCATAAGCAGAGCTCTCAAATAGCTAAAGCACATTTAGGAAGTCAGAGAACATGGGAAAGAGATAAAACACTGTTAAGGTGCTCACAGGGCAGGGAGGTGAGCGAAGGACAGGAGGAGGAAGCTGAGGTGCAGCAGAATGAAAGGGAGTGAAGCTCAAGGAAGGAGTACAGGCAAAGGAGACAAGTGATAAGAAACCAGACTTCATTCATGTAACTGCCAACAAACAACTAATTCTGGCTTAGTCGCTGTTATTTGGAAAATAATTTATGTTAAACTCAAATCCAGACACTTTTATACCAGAATGGATTATGCACACATGGACATGCTGATAAATTAAAGCTGGCTTTAAATTCACACTTTAGGCTTTACCCAAATCCCAAAGTTTGGGATTTCTTTGTTGTTGGGGAAAAAACCCAAATATTTTTTACATGAACAAAAAATTTATTGTAAGGGAATTAGATATTGCCAAGAAGAAAAGAAATAAGGTTGAAGAAAAGTTGACACAATTTTTATTGTGGAGAGGTAATTCTGTGGTTAAGACACAACCATTACACTAAATCTGTACATACATCTAGGAGGGAACACAACAAGGGTCAGAGTTACTAAAAGTCTTTCATGAAATGGGAAGGCAAGTAAACAAAACTGTTAAATCATCATCTGATTATGTTGATGGATGTGTAGTGCAGAAGTCTGATACAGCCATTCTTTTTCTGTGCCTCTAAACAATTTTGAAAAAAAACCCCTTGATTTTAACCGTTAAAGATGGTTTCAATTTCTCTCTTTGCAACAGAGGAATGCAGTGATGCCTTTTTCCTTAATTCCTTTTTCTGTCCGAGTTCTGTCTAACCAGCATCAAGGCACAGTGGATTGTAGAAGGAGAAAAATGAGGAAAAGTAGATTATATGTAAAGCATGAAGAGCAGAAAGATGATGAGAAAATAGAGATGCCAAAGGTCCTCAAAGAGCCTAACCTCTTCTGAAGTCAAGAAGAAGGGATTCAAACAGGAGTTTGTCTTCTCACAAAAATAAGGAATGCATTGAAAAAGGACATGAGCAACAATAATTGTGTCATTTATGTCTTGGGGGCTTGGTCAGAGGTCATAGATTTGCTTCATACCATGGCATTAGGAGAGGAAGAGCAAGACAGTGACCACCCTGTGGTAAAGACATTTGAAAGGTATCAGCATCACATAAAATTAAAAAAAAAAAATTGGTGGGACAGAAGTTTTTTTACACCACATGTTTGAGGCTTTTTCAATCAAATAGGAAATTTCAGAGCAGTTTGTGGCCCCCATCTGTTAAGATGGTGCTGGGGCACAGAGGCATCAAACTGAGAAAAAGAAAACTACAAACTCCTGATCTATGTTTAGGGAGAGAAAAAAAGTAATGAAAAGTTGCCAGGTTGCACAGCAGAAACAAAACAAATTGCATGTTTTGGAGGAAAAGCAGGAGACGGCCACAGCTGACTGGGTTACCAAACCACAAACCCATAGGAACATGCAGACAGAGAAGATAATTGAGGACTACAAGCAAAATTTGACAAAAGGCAATCAGAGCCAGCTTGTAAAAGAAGCATAAAGGATTTCATTATGCATGGAAAAACAGTACCAGTTTATGCAGCTCCAGCTTTTGGAAAGATTTGTTTTGCAACTAAGAAGTGAAATTGTTCTGCAAAAGATGGCAAAAGAGGGCTAAGGGTATTCATCAAGAAATTCAGTGTGTGAGCATTCTGTGTGGCTGAAGAAAGGAAGTATTGATTGAAACTGTTGGATAACTTTATATATACATATACATATTAGAGTCATAGGAGCATAAACTGGTTTGGGTTGGAAGGGACCTTAAAGATCATCCAGTTCCAACCCCCTGCCATGGGCAGGGACACCTTCCACTAGCCCAGGTTGCTCAGAGCCCCATCCAACCTGGCCTTGGACACTTCAGGAATGGGGCAGCCACAGCTTCTCTGGGCAACCTGTTCCAGGGCCTCACCACACTCAAGGGAAGAATTCTTTCCTAATATCCAATCTAACCCTTCTCTCTGTCAGTTTGAAGCCATTGCCCCTTGTCCTGTCACTCCAGGCCCTTGTAAATAGTCTCATTCCCATGAATCCAAATTAGAACTTTCTGACTTACAGATTTTGCCTTTGTATCCAGGTTAAAGTTTGAAATGATGGAAAAGCCTCAAGGAATGCTATGATGTTATGTGAAGGTGTTTAACTCCAAAGTTGCCCCTAAGCTAAGTTAAGAGATACTCTGGGGTACTTTTTTAAGAGAAGTAGGTACGCAGAAGTGAAAAATGTGAGGAAGAGATGCAATATATTTACCTCAAAAGAGTGTAGGAAAATCGAAACACAAACAAAAAAGCTTTTAAAAAAGTGGAATTCATGTCACCAATGATGGTGAGTTCACAGAACTTAGATCTGGGCCAAGGTTGGCACAGGTTCCGTATTTGTATTTTTGGAGATGTGCATTACCAGTCTCATTATTTGCTGAAGGTGTGTCGTTTGCTCAAATGTCCTTCAGGGGAAAGTTTAAAAGAAGGACACCTACACATGTAGTCATAAGATTAAAGCCAGAGGTGGTGTGAATTCTCAAAATTGAAATGCAAAGAAGAAAAAAAAAAGGAAATCTACTAAGTTAAGGAACATGAAATCTTCATTCTTGTTCTGTGTCCAGTAGAGATGCACATGTAGAGATATATATATATATATACACACACATATGTGTGTGTACATATAAATATCTATTTTAAATATATATATTAATATATACACAAGTAATTTCCAATATTTAAAGCAGAAAATACAGTGAATCAGACCATATCCAGAGACTGAACTTCTCTGTGATGGTTTATATGCTTCTAATTTCCCACGCAAAGATTTACAGGTGCTATATTTCCATTTCAAACTGTTATAAGAACAAGGTCCAAATTGACTACAGATAAATTTTAATTGACATAATATTAAAAGATTAGGATGGAGCTAATGGACTTTAACTGAAATGAAGACTGCAGTGTTAAAAGTAGCATCGGAAAGACCAAGGCAGAAAATTTCCTGTGACACAAGAGGTAAGTCTTCAAATTAATTTCTTTCATATTTTGTGCCTAAATGTGTAGTTTTCAAGATAGCTGAACAATTAAGAGACAAAGAGATACTGAAAAAAAGCCTTTGCAAAATCATTTATCTTTAATGTAATTTAGGCCTTGTTGACACTAGGTTTTGATGTTGATAATTGGCAAAGCTGGCTGGCAATGAACAAACCTGACACCTGGCTCTCTTCATACTAATCTTTCAGTCTTTCCAGATGGCAGAGTTTACTTTTGTTCCCATCTGTTCCTTTTCAATAAGAAAAAGGAAGGGAAAACCAAAATTGCTAAAACATTTTATGGCTTTTAAAAGTATCTTTGAGGTTCTTTTCAAGTCCTTTATTCTGGACCACATTCCAGTGCAAGGCTGGTGATGGCACCTACGATTATTTCCCTCAGATCAAAGGTAAAATGCTGGTTTCAGACTTCATATTTTGCCTGAGATAATTCGTCTGGATGAAATACATGGATGGAAAAACTGAAAGGGCTGGAGTCACCTCATCAGCACTTACTTGCAAAAAGCGTAGGGAAAACAAGCAAGGAAGCAAACAAACAAGAGTAGTATCAGACTTGTGATTAGCCAACATTTAATGCCATCTCACAGTAGACAGGTCAGAGAAGAATTTCAGATGAAGCTTTGCTAGTTCAGATCTGGAAAATTGTTTCTACACTGAGAAAACTTTTTGTTTGTTTGTTTGTGCAGAAACAACCACTCTCATTTCCCTGGTTATTTCTAATAGTTTCTCTGTTGAGTTCTCAGGTCTTGACTCTGGGCTAAATTTTTACTGCCTCAAGATGAACTTATTCCCTGGGGGTCCATTAGGCTTCTTCCATGTAAGTGGGGTCAGAAATAGGCCTCTGTTAAGCTAGTTATCTCCAGAGCTAGCAACTGGCTATTCAAGAAAATTTAGTAGGAGGAAAATAGAATCGGATGGATGGGAAAAGAGAAAAAAAACCCAAAGTGAAATCCATCAATGGAAATCTGCCAGGTAACCAGGAAATAATTTTGGATGCTACTTTGTAGTCTATAAGTTTCCATGTATTACTAAAAAATATCAGTTAATCAGTAAAACATTCAGAAAACAATTAGAAGAAACAAGTCTCCCCAAATAGCCATAAATATTTAGGGATATTAATAAATCAAAATGAAAATAATCAAACGCATGGACCTTACTGAAGGAAGGTTGTGGTGCCCATATGTACTCTGCTCTTGTGAGACCCTGCCTGGAATATTGCTCCATTTCTGATGCACCCAAAATAAGAAAGACATGGAACTGTTGGAGCAAGTCCAGAGGAGGCCATGAAGTTTATAAGGAGGCTGGATCACCCCCCCTATGAAGCCAGGTTGAGAAGATTGGGGCTGTTCAACCTGGAGGAAAGAAGGTTTTGTGGAGGCTTCACAGCACCTTCCAGTATCTGAAGAGGCCTACAAGGAGAGTGGAGAGGGACTTTTCTTCAGGAATTGTAGTGACAGGACAAGGGGCAATGGTTTCAAACTGAAAGAAGGGAAGTTTAGGTTAGATGTACAGAAGAAATTATTTACTGTGAGGGTAGTGAGGCCCTGGAATAGGTTGACACAAGAGAAGTTGTGGAAGACCCATTCCTGGAAGTGTTGAAGGTCAAGTTGGATGGGACTCTGAGCAACCTGGGATAGTGGAAGGTGTCCCTGCTCATGACAGGGGGTTGGAATGAGATGATCTTTAAGGTCCCTTCCAACTCAGGCGATTCTGTGATAGCGAGAAGCTGATTACACCTTTCTCTTGCCAGTGCTTTGGCACAGTTCCTGTAGAGGACCAAGAAGATTTCTAACTCCAGTCATCCTAAAAGATCATGTTGTCCTGAGGGAACTGGAAACAGGCTATGGCTTATTTCATGTGTCCCACCAAGCAGCCTGATTACCTGAGAGGACCCTCAGCGTGTTTGCATTGACCTGGCGGAGGAAGGGACCACTGTACACAGCGGGATGTATTAACATCAATCTGCAGAGTGTTTCTGGCAATCTGTTCCTGGAGATCCCTGCAATGTCATCGAAGCAGAAATAAGGCTACTTCTCCTGGTGCAGTTTTGCTAATAGATTGGAGGATCTGGAGACTCTCCATAAGCAAAGGTGCAGGCATCTTAATTTGTATAAAGTTACCTTCTTGAATTCTGTCACGGTTGCTTCTGGGCTACAGATACATCAATTATCTTTGGGAGATGGTACTAAACCTCTCATAGACCTACAAAATCATTTAGGTTTTGAAGGACCTCCAAGATCACCAAGTCCAACCAGTGCCCAATCCTCACCTTGTCACCCAGCCCAGAGCACTGAGTGCCACGTCCAGTGATTTCTGGAATCTCCAGGGATGAGGACTCCACCACCTCTCTAGACAGCCCATTCCAGTGTCTAATCATCCTTTCAGTGAAGAAATTCTTTGTGATGTCCAACCTAAACCTTCCCCTGGCACAGCTTGAGGCCATTTCCTCTTGTCCTGTTGCCTGGGAGAAGAGACCAACCCCACCTGGCTTACAACCTCCTTTCAGTAGAAGGTGATGAGGTCTCCCCTGAACCTCCTTTTCTCCAGACTAAACACCCCCAGCTCCCTCAGCTGCTTCTCACAGGACTTGTGCTCCAGACCCTTCCCCAGCTCCATTGCCCTTCTCTGGACTCACTCCAGCCCCTCAATGTCCTTCTTGAAGTGAGAGGCCCAGAACTGGACACAGGACTTGAGGTGCAGCCCCACCACTGCAACCTCTTTCTTTTGAGAAAGGGCTGTTCTCCACGAACAAGTTATTTATTAAAATATTTCTGTTGCTCTCAACAATGATACCTTTTATTTTCACTTCTTCCTCAAAGAATGCCATCAAAAAAAAATGATCTCTAGAAGTTAACTAAAGAAAAATTAAATGGGAACCCAACTGCTACTCTAAAAACGTCTGTTGCCAGTTGTCCTACTGCCATCCAGGACCGTGTTGTTGCTAACAACTGTACATGGGAAAGCACTCAATACTGTAGTAATGAGTGGCACTCAAGTTGGATGGGGGATGGTATGAAAATTTTAAGTGGAGTGGTGGAAGCCCAGTCACTTGATGAATTTAAAATTAGATATGACAGAGCTTTGAAGAATATGCTATCTGGCTGACTGGGATCTTAGAACCACAGACCATATTAGGAGATATTAGACTGTGCTAGGAGATAGATTTTGTTGGGTTTAATTCTCCAGTCCTGAGGAATTTCACTTTACCTTCCAAGCCCAGCAGCTTTCAGACTCTCTTGTGGGGGAACAACATCATGCTCTTGGTTGTTCCAGGTTAACAGGCTTCCCTGGTGTTATCCTTGCAGCTCCAAGTACCAGTTCCCTGGTCTGTGGATGGCTGGTGTCTCTAACAGCCAACAGATGGGTCAACAAGGACGCTGGGTTTTGAGCAAGGGGGAAGCCTGCCAGCTTTTTAAACTTTGGCATCCACGGGGACTTAGTTGAGATTTAGTAGAACAAACAGGGGAATGCTTTGTTTCAGAGGAACTGACAAATTCCAGCAAAAAAAAGAAAACAACAAAGAAAAGGATTTATTGCAATTTTTCTGAACAAATATACCAGTGATTTAATATAGGCATATTTTCCTCCCTCTCTGATTTTTATGATTTAGCACACTAAAAGGTTTTGGATATGCATTCATTGTTTGGAAAAAAACCCCAACAAATATGCAAATTCAAGGTTACAGACCCATTAATTTTAGTAGGATTCCCTGGGTGCAGCTGAGGGCAGAATTTGGCCTGCAGTCAGGTGGGTTTCTGTGTTTGCTCAGCTGGGGACCCCTGATTCTGTGTAAATCAGAAATAAATGCATTGGGTTCAGTGGACGTGCTGGTGTCAAACCAGACACCGAGTCAGTGAAGGCACAGTCTGAACTGGAGATGCAGAGAAAGATTAAGGCAAACAAATGAACTCACCAATGAACAATTAAACCAACAAAATTTGCTTAATGGTGGTTCAAAGGACTGATAACACTAAAAATTCATCAGCTCTTATTTCAGACAAATGAGGCAAATGAGAGCAACTTATGACAGAAATGTAAAATTAACAGGAAGATTTCTTAGTAGAGGAAAGATAGAAGAAAAAAAAAAAGAGAAAAATCACTGGACTTTAAAAACATGTCTGTTTCCCCAAAACGCAAACTCTTCCAAGGGAGACCACTCCCTATCCTAGCAGATGTGAAAAGCAGCTTTAGCTTCTCAGGGCAAGATTTAACTCCATGAAGCTTTTGTTTGTTTTTGTTTTGTTTCATTAAAATAACAAAACAACAACAAAAGCTCCACCTGAAACTCATCTCATAGTAGTATTTAGATTGTTTTACATTTCTCAGAGACTGTAACAGTTACCCTTTCAACAAAAAACTAAACATAGTTCTTGAGTATTTCAAACATAGAGAGGCAATTTGAACACAGAAATGGAACCTCTCAGCAGAGAGGAAAAAAAAATCTCTTCCCTGATTGCTTCATGAATAGCTTTTGTATTAATACATTGTTCTAAGTCCATATAGAGCCCATGTAGGAAGAAAGACATATTAAGTTAATATTTCCTAAAGGTGTTCCAATATGGTGAGATTTTTGCCATCTCTCTCCAAATGAGTTTTATTCCATAAAAGTCATAGAATCATAGAATGGTTTGAGTTGGAAGGGACCTTAAAGATCATCCAGTTCCAAACCCTGCCATGGGCAGGGACACCTTCCACTATCCCAGGTTGCTCAGAGCCCCATCCAACCTGGCCTTGGACACTTCCAGGGATGGGGCAGCCACAGCTTCTCTGGGCAACCTGTGCCAGGGCCTCACCACCCTCAAGGGAAGAATTCTTTCCTAATATCCAATCTAAACCTGCTCTCTGTCAGTTTGAAGCCATTCCCCCTTGTCCTGTTACTCCAGAGATGTTATAATACCACTCATTGCTCATCAGATGAAAATGTCTTCCCTCTTTTTTATTCATAGAATCATAGAATATCCTGAGTTGAAAGGGACCCACAAGGATTATCGAGTCCAACTCCTGGCCCTGCACAGGGCACCCCAACAATCCCACCGTGTGCCTGAAAGCATTGTCCAAACACTCCTTGAGCTCTGTCAGGTTTGGGGCTGTGACCACTGCCCTGGGGAGCCTGTTCAGTCCCCCACCACTCTCTGGGGGAAGAAACTTTTCCTAATATCTTACCTAAACCTCTCCTGACACCACTTCAAGCCATTCTCTCAAGCCCTGTCACTGGTCACCAGAGAGCAGAGCTCAGGACCTGCTCCTCTGCTTCCCCTCCCGAGGAAGTTGTAACTGCAGTGAGGTCTCCCCTCAGTCTCCTCTTCTCCAGCTGAACACACCAAGAGACCTCAGTCACTCCTCATACAGTTTCACCTCTTATTTTAAAAAAGAAGTTTATTTTGTTTGAAATCTTGAAGGATCTCACTTCTTCCAGCCTAAGTCATTCAGGTTTTTTTATGTTACTAAAGAAATTGGTGCTTGAGAGAGAACTGAAATTAGAGGGCAACTATGTGAGGTGGTCAGGAAGGGCCAGTTGGGACCACTGTGAGGGAGTCTGGCCTGAGCATAGATGCTGCTTGTGTGAGTGACAGAGCTGAGGTGGATGTGAAATACATCAGAACACCATTGTGATGACAAGATCACAGAATCATAGACAGGGATGGATTGGAAGGCACAGCAAAGATCATCTCATTCCAACCCCACTGCCATGGACGGGGACACCTTCCATTAGACCAGGTTGCTCAGAGCCCCATCCAACCTGGCCTTGGACACTTCCCTGAGAGGAAAGCAGGCACAATTTGTAGAAAAATTCCAAGAGCTGGTCAATGCAACAAAGAGCAAAACTATGGCAATCTTACATGGCCTAGAGGGAGGGCAAGGGCAGTGCTAGGAAGGGCAGGAAGAGGACAAAGAAATCAGATGCCAACCACATATTGACCTCTTCCCATTCACATTCTTGCATGTTTACACTGTCCCTGCACATATGGACATTCAGCTTATATGTGACTCCCTTCTAATCTGCAAAATAAACCTGGCCTGAAAACTGGATGCAAGACATAAAACAGGGTGCTGGTAAAAGTAGTGAGGTTGGAGCAGTGTCTGGTGACCTCACACTCCTTTCAGTTGTGTCATTGAGCAGTCTGAAAGCATTAAAGGGCAAAGCTGAAATAAAACGGAACAGGGGAGAAGGAATGGGCTGCAAATGGATAGAAAGAACGTAAAGGTTAGAAAAAAAATTTATGTAGAAGGACAGAGATTAGTTAGAAAAATGGGCAGAGAACAAGAGATTCAGAGGAGAAGAGCCAAAGATAATAGATCTAGGGAAAATCAATTCAGAGCACCTGTATTAAATTTCAGGGAGGAAGTTGGAAAAGCATAATATTGGGAATTAGCTAGCTGTGATTTAAACAATGAATTAGTGCTATATTTATTAGACAGATTTTTTTTATAGTAGAAGGAAGACAGGGAAAAGAGAAATAGAGAGTGCAAAAGTCAGTGTAATTACAGAAGGCAGACAAAGAAATGAAAGAGTTCTCCTATTTTTGCTACATCCCCTTTATTCCTGAATACTCTAGTGCCAGAAAGTTGTGAATGAAATTGAGGGAAGTCAGAAAACTGAAAAAAGTATAATTAAAAAATAGATGAAAAAGTTTAAAGAAAAAAACCCCAACATATTAACTCCTAAATGGAGTTAAGAATGGAATGGAGTTAAGAATGGAATTAAACAAAGGACAGCTTAAGTCAATTATTTGAGGAATATATTTAGTAAACAGTGACAAGGAAGGAACGTTGCTCAAGATGTTGGGGGATCCAAGTGGAATAACATGCAAATGTGTATAAACAGCAAAGAAAACCTATCCTTTCAGGAGGATTTTTTTATGTTGTGGAATTATCTGCATCATTCATTTGGAAAGTCAGTCATGTAAAACAAGACTCTGCAAATTATTTAAGAAATGAGTGGAGGAATTTTTTTTTACTTATCACAGGAGCTGAAAACATTGAAGTGAATAAATATGTTATAGCTTTTGGATATACAAATCCAGGAAAGACCACCCCCACCATGTGAAATGACATATCCTTCTTAATGGCTGTGGGTTTGTTACGTGATCCAGTGCAAGGTAAAGTTTCTCTGTTTCCAAGGTGGAGTTTATTTTCACTGCTACCTTGCAGTTTGGTTTTGTGCATACCATGTGCTAGGACTGTGTAGGAAAGTGCAGGGAATGCTACAGAAAGGACACATGGAGACATGTTTGGACATTCTTCCAGAGCATTTCTTAAATATTTCTGCCGTAGCCATTGCATCTAAGGAACGTTTTTTTTTTTTATTTTTTACCTCAACTGACTATATATTATTTATATTATTCCCCTAAGACATCACTCTTATCATTATCATTTAGGATTTCTGAAACCAATCTCATCACAGATCTCACCATTTAGTGGTACTATGAGTTTATGTCACATATGGCACACTGGGGAAACTGGTGAAATGTCTCCCTCAGATATACAAGGTCTGTATTTGATTTGGCTTGAAGCAGAAACAAAACATTGCCCAAATCCCATCTCTTGAGGGGATAGAGTCTGATTTTGTGGCAAGTGTGTCCACCTCCTGGTTGAGGCAGAAGCCACAGGAGAGGATGCTATCTTAGAACTTGTCTAACCACAGAGCTATTCAGAAGCAGCTGTTGGGTTTAAATTTCATGCTCGCAACCTGAATTCACTTCAGAGCATGGACAGGCCTTTAAAAATTCACATAGAGCACAAAGTACTTCTTCCTTCTGCAACTCTACAGTTCACTGCCAGTTACCTCTGACTATATCGATTCAGACTTCTGGCAAATGTGGGTGAATTTTTGTAGGGCACTGCCTAGAAATACATATTTTTGAATTAACTAGATTAACACTTTCTCACATGCTAACTCAGCTAATGTAAGACAAAACATGTAAGATCTATAGCAGGGGCAAACTCAAAATAAAGGAATTTATTGCTGGAAGGAGTGAAAGAGCAACTGAGAAGAAGCCCATTTATTGCAGTGGTTCCATTATGGGTGACATGCACAGTGGAAGCACAGGAAATGTTGGAGGAGTGCTGCAAATCTTTCCTTGTAGGATGCAATTCCCCAAGAGCGTTTCCATCACCTCTGGTGTGGGTTTGATGTAGATAACACAGAAGGACCTTGTTCTACAGAATCTGTATATTTACATGGTTAGGAAGTGGTGACTCCCTCTGGAGTACCAGCAGACCGGTAACGAGCCATGTACACTGGTTTCCCAGCACTGCCTGATGGAGACATGGAATACTCTGTTATCCTTTCCATGTGCATTGAAATGCAACCAGTGCATTACTTCTCTGAGCCACAGGTAACTCCCAACAAACTTTGTTTCAACATGTTCAGACACAGAGTCTTCCCCAACACACCAGCATCCTCATTCACACACATCTTCATCACACATTCCCTCAGACAGAAATTTTGAACACCAGCTTAGAAGCCAAATTGGGAAAGACCCTTTTGCCTGTGCGTGAAAAGGTGAAGAGAAGAGAGAGGCAGAGAAAGATAAGAGAGGGAGGAGTGTATGGTCCTGCTCTGACCTTTCAAATGCTTTCTGCCCTGAAGGAAAGGGCCACCTTGCTTAGTTTACTTGGACAATGTGAAGAAAGGAGACTTAACTGAAGTGGGTGCTTGAGTGTGGTATTTCTTTTAAGGGAAGTATAATCTTCCTTGAGGCTTTCTGTGGGGGAGTCCCTTTCCCCTATGGACATGATACAATCAGGAACATAGCTGTGTGTATTCCCTCTAGCACTCATTGCACAACCTTGAAACTACTCCACATCCACCCTTATGGCTTCTCTCTTCACACGCACATCCCATCTGTCCCCTCGGAAAGTGCCTTATCCCCACATCCCCCACCGACAGATGCACGAACACCCTCCCACACAGGAACAGCTGCCATCCACCTCTGTCATCCCTGCCCACGCCACTCTGCTCTCCACTGTCCACTCCCAGTCACCACCAGGGGGGACACATGCATGGCCCTGCACCAGTAAACATCTGCAGGGACACCCAGATGTCCCAGCCCTTGCAAACACATTTCTCTGGCTGTGTCGTGGCTGCGAAGGAGTCCAGGCAGGCACAAACACCCCCCACACAGCTCAGTTGCTCTCGCTTTGATCCCCTTCCTGCAACAATCCAGAAGGAATTGTACCCATCAGTCCCTTTCCCTTTTCTCAGCCAGCTGGCAGGTTGATGCCATGGTTTGGTTTTTATTTTCCCAGAGGCCAGGCCATCACCCTGGGTCACACTGGTGGCAGTGGGCTGAGCAGGCTGTGGTCTGCGGTTCATACAAGTTGAATCCCGGTGTCTGGGACTGCATCTCCCCCTCATGGACAAATGCTCCACTGTTCTTCCACCTTCGGCCTGCCATGATGGGAAGTTCACTCCCACCACAGGAGAAAGGTGCTTTCTGCAGACAACAACCAGCTGCAAGCACTGCCAGGAAAACTATCCAGCTGGAGAGCTTGTGCTGGACTCCACAGTGGGAAACAAGTGTAAAAAAACTAGGACAATAGGTTCCCTACACAACCCATGGCTACACAAACACTAATTGTCTATTATTTTACAACCTGCTTATCTTTTTTAGCAGGAATGGATCCTTGGAATAAACAGGAAAGGGACCCATAAACCACGATCCATGTGACTGATGGTATGCAAGGTCTGGGCTCAGAGGCTTCAACTTTTAAGCTTAGAGGTTCTTTGTGATCGGTCTGACTTCTTCCAGTGCAAGTCTCCCAGGATTACTCACAATCTTGTGACCAGCTATGGGTGGAAATGAGCACTTTCCTACCCAGTGTGGGGCAGTACTTAAGAAGACACTGAAGCCTTAGGCAAGCTGGACAATTTGAAGATGCTCGTAGAACACATTTGAAAAACAGATGCATTTGTTTTGAAGGGAAAGAAGTTCTTAGTGTTTCTCTCTCACACCCAAGATGTATCCTATGTTTTCAACCTTCAACCAATTGCACTGCTTCAAGCCATGGATAAAGCTAGTCCTGTTTCCTTTGACTGACATCTGTAGTCCTTATGCACACTTCAAACCAATGGTTGTTCATCCAAGAACCTTGTTAACTACCTAGTAGCCCTGTTAACTTGTCCCAGAGAAATCTCCCTGCCTTTTTGTGCCAGCAGCACTGAAGTTTTAACTCACAAAAATAAGCTACATTAATATGCTTCAAAATGAAGCCGGTTTAAACATTGTAGTTAGACATACTAGGATTTTCTCAGGATTATTCAGCAGTTTTTCACCAAAAAAAAACCTGCAAAAAAAAAAATCTCTGGAGGAGCGTCTGCTTACTGTGCAAGTCAAGCAGAAGGCAAGCACCTCTAGCACACGTTCGGTGCTACCCACGCACCAAACCATTTTCTCGGTTAGTCATCTTTCCCTACCCTCCTTCTAAATGCAAACATTTCTTTCTCAGCACTCATGAAACTCACCTCTGTGCTGTGCCTTACATAACTGATTTCGACACGGAGCGTTGTGCCACAAGCGCGGTGGACACGTGATCCTCCAGTCAGCCTCTGAAAGCCATCTTACCCCCCAGCATGGCTGCCTGGGTGGCTGTTTGGAACTTCAAGGCCCTTGCAGCACTCCAGGACACTTACAGGCCCCTAAAGGGTTTCAGCTTCTTCCTGCGTTGTTCTCATCTCGTGCTCCCCTCTGCAACTCCACCAGTCGCACAAGCACAGCACTCACTGGGCGTATCTGTCCCCGACCCTCACACAGAACCAGCATCCCATATATCCATGCACTTATCGTCAATGACTGTATGGATTTACCTGTGCCTCTTGCTTTCTCTCCCCTTGCACTGAACTCCCAGTCTGCTCTCATTCTGCATGCACGTAGGGCCCCTTGTACACTCAGCCTGCCTTAAACTAAGAGGCAGATAACTACAGATGGCTTAAACCATCATAAACTTTTTCTCACTCCTCATCACTCTTCCCTCCCCCATAAGCGGTTTTCCTTCTCCCAGGCCCCACACCCAGGTCTGCAATCCTCACCTGTGCTTCCCTCATTTATTCAGACCATGCTGTGTGCACAAATCTCTCTTATCAGGCACAACTTTTCACTCCTTTCACCTTTCTTTCCACAGCCCTCGCGAGCAGGCACGGGCTGACAGGTACCTTCCTCCCTTACACACCATTGTGTGTCGACCTACGCTGAGCTTCTCACCCCTTGTAACATGAACTGTCATTCCCATTCACTTCCACTTCATGCTCTACAGCTCCCAACTCCACTCTCCTCCCCACAAACTTCACACTTTACTTCTGACCTTAGAACAGCCATGTGGCTTATACAGCCCTCCAGGTAGTTTTCCCTCCCATTCCTTCTCCTCCCACCCCTTGATATCTTTAGTCATTTCTCCACAAGCACATTTGTTCCATTCCCTCTTGTTGTTTCACTTAGCCAGTACCTACCACAGAGATATAAACACATTTGCTACGTCTGTTGTAACAGAAAATTGCTCTTTTATTTTTTTTGTGTGTGTATGTGTTCTCCTCCTCCCACAGTCTTCACATTATTCCTCACTCACCATTTTTGGGCTCAAATGATTTCCCTGTAACATATTGCCAGTTCTTTCCCTGTGTTACTCCACCTGCCCAGTCAGGAGGCATCCTCTGTTCTGCTGACCAAACCACTACTGCACCATTGCATTATTTCCTCTCTTTGCCTACTAAGCAATAATATCCTAAATCTCCTCTCACCCTCTGCTCTTTTGCCCTGTGTCTCCTCTAAACCACCTCTTGCTGAGGCATCTTTACAGAAAACCCAGCTCTTCATTTCTTCCTCATTCATGCCTCCTACATTCCTTACTTTTTCCCCATTCTCATTCTTCTCAACACCTGCCACGTCTTTATATTCTTGTTCACCCTGCCCCTATGATTTCCACTATCTTGAATTTCTTCACAGCACCTTCCCATGGCTTTTTCTTCAGCTCCATCTCTCCCTTGTATTCAGTCAGCACACTCCAGCAGGTTTCCAACCTCCTCTGAAATTTCTCTAATCAGCTACCCCTTCTCATAGTTATGGGACCCTATATCCCTTTCCCCTCATATCACCCTATCTCCATCCAGCTCATTTTTTCCTCTGCATTCCTGTTCTCAGCACATTTCCACCACCATGCAAGCCTCCCCTTTCATAGCACCTTCCTTGTAAACACATCCTCGTATCTATTTCTTGACAGAATCAAAGGTGTCTCCTTTTGACGCCCCCCACGAGCATCATGTAGCCGATTATTTTCCATACCTCTCTCCAAATAGCCAATAGTTCACATTTTAATTCCTCCTCCAAACATCCTTTGTGCCCTGCGCTTTCACCTTTCTCCCTCCACTCCCACTCCATACCCAACCTCCCCCTTGCAGACCCTGGCACCCTTGTTTGTCCCTTTCATATCCTCACCCTGCCTCCAGTCTGTACCTTTTGCCATCTCTCTCAAGTGTTACTTCCCCTTCCGAGCTTCTACACTTTTTTCCACCCACAAAGATCCTCTTTTTCCAGTTGACTTGCAGCAGTTTCCTTTTTGAGTTGACCACCTTTGCACAGCTCACCTGCCCTTATCAGCCCGACGCACAACAATAATACATAGCACCTTATTCCTGATACATCATACTTTCCCTTCAGACTCCTTTTATATATCTTTATATGTAAAATTTCATTTTTCTTTCCCTGGGAAAAATAAAAAAAAAGAAAAAAACAAACAACCCACAACAGAGCAAACCAAACAAAACCTCTGAAACCTACTTATTTTGCGTGCCTCAACATACAGCACCCTTCTCCACAAAGCACTCCCCTCCTGGCTCTGCTGCTCCAGCCTCTTCTCCCCGTGTTTTGGGTCCACCACCTGCAATCATGCCTAATTTTCCTCCCCCCACCACGCTCACACACAGAGCTCCTGGTACTGACACGTGTATCTAAGACCAGTCTTTTTACTACTAGCAGCTGGAACCATGCTGAACTCCCTTCCATTCTCTGCTGCTTTTGTCTGCCTTGACACAAAGCAAGGCTTTTTTTTGCCTTTTTTTTTTTTTAATTATTATTAGATTTTCCTTTTTCTTACATCCCATTTTTAGGTGTTTCTTGCGCCACTCCTCCACTTACAGGCTTGCACAGATCAGGTATTTCTGTGCATGAGAATGTCTCTCCTATTTGTCTGGATATTTTCCTGAAGGCACAATGTAAAGGCAAAACTTTACATACCATTTCCACTCCTCATGCAACAAATCACACAAGCCTGAGAGCAAAGAGTGCTTTCTGAAAGGTTGTAGCTCATAACAATTGCCTGGACCATATAACACACATCCCTGTCTATTTAAAAAGGGGGGAGGGGGGAGAAGCAACCCCCCTCACACTCACAGAGTCATCTCTAAATAACTGGTTTTGCAATATAGGAACCAGAGAATGTGCACATAGCAGCCCTATTCAATCCAAAATATCCATCTCTCCAGATACTGCATATTTATAGTTCAGGAGATAGGACCAACACAGAGCTTTCCCGTTTATTTTAATGAAGGATTAAGAACTGATCAGAAAACTATCTGAACCATTCAAGGACTTTTTCCCCTCTTGGCTAAGAGCAGTTTGGTGTCTCCATAAGGACTCGCCAGTAACTGACGCTCTAAGCTGCATTTCAGCTGTTTAGATGAGAAACAGCTTTCTATTTTGCTCTCTATATGTGCGTCTACGTTGATTAGTTGTGTGCTGCATTCCTAGAAGGAACTTACCAAACGCTGGAACCTGCAGCATAGGAATAGTTTCCCTGCCATCCTAGCACAGAGTGAGTGTTTCTTTTCCACCTAGACACAGATGTGCAGGGAGTCTTTTGATCTCCAGTTCCTCGCAGAGAATTTAGTGTTTGGGTTTGAGGAGAATGAGGACTGATTCAGAGGTCGTGAATAGGGTTTCCAGTGTCTGGCACGCACACACACAAAAAAAGAAAGCTCCAGTGAAGCTGGTTACCTGACACAGACGAGGTCTAGAAATTGGGAATTTTGACTTTGCTTGTCAGGGGCTCTAACTTTGCCGGAGGGCGAGCGTGCTACGTACTGAGGCTGGTTCTTGCAAACCCACGGTCAAGACTTTCAACGCCTTTTGTTATATCTGAACTTGCTCATTTCCCTCTTAAAAAGAAGAATCTCCTTTGCTCTTGCCTCTTAAATCAGACTCCTTTAGCACCTTGTATTTCTCCTCTGCTGTTTTCTTGCCAGGGACCCTAACAACAGCGTGAGGAGCCGCAGGAGAGGGGAACCTCAGGACTAAACTGCAGGGCAAGTAGGGGTGGGGGAAGGAGGAGGCACAATGGGAAAGGCAACATGTGGGACAGATCTACTGCTTACAAGACCCCCACCTCCTCCCCATTATACTTCTTTAAAAGACCCCTCTCCCCCCCTCTCCTCCCCGCCCTCTTAGGACCCTATTAGAAAACGTCAAATTTCCCTTACCGTGGTAGGAGTAACCATGGCATCCGTGTGAATGTTTCCAGAAAAGTCGACATGAAGAGAAAGGTGGATGTAAATACGTTCATTCAAAGTCCCAAAGTTGGTCTGCTTGGGTTGTGCAGAGTTACTCTATGGGAGAGGAGCCTTAAACTCTGAGTCCCGTGAACATAATCTGCTCGATTATAACAAACCAGCTCAGCCAGATGGCTCTGTGCTCCGTGGATTAACCCCTTTATTGCCACACTCTGCTTTCTCTACCTACCTCGCCTGGCTGGGGAAATTCAGAGAATAGGGCATTTTTTTGAAAATGATAAAACTGTCGTAAAGGTCATTTTCCCCCTAAAAAAACCATCTTGTACCTATTTTCTTCTTTTTTTCTTTTTTTTTTTTTTTTTTTTAATCTGATTGACGGTCTTATTCCTCTTCCTGGCAAAATCTTTTCATATTATTAAGAACAGTATTAGCACCAGGGAACATTTTAGAGAATTCTTTTGTTAAATCATAACCATCTCTTCCAGACTGCAATTCTCAGAAGATGAGTATTTTATTGCAGGAATGTCTCTGTGTTTGCACTCTAATGGTCCATGCACTCCCCCCACCCCCCTCTCCCCCATGCTCTCTCTGTCTCCCACATGCACACTGACACACATGCACACATTTTGCTCAAATTGCCAGCATGTGTTGCTATTCTTACCCATATTCAGAAGTCATTATAGGACATGTAAAACAGGTGAAATAGAGACACGGAACTAGAATGCCATAAGCTTTCTCACTCTGGTTCCTCTTTTTATTTTCTTTTTTTTTTCTTTCTATCATTTGTGAATCTCAGACAAATTTATTTCTTTGCTCAGCATTTCTGTCAATGAAGTCACCCACCATGACACAAAAATAAGTGTTGCAAGAAATATCCACTGTTAAGGACAGGCTTTAGGATGTATTTGTGTCCATTCCTCCTGTTTTGACTTGCAGATTAGTCCATTAAGTAAAGGATGGGAAGTGCCAAAAACATGGAAAGTTCATCAGCAACCAGCAGCGACTGGTTTTTCAAACTTTTTATTTAGAGTGATCACTCACAGAGATGGCTGATAAATTTAGCTGCATGCCTCAAAGTCTCCCTCTAAATTTACATGCTTAAGTCATCTTCTGTTTGATTCAAACATAATTGAGCAAGTCATAACCAAAAGAACGTGGTCATATAAGATGTGATACAACACTTTAAATCTTAAGGGTTGCCAGATTGTTTCCTTAAAGAATGCTTCCTTTACTAGCTAATGGAGTTTTTTCCTTTGCTATTTAACTAAAGAATTTTTCCTTTCTCCCCTCCCTGTGTAAAGATGATTGGCCCTCTCATTCTGCCAAAGCATTGTACCATCTTCTTTAAGACATTTCAATCTACCTAGAGAGTCGTCACAGTTTTGTTGAAATATTTTCCACCATGGATTGAAATATGGATGATGTTGGTTGTTGTTGCCCTTTACCTGAATGTTTTCAGCCATAAAATTATACTCTCTAGGGAACTTTACAATTTGTATCCGTCTCATAAATTCTGCCTGAATCGCTTGTTCCCTTTGGGTGCTGAGAAGGAAAGAGTCATCTTCCACCACTGCCTCCTAAGAATTCTCTACTAAAACTTGCTGCTCTGCCAATCAAAAAACCACTCAAACTTTGAATAACTCTAGAATCAACGGGTTTTGTATTCACCCTGTGCCTAAGTGCTGTTTTCATCCTATTTAGTGCTTTTTCATCTAAGAGGAGGGAACTAGAATTAAATCCTGTGAGTCCCCCACCCAGCCCTGGTACTGCAGTCAGATCTGAGAAATGCCTAAAATGTGACTCAGCTTTTAATCTCCCGAAGTAGACAAACAGTGCTAGGAATAGAAGAACTTTCCTGTGGCTGGTGAATGTTCCTCTGGAGACAGGCAAAGGGTTAAGCATGTGAAGGCAGCCCTTGCCCGGGAACTTCGCATTTGCAGCAAGCCCAGTTAAAAAAAAAAGAAGCAAAAGGAGAAGTCTAGAAGCAAATGTCCTGAGCAGAGGGGCTGCCTACCTTTGGTGGGAGGCAAACCTATCAGAGCACAAGCAGAGGGGTTTTACCCTGTGTCTGGGTCTGTGGGCAATCAGAGGCCTTGTAATTTGAGACGTGACACCTTAATCTTGCCAAATACGTGTGCGCTGCAAAAAGCATTGTAGGCAGGGTGTTTTCACAGCTATAGAAAATGGAGACATGTTTGGTCCTTCAAGTTTTCTAACCTTTCTTCTACAGATGTTTCTGTTGTTCAGAAGCTCCTTCTTTCTACATATTTTCACCTTTTCGTCCATTATTCTGGGGGTGGGGTGGTTTTTTCCTAATGCTAACCCTTAGCAGAAATGGATTTCTTTTATGCTGAATTTTTTATGAGAAGCAATCAAGCTCCCAAATGGTCACCTTATTTCATCTGTTGCCCTTGGGTCTGAGGTTCTGACATGGCAAAATAAAAAAAAAAAAAAATGTTACTTTGAACAAGAACAAGGCTCTGTTCTGCCTTGAAGAATCTGAAATATTGCTCAGAGCATGCTGTGGAAAGTCGTCTTTGAATTCTGGTACTTTTAATTGGAATAATTAGTAGACATTGATCTGATTAATTAGGCACTTGACCAGACTTCAAAACGTGATATTATATATACTTTGAAGGCACGTATTTTTCTCTATGCATTAACAGATACCACTCTGATTGTGTTTGATGATAAAAAAATTGAATATTTATAGGGAAGATATGCATGTGAGTATGCAAATAGATAAAAATTTTATTGGGTTTAATGCATGCCTTGGGCCATTCTAAAAGCAGGGGGTGTGTGTCATAATGTTTAGCTTTTGCAACAGCACCACTTTGTGGTTGAAATCCCAAATAGATCCCGAAAGGGGAAGTGACTGCAGGGACACTATATGAGCCTCAGCAAGTTTGAGCAGTTCCCATGGTGTTTTTATATCCATCAACAAACACACCTGAGATGGAAATATGTTCCAGCCACGTGGTCCTCCCTTCATAAGAGGGTAGTTTTGAAGTAAAGGCAAAGAAGAAGCAGGAGATTAACTCTGAACATTTTGTCTTAGGTCCTCAATACAGGAGGATGTTCACCTTTCCAATGTCAAAATCACTTTTGTTCAGGTTTCCAGAATTTATTGAAGGGTCTGAAAACACCTCTAGAAAAATTTCTTACTTGAAATGTGCTACAAATGCTTTGTTAAAAGTAAAAATGAATTCAAGTATGGTTTCATGGTGGGAGAAATGGTGGTGGGAAAGAATAGGTTATTTTAGAAAATATTTATTTAAACATTATGTTAATATTGTTTTAAGACTACAAATGGTGCCATTTCAGAGTTGAAAGAATTTCTGAAACCTCATTAGCATTGGGCTTCTATATAGAATCCCAGAATCACAGGAAAGGGAATGTTGGAAGGGTCCACAGTGGGTCATCTAGTCCCACCTCCCTGCTCCAGCAGGGTCATCCCAGAGCACATGGCACAGGATTGTGTCCAGACAGCTCTGGAATATCCCCAGGGAGGGAGACCCCACACCCTCTCTGGGCAATCTGTTCAGTGCTCGGTCACTGCACAGCAAAGAAGTTCTTCCTCATGTCCAGCTGGAACTTCCTGAGCATCAGTTCCTGCCCGTGGCCTCTTGTGCCATTGCTGGGCACCCCCGAGCAGAGCCTGGTCCATCCTCTGCCCCCTCCCTGCAGACACTGACACACATGGATGAGGTCCCCTCTCAGTCTTCTCTTGAGCCATCATATATACTCACATTTGGGTTTTCTTTGCACCCAGGCTAGACAGGTGAGAAAAATTAAATAAAAATTCCAAGCAGGATTCAGAAACAAGATCAAACTTGGTTCTGACATGGATTTCTTGGGAGTTATCTTCTGCAGTTTTTCCTCTTTCTCAAAAAAAAAAATAATCTACTAAATTCTCAAAATAATTACAGCAGCTCATAACAACTAGCATGGTAGATCAAGGATGACACAGGGGCAAACAGGTACCCAGAGCTGTGGCCATGCCAAGAGATAGGATGGGAAAAATGCATGTAAATAAGCAGGAATGACAGTCACACCCTAAAAGCCATTTTTCTTTAGACCTCTTCCTGAAACAAGACATTTTACAGTTACCTTTTATGCAGTTCACCTGCAAACCTATTTCCTTGACAAAGAGTGAGCAAAGTGAGATTAGATGGGATTTTTAAAATAGAGTTAATTAAAATAATAAGCAACAGACTATTTTGCATCTACTAATTACAACTACTAGTACTTTTTTGTGAGAAATGTTTTACATACATACACAACACAGCAGTTTTACATACGCAACACAGCAGTATTCACCCCAAATTTTTAAGTGTTTTACAAATATTTTTCATTTCAAAGTTTCCCTGATGCTTGGAACGTAGGGATCTGTACTCCTATATCAAAATAAAGCCATATATTAAGTAATATATGGGGGACTTACACTTGCCAATATATAGCTGTGTTTTTGGATTAGATTTATGGATGATTACAAATCTCTCTACTACTAATGTGCTACATCATTTATTAGCTTAGCACATATTTTGGACTTACTTATATTTTTTACTCTACTTATTTGCCTTTTCTGGTGGTATCTAATTTTTTTCAGAGACGATCATTATTGCAGGAGCAATCCAAAATTGCTGCAGCAGGACAAAGTTAGTTGATGACAGGCAACATTTTGGGAAATGAAATCTATTCCTTGTAACCATAAGCATACTTTTGCAGCCCTTACTCATTTGTTATGATTGCCAAACTAGAACTTCCATGAATATCTGTAAAAAAAACCTTAAGGAAAAAAAATCAAATTAAAGCTATATGAAGAAGTTTGGTTCCAATATTTATTCTGGAACTGGGAAAAGGTGCCTTCAGTTTTTAATGGTTCAGTTTTAAATGTTACTCCCAGTAACAGCACCATTCTTTTGTGAGGAAGAAAAATTCCAATCTGGGACATATAAAGCACTTTGGTAAGATGTCAACTGGGATGCAGGATCCAGCTCTTATCATAGTCAGATCAGAGAAGACCTGGAAAATGACAGAAGCAATGATTAAAAGATATATTAACATGATTAAAGATAGTTTAAAACACACAATATGATGAAAAATGAAAATTGGAATTGCTTATCAAAGATGAGAGAACTTGCAAGGTGTTATGATTGAATACTTCGAGCAATTCTGCATCTCCAAGAGAGCAGATCACATCCTGAACCACTGGAAGAAGAAATTGCAGCACGATTTAGTCAAGTTAGACATGAGGAAAAAGCAGACCCAAGCTCCAGATCTGGTTGCCTTATTGAAGGTCCACCCCGACAGAGTAAAGAAAACTGTCAGGACCCACAAGGCTGTAATTGATCCTGCACTGAGACAAGGCAAGGTCTAGGAAATCTCTCTCAGCCCATCTCTCCCATGACCACATGACTTGGATCATCTTTGAAAAATCCATATTTTCAGGAACATCACGTACTTAGGACTCTGACCAAGGTTTGGAAGAAAACTTCCCAACGAAATCATTCAGGAAGTTTCTATTAGATATTCATATCCTTGGTTTGGGACATAAAGTGTTGTTATCACCGGGGGAATTTTCCCAATAGGGAGGTAAACCACAGGACTGCTTTTCTCACCTGGACTGATGCTTCTGTATCTTTGAGGTGCAGTGGAACCTGAATAATATTGGAAGCAATTTGAAAGAGGATGAAGAGAAAGAAGACAAGAAGTTTAACTTTCTCAAAATGAAAATAAAAATATCTGCCACGAGGTCAAGCAGTTCCAAAATGAAGGGCCTCAGAGCATCGCTGGTTTCATTATCTGTGTCTGTTAGATCCAAGCAGGTAATTTAACCCATCACTGAAATGAAATGCTCAGTTCCACAGAATACATCTGATCATACTCCAGCTGCTGAGAAATATGTCCTGACGTTTGTGTTTACATTCCCACTCTTAGTGTCAAATATAGGTGTCCTTCTCATTTGTCAGTACCAGAAGACATAGAAAATAGGTCAAAACAAAGAAAGGAAGGCTGGATAGTAAAACACTCCAGGAAAATCAATGCTCCCCCGCCTTGCTCACTCCCTTGCATGCAGAACCAAAAGTTGGTGTAACAATGGAAATACAATTGGGCAATGATTATTTTCATAAAATAATTTAGTTAAGATTCCTCTTTTTGTTCTGAGATTATGTCTTTCAGAACATAAAAAAAATGTCTTGATTCAAAATACAGCCGACAAGGTGTATTTAATAGCAGAAGTCAGCTTTTGCAGTCAGTGGGACATTTCTCAGCACTGGCTTGTATCCCCTGTAGGCAGTACTTGTGTGTTCTGACCTTACAAGGCAATTTTATTTGAACTAATGCAATTTTTATTCAAACTTTTTATCTGATAGATGCTGATGCCCATTTGGCTGAGCTTCTACATTTTAATTCTCTAAAAGCTTAGTGTGAAATCACATCTGCTGGAGGAGGGGCAGGGCAGCAAACGTGGTATGGATCAACTTTCAGACAGCCGAAAGCTGAAGTCCTGTTTGAGCTAATGCAGATGTACAGGCAGGGGGTTTTAAACAACTCTAGGCCAAAGTATGCTCTCTGTCAATCCTGGCCTATCTTTTTTTACAAAAAGAAGGTATTTCCCAAGCCTGGTAAACTCATGTCGCTTTCTAAATACTCTTGAGGATCTATAGAAAAAACATTTAATTCATCTTCCCACAGTGTTAAGTTTAAGCTCATTGTGATTGTCTGTGAACTAATGAACTGTTCAGAATTCCCTGGATTGATTTGGGACTGTTTCAAATGATGGTCACCTCAGCAGCTTCCAGGCAGATCTGGCAGCTGGACCACTCCAGGTCAGTCTCTGTGCCCCCACCCTCTTGTGGGCAAGGTACATGTTGTTGCTCTGCATCCAGAGGGAGAGATACTTGGGAAGAGAGAGGATCAAGGGTGCACAACACACTCATCAAGAACTGTGAACAGGCAGCAGGGCACTCAAATAAAAGAAAGAGAACACCTTTTATTCATTGCCATGTGTGTCTTTTTAAATCAAATAAATGTTTTTCACCCAGAATCCATCCCTCCCCACTTTTATTTGGAATGAAAAGTTCAGCCCGTAAGGGGATAAGGAAAGAAGCAAAGGCACAGAGGGTTTTAAAATTACAATTTCTTCTCATTCTGAGGACCTTATGGCTTTTGACCCCATTTCTCATCGTGGGAGTAGTGGGTAAAAAAAGAGGCTGAATGGAAAAATCCAGCGTGTTCTTTTGATTGAATAGTACTACTGACAGTTGAGGCTGATTGTGCTTCAGGCTGTCCATGCCTGAAGCTAAGTTTAAGCTAAGTTCTTAGTTTATAAGTAATTCTTCTCTCTTTCCTCTGAGGCAGCTCATGCCAAATACTGTTCTGCTACATGGTTGTGGCAAATCTCTCTTCCCAAACATCATCGATGTTCAACCCACGCCTACAATTGTATAAAAGGTTCCTACTCACATGTTTTGCTGTCTGTCCTGTGTCCCATTCCAGTTCTGTAGTTGGGCCATTCCTTTATCAAGCCCCACCAGGACCAGAATAGCAACTGAGGTTACTGCCCTGCAAGGGAGGAAAATGAAGGAATCAGGCAGAGGACACAGAGGGTGTTTATTGCAGGAAGATGGGCACGGTCACACAATGGGCCATGACTGGCAAAGCCAGTGCATGAGTCACACAGGCCTGGTCACACAAGTAACAATAGGAAACTTTATGGGGCTTCACAACTGTTCTGAGGTTATGGCATGTGTGTTCTCTCCAGTGCACATGCTGTGTTTGATTTTCATGTTTCCTTTAGTGATTAATTTGATGCTTTTTCTCCTTGCTGGGAAGTTCCTGCTGAAGGCAAATCCCCAGTATGGCTTCTCTCAGTAGCCAGCAGTGTTTGTTGAAGACAGGCTCTATCCCTTCCAGCTTTGCTTTTGACATAAAGCAAGACATCATTATGTTCACAGAATCACAGAATATGCTGAGTTGGAAGGGACTCACAAGGATCATTGATAGTGGCTTGAAATGTGTGTATGTAGTTGCAATCTAAAGATACTAAGGACAGTTTTTATGGCACTGTTTATAATCTAAGTATGCATCTTGGCTTTCCATTAATTCTTGTGGTCTCTGCCTAAACATCATGAAGTGAATAAGATGAATTTTTTTATCGTGAGAGCAGATAAAGTTCTTTTGCATGGTTACTTTCCCTGAAATTAGATTGTTCTTGCAGCAAGGCACGAGTCAGCGTTACAGTGAGATCAAGCTGATAAAGACAAATATTTTGTCTCTCATCAACTCCAAATAAAACAAAACTCCAGGAATCCCTAATTTCCTTTTGGAAACATGATTATACTGAGCTAGGTCCAGAATATTAAATAAACAATCACTTGTTTAAATCTGTCCTTACCAAACTCGACATCCTCAGTGATTAGCTCACTTTCCTCATCACACCTTGATACTTTGATGTAGCACTAAGTCTGATGAGAAACTTGTTTGAACATGTTTTAGGATGGCTCTTTGTGGTCCCTTTGTAAACACATGAGGTGTCCCATTGGTCCTTGTTAACCCCTTCCTGTGATTGGGTGTTCCTGTAAGCCCCTTGAGACTTCTAATTGGTTAACCTGTGATTCTCCCTAACCCTATAAATGTGACATCCCCAACAATAAACGCTCTTTTGCCTCCTCTCCACGCCCGGTGTGCTGTCTCTGTGCCTGCCATGGGGCCACGTGGGTGCTGGGGGGAGGAGGGAGCACCTCTCCCCTCCAGGCTCGGGGCCTGAAAAACCCCTGCGCTGGAGTTCCCTTTCCCCGTCCTTTCAAGACGTCGGAATGGTTCTTCAGATGGAGAAGGAACCACAACTGGGCTCCCCCACGTCGAGGGTGGGGAAAGGGATCCAGAACTGGTGCCACCGTGTGAAGAAACGAATTTACTGAACTCTTCTATGAAGATAGGTGATTCCTAAGGCGCAGATGCGACATCTGTGTTCCCCGACGCCCCGAAGTCTTCTCCAATCCCCCTCAATCCGCCGTAATTGGTGCCACGTGGTGAAGGCCAAGATTGTTTGAACTCTTCTGTGAAGATTAGAGCAGTCCTAACGCACAGACTGGGGCGAAGTCGTGCTCAACGGTGGACCGGAGTCTAAGCGTCAAGGTATTAGCAGACGGCATCACCACAAGAGAGCAGCCTGTTTTGAATACCTCAACCTTCCTGAGGACATTCAGGTAAGGAGCAGACCCGGCATATTCCCTTATAAGCAGACTTCGGCATACTCCCTAAACCTCTCCCCCTGTAAACCTGTAACTACAAGAAGCGTGCATGCCTCTTTAAGAGAGAAAAAGAAAGCTTAAAGAACATATCTAATTCCATCCGCAAGTCATCTAATAAGACTGTTTTGCTAACCTTAAAGATAGTCCCGTTTCTAACAAGGGACTTAGACCACGCCAGCATGGCGAAAAAAGGGTTAAAGCTGCTAGAAACAGCTCCGCAGCAATTCCCCTGCGCGGCTCCCGGCCCCGGGCCGGCCCCGCCGTGCCGCGGCTCTGGGGAAACCCCTACATCAGCCGGCCCCGCTCCCGCCGCTCCAGCTCCCACCGGCCGAGCCGCCCGGGGCGCACCCCGCCCCGCAACAGACCGGACCGGACACCCGCGGTACCGCCGCCCCGCCGAGACCCCGGCGCTGCTGGTGGCCCCCGCCGATCCCGTCGATCCCGCCTGCGCCCTGCTCCTGCCGCACACAGCACCCCCCACGTCCCACCATGTGGCCGAGGCAGCAGCCGCCGCAGCAGCCCCTCTGGACACCAGGACTGCCTCCGAGGAACAGAAGAAAACAACCATTTGGACTCTAATGAAACTAAAATTAACAGCAATAAGTAGTTTGTTTGGTTCAGCAGTAAATTGGAAGTTTGTGTAAGTGAAAAACTTGTTTATGAATACATCAATAAAAACATTTTTAAATTCTGTTTTATAGAGACACCCTCAGACACTAAGAGAATGGGGTAAATTTAAAATCCATATATCAATAAAGACATATTCATCTTTAAGGAATAAAAAAGGGTGGGATGTAGCACTAAGTCTGATGAGAAACTTGTTTGAACATGTTTTAGGATGGCTCTTTGTGGTCCCTTTGTAAACACATGAGGTGTCCCATTGGTCCTTGTTAACCCCTTCCTGTGATTGGGTGTTCCTGTAAGCCCCTTGAGACTTCTAATTGGTTAACCTGTGATTCTCCCTAACCCTATAAATGTGACATCCCCAACAATAAACGCTCTTTTGCCTCCTCTCCACGCCCGGTGTGCTGTCTCTGTGCCTGCCATGGGGCCACGTGGGTGCTGGGGGGAGGAGGGAGCACCTCTCCCCTCCAGGCTCGGGGCCTGAAAAACCCCTGCGCTGGAGTTCCCTTTCCCCGTCCTTTCAAGACGTCGGAATGGTTCTTCAGATGGAGAAGGAACCACAACTGGGCTCCCCCACGTCGAGGGTGGGGAAAGGGATCCAGACTTTCCCTGTATCTTCCCTTAGCTTTTTGCAACCTTTTCTTTTCTTCTATGCATAACTTCTATTTTTCAAGATATCTCAAGAAAAGAATGGATATTTTACTGTATCTAACGAGGTAACAGATCTGGTGGCTTAGTGAGCAGGTGAGTAAATAGCAGAAAATCCTAAAAAATGTCCATCTAGAACCAACAAATTCCCCAGCATGCAACGTAGTTTTAAGTCCTCCCCCCACACACAGGCTTTTGTCCTGTGATGTGATACCTACAGCAAGTCATAATTGTTTCACTTGGAAAAAAATGACCATGCAGCATGCCTTACTCTGCACTGAGAGAAATGCCACATGTCATTTCTGCTGCTGTCTCAAGTTCTTTAAGGTAATTTCCATGCTTCACTGTGCTTTTCCCAGGGATGATATCCTGAATCAGCTTAATAAAATGAAGAACATTCAAAATTGTCCTTGGGTTACTTATTAAAAGGCAGTAAACATGTCCCTGCTCACACATAAATGGCTTGTGATGTTAAAACACCCCCAGACACACACACACAGTGCTGTGGAGCTTGGTTAGCAATTAATGCCTGTGTCACTGTCTTGTGTGTGCCTGCGTGGGATGCACTGATTGATGGGTACATCAGAAAGGAAAAGAGGGCAGAGTCAAAGGAAGATATAAGAACACACATTCAGAGTTTGGGGATAGCATCTGAGTGTGAATTAATGAAGCAACATGTCAACAGAGAGGTCCCCATTGCCCAGATACCTGGTGGGGTCATAGGCTCATTCTTTTTAGCTTGTCTGTGTGGTACATTTCGTTCTTCTGAATTTCAGCTTGCACAGAATTGGTGCCTCGGGATAAAATCTTCTGGTTGATTTTCAGTTCATGGCTCTTTTTCATCTCCCAACACAGACCAGGTGGAAATGCCAGTACTGCGTGATCTACAGTGATTTCTGTCAGCTTGCTACAACCTAGCGGAGTTGTAGCCAGGTGGGGATCGGACTCTTCTCTCAGGCGACAGGACAAGAGGAAATGGCCTCAACCTAAGCCAGGGGAGGTTCAGATTGGATGTCAGGAAGAATTGCTTCATGGAAAGGATTGTCAAGCACTGGAATGGGCTGCCCAGGGAGGTGGTGGAGTCCCCATCCCTGGAGGTGTCCAAGGAAGGACCGGACGTGGCACTCAGTGCTCTGGGCTGGTTGACAAGGTGGGGATGGGCACAGGTTGGACTTGATGATATTGCAGGTCTTTTCCAGCCTTGGTGAGTCTGTGACTCTGTGGTTCTTTCTGTAGGGCCGATCTATCATTGCAGCTCTCCCATGTGCAGGCCACTATCACTGACCCCAGTTTACAGACCATTTCATCTCCTTCTGCTTTGCACTCCTGGCACTGTGTGCCAGAAGACAAGTTCTGAGGTCCCAACCAAGGGCTTAACATGTCACTTACCCTTTAATAAGAATGATTCTGAGAGTTGTGCGGAAAAAAAAGTGAAGCAGAGTGAGAGTGTGTAGGAAGTGGGAGGCAAACAAGAAGACAAAAAAGTGGATGGAATAGCTGGTTGGAAAAGCAAATAATACTGAAAAGAACAAGAATAACTGCAGCCAGAGGAATTTAGAGAAACAAAGATAACACTTCGTGCACACTCAGGCTACAAAATCATGTCAACATGCAGAGGAAGGTGATAAGACACGACTTTACTTATACAATGGCCTGAGGCACAATCACTTTTGCAACTATTTACACTCCCGCCTACTCAGGCCAGTTGTTAAAAGCTGCAATTGAATAGTCACTCTTTCTACTCAAAAATGCACCCAAAGTCTAGCTCTGACATGAAAAAACACTCTTTTGTCACTAGTTCCAGATTAGGATGAACAGTTTGTGCTGGTACTGAACGTTTCCAATATCTCAAATGAGATGTTTACTTTGCCACCAGATTAAAAAACCAAACCAAACCAAACCAATGGTTTTGTTTCTGTGAAACAAACAACAACATTTTAGTAGCATTTTACACAAGGAAAAATTTCTACTATTGGAATTTCTACTTAAAAGACTATTTTGATTTTGAAACTTTTGTACTCAAAAGGATTCAGCTTTCAAAGTCCACTTAAGAATTTCAAAGTTAACAGTAAGACCAGTCAGGATCAGATGTTAAAAAAGTGTTCAGTCAGTATTTTAGTCTAAAAGACTGGAAAACCTAAATGAGAATGACATGCTACTGTAATACTTACCTTATAATTATGTATTTATTGCAAAAATTGTATTTTGATGAATAGATTTCCACCCAGCTTGCATTAAGATGTTAACACCCTTAGATGACTGTTCTGGCCAAGTGCAGTACAAATGACTCAGGAAATCTGATCCTGAATATTTTGTTAATAACTTCTCCCAGAGCAGAGTTGGAGTTGGCTGACTCACATGATTATGCTCTGACCTTTCCTCCTGGTAAGAGAGTAGGAGGGTGATGGCAAATCTTCTCCTGGCTTCTCCATATATAAAACTCCAAAAAAAAGTACACTTTGCACCTTTTCAAACGTGGATTAGGCACCAGAGCTCCTGCATTATGGATAGATATGACTGAGAAAACACACAAAGTGTTTAGTGATCACAGGATAGAAATTAAAGCCCACACAAAGGGTCCATCCTTGTTATTTTGCTGGGAAGAGCCAAAATCATCTGGGGTTTTTTTGACTGATTTTTTTGTAACTCCCTTGTGCCTGCCAATGTCACACACAGGGCAGGCAAGACTAACATTTGGTATCAGGGGTTAACATAACAAGAAAGGAAAAACACACTTCAGCCCCCAGGGAAGTGGATAAGCACTGTGATCCCTTGCTGGCTGCTCTGCTGAGAAATGTCCTGGCTTTTGGTCTGGGTTACTGGAGCAAAGGCATGGAGCAAAAGACCTTTTTCTTCTATTAGATGTGATTGTGGATTTCTGCTGGCTTTGTGAACACGGAGTAGGTATTACTGATCCTTAAACTGCTTTGTGAACACCAGGGAGGTAAAATGACCCCTTTATCAAGTTTTAGGCAGTTCAGAAACTCTCTTTATGCTCCCACAGTCAAAGTGTTTAAAGCCCACTGAGGATAAAATTGTTTTACACTCAGCTGAAAACAAATCAATAAAACTGGTGAGCCCAATGCAATTTCTTGCTCATGTTATATCTCCTCTTCATCACCAGGGTGAGACCACGGCATAAACTGGACTCTTACCTTGTGATATTTGTCTGAATTTCTATGAAAACCACTGGATTTCTTTTCAGGAAGGAAGACAAAGTTTCCCCCCGTTTTGGTTGTTCATTGAAGAGGGAGGGAAAGCAGAAAAAAAATAAGATATTTATTTTTTTAAAAAAAGGCAAGATAAAAAGCAATATATTAGTTATTCTAAAACATAAAATATGTTCGAAGCAGAATTGGTTTTTTTGGGTTAGTTCCACACTAATTAGGCTCTCCCTGTCTCCTACAATATTCCTGGGAGCTGCAGTTCAGGTTATCTCACAATACCAGTTTCCTATGCAGGCCAAACTCTTTGCATGACTGATCACATCTAACCCCAAGGTCTACAAAGCTGTCAGTCACAGATATCAGGGGGGTAAAGTATATCTCAGGTCAGTTCTGAACAGCCTTAAAAGCATAATAAGTGCTATTTATCTGTGCCTCTACTTTCTAGTTAGGCGTATGAGAGAGAGTGAGGAGTGTTTTGTGCCTTTGAAAAAACGTGAAGCAAATATTATTAATACAAACTTCATAAAATCATATATTCTCTTAAAATGTTATAAATAGTGGTAATTCTGATAAACTTCTCCATATATATTTATTTGTATCCCCTTTTTAACATCAATTTTAAAATTTAAGGAGTCTTACATTTAAAGCATTTTGCAATTTCTGAATAGTGTTAATAAATTTACAAGTTAAATCTTAGCATTTGCCTTTTTTGTCCCGGCTTAAAATTTAATTTTATTTGGTTTTTTTTTTTCTTAGCCCACAGATTTGCATTACATTCCTTTCAGCCTTTCACTTTATCTTTCTAGAGGGTTCTTTTTTCCTCCCTATCTAATTAAAACAAAATGGCAAAACCTCAAGAGAGTTCTTGGAGACATTAGAAGATGTTTTAGAAAGGTGCTAAGCTGTGTTAGATCAACAGGAGGTGTAAGCAGCTGTTTCTTTTGCTTCAGAGGAGCTACAAGAATTTATAACATTAAAATTTGCACCTTTTTGTTTGTGTTCCCTGAATAAACAACTGTCCAACATTTTCCCTACCTAAATGCACCGATAAAATTTTCAAAGAAACTATTTTTTGTGGGAAGATCATAGAATTGAAGAACCTGTGGATTCAATGGAAGGTGTATTGATTTATTGCAGGTGAGGATCTTTGCCTCTGAGCTCCTTTTCATTGTTGCTCCCATGACTTCTGTCCTTTCTGTGATGAGCAGTACAGCATATAATTTATCCAGTGATTTCAAAGGCTTGTTTCCATTTCTATCACATCATTCAATGATGAAGAACTAAATGTTGTTTGCTCCTCAACAAGCATTTATGTCTTTTGAAACATTGATTTTTCTAGAGACTACTTACAGGCAGCTTATACATGTATAAATCTCTCCCACTTGATATTAAAGCAAATATATATATATATATATGTATATATATATACACAGGGTCATTAAAGGTAACTGTGCTTAATTCTATTTATTTTATGTATACTATTTGCATTGCTGACTTTTCCCTCCATACTATCGTGTCTGAAGTTCACTAATCAATATTGTAAGACGATGGAATCATTCCAATTTTAAAAGTGAAGACGGAGTTGAACAAGCTGCAGCACATTATTCAGTGGCAAAGTTAAATTAGAAGCTGAGAGGAGCTGGGAAGCGTCAAGGAATGAACAAAGGAAGGAGATAACACCGAATGGTTGGTTTCTGCTGCCGTCGGGGATGGTGCCAAAGCTCTCAAAACATTCCTGTTGGTTTCCTGCGGTACCTCTGAATTGCACCCCGTATCAGGACAAGCGTAATCTGGCTCCTGAGTGAATTAAACAGGAACAAAACACCCTTGCTGGCTGGGAGCTGGCAGGAGTCCCACTCATTGACTGCTGCCTCCGTTCATCCCCAGCTTCTCGAGCAGGTTTGATTCCGAAGGCACGCTCCGCTGTTGTTGTTGGCACAGGGGCCGGAGCTGGAGCAGGCGAGTGGTTTGTGTAATCACCACTCCAGCTTTCCAGCCCCGTATCGGTTTCCCATAAACAAACCACAGGCCCAGGCCCTCCATGGGGGTCACTTCATTCAGCTGCTGCTCTGGCCCTCGCACGTGTAAACCAATAACAGGCCCGATTAAAGCAGTGGGTTTGCAGCAGTGAAATCACAACCAAAGCCTTTAATTTTCATAGCAGGACTCGACCTCTTACAGGATCAGCTCCCGTGGTAGCCAGAGTCAATTAAAGATTAAAACTTCCATAACAGTCTCCGGATTTTCATCAGCATAGCTGAGAAGGGAGCACAACCCTCTTCGGAGGGACTTAAAGGTGTCTGTGAGAGCCTAAGATTAAAGATAGTGTAGGAACAAAGAATTGTGTGGCAAATGGACTCAGAGGTTTAAATTGGATATTAGAAAAAGATTCTTTCACTGAGAGGGTGGTTGGGCACTGTAACAGGCTCCCCAGGGCAGTGGTCACAGCATCAAGGCTGACAGAGCTCAAGAAGCGTTTGGACGATGCTCTGAGGCACGTGGTGTGACTCTTGGGGATGGTCCAGTGCAGGGCCAGAAGCTGGACTCAATGATCCTTGTGGGTCCCTTCTGACTCAGCAGATTCTGTGATTCTATGATTCTGTTCTCTGTGGAAACTCCAAGCAACTTGATCCTCTCACTTGCAAAGAAAAGGCAAGACTGTCCCAGCTCATCACGTATAGTGTCCCTACTCCTGAGACCGTGCTGTGTTTGACAGGACAAGAGGACACGGCCTCAAGCCGCACCAGGGGAAGTTCAGGTTGGACATCAGAAGGAATTTCTTCATAGAAAGGATTGTGAAACATTGGAAGGGGCCTCCCAGGGAGGTGGTGGAGGCCCCAGTCCTGGAGGTGTTCAAGGAATGACTGGACGTGGCACTCAGTGCTCTGGGCTGGGTGACAACCTGGGGATTGGTCACAGGCTGGACTTGATGATCTTGGAAGTCTCTTCCAATCTCAGTGATTCTGTGATTCTGTGTTTGAAGGTGAGTCCCCAACAGTTTTTTCCCTCAGGAAGAAGGAGAAGCCAAGCCAGCCTTTTGGCTCCCTAAGCAAAGACTGCTAAGTGACAACACATGCTTTGTCAAATTTTATTACTGGGTCACAAACTATGCCCAGGAAAAGTCTGACAAAAGGCACTCCAAGGTTTTTCATGGTCAGCCTGTTGTGAATATGTGGATTTCCAAATTTTGATATGTGTTATTCTGCCTACCTTCTCACAGCTATAAAGTCAATCTTTAATTCTTTTCCTTTCCCCTAAGTGCCAAAAATCCAGGCAAATAAGCAACTCTCTTGATGTAAATATACTAAATATGAATATTACTAAATATAAATATTAAATATCACTAAATTCACATATCTGTAAATGTAAATCTATTAAACCCAACCCCAAATCAAAATAAAAAACTGAAAATATCCAACGAGGGAGAAAAGTTGATATTTTCCTGTTAATTGTAAAGGAAAAGTGATGGACTGAATAACAAATGAAAACCAGAAGAATTCAAAGCAAGTTGCCTGGATTTCACATCTCCAGGGGAGCTGCAGGGTACTTAACTCTTTATCTCTCCAAACTCTTTTCTAGAAAACAAAATCCCCAAACCACTAAAGAACAGGATATATCAGTTGTAAATGATGATAATCCCTTGAGAATGATGCTAAAATGATGGCCAAGTATGGGGTAAAATATCATGGCGTTACCATGGTGGGTCTCACCTTTCAGACCTCGGAACATGCACTCAAGCTGAAAACAAGCACAGTGTGTATGGGGGCCTCCTGGAGGAAAATGGGTCATTAAACTCTTATTTTTTACAAAATTAGGCTTATTAGTCCTGTTTTCCTAGCAGAATTCTTCCTATCTAATAATTCCACACCCAGGCAACGTTCCTGTGAATTTCTCATTGCTATTAAGTCGTGATATCCTGTATTTTTTTTCCAAATCTCTGACGTTCTGGCACCAAGGCTGTTGAAACTGCCTAATGAAACAGGTGATGTTTCTCTGTATATGAAAGAAACCTTGATCCCACAACTAGACTTTCAAACAGGAATTTATAATATCATTGTCAACACCTAGAATAGCAAAAATACAACTGATGTTTCAATTTTTATGGTTAAAAAGCAGTTTACTGGTGACTGTCTTAAAGGCTGTAACAGGAATGCAAGCAAAACAATCAAAATATGCAATACAATCCACAGTCCATTAGTTGGGGGACCCTTCTTTATTTACTGATCTTGCAGCACTGTCAAAGCAAAATATTAAAAATCTTTCTCCTTAGATTGTAAATTGAGTTAAAATGCATATTTTTAAAAGCCTATTATTTTAGTAATTGTCTTGTAGTTTCTCAGGCTGGTTTGGAGATTTTTTTTTTCCCACTCTCGTACTATAGAAAGTTACTTAAATTAATTGTGAATTAAGACATTCTCAGATTCATCTTCTTGCTGTAACAGACCCTCAGCATGTCAGGGAAACTGAAACCAGGGAAATCAGCAGTGCCAGTAATGACAGTGGAAGTGTAATTATCATTCCCCTTTTTCCAGACAAAGTGCAAATTCTCCTTGCTCTGTGCTTGCAGAGGATGGATTTTTTTGTGTCTTCCCTTTTATTCTCACACACATACACACAAACCCTTGTCTCCAATGTTTTAGCAAAATGAAAAATATTTGAAGCCCAAAGAAGTCAGGATACAGACCAATATGTTGCTGTTTTTAAATACTCATACAAAGTAGATTAAATTTCTTGTTGTGCAACTCAGGAATCGTTGTTTGACCTCATAAAAATTTTGAAAATATATCTAATTATATTCTTCTGAGGGTCTGAGTTTCCATCAGTCATAAAATGGGCTGTACTTTCATTTCCATTAAACTACAAGATGCTTAACTGGATTTCTAAATGTCTAATGTATCCATAGAAGGTTGTATTGCTGCACAAGTCTGGAGATGGTCTTATGGACTAAGTTATCTCAGAAAGCCTTTCTGTAATATGCTGTACCCAGACAAAACTTCTTTTTTTCACCCTGATGGCCTCAAATTTGGATCTTTCCATACTTTTCATCACCTCTGCAGGGCTGGGTCCTTAGACACCTGCAAATCATAACCTGTAGTGATGAGTTCATTTGGCAGAATCCAGGTTATGAAAGAAATGTGACATTAAAATTCCCCACTCGGGATTGCTTTGTCTTGTTCAACAGCCAGCCATGAGAATGTTTCATTTCACATTAATGTGTAAAGGGAAGATGGGGGTGGGGGATGTTTCCACGGCAATTTTTTTTTCCTTGGGGCTGAGGAAATGGGATACAGGAATGAAGGTTAAAGCTGAGACTCCAGAGGAGGGCAGGGAGCTGAGGGCCAGCCCAGGGATGACACGCTTAATGTGAGGCATTCTTCTTGGTGGAAAGACTTTGGCACACATTCCAGAAAGGCTGGAGCTGGCATTGTGACTTGGAAATATCACAGCCCCTCGCACTTTGCGAGGGTACTTAAACCGACACGTTGGCTCCCTTCCAGGAATATTACAGCATATTAGTAGAAAGACAAGGCTTTCCTTTCTAAGAAGTCATTGTAATTTTTGTAATTCAAGACGTAGCCAAAAATGGGCACAAAGTTACACTGTATAGCTGCAGTCCTTTATGGCTCAGTTTTTCATGCTATATCCAAACAGTTCAACAGACTGCTCTCAGAATACTCTGCACTTTTTATCCAAGTGTCCCTATTTCTCTTGTCATAACGCCCTGGACTCAAGGAGATGCTTGCAAGCCATTGCCAACTGAGCCTCTTCTGTTGCTGTCACCTCCTCAGCCCTGTTCCTCTCCACCCAGGAGTCACAGAAAGCCTCCAGGTATCCTCCCTCCTCCTTCCATCACTGCTGCTGCCACAGCATTAACTCCCACCACTAATTCCTGCCAACATGTGAGGTGATCTCAGGGAGGCCACAAATTTATGCCTCGGTGATTTCCTCTGCTTTATAATTAGACTACCATTCATTAAATAAATCAAACACACATGCTGTGTGCTGGCTTAGGAGCAGCAAAGCAGGTACATGGAAAGCTTACAGCTCTCTCTCACTTGCTCCCACAGCTGAGCCAAGCACACCCAGGCTGCAGGGTCCCAACAAAGCTGGGGCAATCAGGGGTTTGCTGTGAGGGGAACTGCTCCAAAAACTCCGTGTAAGATACCAGTCTTACAGACACTTTACTGATGTGATGCTTCCACATGTAAAACATTTCCATCAAAGGGCTGTTGGCTTAGGTGCCCACAGTGCAAAAGACATGGTCATCATCTCGCTGCAGGAATTACACTTCCAAATGGGAGTAAACAGAAAGGACAAAGTTTACCTTCTGGTACCAAGCCCACTTGGTAAAGAAGAGGCAGTATATTGGAGAAAGAGAGGAGCAGACTGTTCTTGTACACACACTGAGATCTAAATGTATATTTATTTAGATAAATGTTTAAATAGTGGCAGGAATATTATCAATAATATTATTGCTATTTCTGAGCATATCTGCTGAAAGCTAACACTTTACTCAGATCCCAGTCATATTTGAATAACATCACTAGCCACTTGAACAGTGGCCAGTTATTCCTTGGACCAAGCAGCAGTTCAGTCACCCTAAACTTAAAAATTCCAGAGCATCATTTCTGTGGGGGCCCATAGACCCCAAATGACTCTGCATTCTGAATTTTCACAGCTGTCAATGGGACTGGGCTTTGGTTAACAGCATATTCTTGGTTAAGTAACCTGGTCTAAGCAGTGACACCATAACATTGCTGTTTCTAATTACCTCAATACCATCCTTGATAGAGGAACGGCTCACAGGATTAAGAATAATCGGAGAATTATGACAACAGAAAACCCCTGCCAAACCCCTTGAGGCATTGTACAGTCTAGTTAGAAACAAACTAAAAGACAGTTAAACCCACTTCATAACAAGCTCTTAAATCAAGCTGATAAAAGCAATTAAGTAAACACTGGGAAGGGAGAAGAGTGATCAAACTAAAGGAAAACATTGGCAGAAGAACAAGTGGGTATAACCTAGACAGGAATACCTCCAGGCTGGAAATTTGATAAGAATTCTTAAGTTCTCAAGGACTGCAGTTCCTGCAACAGCTGTTCAGCAGGAGCAAAGGGGATGTGAGGCAATAATCTGAGCAGTTTTTAAGGTAGAATTCCATGGGTTACTGGGATGGGATGATGTTCCCTGAGACAGCAGTTAGGGCAAAAAAAAAGACCAGGTGAAAAACTAGTTCAGAAGAGAGGATAACTGAGAAAATAAGTGTATACAAGTGTCTGAGGGAAGGGGCAGAGGATGGACCAGACTCTGCTCAGGGGTGCCCAGCAATGGCACAAGAGGCCACGGGCAGGAACTGATGCCCAGGAAGTTCCAGCTGGACATGAGGAAGAACTTCTTTGCTGTGCAGTGACCGAGCACTGAACAGATTGCCCAGAGAGGGTGTGGAGTCTCCCTCACTGGGGATATTCCAGAGCTGTCTGGACACAACCCTGTGCCATGTGCTCTGGGATGACCCTACTGGAGCAGGGAGGTGGGACCAGATGACCCACTGTGGTCCCTTCCAACCTGACCCAATCTGTGATTCCTGTGAGATGGAACATTTGTGCCAGGCAGGCATAAATCCTACTGGAAGAACTGCTTAGTACAGAGACCCAATGCTGACTCTGAATCCATCATTAGCTTGTCCCAGCTTGTTGGAAACTCTTCATATCTAAGAAGGTTAATCCCTCCTGAATTGTATCCTTGTAAAGTTCAGAGGGACAACCCTGTCTGTCAAGCATCACCTTTGTCTTTACTTATCTTTAATGCTGCAAATCCACCTACTTTGATTTAATGGCTGCTCTGTGCATCCCACTTCCCTCCCACATCACTCTCCAGAGCTCTTCTTTGCAGCTCCTTCATCTGAGCCATTTTATCTCTGTTGAAGGTCCCCTCTAAGAGACTCTTTTATTAATATTGCTTAGTCTGCTAATTGCCCAGGAGGATCATCTATCTTCTTCTGTTGGTGTGTTCAATTAGCCTGAATCTTAAGAACACATTTTTTCCCACATTACCCATCCTCCTTTCTCTTTCTGCGCTCTCCTCTTCTCCTCCCCTGTACCCCGTCTCATCTTTCAGGAAGCAATATATTGTGCCCTCTATTTACATCTCTGGCTTCAAGCCCATTTTGAAACTGAAATCCCCATTAGAAATAGAGACACAAATGATTAAACAAATCTTAAAACAGGAACAGGGTGTAAGAAAGTAATTAAATACTCTATAAACGCTGTAAAGCTGTAATGAAACTGCCATACCACTGAGCCAGTGGCTTGTGGAAGGTGCTGCCCAGGGAAGAGCTCAATCCTGGCATTCAGCCACGGGGAGGAATTCCTACAGGCTTGAACTGTTTGTCTGAAGCTTCATTCCTTAATTAAATGATAGATCCTTGCAAGTTTGTTTGATTAGAGGGATGGAGCAGCTCTGCTGTGAGGAAAGGCTGGGAATATTGGGATTGTTCAGCCTGGAGAAGAGGCAGCTTTGGGGTGACCTAACTGGGGCCTTCCAGTACCTGAAGAGAGCCCACAAGGAAGATGGGGAGAGACTATTTCCAAGGGCCTGGAGTGACAGGACAAGGGGGAATGGCTTCAAAGTGACAGAGAGCAGGTTTAGATTGGCTATTAGGGAGAAATTCTTCCCTGTGAGGGTGATGAGGCCCTGGCACAGGTTGCTCAGAGAAGCTGTGGCTGCCCCATCCCTGGAAGTGTTGAAGACCAGGTTGGATGGGGCTCTGAGCAACCTGGGCTAGTGGAAGGTGTCCCTGCCCATGGCAGGGGTGTTGGAACAAAATGATAGTTAAAGCCCCTTCCAACTATGCCATTTTATGACTCTATGTTTGTAAGGAAATATCATCAATAATTGAAAAAAAAAGTATTTATGTAATGTGTATCTCTGGAAGACTTTGGATATTGCTGGATAACAGTCAAAGCAATAGAAACCCGAACAGATTTTTATTTTTGTGGAGTGCTCCATTCCATTATAACTTCCCGAATTAAGTTTCATTCCCTGTGTGGTAAATTCTGTGTTTTCAGACAGACATTCCCCCTGCCTTAGTCAGCTCTTACTTAACCTCTCTGCCTCTTCCCTCTGTGTCAGTTCCTCCAGCCCCTTGATCAGGGCTGGGTTTTTTTTCCCTTTGAACTCCATCCAGTTTATCTCCAGTACATTCGTACACAACAACTAACAAAGGCACCTATCTGCAGCTCTGTAAATATGACTAAATGCTGTGCAGCTGCAATACCTTAAGAAAAGAGATTGAAATGACTAATTTTCCTATGGATTGCTATACACAAGGGTATCTTACCTTATTGCAGGATGTTTAAAACTTTCCTCTCCCACCCAAACATACAGGGCTTAATTTAATTCCCTAAAGCATTCTCTCAAACTCTGTAGGTTTACTTCTATGAGTAAAGATAAATCACTGTGTAAGTGCTCACAAGGCATTTTTCCTTTTGCATGTGTGAATTGGATATGTCTGCTAGATTTGACATATTATGTTTTGTTGTGTCTTCCACAAACTAAAGGAATAAATGTTAATGGAGGTGACATTTCCTGAACAATTAACAGCCTGGGAAATAGTTTGTAACACTAGTTACATTCAAATAATGAAAAAAATATTAAATGTCTTCTTTTTGTGTATTTCTTCTTGGTGTGTTTTTACTTTCTTGTGGCTTCCAAATGCATTTTAAGCATTTTGCAAAGGGGTTTGGTTTGACATGAAATCTGAAGTGGTTTTTATGCAATTTTCTTCTGTTGCCTTATTTCTAATTCTCAACTCATTTGGCCAGCTCTAACTCACCCTGACTTCAGAGGTCATCTGGGGAATTGCTGCCAAACCACGTCATATCACCTAGAATGTGACATGCAACCAAATTCTTCCCGTGCCTGTCCTCTCCCTCAGACATCTCTTTTCTTTCTGGCATAGTTACAAGATGCTGGTTTGATGCCAGCAAATATTCCCAGCACTAATATGGGTCTTGTTCCAAACAATTTGTACAATGTTAGGAGCATCAAATGGCCTGAGTCAGTCCCAGCATCTTTCTTTAGTTTATTTCTTTTTATTTTTAAAGGCTTCTTTATTTTCCTTCCACATTTGCACATGGAGCTTCATGTCCACAACCATTTGGAACAGCATTTGTGCAGTCACATAATGAACCTGCTGCAGATCTTCCTTAGACCCCAATTTCTCAGGAGAACCAGTTCCAGTCCTGTTGAGGCTGGGGTTTTTTCCCCTGAAAGGTTTGTTATCTTTAATTGTGTACAATGATACTGTAAATAGCAGATTCCTTACTTTTACACCTATTTTTTAATGGTTTGACATAGCAATGTCTTTTCTTTTGCTAACTGTCTGAGGAACAACCCATAAAATGCTAGCCTGAATTTCTGGTGTATTGCTGTTGACAGTAACTTTGTCTACTGAGGAAGTAATTTCCTGAATCACAACTTTATCTTGCAATAAATATATATCAATAGTCCTTCTATTGCATGATGATTTAACCTACTCTAAAATCCTCTAACGACAGATACCTGATAAGGTATTTTCATGCAAGTCTTCATGGAGGTTTTGAAAGACTAAATTAAATCTATAAAAGGATATAGATTATTTCTGAACAAATAAAATACACTCTCTCTAAAACCAGGTAATCAATCTTCAAGCATCACTTAAGCCCAGAAGATTTACTTTGGTTAACAGACACTGGATAACAGATATTAATGAAGCATGAGATATGGTGTGCTAGGGGAGACCAAAGATTCATCTGGCCCAATATACAGGGAAATACTGGATGTGTACAGTAATCTGTATTCTGAGATGCCATATTATTTTACAATCATAAACAAAAGCTTCCACATCTGGAGGTTGTATCTTTAAGATGATGTTTAGTAACTGTGTAGCCTCCAGGAATTTCTCTCGTACCTTGTTAAGTGTGTCTATATATATTCAGTGTACATAGTCTCCTGGGATAATGAATTATGTAATTTGGCTGTGTGCAAAAGCATTTCTAATTTTTAATTTGTATCCTGTCTCTGGTATTCCTGAGTTCTTGCTCTGTAAGAAATAAGGAACGATCCTTCCTCAGTCACTTTATTCACATCTTTTGCTACTTTGTAGATGTCCATCATAACTCAGGCATCACTTCACCCAGCTGTGTTTCCACAACCTTTGAGCTTCTCATCTCTCTTCCCTGCCACCTGAAGGCCCAGGACTGTAGAGAATGTTTTCAGGGTTTTCACAATATCTTGTTATCTTATGCAGAAACTCCACTTCTTAAGGCAGACAGAAAACAATTCAAAAGCAACCACAATATGAGAACTTTCCCACACTGAATATTCTTAACACCTTCCAGCCTCAAGGCCAATCCTGAGTGAAAACAACTCTAAAACCAACTTTGATTTCTCTCCTCATGAACCTTCTGTTTTCAACTCCTTCCTCCCCACACTGAGTGAGAACCTACCTTGATTTATGAATCCTGAATATATATTTTTGCTTGCATTTATCAAAATTTCATTTCAGCATTTCTTCCAGTCAATCTTCTTGCTTCTGAATCATTTGTGAACCTGACTTTGCTGGTAACTTCCCATACCCACGTGTCTCTTGGCTCTCAAGAAGCTCCAAAAGGTCTGTAAGACATTCTATGCAGTTGAAGCAAGGGATGCACCCACAGGACTTGAAATCAAAAAAACCCTCTGACAAATGGACTGAGTTTCTATTCCTATCTCTACATATTGCCTTACAAACTGTGCCTCTGTGTGTGTTTATGCACACTGGCACAGGCTGCCCAGAGAAGCTGTGGCTGCCCCATCCCTGGAAGGGTTCCAGGCCAGGTTGGATGGGGCTCTGAGCAAAGTGGGTTAGTAGAAGGTGCCCTGCCCATGGCAGGGGGTTGGAATTAGGTAATCTTCAAGGTCCCTTCCATCCCAAACCATCCTATGATTCTACAATTCCATGAAAGGAGAGAAATTTCCAACACTGATGGGAGGCATGACATGCCTATGATTGGAAATCATCTACAATGCCTTGGAAGGAGCTTCATGGAGGGGGAAAATGCTGGGAAATACCTGAGGAAGTCAAGGACACAAAGACAACCTAACCTCAAGGGTGGTCAAAAGGCACAGATTTTCTAGGGAATTGGGTAGAGCCTATGGAAATTTAGGAAGGTAATAATACCTGCTGGTCTGAGAACAAGTCCAAAGGGAAGAACGTGATGCACAAAGAACTGGTCATTTGGTCAAGGCAGTTTTCTTTATCTCCTCCTGATTTTTGAACTTTTCTTGTCTAGAGGGTTTTTTTATTTTTTTAAAAAAAGTGACTTTGTACTAGTTATGTATTCTGATTACACTGAGGTTTAATGTTTTTAACATGACCACTCATAGAAAAAGGCAGAGCTAAATTCACATTCAGGCTCAGGTTATGTGGGGTTCTTGCCACGCCCGCAAGACAAATTTTTGTCATGCACTATTTATGCAGAATTAAAATCCTTTAAATATTGAAAAAAACCCACCTTTTTTTTTTTTTTAATTTCTATGAGCAACTCCCTTATTAATTCTACCCTTTAATTCTTGTAGAAATAAATGGCAGCTTTAAATGCATGTCTTAGTCTTGGCAGCAGGGCTCAAACATGTCTAGTGTAAGGCACGCAACAGTAGAGGAACTAAAAAATAGAATCTTCTATTGAAAATATGCATCTGTCAGCATAATTTAAAGGACTTTTAAGCACTTCGGAAAACATTACTGTCTCTGAACTGGTAGGAAGTGCTGGAATGTGTGCACTGGAAACAGAAGATGCAAGAAATCATAATGAAGTACTTCTTAGAATCACTCAAAGGAAGAAAAAACTACCTAAGACGGAAATTAGTCAGGTAAAATGTATGCAATCTGAAGGGCAATGTTTTGTACCATTTCATAGTCTATGAGCTGTCAGGGTCTAAATACATCTTTTAATTAGTTGATATGTTGGGATCCAGTGCATGTGAGCAAGAGGATCAAGGTCTTGTTCCTCACTTGTGAGCAGGAAAAAAATCTGTACAACCAAGGTTTGAAGCTGGAGTTTTCCAAATGTCTGTATATGCATAGCACAGCACAAAATCACAAATAAGAGTGCACATTTAGCTTTCTGAAAAGGGCAAAAGATTTTGAAAATGCAGCCTAAGATTTCTCTTGCTTTCGTGGGCTGGTAAAAGACTCTGAAATGAGCAGGTCTGATTTCAGGACTGGAAAACCCCTAAAACACAAGTAAATTATTCTGGTTTCATGAACTGTGAGCTTGGTGTCCCAAGTTTGTTGAGACAAGAAAGTCTCATCAAATCTTAGAGAAAAACTTGTGTTTGTATCTAGTTAATTATCCAACTAATTGTTTTAATTATATATTACCTAATTAGCTCGAGGTATTTCATTCTCACAACCACAAAGATGAAGCTTTTGTACTTGGGGCACTTCCCTCATTTAGGTGTTTAAAAGAGGAAATGAGACAGCTCAGACTTCTTCCATAATCATTAACAAGAAAAAGACCCCGGTGCCAGTCCAGGCTGGGGATGAACAGCTGGAGAGCAGCCCTGGGGAGAAGGACTTGAGCTTGGGGGTGCTGGTGGGTGAGAGGCTGGACCTGCCCTGGCCGTGTTTGCTGGTACCCAGAACCCCCCCGTGCCCTGGGCTGCACCCAAAGCAGCGTGGGCAGCAGGGGAGGGGGGATTCTGCCCCTCTGCCCCATTCTGGAGAGACCCCCCTGCAGTGCTGCCTCCAGCTCTGGGTCCCCAGCCCAGGAAGGACATGGAGCTGTGGAATGAGTCCAGAGGAGACTGTGAAGCTGGTAAGGGGACTGGAGCAGCTCTTCTGTGAGGAAAGGTGAGAGAGTTGGGATTGTTCAGCCTGGAGAAGAGAAGCTTTGGGGTCACCTAATTGTGGCCTTCCAGGACCTGAAGGGAGCCCACAAGGTAGATGGGGAGAGACTATTTCCAAGGGTCTGGAGTGACAGGACAAGGGGGAATGGCTTCAAACTGACAGAGAGGAGGTTTGGATTGGATATTAGGAAGAAATTCTTTTCGTGAAGGTGGTGAGGCCCTGGCACAGGTTGCCCAGAGAAGCTGCGGCTGCCCCATCCCTGGAAGTGTCCAAGGCCAGGTTGGATGGGGCTCTGAGCAACCTGGTCTAGTGGAAGGTGTCCCTGCCCATGGCAGGGGGGGTGGAACAAGATGGTCTTTAAGGTCCCTTCCATCCCAAACATTTCTATGATTCTATGATTCTGTTCTTCATCCTAGTTACAATGCTCAGGGAGAACAGGTTATTCTTCTCTGCAATATTTTTTCTCACTTGATGGTTGCTGCCATGATTACTTTTATGCCTCCCTAAGAGGAACACTTCAAGCTATTTTGACCTTTTCTCACTGGTTATATATTTTAGGCATCCAGTTGTTCTTACTGCTTTACTCTGGGCTTTCTTCAGTAGCACTCTATTTTTCATGAGCATGAAATAATTATTTCTACCCACGTGCAACTAAGAGAAAAAAGGAGCAAATGAGTAACAAATCAATGCACCAGTGATTTGTATCTCCTCCCCTGGTATTCAATGGCACAGCAGAAAGACGAGGAAAAGAAAATTACAGAGGGCTGACATTTACTTGAACCGATCCTGCCACGTGGCTCTTTGCATACTGAGAGACTTTGTGTAGAGGAACAAGATCCAAGTTTCCAGAAGTGCTAAGAAGTAAGCACCAAAAAGCGACATAATTTTCACTCACAGAATTATTGCCTTTGTGGGGTTCAGGAGGCAGCAGGGAGTAGAAGGATGGTTTCTTGTTTCGCTCTTTTGCCTGTGGCAAAACATTCCTCTATTAATTCATTGCTGTTTATAAAGTGGTTTGACTTCCTCGGATGAAAGGCATGACATAAGTGCTTGGTATTAGATGATTATTATTTATTTTTATTCCTTACTATTTTTCAGGCCAAGGTCCTATTACAGGCCTCGTAAAGTTTAGCACTTCAGCCCTTGAACTTTGAATTAAAAAAAAAAAAAGAAAAAGAAGAAGAAGGAAAAGGAAAAGAGATTCAATCTCTGTAACATAACAGAGTTGTCTATGGTCTAGTCCTCAATTTATATCCAAAGGAAAAAGTAGAAACAGAAACCAAAGAGATTTCTCAATGGGGGGGAAAAAAAGTAATATTTTTAAGAAAGAGGTCACTGCTTGTCAGATTTTTCACTGATTTTGTTTGGATAGTCTGTGGTTAACATTTTCACATTCAAACTCAGAGGTAATAAACTTTTCCATGGTACTCTCAATAAACCTTTATTTGGGAGCATGAAGGCTATTGTGTTTATAACACAGGCAGGCAGTCAAAAACTGGTGATGTGCAGGAATAAAGATATGTGAACACATTAAAAAAGTTTAGGCCAGCACCTTGGCTCTTGTAAATGCTGCTTGCAAGTCAGGAAGGTTTTGCTGACCAACGTCAAGTGAGTTTATGAAGATGTCACTGTTAGAAACTTAGCTTAGGCACCAAATTCAAAGTGAAATAAAAAAATAAAGAATCAGAAAAGTGATTAAAGTATATAATTTCTTCTGACTTTACATGCATTATTGTGACCTTCCACTAGCAGAACTGCTGCCATCCAATTGCCCTTTTTTGACTGGTTGAAGCAATTTTTCCCCTGAGATGTGATATATTTGTTGTGATTGATGTTTGCTGCTACAGTCACATAATTCCAGAATTCCAGAATGGGTATGCACAGGAAGGGAGCACACTGGGTTATCTGCTCCCACCTCCCTGCTCCAGCAGGGTCATCCCAGAGCACATGGCACAGGGCTGTGTCCAAATTGTTCTGGAATATCCCCAGGGAGGGAAACTCCACACCCTCTCTGGGAAATCTGTTCAGTGCTTGGTCACTGCACAGCAAAGAAGTTCTTCCTCATGTCCAGCTGGAACTTCCTGGGCATCAGTTCCTGCCCGTGGCCTCTTGTACCATTGCTGGGCACCCCCAATCAGAGCCTGGTCCATCCTCTGCCCCCTCCCTGCAGACACTGACATACATGGATGAGGTCCCCTCTCAGTGTCTCCTCTGGAGGCTGAACAGCCCCAGCTCCCTCAGCCTTTCCTCCTCAGGGACATGCTCCAGTCCCTGAATCATCTCTGCAGCCTCTGCTGGACCCACTCCATCATATGCATTTTGTTGCTGACTGGAATTTTTCACATACAATTAGAGAAACTCCTCTTCAGACAGAATATGCTTTCATTTGAGGACATCAGGGGCATTTTTTTCCCATTAGCTTCTGAATCAGAATCCAGCCTCTGAACTTTGGTGAAGAGTCATCTTGCTAGACACACAATGCAGTTCACAGCACTGTTAGTCCTGTTTGTTTGGCAATGTCTACACTTATTTTACATCCTGCAGGGAAAACTGCAGTCAGCCTTGTCTGAGGAAGCTGCAAGGAAATGCTATTCTTGAAATTCTTTCTTCCCAGGCAAGCTTTCTAGGAAAGGTTTGGTAGGGTAGAATGAAAGGATTCAGGCAAAAGATACGCCAAACAGTGTAGGTCAAAACACAAGAGCAGCTACCTGTGATGCCTCTGACTTCAGTCATCAGGCAAAGTTTTACATGGAAAGCCCACAGTCCCAACTTACTCTCTGTGTTGTTCATGAGTAGCCATCATTCATGGCTGGCAGCCCAGTTATCTATAAAACATGAATGTGGCCACCTCAGAACCAGTAATTCGATGGATCACTTTCTACGTGGCCACAGACTTCACTATTCGTGTTATGCTCCTATCCCAGTTTTCCTCCTCTGGGCTATCAAAGAGATTTCCTCACAATGTTGTTCAAATTTGAGCTATAAAGAAGTACCCCAGAGTTCTAGGCAGCCCTTCAGAGGGACCTCGATAGGTTGGAGAGATGGGCAGAGAAGAACTGTCTGAAAGTCAAAAAAAGAAAAATGCAGGGTCCTGTATGTGGGGAGGAATAACCCCAGGCACCAGCACAGGCTGGGGGTGATCTGCTGGGAAGCAGCTCTGTGGGGAAGGACCTGGGGGTCCTGGTGGAAAACAATCTGTCCCTGAGCCAGCAGTGTGTCCTGGGGGCAGGAAGACCAATGGGATCCTGGGGGGCATTGGAAAGAGTACTGGCGGTAGGTCACGGTGGGTAATCCTGCCCCTCTTCTCAGCCCTGGTGAGGAACATGTGGAGTGCTGTGTCCAGTCCTGGGCTCCTCAGGACAGGAGGGACATGGAGATCCTGGAGTGGGTCCAGCGGAGGCTGCAGAGATGATTCATGGACTGGAGCATCTCCCTGAGAAGGAAAAGCTGATGGAGCTGGGGCTGTTCAGCCTCCAGAGGAGACACTGAGAGGGGACCTCATCCATGTGTGTCAGTGTCTGCAGGGAGGGGGCAGAGGATGGACCAGGCTCTGCTCGGGGGTGCCCAGCAATGGCACAAGAGGCCACGGCCAGGAACTGATGCCCAGGAAGTTCCAGCTGGACATGAGGAAGAACTTCTTTGCTGTGCAGTGACTGAGCACTGAACAGATTTCCCAGAGAGGGTGTGGAGTTTCCCTCCCTGGGGATGTTCCAGAGCTGTCTGGACACAGTCCTGTGCCATGTGCGTTGGGATGACCCTGCTGGAGCAGGGAGGTGGGAGCAGATAATCCACTGAGGTCCCTCCCAACCTGGCCCACTCTGTGATTCTGTGAAAGTAATGAATAGTAGGGTTTATTATTGTCTGTGCTTCTGGCAGGATCCTGTTACGTACAGAATCAGTATCTGAATAATCCCCACAGGTACCTGTAACTCCATGTTCTGTCCCTAGCTGTCTCCACGAACATGCGACTCCCATCACTCTTTTCTTAACCACCAAGAGTCAGAGGACTGCCTCCAGTTCTGCCTTGCTCTTGACTGAACATGTTGTCAGAGCCTATTAACTGTTAATAGTTAACAACAAGTGCAAAAGCCAAGCTCTGTTTGCAGATATCTTCACTCAGCTTAAGGGTAATGAATTTCCACTTAAGGGTGGAGTTGTGGCTTGTATTAAAGTGGAAATTTACTATAGAAAAACATGAGGAAGATGAAAGTCATCTTGCAAACAACATTGTTAATGATTCATAGGTCATTTTTGCTTGATAGTTTTATGAAATAGTTGTTTAAAACAGTAACAGAGAAACAGACCACATTACACCTCAGCTACAGTCTAACAAGACAGTGAGTCAGAGAAATCTGTGCAATGTGAGGGCTTTTTCTGAAATTTCTAGACATCTGCCTCCCTGGCTCATTACAGCTTCTGCAAATTGCCTAAAGAAGCAATGACATAAAACTACAACAGTATTTTAAAGCAATAGAAATTTTCTCTGACAAATGAAAGACACTTTGTGCAATTTATTGGCACATTAAAAACTAAAATTTGCATCCCACTGTGGAATGCTAAAATATTATGAGACACTCAGACAGGAAAAGAAGATGAAAGTAATATGGATATAATAATACATGTCCTCAAGAGCTTCAGAAGTCCATTAAGTATCATTTTAACAATAAAAAAAGATGTGATAGGGGCAGTACAAAGCATAGGAAGTGGCTTCTTCAGTGTTCATGAGCTTCTTTATGGTGTAAACCTTGTCCTAATGAAACTCAGAAAATTTGTCAGTCCACAGATTGTAAATTAGTTCTCGTTGCCTGGCTGACCAGAGTGCCCTACAAACCAGCCTCCTGGGGCTGGGCACTCTTCCAACACTGAGCATGGAAAGACCAGAGACCTTGTCAAGTCAGCACACATGGCTATAATGATAACCATCCAAAAATGTTGCCAGACCCTTTTCAGGCAGTCTGACTGAAGAAGACGTGGCATCTATTTTTCAAAAGGATGAGCACATCCATGGCTTTTCAAATTTAGACAAATCCATTTCTTTACATGACATAAAAATTGGGGGTTGGTGTTAATTTTCTAGGTGTGTTTCATTTCACGAGGTTTTTAAGTTCTGTTAGTGGTTGTACATTATTAGTTCACATCAGTGTCTTACAGGTATCCTGTCAACGCTAGATATTTAGGCAGCCCTTGTGATTAAAGAACAGCATCTTCAGGAATGTATTCAATCATTCCAGAAAAATGGGATAAGCTGCCACTTTAGGTATCCTTCCCATCAGCTGCAGAAAAAGTCTTGGCAGACTTTTAGTGTGCCCTAAATGCCTTAACTGCATGTGTGAAGTGATGTGAGATGAATGCAGTCTTCCACGTGATTCTACTGATTATTTTAACAACATTTGGTAAACGGAACTTTGGACTATTTTTATTTGACAGTTTTCAGAGATGTTGTTTTGTCAGATTAAAAATTTACTGAGATTCAGAAATAAATTTTGAACCATGGAATGATTGTAAGGGATGGAAATTATATTTTCTTGCCAACAGGAGGTAAAACAAAGAGGCAGAAGAGAGGTCTTGGTGACCCTGAAGGTCTGGGTGACTTGATGAAGGTAAACTACGCAAACTACAGAACTAGAACCAAACATTAAGGTACCTTCTCCTAAATCATGTTGCCTTATCCTAAATGTCTCTTCCACAGACTTTCCTTCTAAGAAGTAAACAAACTTTCACCCTCTTTCCTTTCATACCTATTTAAGGATTTAACAATTAGAGTAATTTGAATTGCAGAGTGCAGTATCATAACTATGAACCATTCCATGAACCATTGCTCCATTCTTCCAAACTAGGACCTGCTAAAAACCACCTCCATAAAACCCAGTTTCATTCATTAAGTGTAAATGGTCTGATGGTGAAGGGAGGCACTGGCTGCAAAACCTTGACAGAGTGTGGATTGTGAGGAAAGGTCATTTGGGGTCGTGTCTGTCAACCCTTCGCTGCTACTGAATGAAAAGCAACAGGTGCAGGGGCACTTCAAGAGGTTCAGCTTTACTGTGCTCAGATGCTGTGTTGGTGCTCATTTCAGTAATGATGCCAGGGGTTGTTTTACCAGGGATATTGTCAGCTGTGAGCAAGTAAGCTGCATGAAAGGGTGCTACAATGGAGTAGGTAAGGAGTTATTATTTGAGTATGTGCCCAAAGTATGCAGCAAATGCAGCTTGTTGCATGTGTTTGGAACACCAGGTTTGCTTTAGCACAGCGAAGGAGTTGAAGAGTAGGTCCCTTCTTAGAGTCATAGAATGGTTTGGATTAGAAGGAACTTTAAATACTATCTAGTTCCAGCCCCACTATCATGTACAGGGACACCTTCCACTAGACCAGGGTGCACCAAACTATACCCAACCAGGTTGCTCAGAGCCCCATCCAACCTGACCTTGAACACTTCCAGGGAAGGAGCAGCCACAGCTTCTCTGGGCAACCTGTGCCAGGGCCTCACCACCCTCATAGGGAAGAATTTCTCCCTAATATCCAATCTAAACCTCCTCTCTGTCAGTTTGAAGCCATTCCCCCTTGTCCTGTCACTCCAGACTCTTGGAAATAGTCTCTCTCCATCTTCTTTGTGGGCTCCCTTCAGGTACTGGAAGGGCACAATTAGGTTACCCCAAAGCTTCTCTTCTCCAGGCTGAACAATCCCAACTCTCTCAGCCTTTCCTCACAGCAGAGCTGCTCCATCCCTCTGATCACCTTGGGGGTCTCCCCAGAGCAGAGCAGAGGGGCAGAATCCCCCCCCTGCTGCCCATGCTGCTTTGGGTGCAGCCCAGGGCATGGGGGGTTTCTGGTGTGGGTCACGTCCAGCCTCTCACCCACCAGCACCCCCAGGTCCTTCTCCCAGGGCTGCTCTCCAGCTGTTCATCCCCAGCCTGAGTTGACACCAGGAGTTGCCCCAACCCAGGTGCAGCACCAGCACTTGGCCTTGTTAAATTGCATGAGACCTTTGAGGTCTGAGCAACACAAAGGGAGAGGATGTGCATTTGGGCATTTTTAGCAGACTGTTTGGAACAGCAAAATTGCAGCTGTGTGCCCTCAGCCTTAATTTCCTAGGGTTTGTGGGCTCAAGTTTTGCTGAACTGTGTGATTTGAACTTCCAAACAGACTTAATTGTGCATTTAGAAAGGGTTGGGGCTTTTATGGCTGATCTGTTTGTTCACTCTCTCTCTTTTTTTGCTTTTGTTATTAATCAGAAAGCAGTACTATTCTTCAAAACTATCAATAATTCAGGCATCTGAAACTTTCCCTGGAAGACAGGCATTTTGTGATTTCTAGGAGCACCTGCCTTTTTTCTCAGTACCACAGATATCCAGGAAGGGTGTATATCACTTCTCCATGCTCATCCCAAGGGTTTTCATTATGGCCCATGACCAGTGAACATGGCTGTTGTTTGAGCCATCCTATTACCATGACAGTGGTCTGTCTGGGAATACTCTTACACAGGCTTGCTATACATGTTGTCTCCAGCCTATTTCTTCTGGATATTTATCAGTCAAATTTGTGCTTTAACAGCCTTTTAATCCTGCCTTCAGACTGGGCATGACAGGGGGCCTCAGCTGGGTGTTAAAGCATCGTGGTCACTGAATGCCCATATGGGCACCAATTAACTGGTTAAATTCAGGTTATAGGTGCTGCCTGTTTTTCAGACCAATATAGAGTGTTTTGCAGATTATTGTAAATATGAATGATTGCATTCTTTCCAGCTTCTAACTGTCTAATCATTTTATGTAGGGATTGATTCCAATCCTATATCCTATTGGACCAACATAATCTGACTCCTGTCAGTTAATACAAGTCATCTTCTGTGGAACTCAGGAAGGAAAACCAGAATCATGGTCCCAAGCCATACATTTGAAATTGTTGTGGTCTCTTCCTCTACTTTTGCAGTGTTTTCATATCAGCATGTTTTACTTAAATTCTGTAGAGCTACTCTGTGCTAAGGCTCAAAGTCAGAGTGGACAATTGGTCCTAATGAAGAAACTCATTAGGAAAAAATGTTTCAAGTTTACAGAACTGAGTTGTGAAGACAATTTTCAGGCAACAGTCCTTCAAAGGAAAGTGATCAGAATCCTGTTAATTCTTTGAAGAGAGTTAATAAACATAGCACAAATTTTAGAATTTTAGGGTGGATGTGTGTCAACTTCAGAGACCCACAATAAGTATAAAAAAAGATCTTTCTGAGACGTCTTTAATGAGAAGTGATGAATAGTAACAAAATTTGTTACTATATACAGTAGTAACAAATAAAATTTGAAATCCTCATGGAGGAGAAACTGCGATACAGCTGTAAAAATAAGAGGTCAGTCCTTTTTTGAACCCCATTATATTTAGCTGAAGATGCTTGAATATGCATTAGTGACTGGCAAAGGGTCAAAACCAAGGCAGTTTACATGAAGGTAGATAATATTTGCCAAGGGGAAGGGAAAGTGAATTCCTACAGGAAAGGGAGCACTAGACCAGTCATAATAAAAAAATCAAATAAGATCTAGTCCGAACTTGGGTAAGGGGGAGGCCAATTCATCACTAATAATCTATTTATAAACTAAAGTTAAGACCCATCAGTGATAGAATCAGAAGTCCTGGTGAAGACTAAAGAAACATATTAATTTAGAATTAATGAATATTTTCTGACTTTTGACTTTTAAGAGTAAAAATGCAAGGAAAGAGAAGGATTTAAAGGTGGTTGGGGTTACAATACTGAAAGTGAGCAGACTGAAAAAATGAGTTCTCTCTTTTCTGTCATTCCTTCTATTATCTAAGGACTTGATCAACTATATACATTCAGACATGAATATGAGATACTACTATGCATGAGCATATTTAAGTCATCAATGAAATTGCCTCTAGTACTAAAATCTATATTGAAGATAAATACAAGACTGGCCCCTCGGGTCAGAGCTTCACAAAGATTTATGGGTGCATTTAACTTTATGTACATGAATTATCCCATTGATCTCTTTGGGACTGCCTACACATGTAAAATGAAGCACAGTTTTAAATCTTTTCTGAATTATATCTTCAGATTATGAGCTTCTCAATCTATGCACCAGTGTGCAAAAGTGGCCCAATCCACAGCAATATAAGCCCTGAAATATTTGTAGGACTAACTGACTCTTTCAAAGCCATTAGTGGTTCAAAATCCTAAACACTGGAGAGTCTAAATCTAAATTATTCTCATCTCACCTATCATATTGATTAGAAAATGACAGTCTTTAGTTAAATATGCAGTGTATATCATGTCTGCTTTTACAGTGACAGACAAACCTTGCAGGGACAGATAACATTTTTATTAGACCAAGAGAAAAAGCTGCAGAAAAAAAGAAAGCTTTGAATTCACAAGTTGTAATTACAAAGGATTTTCCTGCAATCCAAACAATTTGACTCAACTATGCTTTCTGCAAAGGTCTCTTTTTTTTTTTCTAGAAAATTCTGAACACATGATCATGTCTAGTATTTTAAAAGTTTTGTCCAAAGTGTTTCTCAAAGAAACAGAAAACAAAAAAAAACCCAAACAAACCACATGGAAATACTGCTTAATATTACCATTGATTCTCGACCATTCTTATATTGTGTACAAAAATTTAATTATAAAAAATCTGAAAGTAAAACTTACTTAGCCAGTTATTTGCAGTGGTTCTAGATCAAAAAAAAACCCCTCTTTTTCTGGACGTCAAGCAAACTAATAGATAACATACAATAATAATATACTGGTTCTAAGTTCTGCTCCATGTAATCTTGTGCAACCTGACCAGAACCACGTTCTGCGTTGTGTATATCAGTTCAGACCTCACCCCCCTTTCTCCAAAAATGCTGTGTGTTGCTGACACTGCTAGAGCCTTTTGCAAAAAAACAAATCTCTGAGAGTGAGCAGAGGGGAAATGTGGCCAATGGAACACTAGTGGCAGAGTGTTTTAAGTTGCTCCTTTAATCATAAAGTCACCTATTTCCATGTGTTATTTTTCGCAGGAGAAACACAAACCCACATTGCATAGGACGTAGATTTCTTCTGTACTGCTAAACAAAACAGCCCCAGACTGGTGCACCAGCCTTGGCCCAGGGGCCAAGTGCCACAATCTGGCTCTCTGTCCATGTGCTTAAAATTTCTTCTACCCTGAATGCATCTGAAGTGCCTGTTCTATGCAGGTTTTGGGCTGTCACCTTTCCTGAACCACACCAAGGATATCTAGCCTGAGCCAGAAGTGTGCTAGGGAGTGTGTTTCCCATTAAACACTCACTGCAGAGCTCTGTAAGTTAGTGTTTCAGTCTGTTTACTTACACAAATGTATAAATATATATTTGGTAAATCAGGGTGCATATGACTTGGGCACATAAAAATACATAAGCCTAAACACTGCTAATAAAAATGTGTCCTTGAGATTCAGATGACTTCCCAGTTATTCTAACACAGAAGGATTGGGGTTTTTTAACAGAAAAACAGCTGATGTCTGAAGCTGATGGTCACAGTGTTCTGTTAAACGCTGTGTTCATACAGCAGTGCTGATGAATGACTAGAAGAAGTGAAAGAGCTTTCTAATAAGAAACAACTGGGCTAAAAGCAAACATGTCAAAGGCAGATTAAACTGCGTGGTGCATTTTAAGGCTCCTGCTCTGGCACAGTCACTGCACTTCAAAAGAGCAACTGGAATTTTTTTCTGCCAATGTCTTTAGATCCCAGCAAAGCGAGTTCACTCATAGTTTGAGTTGTAGAGCATGTTCTGCACGTAGCAGGGCACATCCACTGAGCATCTCTGATGTGGCAGATGGAGGTTTGTGGTGCACTGGTGAGGCCACACCTCAAATCCTGTGTCCAGGTTTGGGGCCCTCAGTACAAGAAAGATATTGAGGTGCTGGAGGTGTCCAGCCAAGGACAACAGAGCTGGGGAAGGGGCTGGAGAATCAGTCATATGAGGAGTGTCTGAGGGAGCTGGAGGTGTTCAGAATGAAGAAAATGAGGCTTGGAGGGAACCTTCTCACTCTCCACAACTTCCTGACAGGAGGTTGTAGCCAGGTGGGAGTCAGGCTCTGCTCCCAGGGAACAAGGGACAGGATAAGAGGAAATGGCCTCAAACTGCACCAGGGAAGATTCAGGTTGTACATCAAGAAGAATTTCTTCATAGAGAGGGTGGTCAGGCATTGGCAGGGGCTGCCCAGGGAGGTGGTGGAGTCCCCATCCCTGGACATGTTCAAGGAACACCTGGATGTGGCACTCAGTGCTCTGGTGTAAATGACAAGATTCGGTCACAGGTTGAACTTGTTGATCTTGGAGGTCCATTCTGACCTTAATGATTCTGTGGCTCTGTAAAGTTGCTGTCTGTGAGGGTTTTAATGCAATTTCTAACAGCAAAATCATTGTCAGCTTGGCTTCTGAAAGAAGTGCAAACTCTTGCAGGTCAAGCCCCTTCAAAAGTATTGCTGAAGAGGTGAGTAGGGGCCTGGAAAAGATCCTCAAGGCAAGGCTGGTTCCACATTAGGACTGATGCTTAGACTTAGGTGGGATCTCCTACCTGAGGTGGCACCTGTGATACCCCTTTTAATACCTCTACTGGTTCCCATTCAGAAGCTGCCTTAGAAGGAATCTCTCTCTTTACGTTCACTGCAGGAGGTGTAAAGCTTTCACCTTCCATTCAGCTTCATTTCACCAAAGACAGTAGAGATGAGTACAGGAACAAATAATCACTGTGCTTTTCACACCACAAAAGTTAAGATATGACTAATCTCACAGAACCTCTTACAAACTCATTAAAAACACTGTGCTTAATTTTACAGGGGAGTTTTGAATTCACATCAAGTTCAGCTGTAGAGATCTGTGCATAATCAGTTTATTAAAAGTAGCAGTTGGAGAATTATTAATGTGCAGTGGGAGTGGGAACACATGAGGCAGCTTTTCCAAGGCAAAAGGGTGGGAACTGTTATAAGTTATGTTCATAACTTATATAAGTTATAAGTTATGAACATAACTGCTGAGTTATGTTTATGCAGAAACATCAGTGTTTGCAGCTGTTTTTCATGTGAAAGGTGGACAGTTTTAAGCCTCACTGATGCAAGGAGGTGTCAACTGAGGAACCAAGAGGGTTTCTAGAAGCCCTAAACAGTGTAAAACTAGTGATAATAATAATAATAATAATTCTGGTTTTGCTGGACTTCCTCTATCAAGGCAGAACATCCTCTACTCCATATTTTTCCACATTTGTGCTGCCTCTTCAACTCTGCTGTTTGCTCTCCTTGGAATAGCAGCAAGGAAGCAATAGGGGTAAATGGTCCATGGAGGAAGAGGTGACATGGATGAGTGATCCAACAGGAATCACAGCATTTTTCCTGCACATATGCAAGGTATGTATGACCCTACAAACACAAGGCTGTTAGTTCTCATCTGTATGTACTGGATGCAAGGAAAGGAACGAACTGCTCAGAAAGAGAACGACAGGAGGAGGAAGAGTACGTGTATTCTTCCTACTCGTATTCCCTGTACAATATAGATTTCAGTAAAAAAAAAGAGAACTGAAGGAATTTGAAATTGTAAGGCCTAATGAAACACAGCTCTGACACCAAATATGTGGGAAAAAGACATTTGCCATGTGAAAGAGGAAGTCTTTAATTCTTACCAAGGGAGAGGGGAACAAGAAATCTCAGGATTTCTCACTCCACAAGGATTAGCTTGTAACTACTTTATGCTCTCTCAGTTTATCAGATTTGGAGTGTGTTTCCAAAGCAGAGAAAGAAGACAGAAAGTCGGTTTTTGTACAAGATCAGCACTGTGAGAAATCAGGTATTTTGATTTTATGATATACTCAAAATAAAATAATTTTTCATGTTGTAAGTATTAGTGTCACTGGAATGAAAATGCTAATTAAGTTATATTTATTAACAAAACACAGCATCCTTCGTTTATTATGGAGTTCCATGAGCCATATTTGGATGGTCACATAATAATAAATTTACTTACTTCAAAAGAGTATTAAAAGGCAGCTCTTGGGACTTGTTCCTCAAAGTAATGTTGCAAATCATGATCTTCATTTTGTTTCTGCCATGAGGGCAAATTAAATAGTTTCTCTTTCATTATAATAACCTTGAATTTTCAGTTGAATTTCCTAACACCCGTTGTCTTTGGCTTGCATGAACTTGCCTAGACTGATATCCATATAATAACTTAAGTGATATAAAAACATTCATAGATGTTTAGGGGGCTGAACCTATTAAATCCAACAAGCAAAAAAGAAATACCTAAATTATATTTCTTTAACTTCACAGAATACAATACTTGAAAATTCACTAATTACTTACACTCAAGGCATCATGATAGAAATTAGTATTGTTTTCAAACCAAATATCTCCAAAAGGTTTGAGGAGCTTTACCACACACACACGCACACAGACACTGTACTTTGCTCTTTGCTGAATGAGGGGAACAGCTCTGTCTTTTTTCTGTGGTTTGGGAGCAAGGGAGGCAGGTGTACAGCAGGAATCACCTTTCCAGCAGGTGATGCAGCAGTGGGAAGCATTTCCAGCCAGCAAAGGAGGATGGGGAGGTCTATGTTGTCTGCACAAAGTGAAGGACTTAATCCTGTCTCTCCCTGAAATCAATGAGGGAGGGGAAAGCTTTTGTTTCATGTCTCATTCACAGAGACGAGGGAGGTCGGATTCTCCCACTTCCTACCCAGCCAACCAGCCAAAAATTGGAGCCCCACAGGAAGACTGGTCTGACACGTCGTGCTGCTCACAGGGGTTTGCAAAGGCAGTCCATCTGCTGCCACTGTCATGCTGGTGCTGCTACACAGAGGAGCTGCCAGAGGAGACACTTCACTCCTGGGCTGTTTATTGAGTCCTTGGGAATAAGAAGCGTGGTGTGCTCAGAGTGGCCGGAGTAGACTGTGGGAATGGGAAACTTGGTGGATTTGGGGGCAGGGAGAATGCGAAGCTGCTGGATTTTCTGGGAAAGTGTGCATGAAATCAATGGGCTGTTGTGGGGGGGAGGTCGGGGGAAGAAGGAAGAATTTGTAATTCATCTATTTGTTCTCTGATAGGGAAATATAATACTGGTGGATTTGCTTTTGAGAGAAAAAAAATACTATTTGAGAAGAAGGTTACTTGCATGACCAGAAAATGATTGAGGGAACCCCGTTTTAAAAGAACTGGATGCCTAAGCCTGAATTAATAAACTGGGAACTGCTGTTGAAACAATGAAAGGAATTTCTGAAGGAAAGACAGAGGGGACCTTGGAAAAACAAGAAGGTAGGAAAACTTATCAATTTAATGATCAAGTTCAAAGCAGATCAGAGATACTTTTGCTAGTTTATTTCCTGTCTTACTCTTTTAAAAAAAATTTTTCCTCAGAAATAAATATTAAAGCAGGAATACATGTAATTATGACTCTGTCAGTTCTTTGGTTTGGAAGGAAGGAGGTGAGGACTGGACTTTGTTTACCCTTGAAAAAGAAAATACATCAGAACTGAAAATTGGCAAGCAGACTTTTGCTTCACTTTTCAGATACATGAACACAGAAAACTTCCAGACTGAGATCTCATAAATTTTCGTAGTGTTTTCCACAGTTTGCTTTTGACCTGAGGGTTCCCAATATGAAGAGGGCTAAATGACAGAAATGTGTGAATCATTTGAAATGGAAAACCTAAAATCTTTGGCCAGCTCAAATTCTGTGTCTGTTCTTCAGCAGTGTTATCACTGGTATTTAAATGATAGTGTCATTATAATGTTTCTACAGAGCGAATTGGGAGAGGATTTCCCTCATGCCAGCTGCAATTCAGCATGAAATTGGGGTTTTCATTTTACCCCTTTTCTCAGTGTTCGTACAAGTTTTACCCAAACTCTCTCTGGACAACAGAGAATTTTCCTTCGTCTTGTTTCATACCCAGATCCCCAAAAAGTTTCCTTTATAGCAAGACCTACTTTTTGTTTCCATTTATTTCTAGAAAACCTGAACAAAGCAGTTTGTATTTTGTAGGAAGGCGTATGATAATGCATGGAGAGCGGCAGACTTTCTAGCTTGATTTTCTATGGGAACATGATTGAAGTTAACAAGCTGTTTGATACCTGCTATTGTCCTTTCTAAACCCTTTTCCAATTTCAGCTGGATCTGACAGATAACATCAGCTTTCAGATGCACTAAACTGCAAATTTCAATAAACTGGGGGCTGGGACAAAAGATCCAAAGCAATCCTTAATGAGAGAAAGCTTGGAGTAGAAAAATATTATTGGAAACCAGGGCAGCAGGGCAATGTTAGTGCTCTAGTCATGAAGTAAGGCTTGGCCAGAATTTGTAATTCAGAGGAGAGCTCAACCACAAAACCTGGGGTATCAGGCTTCAGGCATTGTGCTGATCATGGAACAATTCTTGCTCCTAGGAAAGACGAAGACTTGTGAATGAAGTATTTCTATATAAATATGGAATTTTTCTTGTTCTTTTATTTGAAGTGAATGAAAAATTTTACTCTAAAAACTTAAAAGAATATGAAGAAAATGCTGCCCTCTTCCTAAATTTTCTGGACAACACTGAAAATCCCACACATCCATTCACTTCTTTTTTCTGAAGTCCTTCTATTAATTCATTTGCTTAGTGATCCCATACTTTTTTTCTTTTTATTTATGCGTGATAAGTAAGAAGTTATTGATTCTTTTCATTAAGTCAAAATACAAATGTTGCCAAAAAGAAGTAATTTGTACCAGAGATCACTTCCTTGTCACCATTTATAAGAAGATATTAGAGACTGAAAATGATAACTGTGGAGTACTGAAAATGAATCTAATTTTGTATGGCAAGTTTGTTGTTTCCCTGTCTTTCCATCATCGTAAACCTATGTACAATTTCTCTTTTGGATTGGAACATCTCATCTTTTGAACTAAGAAATTACTTTTTTATTTTTTTTTTTTAATATGAGAGTTCAAAGAAATGCCCCAATGAAAAAAAAATATGAGGAAAACCAAGTGATAGGAACAGTCAAGGGGACAAATAGAAGGTGTGGACCAAGGCAGTAGACCTACAAAAGGGAATTTGAATGTGAGTCAACAGATTCACCCTGATCCAAAAAAGGAATCCTCATACAATCTGTATAAATGGGGAGTGCATAGAAGATAGGGGAAGCAATACTTCTTTCTCAAATGGATAAAGCCCATCTGGGACAGGTAACAGTTTGAGAAATGTTTCTACCAATTGGCAAGACTCCAGAGATGAACAACAAGAGTTATTAGAGGTTCAGAAATCATGGCTTGTGAGAAAAGATGGAACTCGTTGGGTTTGTTTAGTCTAGGGAAGGGAAGAATGTGGAGAGACATGATAATAGCCACTAGGAACAGGACAAGACAGGATGTGTTTGAATTGCCTCAACAGAGTTAGGGTGGGAATTAGAAAAAAAAAAAGGCTTTTTAATGGCAAGATAGTGAAACGCTGGATTAGCTTGCTTGGGAATTTGTGGAGTCTTTCATTGGAGATTTAAAGAGAGATTTAGGCAAACATTTGCCAGGTGAGTTATAAGACTGAAGTTTGCTTATATGTAACCTTGCCTGGGGTGGGAGAATGGACTGGGCGACTTCTTAAAGTCTGTGGCAGCCTACTTTTTATCTCAATTATTTTAAAGAGAGAGTGGTTTCTTACAATTGTTTAAATTCATGATTTTTAATATTTTAAAATATTTTTTTAAACTGAACCGGCCTAATCCTCTGTTCCTCACACACAGCATTCCCATTTATGTGCACATCACTGTATTCAAACCATCCTTGTCTTGACTGATTATTATCCTACCATTCATTATTTCAAAAATTTTATGTCCAGAAACAAGTGACTTTAAAGGATATATTAGATTTTGAGTTCTTCCTTCATAGTACCTATAAACTGTGCAATATATATTTTTAAATACGTATTCATTAGTATTTTAAAAATTGAATGATTCTATTAATAACTGGCTTAGTAAGCTTTACAGTAGCTTTATAAGTCTGATACATCTTTACTTAATATAACTACTTCTGGGATATATTCAGTTATACTTTCTAACATGAAAAAAACATAGAGTATTTGTGTTTTTACAATTTTTTTACTGTGAAAAATAGACACAGATAAAGGGGAGCTAATTGGACATTGACTGAAATATCCCTTCCCTTTAATCAGTTTTAAATGTAATGACTTCTAATTCTACTGCTTTCCCTCTGCTTCTGAATTATAGGTCAAAATAAACAAAACTGCATGATTTGCAATGCTTATTCCAGTCCTTCCTGGTGCCCCTTCCCACTCACCTCTCTAAAATTCATGGACCTGCTATTTCCAGTCAGCCTTGCAGGTGTTCTTTTGTCTCCCTAAGTGTCAAAATTGGCTGTTGACTGGATATATTTCAAACAAGTGCATGTCACGTACACTGAGAGGACAGACAGCTGAGAAAAGCATCTTTGGAGCAGCAGAATGACAGAAGGCTTTAGTTTGGTTTTTTGGACCATTTAAGAACACAAAAATTACATACAAGACAGGTTACAAGGCATTTTCTGTTATCTTAAATGTGACAGCAACTACCAGCAGAGATGGAAAAGCCTTGCAAGGTCCTTCCAGGAGGATGATACATTACAGTCTACTTCAAACACTGCATTTCACCTTCACTGTAAGCCATCAGAAATTGAAGTGAAACTTGAAGAATACAACTTAATAGTAGGGATGTTTTAAGTAATCTTCTGAGGAGAAATAGAAGCAAGTGTAGCAGGGAAATATAGCACCACCTTCGTCCAGCAGGGCATAGCTGGAAAAGAGAAACAAACAACTGAGAAAAAAAACCACCATACAATTGGGTCTGTCAAAATGTGAAACTTAAAGCTAAATATAGGTTTTAAAAGGTCTTAAATGATTCCATTTGAATTGAGATGAAAGGGAGTAGTTAAATGTTTTGGAGGAGCATGTGGGTGACAAGATTACAATGAGCTACAAAACCAGTATCTGTACCAGGTCGGTTTGCTGCAGTATCTAATAGAGTAAAAAGTGTCACTTTTCCAGATGCACATTTTAAAGGTTTGCTTCCCTGCAAAATCATCTCTGTCAGCTCAGAAACAGAACTATTATTTAGTGAAAAATGTGAGGGATGGTTGTTCCTATCCTTTATCTGTTGTTTAAAAGTTTGTCTGGGGGCAAAAATTTTATTTTTTTTTTATCTAACTTTTGGTGCATTGGATAAAGTTTGTTCTGCTTTACACGCACAAATACAGAGTTTGTGGTTTCTGTGGTTCTCTTGTGAGTAACTGCTAAATATTGTTGTGGAAATATTTCAGGAGGTTTGGAAGTGACAATTTCAACAAAGACTGTTTGTTTTGATTGCCATTTTTTTTCAATTATATAAATAATATAGAGTCTATTAATGAGACAACAGGTTGATTTTCTCCAGCACACAGGTAGATAAACACATCCTGTGATGGGTGGATCATGTTTTGGGCACAAAGGGTAGCAGTGACTGGGGTGACATCAGACGAGGGACCTGTCACTAGTGGGATTTCATAGGTCTCCAGCTTGTGCCCTGTGCTCTTCTACATGGATGACTTGGATGCAGGACTGGAAGGGACACTGAGCAAGTCTGCAGATGACACAGAACTGGGAGGAGCTGTTGACCCCATTGAAGGCAGGGAGGCCCTAAAGAGAGACCTGGACTGGGCAATCACCAGCTATGTGAAGTTCAATGAGGGAAAGTGTCGGATCCTGTACCTGGGATGGGACAAACCCCAGGTGTACAGACAGACTGGGGAATAAGATGCTGGAAAACAGTGCTGGGAAAGGGCCCTGGGGGTCCTGGTTGGTGGCCAATTGGACACGAGTTGGCAGTGCCCTGGCAGCCAGGAGGGCCAACCCTGTCCTGGAGGTGAATCGGGGACGGCATCACCAGCTGGGCTAGGGAGGGGATTGTCCTGCTCTGCTCTTACCTGGAGTCTGGGGGCAGTTTTGGACACCACAGTATAGGAAAGACATTAAGGCATTAGAGAGTGTCCAAAGGAGGCTGCAAAGATGGTGAAGGGCCTTGAGGGGAAGCCACATGAGGAGCAGCTGAGGGCACTTGGTGTGTTCAGCTGGAGAAGAGGAGACTGAGGGGAGACCTCACAGCATCTGCAGCTTCCTCGGGAAGGGAAACAGAGAGACAGGCACAGATCTCTTGTCTCTGGTGACCAGCGACAGGAGCGAAGGGAATGGCCTGAAGCTGTGCCAGGGAAGATTCAGGTTGACTGCTAGGAAAAGGTTCTTCCCCCAGAGGGTGGTTGGGCACTGAACAGGCTCCCCGGGGCAGTGGTCACGGCCCCAAACCTGACAGAGCTGAAGGAGTGTTTGGACAACATTCTCAGGCACACGGTGGGATTGTTGGAGTGTCTGTGCAGGGCCAGGAGTTGGACTCAATGTGGGTCCCTTCCAACTCGTCATATTCTCTGATTCTGTGATTCTACCATTTTGTAGCCCAGAGGCCACAGCAGTCATCCAAGTGTCCAAAGGAGACAAAGCAGAGGACAGAACCTTGGTCTCCTTCACTGGCACAGTTGTGCTGCGTGTCCCTCAATATGTATTGCAATCTTAGGGCTGGGCTTTCTCATTTCTCCTAAGAAAGAAAGATTTCGTTCCAGTGAAATTTTTATTCCAGTATGTTTCTGGTGTTTTTTTCCCCTAAAACAGCAGGACCAAACAAATGCTGAAGCCCCTAAAACGTTAATAAAAATGGAAACTTTTGTCTTCCAGTCAGCTCTAGCTGGTACTTGTTACCAGTTCTGGGGAAGATGCTCACAGAACTTCAGAAAATTACCAGCAGAGAATAACTTTACATAGAAAATATATTCATTTATATGGCATCTGTGCATATCTGGGTATAACTTGAAGACTTATGTCATGCACAGTTTACTAAAAGCCATTTTCCACACTGGAAACAATGATGACCCAAAGTATCGGCTTGTGCTAACCAGTGCCAATGTTGTTGTGTTGTCTTGGGGTTCTGCTCAGCTTTGAAAAGAAATTTCTTTGCCATGGTATGAAAAAAAAAAAAAAAGGAAAGTAAACCAGCATATTTTCACCATTCTTTATAAGTTTTCTAAATGGAATTGCAAAGTGACATCTAAGTTGTGATTTATTTGCACGAATTAAGAGCAGGCCCATTATGCCAGCCCCGTAAGACTCTGGGTGTTTGCAACAGCCAATTACTGTGGAAACTGCTTAAACAAATAAATGTTTGGATAAGGATCTGGAACAAATGCCTCCGCTTTTTAAAAAAATTCTTGCAAAATATCATTAGACCAAGCAATCCCAACCATTTCATCTGTTTGTTGCTACATCTATTTCCTTCTCTGAAATTCTTGACTGCAGATCTACAGAGGAATAAATGAAAAACTGCTGTTCTCCCACTTAACCTATAGCAAGCAGCCTTTGAAAACTACTCTTCTCATGTGTTACATTCCAACCATATTTAGTTGTTTTTATCAGAGCTGTGTGGTAGGAAATGATCTACAGGGGTTTTGTAAGACTGAAATATGAGGATATTCAAGTCCTACTTTGAATCCACGATAATCCTGCACATGAACTTGTCCCATTGAAATCAAGTTCATAAAAGCATACCTGTACACACCCTTTCTGAAGTCAAGTCTAAGTGTCTCTGGTACTGGAATCCTGCTTGCTGCGGCAAATCCTGCTTTTTCAGGGAAAACCATAGCATGACAAGTACCCAATGCCTCGCCATTCTGTTCTATTCCCTTTAATCTTTCCAAACCATGAGAATGGAACAGAAAAATACATAGGTGGCACATAAATTAAAATCATGTATTTTAATACAGGGGTACACGCAGGTATAATTTTATACAAATGGAAAGGGAAACTCTGAAGTATTAGACTGACTGCTCCAGAAGTTTTAAAACCAACACTTGCTTTATGTAGATTCAAATAAAGGAAGAGACATATCTGGTTTATTAACACGTGACATTGAAGCCCACATGCAACATGTTATGAGACTAAGTTACTAATTCTCTTTTCAGTGTTAAATATTTTTTATTAGTTCTATCTAGATTTCCTGTAACATTTTTACACTTACTCATACAAATTTATTTTATCCCATTTACAGTTACAGCTTTTAACAGACTTCCCAAGGAACAAGATTCCCAGTCAATGTGCTGTTTATCCAGTTATCAATGTTCATGTTTCCCACTGCTTCTAGGACTGATTATGGAGAATAATGCTGGATAATTACCATCCTTCTGTTTTTCAAAGATATACTTCTGTTAAGAAGGATAAAAATGTATTTTTTTATATAATGGTATTTTAACACTTGAAATATGAAAGTTCATGGAAGGAGGTTGTTTTATTAAAAAGTACAAAAACGGCAAAATGTCTCTTTCTCAAATATAAAAATTATAGAAATGTATATAAGTCATCACAAATTAGAACTATAGAACATAAACCAAGGTAATTCATGCTAATTAATAGTTCTGATAGCAAAAAATCTTTCAGCCTATTTATTTTGTTTATTTATGGAGTAGCTGTATCTGCTAAAGGCTTGTGATGTGAGAGAAAAGCACACTCCAGCAGTCCTTCCCACAGAAATAGTTTCAAAGGACATTACAGAATTTGGGACTGTAAAAAGATAAAAATTAAATTAAAAGAATATTACCAGAAATAATAGCATGACAAAATTCAAAAAAATAAATATCCCATATTTAGACTTGGAGTGGACAAAACACAAGACAGAACAGAGAGTCCAAACATGAGAGAGATCTTATGAAGCATGAAATTAGAAAAGGACAGGAATTAAACGTGTGAGAGGTGGAATTTCTCTTTATTTCCCTTTTCTGGGGTCTGTATTTTTAGCTTGATTTAGAATTATTTTTTTAAAAAATGGTTTAAAGTTTGAGATAATAAGTCTGGAGGGAGAAATATTGAGGAGACACCCGAAAACAGTACCTGAGTCTGGAAATAAGAAAGGTTAAGGTAAAGGAAGTCCCAAAAAAGTACTTAATCAAAGTGCAGGTTTGAGCTCAGGCATTGAGGATGGAGAAAGAAAGACGCAGAGCAATTTGCATTGGACAGTCCCAGATCATACCTTGCATGTTCATCAAACCCAAAAAATTAGAATTGAGACAAAACGATTCTGCTTTATCTCCCATTTAGGTACTATGAATAGGAGGAGACTGTTTATGTTTAAGCCTTTTGGCATCAAGCCACAAATTAAATATAATTAATAAATATAATTTATAAAAGTAATTTATTAAAATAAATTACTTTTATATACTTTTAAAATAAATTAAATACACCTCTTCATCCATTTTAAATCCAGGTGACTTTAAGCACCACAAGGTGCTTAAAGGTCTTCAATCCATGTCACACAGTAGGTGAGCAGTACAATCAGGAACAGACCCCAGATTTGCTGGCAGGACCACACAGAATTAAATCCAGGACCGATGGCTGAAACATCAGGCCCCAAAGAAGGAAATAAGAAGATCAAATATACTTTTCTAAACACTTTGCGAAACAAAATGATGGTTTTTTTCCCAGCACTCCAATCACATAAGCACCTTTTTGTTTTCAGTGCTTGATGATATTTGGTTTCAGTTTGTGGTTTTGCTGTAGTTCTTTTAAATGAAGTAAAGAAATATATACTAAATAAAAAGGGGAATGCAGCTGACATCTAACATTTCATGAAAGAGCTTGTTATGTTTACCCCATTTAAATGAAAATCAACTTTGACTGGAGCAAAACAAAGACTAGAAGGAATAAGGCAGTTGGATAATAGAGAGTTTTCCTAACAGGAAGCTCTTTTCAAGGTAGGCCTAGATTATGGGGCCAAATATTTAAGCAGACACTTGGCAGAGATATAAATTTACTGGGAACTGAGTGTTTCAGAGCTATGATATGCCTCTAAGGCAAGTGTCCTGGGCTGGTTTTATTCTTCTCCTTCCCTATTTTCTCGTGCACATCTTGACTACTGTCTCAAAATATCTACTTATTACCAACCTTCTTAGACAGTTAATGATTCTTCTCTCAATTACCCAAAGGGAATTCGTGATAGTGTATATACCAGCTCTGAAGATACAAGCCGAAGCTGAAAAATAATGGAAGTTGAAAAATGGAGCACTCTGGAGTGTGTAGACTTGGGATTTTGCTACCATTTCTAAAAAGGAGTCCCAAGTAAAACACCAGCCTATGTGTAGGTTTTGAATGTACCAGAGCAAGTTTTTGTTTGGATCAAAGGAACTATTTTCCAGTTTCCATTCACGACTCACCTTTGTCTGGCACTTCACTGTAGAATCATGGAATCATAAAATCCTAGAATGGTTTGTGTTGGAAGGGAACTTAGAGATCCTCTCATTCCAACTCCCTGCCATGGGCAGGGACACTTTCCACTAGCCCAGGTTGCTCAGAGCCCCATCCAACCTGGCCTTCAACACTTCCAGGGATGGGGCAGCCACAGCTTCTCTGGGCAACCTCTGCCAGGGCCTCACCACCCTCACAGGGAAGAATTTCTCCCTAATATCCAATCTAAACCTCCTCTCTGTCAGTTTGAAGCCATTCCTCCTTTTTTTGTCACTCCAGGCCCTTGGAAATAGTCTCTCTCCATCTTCCTTGTGGGCTCCCTTCAGGTCCTGGAAGGCCACAATTACTTGACCCCAAAGCTTCTCTTCTCTAGGCTGAACATTCCCAGCTCTCTCAGCCTTTCCTCACAGCAGAGCTGCTCCATCCCTTTGATCACCTTGGTGCCTCCTCCAGACTCACTCTAACATTTCCATGTCCTTGCTGTGCTGGACCCCCAGAGCTGGAGGCAGCACTGCAGGGGAGGGTCTCCCCAGAGCACATTAGAGACTGTACATTACATAAAACCCAAAGGCCTACCAAAGAAAGAAAGAAATAGATCAACCCAGAGTGCTTCATCTGCCCTTACAAACCTTCTACAGATGAGTCAGTCTCAAGGTAGAATTTTAGGCAGCTCCCATGATAGTTCGAACAAGGGTCATGGTTCACTCCACATAAAGCTTAATGACATGACTCAGCTTAATCTGCTTAACTGAGCAGCCAGCACAGGAAGGCTCCAAATCAGGTGAATTTTATGATCTTTTTATGAACAGTGTGGAAAGCAAAATATCCAAAAGACCTGCTGTGTGAGCTTGGAATTCCAAACTGCTCGAGTAGCTTTGGTGCTGCTGGTTCAGCTGACTGGTAGGATGTGGGATAGCAATGGCTTTCATTACTAAGGTCAAAGCAATGACGAGTCTCCCCAGTTCCCTGTGGCAAGATTCCAGACAGCAAACATAATGGAGAGAAATAATGCTGTCTTTCTATGTGATACTGTTGTGGGAGGACTCTTCAAGTTTTTGTGCCACGAGATATCCTATTTAGTGCTGTCACCGAGACATTGAAGCACTTGAAACAAAGAGCCTCAGAATTTTAATTCTAATTCAAGTCCTCAGACTTTCACGATAACTTTGATCCCATAGGATCCACACAGTCTTTACAAGTAGAGCAAGACCATGTTTGAAAAGAAGTGTGAAAATCTGGAGGTTTTTATTGCTTATAATTGTCCATTAAACTCATTGTGTTTTGCTTTGTTGTTTTTTGGTTTTTTTTAATCATCTATTTGCCAGCAAATTCTCTATTAATAACTGTGTCTAAGGTTGGTGTTATCTCTTTTTTTTAATATTTAAGTTCCCTAGTTGGACAATGGAAACTTTTAAATGCGGGAAAAGGAATAAATTTCCAGAGAGCTATATCAATATCCACCTGACATATATTTGAATAATTACGAGTTTGTTTCTTTTCTTATCTCTAAGAATAGGCAATTGTTCCTACAATGGTTGATCAAAATATAATCTTTAAAACATCCTGCAGTATTTGCTCAGCTATAGGTACAAACATTATCTGACAGTTACCTGCCACCAAGTAATTCTTCTGATTGTTCCTGAAATTAATACCCAGTAATTTACAGCAATATAGCACTCATAATATTGAAAATGCAGAGGCATTTTAAAACTAAGGTAGTTCCCAATCTGCCTGACATATCTGTAATATTTCCCAGGTATGCATTTTGGAAACCAAATGTTTTCACACAGCACTATAATTGCATTGTATATATGCATTTATAAATGTGCAATATTTGTGTGACAAAACCCTCTGGGCCACAAATTAAAATGCTGATCAGTCTTAGATTTTCCCCATTTATACTTTCTACTCTTACAATCTCATTGATGCTTTATTTCACACTTTCGGTACCACATTGCAGGCTTTCCTGTCTGTAGTTGGAAAGGGTTTAGGCATCACTTACTGGATTTCAGATTGATTCACACTATCACTTTCAGTAGAATTTAACTGCAAATGTCTTTGACCTGTTAGTTTTCAATAGTACTTTTGTAGGAATTGTGCAGCTGGGGGAATATGTCTGTGTCCAGCTAGGAATTCCACTTGGGTTAGGGAGGATTGTTTTAGGTGTTGCTATTACTGTGATTTAAATCACTCATTGAGCAACATGAGATGGCAGGTCTCAAACTCCTGGGACTGGAATGGTGTACCATGAACATCCAGCTCTGTTGGTGTGATAGGGGGTAATGCCATTAGTTATTCAAACTGTTGCTGTCCATCCTTGCCCACTCCTCCACAGAAGGAACTGGAGATGGCAAACTACTGCAGTGTGTGGAGAAAAAGGACATTGCAATAGACATTAAAATGTCATATATTCTTCAGCTGCAAGTACTCAGTGCAAGGAAATGCTACAGAGTGAACACGAAAGGGAACTTCGCCTTTTATCTTGAAGATACTGAGCAAAATCAACAGGTTGTTGAGTTACCAGAATTTCAGAGGAGAGTAGAAATGCTCTTAAAGTTTTGCTCTATCCCCATACAAGCTATTCCTAACACTCATTAGTGATTCTAGGAATAGAGTGGTACATGTGTGTGAAGGTATGTGGATATTATTCTCCATTTTCCCCATCCCTGGAAGTGTTCAAGGCCAGGTTGGATGGAGTTCTGAGCAACCCGGAATAGTGGAAGGTGTCCCTGCCCATGGCAGGGGGTTGGAACTACTTGATCTTTTGGGTCCCTTCCAACCCAAACCATTCTGTGATTCTATGATTTAATAAATCTTTATCTTCGTTATTTCATCAGGGACACAATCCTTAAACGCAGTAACTAGAAAAAATCTTGGTTTGTCTGGTTCCCTCCTGTTCCACAGGAATTCCTGAGTAACAAATCCAGCAGAACCATAATGCAGGGATTTTTCAGTAAACCACCCATCATAACTTGCTTCACAGTCCCATAGAATGTGTACTACAGCTTCTACCCACAGTTTTTGCACCTTTCTGCCAAATCACTTTAGACTGCAAGTACACATGACAGGGAAAGGTAGCTGTGGCAGAATCTTTGTCCTACACAAACTTATCCCTGGATCCTAGCTCAGTGCCAGTGCTAGGAGAACCAGTAAAGTTTGCCAAGTTTCTTTGTAACTCCCAGATACCAAATCAAGTGAGATTGCTGATGAGTGACTTGCAAAATCCTAATCTGGTCTCTGACAGTAACACCCAGTGTGGCTTTCAGCAAGTCTCAACGCCTTCCTGCTTCTGCCTTCCCATGGCTAAAATGTTTATTTGTCTGTTAAACTAGGTTTTCAGGGAGACTTCTTTATTCAGCACATCACAGAAAACAGTGCTTTCCCTTCTGGTGCAAGTGAGTTGGAGTAAATCAAGTCATCAAAAGTGAGAGCATTTGAATATAAATGATTATTTGTTGCCTCATTGCAAAAACTACTCACTCTAACTTCCTTTGAGATAACCTGAGCTACTCAAGGTCCTAGTCCTCCTGTCTGAATTCATGTTATAATTTTATAATTAGTCCTTTATAGACTAAGGAACCCAATAATTTCTAATAAGTTTACCAAATGCAGCTAAACTGAAGAAAATCTTAAACACTTGCCATCCTTAGGCATTTTTAGAAATCTTGGAGGATGAATCATAGAACCGTAGGATCATTAAGGTTGGAAGAGACCTCCAAGATCACTGAGTACAAGCTTTGACTGGACACCACCTTGTCACCCAGCCCAGAGCACTGAGTGCCACATTCAGTTGTTCCTGCAACACCTCCAGGGGTGGAGGCTCCGTCACCTCCCTGGGCAGCCCCTTCCAATGCCTGACCACCCTTTCAGCAAATAAATTCCTCTTGATGCCCAACCTGAACCTTTCCTGGTGCAGCTTGAGGCCATTTCCTCTTGTCCTGTCACCAGTTATCCAGGAGCAGAGCCTGAACCTCCTCTCAGAGAGTTGTAGAGAGTGAGAAGGTCTCCCCTGAGAAAGGACTTTCTGTCTGGGATCATTTTAGGTCTTCTAACCTATCAAACACTGGATGAGAAAATCAATGCAATGCAAGAAAGAGAAAAAAATTTTCAACAGAAGCACAATACAAGAAGCACTTGCTGAGCACAGGTTAATAATTTAAAAGTAATAGCTCCACTTGGAAAAAAAATAAGATAATAATTGAGGGTATCATCTGGGCTGTAAAACCTTCCTCACAGCTGTCACAAGTGATAGGTTTTTAGTTTAGTGTGAATGAAAGAACATCCATCACCAAGAACTACTTCTCACAGAACACTCTGCTACCTCCAACCAGCACAGGCCAAACCCCCAAAGTAGGAAGATCAAAGATGCCCCCAGATCCTTAATTCCTGCAATAACAGAATTTGTGAGATGAAACTGCCCAGGTGCAGCATGAGAATAGGGTTCATATTTATGCACAAGAAATGTTTAATTATGTAACCTGTCCCTTACAACAGACACACTGCCCTAGGAACGAAAGCTCTGCTGGTGGACTACATCAGGTTTGCACACCAGAAAGCTCCAAGAACTGGAATGGACAAGGCAGATGTTGATCACACATGCAACTGCAAAGGGCAACATCTGAAATTCTGAAACCAGTAAAAATGACCCCGAAAAATCATAAAATCATGATGCAGCAAACAGAAATGCTAAGGGATACATAGGCAATAAACTGTTAAACTGGAGCTCTGAGCACCCTGGCCTAGTGGAAGGTGTCCTTGCCCACAGCAGGGGGATTGGAACTAGATGATCCCTAATTTTCCTTCCAACCCAGGCCATTCTATGATTCTCTGAATATGCAGGGTCATAATTTAGGAATTTATATGGCCAGACACCAAGATCTTTTTGTCTCTATGCTGTCATTACAGATTCAGGAGCAACTGCATAATATGAAGAATATTCAGAACAAAACTGACGCCAGGCTTGGAGGACTCCTTTAGAGAGTTGAAAGTGTGATATTAATGTGACAAGGGCATCTCACAAAGAAAGTGAATTATTCCTTCTTTCCAAGAATAGCCTAGAAACACATTTCTCCTCTAACTAAGATGGAAAAAGCAAAGTTAGTCGTTAGTTAAATGGCTACTATAAATAGAGTGAGTAAAGGAATTGATTCCCTCTTGATTTCTTCTCTCTGCAACAATTCAAACCCAGATATATGAAGATATGAACATGATTAAATGACAAGGTATTGAGTAGTCTTGCAACGTGGCAGGGTTCAGATTGTTTTACTGAAGAGAGGTTTGGGGTTTTTAGGACTACCTCTGACAGCTTTTTCTAGTGTTATGCCCTAATGTACAGTCCTTTGGATAGACACGAATCAATTTTATGTCCACATTTCTGTAGGAACAATTAAGCACCCTCACAGCTGACAGATGACAGAAAAGATCTGCCTGGCTATCCATTTTCTGCAGCTCTGTGCAAGTGGTAATTAAATTGTGCAGTGCAGAATTAAAATTCATAGAATCACAGAAACTGGAGAGAGAAAAGAGCTGCTAAGGTCATTTTTGCCCGTGCCCTTCCTTCTACCAAGTGCTTTGTCCAGCACTTTGTAGCCAATTTGAAATGCTCTCTACTTACCTAGTGCTTTTAAGAGACCTGCCTTTGATTTATGCACGGTGGAATATTATACCTTTTCTCTGGAGATGGACAATTTGCCTCATTTGAAGAGTTGTGTAATCAATTTCATTTACCAATTACAGCCCTTCGTTAACACACGGCCACCGGGGCACTCGGCAAAGCAGGAAGTTAATGAGATTGAGGATGGGATCAAGGGGTCTCCTGGATGCCTTGTTTTGCCCTGACAGCCCAGTAAATCTTTAGTCAGCTGAGTGCTTCTGAAGGAGGAAGCAGGTTCAAAGGACTCATTTGAGACGTATCTCCCAGCTGTGGATCAGATGGGTTTGTTGCTTTCCAGGGACAGGTGGGGCTTGGCAGGGCAGAGGGGAATGGGCTGGTGAACCAAACTCCCTGAAAGCTGCTGGGTATTCCCTGGGAAGCACAGAGCACCTCACACCGGTGGGGTGGTTTTCAGTCTTCACTGTCAGCACGGAGTAAATTCTACATGAAAAAAGAAACTTGCTTTTCATGTGGCATGGATGGGAATTTCACATCTGCCAGGGAATTATCCTGTTTCTAGCCTAAAGCAACTTCGCATGAGCGTAAGCTCCTCCCATACCCCTGAGGCTTGAGTCTTAAACAGTGTGTCTGAGGCCCCCAAAACCCCTTACAGGGTTCTTCAAGATGCTTCTCCCCAGGGACTGGAGAGTGTCTTGTCCAAAAGACCAAATATTTATCAAGGTTTTTTTTTGTTTTTTTATTTTTTTTAAAGAGATATAAATCTTCTCTTCAAAACACAGGCCATAAATATAAAACCAGGCTTTCCCCAGGCATAAATTGCAATAGTCTACAGATGATTTTCTTTTGAAATAACTGGCACTGCCTGCAGTCAGAAACAAAACGCTGAACTGAGAGGGATACAAATGTGATCTGATGCAGACTTCCTAGGTCTGCCCAAGCTCTCTTCATATGGTTTGCCTTGAATTTTCACTCACCAGTTGCTTTCAAGGGTCTTGCTTTTCAAATGGTTGTCCCAAGCCGAATCCTTATATGGCCTAAATTGATGTTTCTGATGACACATATCAGTGACAACCCTGTGCAGCAACAGGGTCTCATCTCCACCTCCTGCTGAGTGCCCTGCAGAAACCCCTGGACCGTTTCTATCCAGAGCTGGAGCATATTGGATGTGCTGGCAGGGCAGATGATTCTGGAATAGGGATATCCTGGCAGTCCCATTTTGAGCAGACTTTCTATTGGCTCCAAATAGCACAAACATGGATCCATTCTGCTTCTGCTTCTTTTTCAGAATACACATTCTTACTAGTGGGTGAACTTATATTACTCCAAAATAATAATAAAAAAGGGGAGTACAGCTGAATAAATACACATTTCAGGGACGGTCTAACTATAAATGTGATGGCAGTACACATAAGTACAGAAAAGCCAGGCACAATGACTCTGAAGATGATGATGCAACAGACTGATTCTTAGAGACATAAACTTTTTGTTTTCTTCTTCCCTTGCCTTCATTTTTTCTCATATCATACATGACCTCTGGTATCTTAACAGAATTTCTATTTTAAATTTATTTCCTCTTGCTTATGTTCATTCAGGCCCATTTCAAAATGTGAGAGAATAAAAGCTTTTCCGTGGGTGAGTGGTAATTACCAACTAACTAAAACAATTCCTGTAAATTCCTGAAGGAAGTTTCAGTGAATGGAGAGAAAACTACTGATCCAAATGCATTTAGAAGTGTTTTCCTTTTCCTATTCAGCTCTCAGAATGCACACAGGACTCTTCTGGGCCAGAAATAAATTGATTTCCTACAGAAGCACCTCAAACTCTGCCAGGACCACACGTTCTTTTGAATTGTAGCAGGCCCTCAAATAATTTTTACTTCTGCTGTCCTTGTGACTCTTCATACAAAGCCCAGATTCACTCCTGGGTCTTGGGTCTGCTTTGACTCTGGAGAAGCTGTAAATAAAGGACCCTGTGGAGGAGTCTGAATGCCTTGATATCAATGGCAAGTGAGAATATCTTGCATTGCATATAATTCTTGGCTTAATGGGTCTGAACCAAGTCTGAGTCATTCCTAGATTTGCTCATAAATAGTGCAAAAATAGTGCAATTTTTAAGGCAGTATAAATGTCCTTTGTGTCTGGTTTATAGCTTTTAAATGGTTTTTAACTTTCCTCAACCTGAAAATAATGTCCTGTGGGTGATTGTAAGAATTCTTATGTGTAGTTACTATGAAAACTGTGTTAGCTGGGGTACCTGACACTGCAGAAGCTGTGAGGGTGATTAAAATACTCTGCTGAGAAGCTGCAGATAAGGGTTACATGCTGTAGGGCAAGACCACCTGCTTGGTCTTTATTTTGGTGTCTAAGAATTTGCAAGAAAGGAGAAGAACTGTTTGGGAAAGCTTCAGTTCTGTGTTGTTCTCAGGTTTTCTATCAGTTTTAAATAAACTCCCCTGTGTCACCCTATTTCCAGTTTGAAAGGGAATTATTTGGCATGCAGAAATGTTTAGTTAAGTGCCTAAAGTCTTGCCAGACTTTGTAGGGTACATTTTTTTTCTTTTCTTTCAAAGAAATGATTCTACATTTATTCCACAGTTTCTAGAATGTCATCCAAATTTCAAAATCAGGTAGATGAGGGAAGAAACCTCAATCCCTCAGGAGAACAGCCTCATGTAGACAGGGAGTGAGCCAGGCTGGGAGTTCAAGTGCAGCTCTGGGAGAGGAGGGTGGTGACGGTGGCACCACCCTGATGTTTGCTGCGAGGGCAGTGACTCAGAGATGCTTTACTGAGTCACAGTTTCTCCCTCCCCATCCTCTGGCCAGGGAAGGTACTGATATTCTGCTGGTGCCTTGAAGACGTGAATGATGATATTCCCTCCATGTTGCCACAACCAAAGAAACAAAAGATTTCCCCCTCATTGCTGTACATGTGGATTTGTTCCAGGCAGTCTGATCAGGGGGTGAAAAGGAAATATATGACTAACATCAAACTGAGCACTGGAACCAGGGACTACTCAGGGCAGACAGCAGAGGAAGTCAGTTCCTCCAGGGCATGATTCAAGGCAGGAGGCTTCTCTGGAAGATATGAGTTTGTGTGGGAGTGAGGATGTCTCACAGTGGACAGAGTGCCCATTAAAATGGTCAGTCATCGCACATTCTCTCTGGCGCTGGTTGGATCTTGTACGTGAGTATTGATTGAAATCTCAGGATTAGTAGAGGCAAGCAGCAACTCCTACATATTCAGACAAGATCTAATTGCTTGGAAGAACATCCTGATTGGAGTCAGCAAATCAATATTCAGCAATGTATCTTAAATCGAAGATAAGGCACTGCCTACTGAAAGATCTGGTCTCTGTTAGTACATTGGGAAATTCCCTCTCTTAATGAGGTTTGGAAAATGATGCCAGACATTTTATCAATGTTGAAAACACCTTGGAAGGCATGTAGCCTTTCCTTCTGGTCCTTCCTTACCTTCCGTTTGTGGTCCCACTCCTATGGCCTCATATTTAAGTCTTCAGTTATCTCTTTCTTGAGTCAAGACTTGTGCCTCTGCTCTTGGTTACTCTATCTGCAAAACCAAACTACCTTCATTTTTAATTACAATGTAAATGTTGTTTTGGTTTTCTTCTGCTTTAGTTTTGGGTTGTTTGGGTTTTTTTTCAAATGACACAATTTTTTTCTTTCATTTGCTTTCCTTGAGTTACAGAAAACGTCTTTGATCGTCACATGTTGTACCATTTTTCCTGCTTTTCCACATCTGGAATTCTGGTTCATCTTGAGCCTTCCTCCACTCTATGGAATACTTTTTTGCATTGTAGAGTTGTGGTGTGAGATCCTGCCAGTCCACCAGCCTGGCAGTGTCATATCTTGGTCTGGTAATCAACACGGTGAACAATTCAAATGGTTATTGCTCAACAATACTTAAAATAGCAAAAGTCTATTTATAGGTGCCCCAAAATCAATGGAATATGGATTTCTGCTATTGCCTGGAAGATTAGTAATCAGATCCTATTCATTTTCTGGGATACTAACTTTTAGTTCCTTGGCCAATAGCAGACTAAATTCCTTTCAGCAACTGAGCACACAAACGCGATGGTTTCTCCACCTCAAGGTTTTCCTGACACACAATAATAACAACTCTTGAAATGAAATCTTCTGACAGCGGTTAATGACAACCTCACTGCGCGAATAAATTACAGAATCTGAAATTCCCCTTGGCTTGCACAATTCTCACTCCTTCATGATTGCAGTGCTTACAAATGGCCTGATCTTACTCAGGAAACATGAAGGAAAGATTAGAATTACAAAGTGAGACCCATTATGAGTATACACACATTTATATAAATTCTAAGATTATATAGTTTATTGCAAGTTGCTCCTAATTGTTCCTGAGGTATTTTGTAGAGACTGGCAGACATAATGAAAACTTGGTAAAAAAAATAAGAGAACAGGAACCAAGCCCAAGAATGAACCAGATCTGATTTACTAGTCACAGCAAAAGTGAAGAAAAATAAATAGGAAAAATACATATCCAACATGCTTTCTACAGATGATTCCTCCAGACTCAAGGTCAATTTTCACACTTGTTTACAACCACAAAGCAGTGATGTTTCACAGTCTGTAATTAGGAAGATAATATCTTTTCCAAGCTTTCTAATATATTATATTCATAAAACTCATTGTTCTGATTTATTTATTCACCAGCTGCTAAATGCTTTTAAAAGTTACTTTCCCGTGTGTTATCTGAGCCCTTGTTTTAAAGAGGAAAAAGATTGGCCTCAAGTCAGATTTCTTTAACATGAGCCAGGGATTTACAACTCAACTTGATCATCCAGTGAAAAAGATGACTCATCTTCTAAACCAGAAAAAGAAACAGCACTTGTTCTGATCTGATTTGGATAGTCCTCTTCCATTAATCCCACTAACTTATTTTTTTTAGTTCATATCTCAAAGTACCTGAAGTCTTTTGAATGGATATGAAAAAAGTTTTGAAAGGCAACAGAACAGAGAGTGGGAAAAGTTAAAACCCCTGTAGTGATGAGGTGGAGCTGTAGCATTGAATAATAAAATAAATTTTGCTAGTTCTGCTGCTTACTGTTTCAGTTCAGGATCTTAGTGCTTTAGGTCTTCCTCCTAGAGGTGGAAAACCCAAGTGGAAATTAATGGATTGCCCTACAGCATTTAACCATTTAACTTCACAGCAGAGTATCTTAATCATTCAGCATTTCAAGGACAAGGAAAAGACTCTCTGCAAAGCTATGCCAGTTTATAGCAAAGAACTCAAGGGAGGAATATACACTTGCAAGAGTTCATGCAGGTGTAAGATCCTGAAGGAAGGAAGAAAAGAAAAGAAAAGAAAAGAAAAAAGAAAAGAAAAGAAAAGAAAAGAAAAGAAAAGAAAAGAAAAGAAAAGAAAAGAAAAGAAAAGAAAAGAAAAGAAAAGAAAAGAAAAGAAAAGAAAAGAAAAGAAAAGAAAAGAAAAGAAAAGAAAAGAAAAGAAAAGAAAAGAAAAGAAAAGAAAAGAAAAAGAAGGAAAGAAAGAAAAAAGAAAGAAAGAAGAAAAGGAAAGAAAAGAAAGAAAGAAAAGAAAAGAAAAGAAGGAAAGAAAGAAAAAAGAAAAGAAGGAAAGAAAGAAAAAAGAAAAGAAGGAAAGAAAGAAAAAAGAAAAGAAGGAAAGAAAGAAGAAAGAAAGAAAAAAGAAAAGGAAAGAAAAGAAAGAAAGAAAAGAAAAGAAAAGAAGGAAAGAAAGAAAAAAGAAAAGAAGGAAAGAAAGAAAAAAGAAAAGAAGGAAAGAAAGAAAAAAGAAAAGAAGGAAAGAAAGAAGAAAGAAAGAAAAAAGAAAAGAAGGAAAGAAAAAGAAAGAAAGAAAAGAAAAGAAAAGAAGGAAAGAAAGAAAAAAGAAAAGAAGGAAAGAAAAAGAAAGAAAGAAGGAAAGAAAAGAAGGAAAGAAAGAAAAAAGGAAAGAAAAAGAAAGAAAGAAGGAAAGAAAAGAAGGAAAGAAAGAAAGAAAGAAAGAAGAAAAATAAAGAAAGAGAGAAAGAAAAAGAAAGAAAGAAAGAAAGATTCTCCATGGAATATACTTTGGTTTAGACTTTAAAAAATTTGTCACCGTCACTTTTGCCCTTTCCATAATGAATTAGACTGATTTTCCTCACTATAACTGTTAAAAGATCCCTTCTGGTCTTAGAATATCCCTGTGTTAAAGCAGTCCTGCCATACCAAAAAAATACAATTTTCTGAAAAGGAACAGGAAAAGATGTATTGTCCCTCAATGCATTGACAGTTTTCCAAACTATGTAATTTCTCAAGAAAAACTGAGTTCATGTCACAGTGACTGCAAAAATGTTGCACTGTTATTAAGTGCTACTTCCTCAGAACTGTCTCAAATTCCACCAGTGGGAAGTAAACAGACATTTCTCATGATGACTCCCTTTTTTTTTTAAATAAACCTTGAATGTCTCAGACATCTCATGGCATTCAAATGCTGTGTGGATCTGCTCTCCAGGAACTGCAAGGCTTTCACCCAGCTTAGCATGAAAACACAGAGGGAGAGGAGCATGTTGAATCTTAGAAGAAAATATTCATTCCAACAAAACATTATTTCAGATTCCTGTTCCTTTAAAAATTTGCAGATTGTTATTACTACTATTCCAGATTGCTAAAAATTTACAGTATTACTATTACTTCTACTGCTGAATTGGACAGAGGAACCATTAATGCCTCAGAGTTTGCAGGAGAGGGCATTAACAGTGTTAGAATGTCTAGAAAGCTTGTGCAACTTAGATAAACAAGTTTGTAACCTATAGAAAGTATTTTAGATGTTTGTTTGGGTTTTTTTTATGACAAAATAAAATATTTACCAGCATTCATTTGTGAAAGTAAATATCTCTGAGTGTGCTGTCTTACAGAAGGTTTGCCCCTGCTACCTGTCTTCTTTGCCTTTTTCTCTCAAACTTCTGTACCATTTTACACTGAAAAAGCCTTGCTTTTTCCAGACTGCTTGAATTTGTGCTCCATGTTTAAATGATTAGACCTGTTTACACGGGACTGGAAAGGACCTATGGCCATGGCAACACAGTAAAACAAGTGAAATCTTGAATCGGGCCATATACAAATGTGAACCTTGGATTTCCCTTTCAGCCTCCTCACATATAAGCAGAAAATGAGCTAAAGGGATTTTCTGGGGGGAAAAAAAGTAGTCACTGATTTTAATATGAAGAAGGGAGGGTGTCAGAGGATGGACCAGGCTCTGCTCGGGGGTGCCCAGCAATGGCACAAGAAGCCAGGAACTGATGCCCAGGAAGTTCCAGCTGGACATGAGGAAGAACTTCTTTGCTGTGCAGTGACCAAGCACTGAACAGATTGCCCAGAGAGGGTGTGGAGTCTCCCTCCCTGGGGATATTCCAGAGCTGTCTGGACACAATCCTGTGCCGTGTGCTCTGGGATGACCCTGTTGGAGCAGGGAGGTGGGACTAGATGATCTACTTTGGTCCGTCCCAACCTGATCCACTCTGTGATTCTGAGAATATCTAACAAGCAGAAGGCGGCAGTCACAGCATCCTGCTCCATTATGTACTTTTCTGGGCTTACAGATTATTCTTTTTTTATTAAATAAATGAGCAGTTAATATCCTTCCAAGAAAGTGACCTCATTTCTCCTGTCCCACCGTGATGGGCCGAATATAATGACTTATATAGATGATGGATAAGGGGTGAATTCTGAAGTCACTTGGACCTGAAAATGCCAAGCATTAAAAGCAAAACTGAACATGTAATGACAAAATAGTCTTTTGGCCTCTTAGAAAACAGAAACTGTCACTATGTGGTTTAGAAAAGGTGGAGGAAGAAAGTGAGATCCTCCTTCAGTGCTGAGAGTTTAGAGAGAGATTGGGGTTTAAAAATTAGTACAGTTGATAGATGACTGAACTGAAAACTCAGCTGCTAAGTTGAGTGTTTCCAGAGCTAGACGTGGGAATTTTAGAGCTAATTGAAGATCTGTTTAACAAACATTGCTTGGAGTCTCCGTGTAGGGTCTCCAAGACAGAGCAGCTGTACATTTGTGATGGGTTTCAAAAGAGAGGGCCGGGGGGAGGAGGAGAGATGAAGAAGTTAGGACAGGTACTGCAGCTGCTCCTCATTAACCTCACCAAACAGCAAACGGGAAATCAGCAAACGAGTACATTCCAGCAGAAATTCAAAGTGGAAGTGAGAATAGGAAGGCTAGGCTGACAGGTTCTGGCAAGTTGGGAGGGCATTGCTAGAAAAGCACTGGCGGCTACAAAGCTCAGGGACTTGATTCTTTCCTGCTTCCCTCCCCCTTTCCATTTCCTCTCTGCAAGAGCAGTTGTTCTACTTCAGCTATGAGAAATTGTTTGCTGGGCTACATTCACTTCCAGGCGTGGAACAGGCAGCATCAAGTAGTAGGAGAAAAACTGAGGATCTAAGCAGTCTGAGGAAAAATGTCGGCGCTCATCAGAGAAAAATGAGCATTCAGGTGAAAAAACTAAATACAGCAGAGCAGTACTTGCAGGTCAGATTCATTGTGGAGGAGCTGGGAAGCTGTGCAGTGGGGAATCTCAGTTTCACAGAGGTGTGTTTGAGCGTGTGGATTACTGGAAATAGAGTGACTTCTGCTCTGGCTCATGTCAACGGTAGCAAAGACCATACACACTGAAACAGGGGCATATGACAAAGTTTTTTCAGGCACAAGGGACATAGTTGGACAGAAATGTGCTGGAGTATGACAGTAAAGTTCATACAAGTGCAGTCAATGAGCTTGAATCTCATTTAAAGCATATTCACTTTATATTACTCTATTTTTTCACCGAGAAATGATCTGTGTCTGCAAATATTTTCAGCCTGGAGAAAAGAAGTCTTTGAGGCAACCTAACTGCAGCCTTCCAGCCCTGTAAGGGAGCCTACAGGAGGATGGAGGGAGACTATTTCCAAGGGCCTGGAGTGACGGGACAAGGAGGAATGGCTTTAAACTGACAGAGAGCAGGGTTAGGTTGGATATTGGGAAGAAATTCTTCCCTGTGAGGGTGGGGAGGCCCTGGCACAGGTTGCCCAGAGAATCTGTGGCTGCCCCATCCCTGGAAGTGTCAGAGGCCAGGTTGGATGGGGCTCTGAGCAACCTGGGATAGTGGAAGGTGTCCCTGCCCATGACAAGTTGCTCTTTTCAACTTGTTGAGGTCCTGATGTAATTCCTGCAGGACCTGAGAACTGTCCCAGTGTTCCTGGAGCCACAGCTCAGCCTGTGGGGTTCAAAGGCACATTTCACAGGCCTGATGAAATGGGAAATGCACTTTGGGTTTGTAATAAAATGAAACTGTTTCCTGTTCCTGCCTGTAAACATTCCATAGGAAATTGAGGCAGTTTTCACTGGAGACAAGGAAACTACCACCAACCAGGAAAAGTTGCTTTAACTGTGAAAAATGGCAAACTTCTCCTTATGGCAAATGCGTGAAATGTACACTTTTATCCAGGGGTTGGAATTACACCCTTTCCTCAGAGAACAGCTGCATGTGCTGGTGGGAATGGTAAAGTTTTGGCCTGGATCCAATTTGATAATGCTCACAGAAAGATGGGAGGGGTTTTTATTTTTTCTTTTCTTTATTTTTTTTTTTCCTGTCATTTTGCTTTCTTTGAACATAAATTCTTCCAACCCAAAATTTGGTCACTGGAATATCAACCTCGCAAGGTGCTGAGTATTCTGGCTGTGATCCAAAAGTGCACTTAGGCGCATGCTTAACTTTGAGGACATAATTAGTCTTGCTCATTTCACTGTGGGCTGTTGACATGCTTAAAGTTAAGCATGTGACTAAGTCCACTGCTGCAAGAATGCTTAGACCTTTGTAGGATTAAGCCTAGCTCTGTGCTACACAAATGATCTTTTGTTCAGTCTTGAATGACTAGGACAGGCAATGGAAGGAGTAAACACCGTTCTTTAAAATAAATGTTCTGCTGATCACAGAGATAGCGCACACGTTATTAACGCTGAAGCTGTCATCACATTTTATTAGCAGCATTTTAGCAGCACAAATGAGGTGATTCACCTCTATGAACCATGTCTCCATTATCTCTTTGTACCTGAAATGCCTGGTTGGTTGTGTTCCATGGTAAATATACAGCTGAACATCACATCAGCAGTTGGTGGTGTCAGTGTAATGGTGCTTTCATGGCCCCATGTTCATCCTCAAACTCTAAACTCCAAGTATGCCAAGAGAGTAAGTCCTGTGAGGAGCAGCTGAGGGAGCTGCAGGTGTTCAGTCCAGAGAAAAGGAGGCTCAGGGGTGATCTTCTTACTCTCTACAACTCCCTGACAGGAGGCTGTAGCCAGGTGGGGGTCAGCCTCTTCTCCCAGGCAACAAGTGACAGGACAAGGGGAAACAGCCTCAAGCTGCACCAGAGGAAGTTTAGGATGGACATCAGGAGCAATTTCTTTTACAGAAACAGTGGTCAGACATTGAAGGGGCTGCCCAGGGAGGTGATGGAGTTACAATCTCTGGAGGTGTTCAAGAAATGTCTTGACATGGAATTAAGTGCTGTGGTTTAGTTGACAAAGAGGTGATTGGTCAAAGGTTGGGCTTGATGATCTTGGAGGTCTTTTCCAACCGAAATGATTCTGTGACTGGGTGATCATGTGAAGTTAGCTCTGAGCAAGCTGCTGATCTGTCTGGTGCAGCACAACACCACACAGAGGCACTAACTCATATCAAAGGATGAAGTGATCCTGGTAGTGTGATGATCATGTCCCAGGTTTGGACTTCATCCCTCCCCACTACAGCGTTTCCACTTGTGGTGCAGCCATCAGTGGACTGGATCAGATCACCTACCCCATGTCTAGATCACAGAATCATAGAATGCCCTGGGTTGCAAAGGTCCTTAAAGATCATCTCATTCCAACCCCCTGCCATAGGCAGGGGCACCTTCCACTATCCCCAGGTTGCTCAGAGCCCCATCCAACCTGGCCTTCAACACTTCCAGGGATGGGGCAGCCACAGCTTCTCTGGGCAACCTGTGCCAGGGCCTCCCCACCCTCCCAGGGAAGAATTTCTTCCTAATATCCAACCTAAACCTACTCTCTGTTTGTCTGAATCCATTGATAGAGGCCAGTGTGTGCTCAGGCAAAGAGTGTAAGAACTGGACAAGGACACAGTGATGTTATTTCAGATCAGGTCACCCTGGAAACCTCCAGCACAGGGTCTTTCTAAGCTGGAAGTCTGTCCAGCTGGAAGCAATGAGGTGCACATGGTTTCTACATGGGTCTGTTCTGTGCAGTGAGGCCATACAGTAAGCAACTGGTCCTGTGGCATTTCTCATGATGCAGCAAAGGAAATGTCAGTGTTTGCAGGCATTTTTTCTCCATAACATTCCCATTTTTGGTAGCACATGGCTGAGTTGAAACATAGCAGCAGCAGTGGTCAAGTATCAGAAGAAAAGATAGTGGAAGGAACAGCTTTTGCATGTTGTTGAACTGTAATTATTGAAGTCTGTAAGCTGGGTCACTGAACTGTTCATGTTCATAATTAAAATGAAGCATTTTTAAAACATAATTAAGAAAAAGAACTGAAGCTTAAATAAATCATCTTTGACTATTTACTCTTTATGCGTTTTTCCCTTCCTAGTACTCCGAGCCTTAACATTTTCTCATTTTTGGGTTTCATTTCAGTTTTCAAGGCATGGCTGGTTTCTATTTCTTTGGGGTTCTTTTTTAAATTTTGTTGATTCTACTTTTTTATTGTATTCTTATACATTCTTTCATTTGAAAGATCCACAATTACAGTTTTGAGAATTACTAATTTCAAACATGGGAAAATGATTGAAAAATCAGCAGAGTTCAGAAAACAAATCAAAATTTCAGTGGGCTAAAGGCTGTGGATTCCAAGAGACCTTTTATATAGCAGGTTTTTTTAAGAAAAGAAAAAAGCTGCAGAATCATATATGAAGTTGTTGAACACAATCTTCAGATTCAAAAGGATTCCAACAGGTCTTTGAGAACATATTGTTATTTCCATGAGGTCTGATGCAATCCTCACCCTGTCTGCAGGCAAAGTCTGGAGCTAATTTCTGCTCATGATTCACCGGAGTTCAGCAGCCTGGAGGGCACAGAGAAAGGCAGACAGCATCTGTTTTGGCAGGTTAAAAGAATAATTTCTGAATACTAAAAATAAAATGTTTATAATTTCATCCCATCTAGTTTCCAAGGACCTGACTTTTGTCAGATTATTTTGCAACATCTCTGTGAGGCTGATGTAAATATGATCCCCAATGACAGATAAATAAAACTTTAACCCAGATGGAGATGAAGGTCTGGATTCAGGAAGCATCCCACACAGACATGTATCCTCTCTTACAGGTGCTGCTGGCAGCATTAGGGGGCTTTTTTTTCTAAAAAACCGAAATCTGATTTGGAAGTCATTGCCCCAAGACACAAGGCCATTTTTGGCTGTAGGCAATGAGTAGACTTTACTCATGGACAGCTCTGGAAGCAGTTCTTCCTCACTCAGAACCAGTCAGAGTCCTCTGGAAGAAACTGAAAGCAAGTTGTGAAAAAGCATTGGTTTTTTAAATATTCAAAATTTCTTCCTTTCTAGGCTGAAATGAAAGCAAACAAAAAATTCAGAATTTCCCAGGTGCCACGATTCAGAAGAAAATGGAATCTCAGATCCATAAGACCATTTTCCTTCTGAAAACTCTTGATGGTTCATATTCTTAACCCTTGTTGTTGGTTTGTAATTGTAGAAATAATTTTACAACAGAAAATGAAACTTTTCTTTCCAGGAAGGGAAAAAGATTGGGCTCAACCCAAACAAAACAGAGCAAAGGAAAACCCTTGAAATGAATACTCTTGGGTGTTTGTTTTGTTTTTTTTTTCCTCATAGGAACAAAAAAGTCTTGATTGACTTCAACAGATTTTGTCTCCAAATTTCTCTTTCTGTATCCTGCAGACTCTGGGAAGAAAATATGTAAAACATTCTTTTGTTTTACCTTGGTAGACTAAGAAGTTTTTGAAAATCCATTTTTTTTTTAGTTTAATAAGTTTTTATTTAATAAGTTCTATTGAGCTTGTTATACATCACTATCTAGTTATTTAGAATATAATCAGTAGGGTGAAAAAACTTAAAGAGGAAGTAAAGACAAGAGAGTGAAACTGAGAACAAGATTGATTTCCCCTACATTTATCTGTCCTCACTTAATTTAATCTCTCAGATGAGGGAGATGAATCACTCCCTTGAGGTGCTTATACATTGACTGGAGAGAGCTCTCTGTGAGCAGCTTGAGCCAGACATCTAATTTTCAGATAGCTAATACTCAGTAGGGCTAATCCTGCCCCAGTTCCTGCCTCTCCTCTTCCAACTGGAATTGACAGCTCTGAAGGACAGTCAGCCCTGTGGACCTTCAGGTCCCAGCCTGGCCAGATTTTGAAGAATTGAGAGATTTGCTTGTTTAATATTAACACAGAAAAAAATACCAGTTTACATGAATTATCATGCTGTCTATTCATAACTTCAGGTCTTGAATACAGATGGTTTGATTTTAAATTAAATTTGAGTGCAAGAACAGCAGAATCCCAGGACAGAAGTCCATCCAACTCAGTATTCTGGCTCACGAGAAGGTAAATGGGATATTCCATGGAAAACAAGCGACAATTAAGTAAATATCCAGTGATACTGCCCCAGTATAGTCTCCTAGTCTCCAACAATCAGCTTGAGGACTACCTGAGACAAAGGTGATAATATGGAGTTTTTTGTCTAAATGATTTTGATCTTGAAAATAAAGCTTGATAGGAATACAGGAATACAGCATTTATTGTACCAGTCCATGCTCTTGCATTTCCATGCAATTCCAACTGTCACAATTCCATGAGAGGAGGATTGTAAGGGAAGGCTGGAGTTCCTGTAGGCCTGTCTTGGCTAGTTGAAATGGCACTAACTTGCCATCTGTGACCAGTGTAGTTTTTGCCACATGAATTTCAGCGCAGGATAACCGAGTTCCTCTCTGTAGTTGGGTGTGTGCTGAAGTATCTGTGAGGAGCTGGCTGGACAAAAAAGTACCTTGGCTTTGTAGCAAACCTCTGAATGCAAAGGTACATTATGTAAAGTAGAATAAATTCTGTACCAGAGTTTGTCATCTTCTGGCATATCTCATGTGAAAATACTGTCCAGATCCATGCAAGCTGAATTTGCAGTGAGACTGTTACTGCACTGTCAGCGATCTCACGGGTGACCTGACTGCAGCATGCAGACATGCAAATCTGAAAGTATAATGCATGTGCATGCACACTGAAATGAGATGTGGCAAAGAACACCTCCTGACAGTGGCAGCCTAACTGTGAAGGGCCATTTGACTCCACCAGATTACTGTGGAATTTCAAAGTGAGTCGGGCTTGCCATGAATGCAGCTGCAGAGATCTCTTAGTAGCCCGGCCCAGCTGAAGCCTGACAAATCTGCAGGCTGCAGGCCTGACTGCTCTCTTGAAGCACCAATTGGGTTTATTCATTTTCATGTGAGTGCTTGAACACATGTGTACCTATGGATACATAAAAAAAAGAAAAACAGTCAAGCAAGCACTGACGTAAAAAGAGAGATATGATTTACCTTTGTGAAAATCAGCACCTTTTGATGTCTCTGGTTGAAGCAAAAGTAAGATCCCTAGTTTGTGCTAGATATAAAAAAAAAAAAAGTGAAGAAAAATTAGCTAAAAAGATAGGTGTATAAAACAAATTCATTCATTAAGTTTCCCTGAAAGATTTAGTGAAAGTTTAGGTGTAGAGAATTCTAATAGCAATGTTCAGATGATGAGAAAGATGCGACTATAAGGTTGTGGAAGAAGTACAAGATCAGATGAGTAGGAGAGGGAAGAATAGACTAAGGATCTCAGAAAAACCACAAAACAGTGGATAAATCATAACATCTCACAGAAGGTGACAATCACTGTCAGGTCATAAAGACTATAAGAAAAGGGAGATCACAAAGATGGATAAGAAGAACCCTGAAGATATGGTAATTTCTCAACAGGAGCCATTGTCCTCTGTGTCTTTGTCCCCTGAGTCACTGCAAAGACGACTGGACACTTCACCTGGATACAGATGTCTTGGATCCTGACATCAGGACAGACAACTTAGACACATGTTCACTGGTGCTTGGGTCTGACAGCCTGAGGGTGAATGAGTGAAATTGGGTTTGCCTTAATTTTCTATCGCAATAAAATCACCTTTCTCCCCTACAAAGTCTCGCATTAAGATTTGTCACAGTGCTGCAGCAGTATTGCAACTCAGGGGAAGAATCTGTGTTTGATTTGCACCATCTGTAGCAAATGTAAAAATATAAATGTCTATATACCTTTTTCAGATAAGAAGATATCCTTATCACTCCCTGAAATTCAAGGCTATTTGAACATTTTGAACTATTTGAGCTATCTGAACTCTTTGAAAGGAGTCTAATTTTCACTTCTACTTATTTAATGGGATATCTTGACCAGTTAAAAAATAGAAAATAATGTTTAAAAAAAAAACAACAAAGAAAAGCTGTGGTGGTGGTAATGTCTTGTATGAAGGTTCTTTTTAGTTTCCTTCAGAAAAAAAGATGATCACTTCCTGACCTGCTTGAATTATTGGATGCAACAGAAGTTTGCTGCCTCACCCTACTCTGTGCAGACAAATACCTTTTTCAGGGTCAACACTTTAGCACATACTGAGGTCAGGCTTGCATTGCCATCTAAATATTTTGAATTCTACCATATTCAGAAGCATGTTCTTCAGTTGCAATCTCAAATATGGACTTTGGAAAAAAAAAGCAGTAAAAAATCACTTTGTCATCAAAGTCAGCAGTTTTGAGTGATTCTTCAGAACGGGGAACAGATTGGTATGAGAGGCAGCCTTTTGATGTAACATGATTTGAGGGTGGAAGCACATTTTATTATTTCTAAATCTGTTGCATGGGGACAAATTAACCTCTGGCACACACTAGGGATGAATCTGTCCCATGGTAAATTTTTTGCCCTGCTAATCAGAATGTAGCATCCATTTTTTACTCAATTCTGGAAAAGTCAAGGTATTTTTTTTAAATTATATTGAAATGATTTTTAAGTGGCATAAACAATGTAGATAAAAAAGGGACTATAAACTATTAAAAATATGGACAGTAAAAGACATACAAGCAATGAACAGACCTTCTGTTGTTCATTTGTCTACTGGCTACACAGAAAACAATCTTGGCAGAACTCTGTCCTGACTCATAGATGATACTTCTTACTTTGGTAAACCATTTTCTGATCAATAAATTGAGAGGAAGTGCCATTATATGTTCAAATGCCTTGATTTAAAAAAACATATGAGTATGTATGAATGTAGTTCTGTTTAGAAGAATACACTGAGCTTTTCTGGATTTAATCCAAGCATAAATCCAGCAAAGCATAGGCTCCAAAAACATTGCCCTGGCCTGACATGTGTTTTGGGTGAAATCAGGAGTGTGTACATTAAAGTTCAGAGAGCAGATCCGACTAAAAGGAAGGTAACAGGGAACTGGAAAGAGCATCTGTAATTTTCACAAAGTTACAAAGGTCTAATTTAAATTTATATTATTCCCATGCCTTGTAAATTACCCTGTGCTTGAGCATATTTTTAACAATTTACTGGGATAAACTGTAAATGTCTTTCATGTTTTAGATGTTAAGGAACACTTAACTTATTTGGGAGGTTAATTTTGCTGGGAAATATTTTAGTAGAAACTGTTTTATTTTACATTCAGAGAATATAAAACAGATTCTCAGCACACTGAAGGCACTGTGACCAGGTCCTTCTATAAGCTACAGGGAAATATAAGTGGAAGACATCAAGTAAGCAGGGAACAACCTCAAAAAATCCACACATCTGGTGTGTGACAGCAGAATCTGAATCAAAGCAATTTTCTCTCTAGCAAATGAAGTAAAATTTGTGTTGAATATGATGAGACTGCACTGGATTGCACAGACCATGAAGCACATGGTGTAATTCATGCTGCCCAGTTGAGGTTTTGCTGCTCAAAACAAGGCAAGATGTTGATTTCCAGTTAGGGCAGAAAGCTCCAGTAGAAACATGTCAAACAGAAACAGCAGTCATTGGTAGTCTTTAAATAAAGAGTTTGGACACAGTTAACATGAGCTTTTAAACTGCATCTTTGTGGGACTCATAGTCATCAGTGGGGTGCTGATAATGCCACAGTTTGTTGAGATGAAATTAATGGGTAACTATCTATTAAAAGTACTAAGCCATAATGAATTCTTTCAGAATTTATCATAATAGCATTAATCAGGGTACATTTTGTGGGCGTTAGTGAAGCTCTCACAAGTATTTTCCAGATATTTGATCATAATTTAACATTAGTCAGGCATGAGTTAATGGACACCAGGAGCTTTATTCCCCTAAAAATCCCTTCTTGTTTTGTGAGTCCCATTGCTATTATATCATTTAATATTAATTTTCATGACACTAATCATGTGATATTGATTCAGATATTGCACATTACCATCGGGACTCCATTTTAATTCAGTGCTAGTATAGCATTAAAATGTAAAAAAAAGTGTGAGCATTTTAACTTACAAGTCTGCCTAGAATATTTCCTTTTGGTGGAATTCTGGCATCCCCATTGAGTCAAGGTATCAACCTAGATCTTCCTTAATGGTGCAGATTTGTAAACAAATGTCACAATGGTTTTTGGTTTAGCAACCAAAAGGATTTCTGAAGTATTTAGAAGACCTAAAACTCAACAAGGCTCTTTCAAAGAGTAAAGGACCTTTGCTACCTTAAATCTGTGGGATATTTGATTTGATTGCAGTTGGCTACAAAACCAACTCCAAAGAATTTGCCACTTGTGCAAATATTGAAATGGTGGTGTCCCACACCAAGGGGAGACTAAATTTAAAGTTCTCTGTAGTGGACTTGTTCTTCAACTTTCAAGCCACAAAGAAAATGCCCCAAGAGGAGAGAAAAAAACTCTCCTATCTTTCCCCTTCCTTTATACCTGTGTATTGCCCACCATGAGTTTAACATGTCATATGAGCAGGGGATAGAATCCTTGCATAGAAATACCTCACTCCAGGGAAAATTCCACACATATGGCTTTTAGCCCTTATGATTTCTTCTCCCAAATCCTAGTGTGATCTCACCGAAATCTGTTAAAATGCAGTTCTAAACTCCAAACTTGTGTACATCCACTCATATATATTACTCAAGAATTTTCACATTCGTACCAGTCTGCTAAAATTTATGTTCATTAGGGCTTTTATTTTAAAGAAAAATAAGATTTATTCACTGAAATTTGACCATAAGAAAGCTACTTAAAAAAAGAGATAGTCTTTTGTTGAGTTGAGGCCATGGCAATTCAGAGCAGCCCACAATTAAATACAATCCCCTTTTTCCTCATTCACTGTGGCTGTGAGATGCTCCTATCTCACTACCTTTATTAGGTAGAGAAACAAATAATCATTTTGAATTGCTGTGATCAGAGGGGAAGAGGGAAGAAACTATTATTACTCTACTAATGTGTTGAAATCCTGGTTTTCAATGCTGGAAGTGAGGAGCCACTGGTTTGCTGTTGCAGTGTGCTATGAATTTCATGACATTATCACAGAATCCCAGAATGGGAAACGCTGGAAAGGACCACAGTGGGTCACCCTCCCTGTTCCAGCAGGGTCATCCCAACGCACATGGCACAGCATTGTATCTAGATGGTTCTGGAATATCTCCAGGGAGGGAAACTCCACACCCTCTCTGGGCAATCTGTTCAGTGCTCAGTCACTGCACAGCAAAGAAGTTCTTCCTCACGTCCAGCTGGAACTTCCTGGGCATCAGTTCCTGCCCGTGGCCTCTTGTGCCATTGCTGGGCACCCCCGAGCAGAGTCTGGTCCATCCTCTGTCCCCTCCCTGCAGACACTGACACACATGGATGAGGTCCCCTCTCAGTGTCTCCTCTGGAGGCTGAACAGCCCCAGCTCCCTCAGCCTTTCCTCCTCAGGGAGATGCTCCAGTCCCTGAATCATCTCCATAGTGCTCGATCTGAAAAGGTTAGGATGGAGGTCTGGGTCTCTTAGGGTTTCTTTTATCACAATTTCACTGTGCACAAATCTTTCTCTTCTATTGAGAATACACAGCTCAGCAGAAGGATGGATTCAGCACTTTCTTTACCACTCCATCCAATCACTAGTACGTAGGACTGGCTTTCTTGAGTTCCACTATTTAGCGCTGAAGATCTTGTACAACATTTGTAACTAATGAATTTCAAACCCAATCCTATCTGTTTCTGTATTATGTTCTCTAAACATCTCAATCGTGGTGTGCTTTAGAGTGTGGAAGCACTCTAATGTGTCTGAGAACATTTGGCAACATTTGGAAGCTCAGAGTAACATTACCTAAAGAAAAAACAGTTAAAGCATATTTATTGTTAGGCTTGTGGCACAACAACATCATGTTGGGCCTCCAAGCTATGAAATTCTTCAGACATTTTCAATAGAAGCTGATTGAGGCCCCTCTATCACTTTTGGAAGGACTCAGTCTTGGATCTTCCTGGGTGGAGCCAGATGCCAGAGAATGAGGAAGAGTTGAGAACCAAAGGAAGTAGCTGTAAACTAGTCTTGCAAAGAAGAGCTGCTCCAGAGGGTCTAAATCTTTAAACCAGTCTATAATTTGACATCAGTAGTTGCCTTAACCCCATCATGGGTAGTGATAGGCAACTGAGAAGCCAAGGAGATAGCTGAGCACCTTGCACACAGAGAATGCAGGCTCTGGTGGCTTTTCTAGCTGTCACAAGTTCTCTGTAGGCACCAAGCATCTGTAGGAGGTCATGGGCAGAGATGTGCCTAGAGTACAGTCCAGGAAGGTTTGTTCACTTCACCCTGCTCCACATTTAAGGCCACCACTACATCGAGGATATTGTGGTTTAGATTGATGGGAGGAAGGTTTCTCTTGCTGGCTGCTGTTCAAAACCAGATTTTTATCACTGTGTAAGAACAGACCAAAAGAGCAACTGTATTGTAGTTATCTCCCTGTTCTGGCTGGGATGCTCACCTGGAAAGGGGAATGCCTTGGTTCTTGTCCCTCTGCCCGTGCTTACCTGAGCATGTTGTAAAAATTAATTACTTCAAAGTAGAGACTGAAAAGTTCTGCCATAGAGTCTGGAGGTCAGGGTATCCTGGGAGCTGGGGATTTGACATTTCTCTGTGGGAGAAGGCAGTGTGAATCTAAATCTCCAATACTCTGGGTAAGCAGCTTAAGCACTGGGTTAGGTAGAAAGAGCAGCATTTCTTTGTTATTTTTCAGTGTTACCTAATGAAGCTTTTCGTTTCCAGTACTTTGTTTGTATTAGAATTGTCTGCAATGAAAACAAAAATATTTCCTTTGACTCATAATGACTTTTTTTTAAATTTGTTTCTCTAAGAGAAAAAGAAATCACTTAAGTTCAAGATATAAATGTTTTGTTTGTTTGGTCTAAGAACTGAAAAAAATCATTATTTGCACAAAGTATTAACTGGGGCTAAGTGTTTAATGAGATTCATAAAGACTTGAATATCACATAGAGAAAAAGGAAGTTCCAAGTGCTTTGGAGGATTGGATCAGAATCTGAAAGATCTCTAAAAATTGGCAAACCAGTCCAAAATAAGCAAAAAGAATCTTATTGAAGCCAAGCACAAACCAATACAATTAAGAAGGAACAATCAAACAAATAACATATGAAACATTAAATAATTCTCAGGCAGAAGCGCTACCAAAAAAAAGGACTATAACTGTGAGTGACAAGAAGCTCAACAACAGGAAAAGATAAATCACATTGAATGATGGATTCAGAGGCCCTTCATGGGTGAGGCACCACTGCAGCATACCTGTGATGCCAAGGCCTCAGCAGGCGCAATGTGTGTCATCTCCAGTGCTACAGTTCAGGAAAGGTGCAGCCTTGCTGGAAAAACAAAGCCACAGAAGAGTGATCAGAGATGGAAAAGCCTGAAAGTCTGCATGCCTTTAATCCAGAAGAGTGAAGGCATCCCTGGAAGTGTTCAAGGCCAGGTTGGATGGAGCTCTGAGCAACCTGGTCTAGTGGAAGGTGTCCCTGCCCATGGCAGGAGGTTGGAACGAGGTGATCTTTAAGGCCACTTCCAACCCAAACCATTCTACGACTCTATAAGGCACAGGAGCAAAGTGAATCCCTTCATATAAGACCAATCAGTCTGTACTTTCATTAACAGAAGGGCTAAGATTGAATCCCCCTTGACTTTGAGCACAGATATAGGTTATATGCACATTAAAGAAGGTGGTGTGGGGTGTTTTACTTTCTTTGCAATAAGGTGTGGCTACAGAAGGGATTGCAGAAGTTTTCACACCTTTTTTTTTCTTGATGTTATTTCTCAAGATATCCAGAGTCACGTTGGTAAGAAATGAAAATATTCTGGAGGGTCCTGTTTGCTCATCAGCACGCACATAAGCCCTGGCTGGGTGTTTCAGCCCTGTTTGCAGTATAAGTGGTGCATAACAAGGGGAAGCTTCACTGCAAACCACCCACAACTGCAATTCCATTGACCAAAATGACATCACAGGTCAACACCAAGTAACTTTTTCTGCTTGCAGCAGGAGCACGTCTGCAAAATTTTCCCAGGGGTAATGCTGCCATGGCATGGTATAAAATCCATGCAATCACTATGAGGCTCATGTTAAGACCAGAAGAAATTTCCTCATTGGATAGCCCATGGATAGGAGGCAAAGGGCATCTGACCACTGCAAATGGACACAGTCAAGGTTGGTGGAGTAAGACTGAAGCAAATAATTTAGATCCCCCCCAGTCTGTGAGATTTTTTTTCTCATTTTTTTTTATTACTAACACACTGCTGTTTCTGTTTCCTATTACTTTGTGTTCCCTTTATATCACTTGAACAGTTCAAAGGGCCCATAAAATGAGTGTCAATAACCTTTATGCATTCTTAATCGTGCCTTTATGTGTTCAGACTGCCTAAAAGGCCTGTGGTGTAAATAAGAATGTTCAAACTGTGAAATTAAACTCTGAACCCAGAAAAATAAAATGTATCTGCCTGGTTTATGGCCTCCACAAATGGAAAGGAATTGGTCAGGATATGAAACTTCTATATTTGGTACCTTGAATATATTGGGGTGGGGGTGGGGAAAGGGTGATGAATTATCCCTCAGTTTTATCTGCTCTCCCTTTCTTGGTACAAGAATTGCCAGGACTACAGTACAGCTGGGAGATCTGGGAAAAAGTGACCCAAGAGACTCATCCATGAAGTTCCTCACTGGGCAACAGGTGTTATTCATGTTCAGCAGCAAGACTTCTTTAACCCAGGCCACAAGAGGACACAGATAGTCTGAAAACTTTCCTTTAAGGAAAGTAATTTGAGTTACAATTTAGAGGAAAATAAACCCTCTTAAAACTCAATGACTTTCTCCCATACTGAGATCAGGGTTGCCAAAATTTTTGCCCATTAAAGCTTTTTATAGGCAGCTTCTAAAGCCCTGAAAATAGGGCTTTCCAAAGGAAATACTGACACAGACAGAACAGTAGCAGTGCAAATGAGGCTGCAATGACACTGCTGGGTCCCATAAAGAAGAAAGTACAATGCAGAGGAAAGTATTCATGTGTTTGGCATCACATCCACCCCACTTTGCACATCTTTCAGTATTTTGAGCTAAGACCAAAAAGAATAGTTTTGGTTCCTGGGCATCTCTAAAACTTTCTGTGCCTGTTCTCCTGATGACTTTCCTTGACTTTCCCCAAAGACAGTGGGCACAATTCTTTCATTATTGTTACACTGTATAGAGAGCAGATTGTAATTGTTTGAGCCAGAGCAAATTTTGAACTTTATAAAGCTGAACAGTTCCAAGCATATCAAAATGACACCTCAAGAAGTGAACACATCCTGCTGCAGAGTGTGTGTTGGTATTGCTCAACTCTGAAGGAGGAAAGTAGAACTAGAAAACACTCCAGATTTCAAAATATCATTTATTTCTGTGATTAGCAATGATATGGTTTAGCATCAAGAATTTTGGTCACTTAACTTGAATAGAACATGTTGACAGATGGAAGAACTCTATACTGTGCTAATGTTTACTTCAGGCTAATGGGGGAAGGAGAACTCACCTGACACCGATGTCAAAAATGTTCCTCTTGCATAGCGATTCCTGAGGCCTATATGGGATATCAGTGCCATTTAATGTGGGATTAATTAGTCACAAGGCAGCTTTGACGTTAAGCATTTAGCAAGAGTAACAAAGACACTTATATAATGAAGAGTATCATCTACAGTTACATCAGGAAGAAGTGGGGGAAAGAAAAATACGCCCAAGAGTAAATGGAAGGAGAAACAAAGCCTCGTGATTTAGAGTGCAACCTCTCCTCCAAATGAAGCATTAAAAAAAAAAAAAAGAACTTCCTCTTTGATCAACAGGTTCTGTTAGTGGTTTCTTGAAATGAGCTGAAAGGCACAGTAAGAGAAAGAATACAGGGGTGGCTAGACTGGTGTGTTACTGATCCAGTGTGTGATGCTGCTCCTGTGACTGCTGAACCTTTCAGGGTGACAGAGTGGGTGCAGAAATTACACTCCGTAAACTGCTACTGCCATGGGACAATGCCATGACCCACAAAGGTTTGGAACTCCCAGAGGAATGCAGCTCACATACATTTGCACGATGGAATAATGGATGGATTTGGTGAAACAGATGGTTTTGGTCCTGATGTTTTGCAAGGAGTCAAGCAAAGGGTTGTAGCAAGGTGGGGGGCAGTCTTTCCTAGGCAACCAGTGACAGAACAAGAGGAAATAGCCTGAAGATGTGCCAGGGGAGGTTTAGGCTGGACATCCTGAGGAATTTCTTCATGGAAAGGATTGTTAAACACTGGAAGGGGCTTCCTAGAAAAGTGGTGGATTTACCATCCCTAGAGGTGTTCAAGGAATGACTGGACCTGGCACTTCATGACATGGGCTAATTCCCAAGGTGCCAACATGGTGATCAGTCAAAGGTTGTACTCAATAATCTCAGAGGTCTTTTGAAACCTAAATGATTCTGTGATAACTAATTTGCACAAAAAATGAGAAACTTATCTCCAGAGTGGGGAAAACTTTTCTGCAAAAAGGGACCCCCAAAAAACCCAGGTGCACATGAGCCCCAGGACCCTGGACTCCCCATCAGCAGGATCAATGCTGGAGCCAGGACAGGTGATCTTCACACCCTTGCTGTGTCCAGCTACCTCCATCACACATAAAAGGGGTTGCTTGTAGACCTACTTTGGTGCCACCTGGGATATTAAAAAGCCAAAAATCCCCATTTTAGACTCAGCAGTTACTAACTGACCCAGGGTTATAAATCTACACAACACAAACAGGCACCACACACATTGCCTCTGTGTGTCTAAAGTCTTGTGTAATCCCCACAGTGATATTAGGTTTTATTTTTATGTATTTATGAATTTCATTTTATTAAATTTCCCTTATTGTCAAATTGATTTGCCAAAGCAACGAACAGAATAGGTATTATAATAATTCTGTTTCCTTTACAAAATGGTTTTTTAGGGCATTTTTGGGTATATAAGATAATAGTCTCAAGAAGTAACAGAGAAATTAAAGTTGAAGGAATTTAAAAATCACAAGGCAAATATAAAATTAACCACAAACTCAACAAGATGAAGGCTGGAAGAAAAACAGTGCCTTTAAGCTTAGTTTCCTTTTACTGTTAGAGAACCCATCTTGGGAACTTGAGAAAGTATACTTTACAGGGATACAAAAAGAAAAAAACAGTAAGAACTACTATTTTTATTTTGACAAAGAATTCTAAAAAGTTTCAAAGAAGCCTTATTAAAACTATAACTAATGAGTGGAACATTTAGGAAAGGCTTTCCCTGTAGGAATATATCACTGAAAACAGCCTTTTGTATTAAGTTTTCCTTTAACTTCACAACTTCTTTATCCTTCTAATGTTAACTTGGAATGTAAAGATGGGGGTTTCAACACTGTCTAAAATATATCACTTCCTTTTTTCCATTACCGTGCATTGTGCATCTGGGCCTACAGGTGACTGACACTCACAGTCTTCATAAAAAGAAATCATAGAATCATTGAATCACAGAATACCCTGAGCTGAAAGGGACACAGAAGGGTCATCAGAGTCCAACTCCTGGCCCTGCACAGGGCACTACAAGAATCCCACCATGTGCCTGAGAGCATTGTCTAAACACTTATACTCTGTCAGGTTTGGGTCATGACCACTTCCCTGGGGAGCTTGTTCAGTGCCCAACCACCCTCTGGGGGGAAGAACCTTTTCCTGTTATCCAGCCTAACCCTCCATGAGACAGCTCCAGCCATTCCCTTGGGTCTGTTCCTGGTCTCCACAGCGCAGAGCTCAGTCCCTGCCCCTCCTCTTCCCCTCACGAGGAAGTTGTAACTTCAATGAGGTCTCCCCTCAGTCTCCTCTTCTGCAGCTGAACACACCAAGTGCCCTCAGCTGCTCCTCACACAGCTTCAAATCAAGGCCCTTCACCATCTTCATTGTCCTCCTTTGGGCACTCTCTAATGGCTTAATGTCTTTCTTATATTGTGGTGCCCAAAACTGCCCCAGTATTGCAGGTGAGGCTGCCCCAGGGCAGGGCAGAGCAGAGCAGAGCAGGACAATCCCTTTCTGATGCCCCCCAGGACAGGGTTGGCCCTCCTGGCTGCCAGGGCACTGCTGACTCATGTCCAACTGGCCACTGACCAGGACCCCCAGGGCCCTTTCCCAGCACTGCTTTCCAGCATCTCATGCCCCAGTCTGTCTGTACATCCAGGGTTGCCCCATCCCAGGTGCAGGATCCGGCACTTTCCCTTGGTGAACTTCACAGGGCTGGAGATTGCCCAGCCCTCTGATTTGTCAAGGTCTCTCTGCAGGGCCTCCCTGCCTTCGAGGGAGTTAACAGCTTATGTAACCCCCCTCACTATAACCCTTTGTTCACCCATCACATGAGGTGTTAGTGGCCATTTTCTCAAGTTTTGAGTGAAAAGGGAGACTTGTGTCTGGAAGTGCTAGTTCATGTAACAACGCTAACAAGTTTCAGTTCTGTAAACTGAGCAAAAATGAAAGTGTGTATGGGGAGGACTATTTTCTACAAGCAGCCCAGTATAGTTTATAAAATTCTTATTTTATAATTCACAGATGCATCGGGTAAGATTTTTCTGTTCCTATATAAGAGTATGTTTAGCTTTGTCCACCTTAGACTTTTTTGTAATTAATAATTAATAATTCAGGGCATGATTAATCATAAGCTTTTGATATCTTTCCTTTTTCTCCAAATGCAAAAGCACCTGCACACCAAATACACATTTAGTGTTGAGATGCCATTGACTCTGTTGGCTTCATAGTTAATGTTCCACACATCCATAAAGAGACCCACGTGATGGGACTCTAATTTTCGGCATTAAGAACATAAATGTATCAACTTTCTGCTTTCAGTCAAATGCTGAGGCTGTTCAGCACCACAGATTGGAGGACTGAGAGCGCCGTAGTCCAGCAAGAAGGAAAGGAGGAATCACCCCCAAAGTCTGCTTGACCTGCTCAGGTTGGCACATCTGTAAACAAGGAGTGTCAGGTGCTCTGTGTTTTTGGACTACGAAAATTATTCTGAGTCTTCTCTTAGGTATTTCCAGGTTTCAGAATGCACACATGAGTTATGCTTGTGGACTACGAGGACAAGGAAGAATTGGGCAGTAATGCAATCCTATAATAAGCAGTATTGTATCATAACTCTAGAAAGTAGCAATGCATTTGGAAAACATTAAGAAGTTTGCAAGTGGCTACCAAGGGTAATTTTGATATTTTGTTCTTCTTTTCAAGGGCGCACTAAAATTATATGTCTCTTGATTTCTAGAGAAGACTACGTTTAATGTTTGTGGGGAAATCCACTAAAGTGAGTTTAGTTTTAAGCCAGAGAAAACATGCCCATATTTACACCCAGTTGAGCTCTTTGGGTTCAGTGGACTTTTACAAATGGACAAAGGTGTGACTGCTGTATCTAAATCCACGAGTCAAGCATGGAATCTATCCAATCTGCACAGCTAAGATGTGGTAAACCACAGGAGATAAAGTCCTAGATGAGGCAGAGCAAGTGTAGCTTCTCCAGTGTAAGACAACCTCCAGAACGAGAACTCCAAAAGGCTTTGTCATGGTTTAACCTGAGCTGACAAACGAGCCACTTGTTCTTTCTCCCCCATCCTGCTGGAAAGGGAAAAAGCTAGAACTGGAAGGGTAAAAGCTAGAAAACTCATGGGTTGAGATAAGGAAGTTACCACATCTGCTACTACGAGCTGTAAAACTATCCTGTGACACGAGTATGTTACTTGCATTTAAAGCCAGTTTACACTGCAGGAACTGATATGGACCCACTAGGATTTGAGTATCAAATCATATAATAAGGACTCATAACAGAATACAAGTAGTTACTCCAACTTCCAGGTCTTTTCCAGACTCACACAGAGTCCACATCATTCCCACTTCAATTGCAATGCAGTTTCTTGACAAGTCCCTATGTTTTTGGTAGAACGTATAAATCCTTCTTTTTATGTTCTTTATTGTCAAGATAATCCTTTTAAAACCTTTTTTTATATCTTTGCAAGTGTTCTTTTTTTGTTTGTATGTTTTTAATGGATTGTACATATTTTATTGTTGCAATAGTCCTCTTGGTTGTGAGCATCTCATTCCTTCCATTGAAAACTGTGGGGAAGTTTGTGCAGAGAATTCCCCCATTTTATCTGTATACAGGTATTTCAGGAGAAAAACGTGGCAGAATGCTTTCAGTAATTAATAGTAAATAAATCTCAAAAAATATTCAGAGTTGGAAAGGACCCACAAGGATCATCATGGTCAACTGCACAGGACAGCCCCAAGAATCCCACCATGTGCCTGAGAGTGTTGTAAATAAATAACCACATCTTCAGAAAATAGGAGAGACTGCTTTTTTTTTTTTAGAATTACTTTTTTAAGGAATAATTCGGGAAAAAAAAATAGGGTTTACCACTCTGACAGGATAAAAACTGGAAAGACAGACAAGACTCTTGGTTATGCTAGGGAAGAGAAACTGGACTGGTAAACATCCTATTTCAATCTATAAACACAGATTGCATTTTACCCAGAGCTGAGTGTAGCCCCCTTTTCCAGAGGTCAAAATTTCTCTCGTCTGACACTTCTGCTCATATGTCTACTTGGCTTCTCACCATAGACTTGTTTTACAGGTCTAGGCCCTCCACATACAGGATGGAGGGGACAGAGTTCAGTCATGGATGCCTTGCAGCCCTGACCCATTCACAGTGCTTTTTAAGACAGAAACTCTGTGTTGCTGCTTTCCTCAGGCACTGCCCTCTCAATAAAGCCAGTCTTGCTGCCCAGCCATCTGCACTTCCACGGGCTGGGCATAAAAGCCACTTGGCAATCACCATGGTGAGGTTATCTGATAGCCATTAAATGTGCTCCAGATTAGCAGAGCAAATACTTCTGAGACTGCTTGATGTCTTCACACTCACAGGCTGGACTGTGGCAAATCTGGAACTTGGTGCTGGTGTTTCTACGTTAACAGGCAGGTGCCATCTAAGTGCCCTGGTCCCAGCACTGTGGGACATGGAGGCACCTTTGCTCTGAGGGGAGTGGGAGGCAGGCAGGGTCAGTGAAGAGCTCTGACTCTGTTAGCTGAAAAAAGATGTTCTGGTGACCTAAAAACAGTGTTTGATTGCATATCAGTACATATCTTTAAAAGGCTAGGTAGCACTCCCCTACTTTTACACAGGGTTTGTATCTCCTGCAGTTTAGACGAAAACTTCTTTCTTCGTGTGCAACACCTATGGATTTAAATATTTTTTATTGTTTAACCTTTCTGTAGGAGATCACAAAGCAGAGAAGGGTTGGACTGAGAAGATAATGTCTTTTCCCTTTTTCTAAAAGTATAAGAAGGAGTTTCCACATAGTGTAATTTAGACTGCAAATATTCTTCTTGGGGCTTGTACATTATGTAGAACAGCAGATATTCCACTTGCAGTAGAACAAGGTACAGGCAGACAATCAAAGATACATCTTGTTCCCAAAAGCTAGAAATTAGGATGATAACTTGCATGGATCCTTCTAATGGTTAACAAGTAACTTTTAAAACTCGGTTTTCTCAGTAGCTGGAAGGAGAAAAAATGTATTTGTCACCTGGAAGAAGAAAATCCTAGAGCTGAACATACATTGTCTTCCTGAAGAATCCCATGTCCTCTAGAGGAAGAGCTGCCATCCTTGTCCTTGGCTGGGGCTGTGGTACCCTCTGTTCTGGTTGAGGACCACCGATGCGCAGGCACAGAGCTTGCTACCTCAGTGGACCGAGAACGAGCTCTTTCCTCCTCAGAATTAAAAGTCGGAGATCTCCTCAATTGCATTCTTATCCAGGGCTTCTACTCAGCCTTGGTACCTTTGTTTTGGCTGCTGAGAGATCCTACCACCCAAGTACAAGGAAGCATGATTAATGGATGTCTGGCTTATATGTCGTGTTACATCAGCCCTCCGTGTTCAGCCTGGGATGGCAGGCTGGGATTTCCCTCTCCTGTTCCCTGTCTGTTAAACAACTCTGGTTATTGACTTTTAATTAAGTTTTCCCACCAATCCCAATAATTATTTTTTTCCCTTTAGTTCCATTGGTCACTTATCACTCACACTTGCAGCTTTCTGAGAAGTAATCTCAGGCTGAGATCTTCAAAGCAGCCTGCAGAAGTTAGGTGCTCAAACCCAGAAGAACTTCAATCCCTTTGGGTTTCCCTGAGGAGCTTTGCCTCAGCTTTGAAACTCCTGGAAAAGCCAAGTGTACACACATCTCCACTGAGGGCTGGCCAAGTATAAATGATGGAGACATCATACCCTCTAGTGGCAGGAATATCTGCCACTCAAACACCTGCTGCTCAAGCCACCACTTTGGGCTTGGGAGACGTATTCCAGGATACTGGAGGCTCACAAAGCAAAGCGAAGTAGATGTTGGACATGGCTTAGACTCTTGTGGAGCAGTCCTTTATAACAGATTGGCATCTCAAGAATCGAATACAAAGATTTGTCCAGAAAAATGAGTGCCAAATTCATCATCGAGAGGCCCCTTTATTACTGTCCAGTTCAACCCAATAAAAACCAGGAATAAGTTTAGCAAAGACACTTTTTTTTGTCATTTTCCTCTTTTTTATATTTTTCTTTTATTCTTAGATAATATCAGTGACTAACCCAGAATTACCTCTATTTGTATGAAACAGTGCAGCCAAATATTAAACACTATACGTGCTTAGTGTTCATCAGCAATATATCTTTCAGGGCTAAAAAAAACTCTGGAGGGAGAAAAATATCCTAGGTTTCGGTATTATAAAAATATGAACTTTAAAATTTACTGAGGACAGGGAAGGTTTATTACCTGACATTTGAGATCTTATCCCTCTAGGTAGTTTTGTTCTTATACAAGGATTGCCTCAGCAAAGCACTGGGAGGGATAAGCACATTTAATTCACACCTGCTAATATATAGTAGGTTGCAGAAAGCAGCTTGTGAGTTTGCTTTTGAAAATCTGGTGCCTAGGGTTTGCTCAGCTATTTCCCTAAGGGTAGGATGACATTCCTGTGGCATGTGCTTTCTTGAATTCCACATAATACACTATTTTTTTGCCTAAAACCAGAATTTTAAAAAAAAATAAAAAAAAAGAGAAAACTCCTCCAACTTCAAGAAATAATAATTGACAGCAAAAGGTAATAGATCTTTAACTGGATTCTTCTTTGTGAAGCATATATTGCTTCTAAGGTTTGGTAGTGGCACCCCAGTGTTACAACCCTTACTTTAGAAACATATGAGATTTACTGCAGTGCTGATCCAAAGCACAATCCCATTTTCAGATTCCCCACCACATATTCCAAAGCAATGTTGCTTCATTTCAGCCATGCTCAGAATCCCAGTTTTGTTGTTGTTATGTTAGTCCTCTCACTTCACTTTACTGTCCTGCAAGAACAACACTTTGTAATTAATTAGCTGCCTCTAACTGATTTCCGTTCTGTCCACCTACGAGTTCCTGTGGAGAAGAAGATTTACCAAAAGGTGATGGTCAGTTGTGTTGTTTCTTCTGCTCTTGCCAGGAGCCAGAATGCTTCACTAAACCCTATCACCACGGTCACACAGCTCTGCACTAATTATTGCACAGTATCATCACTGACCAATAAAGAAACCAAGCAGGTTGGTCTTCATAATCTTGCTTTTCTCATTTAATAGTAGCCTAGGTCTCTTCAGTCTTAATCTTGTTTCCTTGTCAAGAGCCAGATTAATTAAATTAATAAACTAAATTTAATTAATTAATTGAAATGGAACACAGAGTTTTCAAAGTTTTCTTTTCCTGAGCTGTGCTAATGGTCCAGCTGCAAGCTTTGGCCTCATGTGGCAGGCTGGGGGCACACATTTGTGTGCATCCCCCTCTGCCATCCCATAAGGGATCCAAGGGTTAAACCACAGAAAAGAGACTCTTTGCTCAGCTGGTCTGCACAAAGAGGACGTCTATCCTAGGAGGTAACACTCATTGGGACACAATAATATACTAATAAAAGGGAATTGAGGAAACATAGGAGATCCTTTAAGGTTCCCTTTGGGTGAAAAACTAAGACAATTTGTTGTTTTATTAGGCATCAGAGTTTCTGCCCAGTTGAGCCTCATGGCACAAACTCAGTAGGAATCATGCTTCAGTGGTGCTGCTGCTTGTGAAACACCTAATTTCACAATATGTTTGGAAATCCTTAGTAAGGACAACATTATTTTCTCTCCTCTATTAAAGAGAGTTCAAAACCCTTATTATTGTTCAAAATCCTTATTAAAAGGTTATTGTACAATGACTGAAGAATAACAAAAGTGAGAGCAAGAAGCAGGTCTGGCCACGTGCGTGTGACGTAAGGGAGAGAAAACATATTCAGAGGCAGAGAAGAGACACTTAGGGAACAAAAATTCACTAGGGAAAGAAGTTTCATAGAGAAAAGAAAATCAGGACAGAGAATATCCAGCTGTAGGGCTGAGGGATGTTAAAACACACAAGGGACAGGTGAGGTGCAAGAACTGAACACAGATGGAAAGAAAAGGTGTCAAGATCAAGAAAAGGGGCTTGGGTTTTTATCTTTTGAGCTTAGCTGATGACACGGCACTGGAACTCTTCCTGAGGGAAAAGCCAGTCAGCAACTAAAAACCTTCTACAGTCCAAACTTCCCCGGGTTTTTGCAGCTGGTAGGAAAAGGAAACTGAATAGGCCAAAAGTTCAAAATGGCTTTTGGAAATGCACTTGTTTTTCCAAGGAAACCTGGGAATTTCTCATGACCTGCATGTTTTTTCAGATAACTAATAAAAACAAGCCCTGTTCCCTTTTAAGTGAATAGCAATTATTCAATTAATTGAATAATTAATTGAAGGGATTTATGACTGAGACAAAGGGATTTATGACTGAGACAAAACAGCGATGGTCCTGTAGGTAACTGATCATAAAAAAGACTTACAAGACAAATAAAAGATCAAACAATCAGTGCCCTAGTTACTATCTTATGCTATTACTTGTAATATTGTTAGAATAAACTGTTTCTCTCCGGCAAACATGTGCAAGGAAAGTTGGAAACAAGCTACTCCTGGATTTATGAGGTTTGTCATCACCTGGTTCAGTGTGCAGCCTTGAGTGTCCAAGGAAAGAATGGATGGACAGAGCTGATGTGCATGCAGTGGAACTGAAATATATTTCCGATTATGGATGATCTAAATATGGCATCCTCTCTAGTAATCATCTTCCTCTGTGTCTGAGGGGACTTGAAGTGACATTAATCTCTTGGTAGTGGGAATAAGAAAAGTCTCTTGGCCCAACACACTTCTCTTTAAATACAGTTTCCCCCTTTTCTGTCTTCATAAACCAGAGGTAGTTTCTCCTTGCTCCTATATTTTTGCTGCTAGACAGATCCCTGAACCAGTGCTGACTCAATACCTCTACAAGAAAAAGTCAATTGGGAGATAAAATGATCCCAGAGTTCACAACAACTTGGTCTGACTTAATGTGACCTTGTGTGAGAAGCATCCCTGCAGACACCAAGGTGAGAGCAGGTGCCCATGCAGGATTCCCCTGCAGCCCCTGGAGCGGGGAGCTGGAGCCCACAATGGAGAAAGAGAACAGTGTGGGGTGGAAGGAGAGGCTGAGGAGCTGTTACAGACTGATCCCATAACTCACTGTCTCCCTTTCAACCTTCACTGCTTGGGCTGGTGGGAGGTGGAGGAGTCAGGAGGGAGTGAGTGAAGATGAGCCTGGGAAAAAGGGAGGGGAGTAGAGTAAAGGTGTAGTTTTAATTTGTCTTTCTTTCTCACCATCCAGATATTTTAACTGGCAATAAATTAAATTTTCATCAAGTCTGTTTTGCCCATGATAGTAAGTGATCTCCCTGCCTGTATCTCGACCCATGAGTTTTTGCATCTTATTTTCTCCCCTTGTCCTGTTGAGGAAGGGGACTGAGAGAGCAGCTGGGTGGGAGTCTGGTTGCAGTCCAAGCTCAACCCATCACAGAAGGCTGAGAAGAGCAGAAGCTGAGCATACTACAGCCCAGAACAACAGGATCAATCACAGTCTTCACTCACCCTATGCAAAGTGCCTGTACTTTGTGAGCAACTCACTGCCAACCTAAATCAGCAACAGACAGAAAAATATTTGATTCAAAGTATTCTGACTATTTAAGTTTCCTTTTGAGCCCAGTCTCTGTCTCACAGTTCAGTAGTTTTGGTCAAAGGAGCTTGTATCTTCCTGAGAGAGCGTTAATTGTCTGAATCCTAAGAATCAAATCACTTAATGAAAAGTTTCACTAGAAAATGAGAGTGATATCATTCAAGCTACTTGATGCCACAGTTTATGGACTGATGTAGGTGAGGAATTATGCTTCTTTTCCAACTTTTTCTTCTCCTAGGGAAAAATGTGTTCTTTATTTTTCTCCAAGTATCTCACTACATTCTCTAGGGCATTTCAGAAGTAATTGATAACAGTAACAGTAGATCTGTAAGACGTTTTTGTGTCAGCAAAAATTCTACTCCTCCCTCCATGATCAGTGCATCCATTTTCTCTTCTAAGATCATTCTTCTGTCATAAATATTTGCTAAAATCTGTAGTTTCTTTGTTTATATATTTTGACAAAGAAATGCTGTTATTCTTAATATAAGAATCTGTATCAGCAATAGTGTGGCAGCAGGACCAGAAAAGTGAATGTCCCCCTGTGCTGGGCACTGGTGAGGCCACACCTCAGATCCTGTGTCCAGTTCTGGGCCCCTCACTGCAGGAAGGACATTGAGGTGTCCAGAGAAGGGCAACAGAGCTGGGGAAGGGTCTGGAGCACAAGTCCTGTGAAGAGCAGCTGAGGGGACTGAGGGGGCTCAGCCTGGAGAAAAGGAGCCTCAGGGGGGACCTTCTTGCTCTCTACAGCTCTCTGACAGGAGGTTGTAGCCCCAACTCTCTGGGGGTCGGGCTCTGCTCCCAGGGAACAAGGGACAGGACAAGAGGAATTGGCCTCAAGTTGTGCCAGGGGAGGTTCAGTTTGGACATGGGGAAGAATTTCTTCACTGAAAGGGTGGTCAGGCACTGGAAAGGGCTGCCCAGGGAGGTGGTGGAGTCCCCATCCCTGGAGGTGTTCAAGGAATGACTGGACATGGTTCTCAGTGCTCTGGGCTGGGGGACAAGGTGGGGATTAGTCATAGGTTGGACACAAATGATCTTGGCGATCTTTTCCAAGCTTAATGATTCTGTGATTCTGTGATAAGTACAAGTTCTAAGTAGTTTTTTGTTGAATTCTATGCAGTACTCTTACACTGTACTCAGATCAGTTTTTTTTTTCTGAGGTGGTTTGGTTTTTTTTCACTCCCTCCTTGTTTGTTTTTTTTAGTTTGCTTGTTTTGATTTGGAGTTTGTTTGTTTATTTGGTTTTGGGGATTTTTTTTGTTTGTTTGTTAATTCAGGAACGCTTACAAAGCCGATTCTCATCAGATACAATAACCTCTGCCAGACTGAACACCCTTCAGGCTGTGATTTTTTGTATAGATCCAAAAGGCAAAAGGGCCAAGGGAGCCACACCAACCCTTGCCCAAGCAGGAGGTATTATATATGAGATCTCCCTTTTCTAAGGAAGAGGTCCTTGTTCTAGTCCCTCAAGAGGGCACAGAGAGGAACAAGTGTGCACGGATACCTCCCTACATCCAGCGTGTCATGCTGAGCTCTGAGGGATACTGTGCCAGCCACAGGCACAATGCCACGTGGGCTTTTCCCTGGAATAATGTTCCTGCTCTCTGCCAATACCACAGAGCTGTTCCCTGAAGGCAGTTGCTGCAGTATTTTTATGTTTTAAGTGTGAGGTGGTGGCTCTGTCAGTGCGAGTGGGAACCATGTGAACACGCACAGGGAATTGTTCTCTTGGCTGCTGAACGGGGCAAGGCCCAAAGGTTTGCAGTTGTTTCTAATCAACAAAATTTGCACAGTAACAAGAAACATAAGACACTCTCCTGCCACGGGCAAGACTCGTTGTACTTAGAGGAGCTCTCCCACTGCTTTTAGGAAAGCTGCTGAGAAAACAAACAGAGCAATGTTACACCTGGCTGGGCAGTGTTAACATCTGACAGTGTAGGAAGTTACAAATGACTTAAGACTCCTTCCATAGAAACTTTCTGTAACAAATTGAGTCAAAAAAGCCCAAGAAATTTGTCTTCTGCCTCCCTCAAAAGAAGGCTGGTAGAAAGAAAGCAAACATATGAGCCACAGAATGCTCTCAGTGTCTCTCTCGTGTCTCTTCATTAGCCACAATACTTTCATTTTCACCAATGCCACCTCAGCAGGGAGATAAAAAGTTTCTGGGAAGAGATAAAAGGGACAGCAGATTCCAGGCTGTAACAAAGGATAACCTGCTTAATAGTTAGCTGATTTTTGTTGGGTGTGACCTAGGCACTGGGATCCAGGGAAAGAAGAACATCAAACTGAGTTTACTGGTCCCTGCCAAGGCATTCCCGAGGTCTGGCTGGAGCTGGAACAGCCCTGGCCTTCCAAGGAGGATTCTATCATTTTAGAGATCAGTATCATAAACTTAATTTCCTGTGTTTAATTGAAATCAGTTCCACACTATGACCTTCAAGACAGGTGGACTGTGTTCAAAACAAAACAAAACAAAATAAAAATAAATCCAGCAAAGATATCAATATAATTCTGCATAAGAGGAAGTAAATATTACAAAGAAAAAATAGTTTTCCTCCAAAATTGTGTGCAAAATGGGAATCCATCTATCTTTTATTTACTTACACAAATTTTTCCATTTGGAAATACTTTTTTCCTAGCTCTTCTCATTCCTTCTTCCATTCTTCTCCTCCTTTCTGGTTTCCAGAGCTGCTACTTCTCTGCTAAATTTTTCCACATCTTACCAGTGCTGAGAACCAGCCCCACAGAACTGTGCAGAAGCATATTTAGGGATATCAGCGGAGTTAATACGGAACTGGTGGGAAAAAAAACCCCACATCATAAAATAACTGTATAACTTCACCAAGATAGGTATAAGGCCCAGTTCACTGCATTTGCAGCTGGCTTAAATTGTGTTTCACTCATTGAGATGTTCCTGTGGACTTATCATGAGTTTGTTTGGCCCAACACTAATTCTGTTGAGAGGTCTTCCTTGCCTGCAGGCTGTAAAATATCTGGTAAAAAGATCTCAGGGAAACAATCCTTCCTATAGTATCCTTATCTCATGTGAGGTGTGAGAGAACTACCCAACATTAGAAAAGGCCAAACAGAAATTGAAATGCCTGAAAATGTTTAACTGAGAGGAAGGGCAAATACAAGATATCAGCGTTTGAAAAAATAATGAGTTGTGGGAAGTAATTATATTGTAAGCTTCTGTTCATGACAGTTCATAACAGAATAATGATGGGTATCTAATGACATCTAAATGCAGGAAGTTTCAAAGTGTCAAAAGCTTTGAAAAAAATCATGTAAGGCTTAAGTACAGTGAGAAACTAAGAGGCAGGGATGCCAAAAAATGTGGTCAAATTCAGAATAAGATTGAATATTCATATACATATCTATAACCCTTTGAAAACAACACAAATATGCCACATAATAGAGATCAAGATTTGAGGAGAGGAGGAGAGGAGAGGAGAAGAGAGGAGAGGACTCATATTAAAACAAAGTCCCTGCAAGCAAAAGCTATAATGGCACCTTGAAATCTCTGCATTTTCAACTTTCCAGGGAGGATGTTAGGCATCAAGAAGGAAAGTGCTTCAGAAGACACCACTTCCCAATCTCCAGATGTTCAACTCTTTTGAAAAAGCCTGCTGAGCTATCTCGTGTTAAAATCTGAGGGGGAGGGAATCCTCTGGTTAGTTGTTATGTTGTTGTCAAGACAAGGCTGGGAGGACTAAAAGCAGGGGAAAACAAAAGATCCTTGGTCCTCAAAAAAAAAAAAAAAGTCCCCCAAAGAAAAGGCAAAAAAATAAAGAAAAAAAATCCCTTTAAAAGGAGTTACCACATTAAATCATTTCAAGCAAGGCCTTTGCCAGACTCCTCTCCCTTGTAACATAAACAGAATGATTCAGTGAGTCAAGAGCTCGGAGGCTGCCAATAACCACTGTATTTCATGGGCTTTTCAGATTTAGTAGGAAACAGCAAATTAAGGATTAGTTAAAGCATTTGTGTACATAAGGCCTGCCATGGTGTAGAGTAGGGAAGGGATCATATGTGTTTCCAATTGTGGTGGCTTCAAAACATACCACATGGAAGGAGAGCTCAAATGGGTTGTGGCAAATGATGTTTCCCATTGTACCTGTGTGTAACACACACACTGCTCCTACTCCCACCTTGATCTGTTTTGCTCTTCCTATCCCCAAAAAATTACTTTGAGGCTGCTGGCAATTCCAGTGCCATATGGCTTCTGCCTTTTCACTCTTTCCCTCAACTTGGAAATGAAGTGGTGCAACCAGAGTGAAGGAGGGATCCTTTTAAAATCTTTCCATGTTTATTGCACCTGCATTTACCTCATAACACAAGGTCCTTCAAAAGCTAGTACAGAATCACAAGATAATTTACACTGGAAATACCTCTAGAAGTCCTGTGGCCAAGCCCCTTGACCAGACCATGAGTAAATATTGAATTTGAGCTCAGGGTTGTATCCATTCAAATTTTCAATGGCTCCAAGAACAGAGACTTCACAACTACAACTACTCTGAGAAACTGTTCGAGTGTTTGACCACCATTGCAATGTGGTTCTTTTATCTAGACAGGATTTCTTTTGTTTTAACAAGCCTTCTGACTTAAGAAGCCTGGAAAAAAACCCAAATCCCTCCATTGTTTCCATATGCGCCGTTGGAAAGGACCCGTGGAGACCCTGCTGATTTTGCACATTGTATGAGACTCTTGCATGGTTTATTTTTACTTGGCCCTCTTTGACTTCTCCATATTGCCAATCTTGACCCCCCTTCAGCACCTACAATGCCCCAGTTTTGGGACAGAGACTGGCAATACATCCTGGTGCCAGTGCTGTTTCCCTGTGAGAGACATCAGAGCAGTCCAGCCTTGGCTCCAAGGGCACAGCCTGGGTTAATAGCTGCTGGCTGTTCTCAATTCCTTCCCCAGGGGAGCAGAAACCTCTTACAAGATTAGCTGATTATCCTGTTGCTGGTGTTGGGAATTTAGCAGGAATCTAGCAGTGGTCTAGCTGGCATCAGGGTTTGCATACTATAATCAGTTGTATGTGAAACAACTGCAAACTGTTTTCTTTATACCCTGTGTTTACTACAGCTCAAAGCAGACATAATGTTCTAGTCTTGGCCCTCATCAGTAAAAAAAAATAAAATTAAAACTGTTCTAATGTACAGGCAACTCAAAATTTCAGCTTTGAAAATTGTCAAATAATAAAAATCTGTCGAGACTGTTCCTTTAACAGTTGCAAAAATAATTAATGCAATAGGGAAAAGGGTTTTAATGCACAAGGCTTTTAATTTTTGCCTAACTATTTGGAAATAGATGGGTCTTGGCTTAATAAGCCATTCTGAACTGGGGAAAAGTCTCAACACCATTAATACTGCTCAGAACAACTTAAATCATGGAGAAATCCTCAAATTTGGTGATTCCTCCCTTCATCTGGCTACATAGGCTGCTCCTAAACACATCACCCTAATGTGGGTACCGAACCAGGCTTTACCAAAAAGCCAGTGAGAAGAAGTATCCTCCATCAGCAATTTATGACCAACTGCTGTGAGATTCCTTTTCTATTTTCTCCATGGAGGAAACCAAGTCTTTCCTCTTCTTGGGATGTGCCCTAACAGAGGCACGTTGGACTTTGCTGCCTTTTCTGTTCCTCCTCTAAGCTCTTAACTCCCCACACATGTAAATACAGAGAGATTTGCCCTTCATTTCCAAACCACAGAGTCGTTGATAGCTCTGTGAGAGGACCAGAAAGATTTGAAAACGCTGAAAAAAGAGCTCCTCGGGAGATTTGCAGATTGTAATGATTTCTGCAGAGGGAAACCTCTCTGGTTTTGGTTTCCAGCTTCACAGTTTGCATGCTGGAGGAATTTTGTCATTACATAAAATATAATAGCAGCAACAAGAAGAAAAATTTATTTATGAGGGGATGATTAAAACTTTTTTTATTGAACTGGTGGGCAGAGCTCTCCCAGCTCAACAGGAGGTGCTCAGAATGCCAAGCATTTAAAAATATTTTCCTTAGGAACATGTAGGACGAGGAGGTGAATCTGCACTACAGGAGAGGTCAGACTTAGTCACTTCATTTTCTGTCCCCCCTACAGGAGTCCAGGAACTTGGCCCTTTTCCTTTCTCAGTTGATCAATGGCCTGGTAGGATAGTAAAGAATATGATGTCTTTGCCCCTAAAATGCAGGAGAATGAAACAAAAAAATTTAGGAAAATATTTTTGTGCTAGGGCTGAGGTAATGAAGGGTATAGGATGATCTGGAATGGTTTGGAAAGGTCCTTGAATATATTAATGCATTCAAAATTTTATTCTCAGTTAAATCATTCCAGTTTTCTCGCAGTAAATAAATTCTCAATCCCTCCAAAAAAATCCCTACTCCTGAAGACCTGTATGTTCCTTATATGATCCTCTACCACTACAGAACAGCAAGTGCTGGGAAAATTCCTCTGCTAAGAAACCATTGAAGGTTAAATCTCTGGTAGGATGACTACCAACTTCAAGAGATTACTAAGCTTGTCTTAGTAGAAAATAGATTAGGTTAGAAAATAGATTTCTTAGGTTAGAAAATAGATTTAAAACGGAACTGCAAAGTTTATAAAATAGCTGTGGTGAACAAAAAAAATCCCAAATCACTAACTTTTTTTATGGGAGTTTAATTTGATTTTTAAAACCATTATTATTACATCATTTTGGAACTCTCTTTTCCTATCTTTTATGTATTACAGAAAATGCTGTCGTTGTCTGGTTTGTCCACAGTAGTTTGATAAAATTTAGAATTCCTGTTTTATTTTTCTTTGGGACTTTTGTGTAAATTACTTTTGGTTCAGCATTGTATGGTAAAATTAAATTTGCTCCTAAGTTGATAAGCTTTCAATTTTTTTTAGCATTATTCAAAGGCAGCTGGAATGATAAGCTTCAATTATGACCTATTTATCATACTTACTTATCAAGCCAAATCTGGGAATATATATTAAATTTTTTTAAAACTTTTAATTTTATAGTTTATTTTTTAAACACTTAAACCTTAAACTTAAAAGGTTTAAATATTTAAACCTTTTCCTTAATTCTCAACATGATGGAGATACCCTAGAATGGAAATTCTAGCAACTGAAGATTCAGTCTTCAAGTATCAAGTCAAGCAACAAGAGCTTGATGTATTTTATTGACAAATCTAACCAAACTGATGAGCAGAAAAAGATTAAATTAATAAAATATGGGATGTTAGATTATCAGTAAATATCTGAAACAGTATGTTTGCATGAAGGATGTGAATATGTTTACAAGCTTCTCAGGCAATACAGCTCTGATCTGGAGAGCCTGTAATAAAACCTCCATGATTCTTGTTTTGTTGGATCTACAGTTTAAACTGGAATAGTTGAAAAACCTTCCTCTCAAAAATGTATGAGAACTGCTTTTTCTTTCCATTCCTTTTTTTTAGGCAGCAATCCTAATTTTAAATTGTTTTCAAATGTTTGACCTTTTAACTGTCTGGAAAGAAACAGGTTTGGAGAAGTAGCCCAAGTCCCTGCTTCTGAATTCTCAGCAGAATTCTAGCAGAAAAAAAATGGGGAAAATACCCAGTTTGGGTCCAAAGAAATCTTAGTAGGCTCCTCGAGATGAAAAGTGAGTAATTATTCCATCTTTTTTAGAACAACAGCTTAAAATTTAAGTATCTTAATTTGGAACAGCTCCAGTTTTAACACTAACAGAGGAATAAAGCCAACAGTCATGCTTTTGCATTTTTCCCCTAATTAGGGTGTGTTTAACTCCCATCCCCAAAACCTACTCCATCCATTATGAAACTGGTATTAATCTGCCCACAAAGCAGGTGTTTCTCCACCTTCAGAATGATAAGAAGGATTGACATGACTGATAGCAATCAGTTATTCACCCCTGGATGAGGGAATTGGTAACAGAGTGGCAAGTTAATGAAGAATTTGCTGCTGGATCAGGGATCTGGGAAAGATTTCTTCAGAGATTACATAAAACATGTTAAACCTTTCCTCTGGCAACAAAATCACCACCTGAGTTGAAGGGACATCAACAAGGAGACTAAATCATGTCTCCCACCTGCCAGCTTTTCACTCAATATATCCCATCAAGTCAGCACAAAACTATGCCACTGCACAGGGATTTTGTTCGGTTTCTAAAACAAATAAACACACAATCAAACTTCTTCATCATATAAAATACTGCAGACTGACATCTCCACACCTTCTCGTGCAAGCAGTGTTTTACTCTGAGGGCAGCAGGTCCTCCTGCAGGGTGAGGGGGATCCAAGGTTTTGTGGCAGCCCAGTTGTGGCTTCCAGCTCCTGTCTGGTTTCTGGGGCAGGACTGAGATCTCAGGTGAAGAACTCTCATTACACGTTTCTCCTGCCTAGTTTCTCACATGCCTCCTAAACTTAGAACCATGGAATCATAGAATGGTTTGGCTTGGAAGGGACCTTAAAGATCATCCAGTTCCAACCCCCTGCCATGGGCAGGGACACCTTCCACTATCCCAGGTTGCTCAGAGCCCCATCCAACCTGGCCTGGAACACTTCCAGGGATGGGGCAGCCACAGCTTCTCTGGGCAACCTGTGCCAGGGCCTCCCCACCCTCATAGGGAAATATTTCTCCCTAATATCCAATCTGAACCTGCCCAAATCACTCTATGAATTTATGATTCCATGATTCTGTGAAAGTTGCGTGTTAGTCCCAGCAATCCAACCACCTTTATCAACAAAACAGTGGGGTCCCCTCTGCATTTGTCACATCTGCTCCACATGCCAGCCGTGAGATGGTGTGGAGGGAACAGAAACATAAGGTTTTATCACTCTTTTCCCTTATCTTCCTTTATTAGAACAAATCCCTGTACTCTCAGGGATTAGGGTCAGACAAGGTCTGTTGAGCTCTCAGCCTCACTGCTGCTGGTATAAGGTGTAGAGTGTAGAGTGAAAAGTAATTCTTCTGCACCCAAATCAGAGCTTAGACATTAAATGGTTCAAAGTACCATATGCCAAATATGCTTTGGAGGCTGATGAACAGTTCCTGGGAGTGCTGCCCTTGGGACACTCACATCGCTGTCCTGACACTGCTGGAGCCCACAAGCTTCCTATGGGAGAAGCAAAAGGAAAAACAGCAAGTGGGGAACTGTGCTTCAGACTTCATCATGCCTGAAATATTGTGAGGTTCATTGGAGAAATGAGGTTTGGGGATTTTGGTTGATTTTTTTCTCTTTACAAACCACAAGGAGAAGAAATTAGCTGTTGACTATGCAGGCACTGCCCACAACTAGAGCTTTCTCAGTAGAGAATATTTTCTGTGTGGCACTCAGTCAGATGCAGCTTTGTTTGAATTTTCAACTCATCTCTGCGTGGTTGGTTAGTTCATTGTATTTTGCAAGTGGCAATTTACAGTTGGAGACAACACACTTTTTCCTAAACAGAAGTTCCCCAGCCTCAAGGCACTCAGATATAGCTGCTGTATTTACCCTCTGTGATCTGTCCTCAGTGATTTATCTTCATTATTTTGAGCTTCTTTTATAGAAGTTCCAGGTTTCATGAAGCAGAAATTTCTCCTCAGCAAAAGAGACAGTGTAGCAGCACAGGCTCGAAATCCAAAAGCCAGAGAAAACTACCTGTGTGCAGCAGCCACACCACAGAAACCTCGGGTTTGGGGCTGGGATTCTTGTGCTCATTATATAAAATCTTGCCATATTTTAAGTGTGAGAACCATATGGGAATGCGGGAATGACAGGTATTCCTAAATGGAGGACACAGTAAGATGGGAGGGAGGGAGGGAGGGAGGAAGGGAGGAAGGAAGGAAGGAAAACGAAGGAGGAGAGGAAGGAAGGAAGAGACTGTGGGCTTGTTAAGATAGTCCTGTGATTAAAAAAAAAAGTGTTTATCACATAGTTCTGCAATTTCTCAGGCATCTCTGATGAACTCTTCTGCCCCACACTCACTAATCCATCTCCCTCAGGCTGCTCACAACATGCCAGACCTCTCAGGAGTTTTCTGCAGCTGCCATATGGAAAAAAAAAAAAAAGGAAAAAAAAAACCTGCTAAAATGTTTTCTCCTTCTGCTTGTCAGTCTAAAACTCCCCCAAAATACAGCAGTGACGATTCCCTGGTACAAAGAATCAATCTGATGGAGCTCAAAACAAGAACAATTTTTTTATTTTCTTTTTTAATGCTCCATCCCTCCAAGTGTTCAAGGCCAGGTTGGATGGGGCTCTGAGAAACCTGGTCTAGTGGAAGCTGTCCCTGCCCATGGAACTGGATGATCTTTCAGGTCTGTTCCAACCCATACCATCCTATGATCCCATGATTCTTTGATAAATTAGAGAGGAGAATGATATATATCTTTACAAGTCCTGGGCATACTCAATAAGTTATTTCTTAAACCCAAAATATGTTCAGATCTCATATTAATTTGTATTTTTCATTTTGGTTCTTACTGAACTCCAAATAACTGACTTCAAAGTCAAAGAAGCTTGTAAACCTTGTAAAACCTCAGCTTTATGGGGTTAGTGATGCAACTAAAACAAACAATTACAATGTAAAAAAATCATTAATACATTTGGATGCTTTTAGAACTCTACAGCATTCCTAAACCACACATTTCTGGTAAATATGCAAGTAAATACAGAATATGTTGTATTGCCCTCTCTCAGAAATTTTCTGATTAATTTACAATCAGTCATCCCCAACTGATCAAAGCAATCTTTCTCATAGATCATCAAGACAATTGTCTTTTTACAGGTAAGCAACAATTACAAGACAACATTTAAATAAACTATTTCTTCACCTTCAGATCATAAAATGAATTCCTTTTTTCATTAAGATTTTATATTGTATTCTAGAATTGTATTTGCATCATGTTTGGTTAGGAATCACATTGACAGTCAGTAAAGTCAGAGATGCAGTATCTGAAGGCATTTATTCATATGAATATTGTGGGCCTATATTGGTAACCTTCATGGAAGAAAATAAGCACTTCCTCTGAGCAATAATTTGTACAGCTGACAGGTCTGTCATGGGGATTTGGGGCTGTCATAACACAATGATTTAGTCTTATAGGTCTCACTCCTGACAAACTGTCATTGTCTTTAAATAAAAATTTGCATTGACTAGTGCTAAAGGAAGGAGATAACCACAGAATCATAGAACATCCTGAGTTGGAAGGCACCTTGTGGTCACCAAGTCCAACTCCTGGCCCTGCACAGGACAGCCCCAATAATCCCACCATGTTCCTGAGAGTGTTGCCCAAATAATCCTTGAGCTCTGGCAGCCTTGGTGCTGTGCCCACTGCCCTGGGGAGCCTGGTCAGTGCCCAACCACCCTCTGGGGGAGGAACCTTTTCCCGAGATCCAACCTGACCCTCCCCTGACACAGCTCCAGCCTTTCTCTCATCACCAGAGAGAAGAGATCAGTGCCTGCCCCTCTGCTTCCCCTCATGAACAGGCCACATTCCAGGGGATTTGGCTCCACAAAGAGAATGTTGTGAAGCTGCTGCAATGAAAGGTTTTCCTTGTGCACTATGTCCTGCTTTGAGGGCTATGAGCCCTGAGGTGGCTTCTGCAATCCCAGATTCTTAATCCAACTGTAGAGTTGCCAGTTTTCAGCAACCAAAGATCAACAGTCTAGAAAAATTCTCTTTGGTGTCTTCCTTTGTTTCTTGTTGAATGTGTGGGGAAAAAAACCACCTTCAACACAAGCAAGATCTATCTGACTGGGATTAGTGACTGGGGCATTACCTGGGAATTAATAGATTGCTCTCTTTATCTCCATAACTGTTCTGCAGCAGCAGTAGGACTGAAATTAGGAGAGCAGTACACCAGCTTCTTGCTTTATCTTTTTTGCCTGTACTGGTGCCTAAATGTATATAAAAGAAATTTAGGACACACACAGAAGAGTAAAACTTTAAAAGACTATGCACAGCTCTACTATGCTCATTATAAAATAGCTGAAAGATGTTGGTTCAAAGTCACAGCACATCCTAACATGTATAAGATACACATCACACAACATCTAGGGGTGAATTTGATAGCTCCTTGAAATTATATATGAGCATTCCACTCTTTGGACCCCTTGCTGTGCAACAGAACACCTATTTATTTAAACAAGTTTGGTTTGTTTCTTCTTCTGCTCTGACTTTTTTGATAAAGTTGCAAAACTGTAAATAAAATTTAGCTAGCATTTGAATCTGTGAGTTAATATCTAGATGTTCTGTCTAGATAAAAAGATGCTTCCTTTCCACATACGAATGATTTCTAGTGTGCTTTTCTTTCTGCTCCCCCTAAATCAGTCAAAATTGCAATCTCTGATTTCCTGGTAACCCTTTCAATCCTGTCTCTGCTTGAGAGCTTTTAATTACAGTGAAACACCTAAATTTTTGCCTTTATGTGCATGTTAAGTAGAAATAGACCCCAAAATAATATTGCTTGAGATGTGGTGTAAATAACCTTAAAAATAGCCACAAAAGATAGACAAGAGGCGATGGGATTTTAGGAGCCTGTTGAAGTTTCACCATTTGTTGTAACATTATGCATTTTAATACCATAAGCAATTAGGTTCTTAAATAGCATTAGCAAATAAAATGATAAATAGCATTAGTAAATAAAATTATACATCTCCTCCTACACAGCACGAAGGACAGTTGTCACATGTTCAGATATGGTTTACAACCTCCCTTCTCTCTCTTCCCTGGCCCCTGTGTTATTTAATCTCCAGTAACTCTAGAGATACTGCCTGCTACAGAGTCTGCTCAAGGTACCAGAAATACAGTAGCACAAAAAAAGATGCAATTCATAAAGTTGCTTTGATGCTTATTTACAAATTTTAATCCCGACCCAAGAGTTATTCCTACTGTTAATTTAAATATTATGATGATCCTTCAATTATATTACCAGTTCAGCACTTCTTTGCAACACAAAATGAAAAAGCAGAAAATTTTCCTCTGAAATAATACAGGTTGAAAAGCTGGTGTGGTAGTTTCTGATTTATTCCTTCCACATTGTCCATGAAAGAAAGAGGTTTCAGGAGATAATTTAGAATCACACCACCACTTAACCACCGGGTTGGGATATCTCTGTGTCTTTTTCTGCTTCTAATCAATGAGAAATGGCACTTTGAACTTATGAAAGCAAGTCTTTTTGACTACATGAGAAGAATTCATGTCCAATACTGTAATGCTCAAGTGCATTATGGGAATGAGGTAAATCGCAGTAAGTCATTTCCATCACAGCCTGAGTGTCCACATGGGCATAAAACATAAAACATCCAGCCCCACTGGAAAGATGTCTTTTCATTGCCATCCTCTTCTTTAAAGCATCTTTCATCTGGCATTAAGTTAGACTAAAGTTAAAAGCAATGCTGAGAATTGTGTCACCAACAGAATTTAACCAAATACAGCCCCTTCCCAACACAAAGTTCAATCCCTGTTTTAGACCAACGTGTCCATCTTGCATTCATTTATCAAAAGCAAATGTCTATGAAACCAGCTGAAATTCAATTAATGCCACACACTTTATGGGCACTGGCTGATATCCAGGGTGCTAAAATGGCAGTGCAGAATTGTAAAGGCACAAGAACATTGTTTATACGTGCTGGCTGAAATCCAAAATGGTTACAGTAAGTAGGAGAATAAAACATCAGTAACAAGGCCCTCCACTCCTCACTTGAGGCCAGAAAGTACCACACTTTAGCTGGGAATAGGTGATAATTATGAAACATAGGCACATAAACCTCCAGGCATAGACCCTTCATGATCCTGAGCGCTCGCACCAGCAGACACTGAAGGAGGCAGAGCAAGAGGCACAGGCACACTGACAGTCTCCCAGATGGATCAAAGGAACAGTGGTTTGGCTCTTCTCCATGCAGTGTGACTCTCAGATGAGCAACGGTGTTGATGGCTTTTCAAGGGTGCTGTGCTGGATTGTGTTTTAATTTCCAGTCTGATTGTTGGCCTTTGTGGGAAATGGTGCTCGGGAGGAATATCCCTGCCCCCTGCAGGGAAAGGGAAAAGCTTTCTGCAGCCTGATGCAGAGCTCCTGATGACCTTTTATTCACAGAATCACACAGATTCATTTAGGTTGGAAAAGACCTTCGCAATCATCAAGTCCTCCCCAACCTTCTTCCTAATGTAACAGAAATACAGAAAGGTCATGGACCTCATTTTGTATTTTCAAAATTTGTTTTCTGGGAAATAAAAACCCAGAAGTCCTCAGGTGCAGGGCTTCAACCTGTTTCATGGTTATGCACAGGCTGGGTGACCAAGGCTGCTTTCCAAAGGTAGGGAAAGATGCCATGAGACATGACAAGATTCTTGAGATCCGTATCTCAGAGAGTTCATTCCAAACTCCAGCTGAGTGCATAACTCCCAGAAATCACATTGATTTTGCACTCATATTAATTTATTTGTTATATTTATTTGCCATTGGAAATTATTGCCCAAAAGCTTAATAATAGATGTGGCCTGGAGAAACTGAATCAACATCCCATGGAAAATGTTGAGAGGCTGGAAAACAAGTTCATATTGATTCACAATAAACAAAACAAAACAGAAAAACCCGGGGGTTGTTCATGAGACAGGAATTCTAAAATATTCCATTTGAGGAGTCTGGTGGCTTGTTTGCTGCCTAGCCTAAAAGCATCATCATTCCTGCTTTCTCAATGCAGGAAAAAATCCTGCAATAATTTAAATTTAGAATAAAGTTTAAAAAGCAAAAATTATCCTTTTGGATTCTATTGTTTATGAACCCAGATACTTTTTCTTCTTGATCATCACCTTTTTTTCTACTTTCAAGATTGTACTGTGCTCCTTTACTGAAATTCTTAAATTTGTTGCTTTTTTTTCCAATGAAAATGAGACAAACAGACCAGTGTCTTCCAGGTATTTTGGAGGGAAGATACTGTTTTGATTTTCCATAGAGAAAACAGCAATATTCCAGTAAAACTGTAATTTTCCCATACAGTATCTAAGTTGTTCAAAACCAGAGCTTTTTCATCAGGAAAAAAACCCCTCCAATAAATCTGATTGATTCCAAACAGTTCAGACAAGGTCTGCAATTATCTTTTGGCCATTAGATGATTTACAAACATTTCACTACCAAAATCTGACATGTAAAACTCAAACTCTGCAGATTTCTCTAGATGTTATAGAAGATGAATAAATGAAAATATTTCTGAGAACTGTCTGAACGCTACCCATACTTTTGTATCTTTATTTCAAAAGCTGCAATTCACTTGTGCATACAGAAGAATTTGCTGCAACTGGAGGCACTTGAGGATGTTGAAGACGTTCACATGATCTTGACAGAAATGACACAGGATTCATGGAAACCCAATCCCTTCTGAAGCAGCAGATCCAGGTAAACCTGGTATCATAGAACAGCTCAGAAGGTGTTACATGCTGATATTTAGACAGCTGAATAACGTCCCAAACCTGCTTTCTATATCTAGCTTTCAAGATTTGGTTTTTCAAGTGTCTCTACCAGCAAGTGTATTTACGAGAATCTAGCCCCAACTTCCAGGTTAAATGAATTCCAGCTCGTTGACTCAGAACCAAGAAAATGGATTTTTGGAAAGACAATTTCTTGTGGAAGTGGCTGCCTTTAACATGGCTCTTCAGGTGCATCTGTGTAATGCTGGTACCCACACAGGCTTTTCAAAGAGCAGTTTGACAGAGCAGCTGCTTAATGTGCTGCAGAGGGGAGCTGGTACATTTGTATATGCAGGAAGATTCCACTCTCTTTTGGCATTGCTAAAAGGGATAAAGGCTTGCCTTTATTCCCAAGGAAAGCACATCTCACTGACTGCATACATGGCACAGCAGTGTTGAGCTAATGGGAAGGATCAAATCCTCAACAATCACTTTTCAGAACAGAGACAAACCTTTACTGTCCCTCACTAACACTAATACAATCCCAGGGTACTGCTGAAAAGGACAGGCTCTGAAAAGCTGTGACATTGTATCAGTCATTTGACAAATTTCATACTCTTACCCCTGACCAAAACAAAGGTGGTAATAGAAGATCAAGATTATAAAATAATTTGGTTTATAAAATAATCTGGGTTTATAAAAGCAGCACTCAGACTGCTGTAAAAGCTTGTTTGGAATTCTTACAGAGTTTTATACTATTATAAAATTAGATATGTGCCCAAGATATCAAAATATTGTGGTTGTGGTTTTCCACATTTGAATACCATCTTTCCTTATGCAAGTAAGATATAGGATATCTTTTCTTTCTGGGGAAAAGATATCAAAAGAGAGATTTAATGACACAGAGATTACAATGTACAATTTGACAATTTTTAAAAGCAAAATGGATAAAGAGGAGGTGTTGTGAGACAACAAGAGAAGACTCCTGCATTTCGTTGGAATGTTAGGAAAGTAGTTCTTCAGCACCATGCAGTGTCCTGGGGCAAGAGCTGTTTGTGATACATCTGTGATGACAGCAGTTTGCTGGAGACTCAGATCATAGGGAAATGTTCCAGCATGCAGAAGACTTTTTAAGGCTTTAGCAGTATGAAAAGGATGGCCATGGCTCAACAGAGCAGGAATCCTAAGGGGAGTTTCATCAAGGTTGAAGAAATTTAGGGTATGGCCTATGCAGTTCCCCCTGTGGAACCCCAGTCTCTTCCCACTGCTTGTGCACTGCCACAGTCTGGCAGCTCCTGGCCATCTTCCATCCATCTGCTGCTGCTGTGGGAAAAGGTAGATCCGCTCTGGTACTCTGCAAACTTTTCAGTCCCATCTTCTGGTCTGATTCAGAGGTAAAACAGGGCCTTAAACACAAAACAGATGCTTTTTTGGCTGCTGCATTCTACTTCTCCCTTCTCTACTTTTTCTTTAGTGTCTAGAGAGTCAGGCATATGAGAGGCAACTGAGGGAGCAGGAGGGGCTCAGCCTGGAGAAAAGGAGGCTCAGGGGGGACCTCACTCTCTGCAGCTCCCTGACAGGAGGTTGTAACCAGGTGGGGGTCGGGCTCTGCTCCCAGGGAACAAGTGACAGGATGAGAGGAAATGGCCTCAAGCTGTGCCAGGGGAGGTTCAGGTTGGACATTAGGAAGAATTTCTTCACTGAAAGGGTGGTCAGGCATTGGCAGGGGCTGCCCAGGGAGGTGGTGGATTCCCCATCCCTGGAGGTGTTCAAGGAACAACTGGACACGGCACTCAGTGCTCTGGGCTGGGTGATCAGGTGGGGATCGGTCAGAGGTTGGACACAAATGATCTTGGAGGTTTTTTCCAACCTCACTGATGCTGTGATTATATGATTCTCTGGAGCTCCTGCTTTTGCTAAGATAGGTTCACTTCCGCCATTAGGGCAGCTCTGATGTGTTAACAGGGATGTGGGAATGCTCTGCTCATGTCATATCCCTTCCTGTCCTCTTCCTACCTGCACAAAACTGGGAGGAACACACTGACAGTACTGGCACTCCCTGGGTCCACCCAGGATGCGCCAAAAGAACAAGGAGACTTTTTCTGCTCTACGGATTATCATGGCCAGAGAACATGTGGAATGGGGATGACACAAGAGGACAGAAAAAGAACATCAGCAATGCATGGAAAAAGAGTCTTTAAACATTGAGCTGTCTGTGTTTGCTATTCACTGCCTAATTTATACTACTAACGAATTTGAAAGAATGAAATCTTGCTCAATTTTTATCACAATTTGTCCCTTTTAGTCAAAGCATGAGATCTCTAAAGATCCCCAGAAAATAAGAGAAAATTTGACATGGCATTCTTGAAGTTTTATACTAAAATGGAATGGGGAAAAATAAAACAGAATTCTTTATCATCACACCTAATCTCCTCCAATGAGTGTCTTTGTACTTCATAAAGAAGCAAACACATAAAAAATATATGCACACAGCTCCAATATTTTCAATGATCCTTCTCAAATAGCTTTCTAAAATATTAAGAAAGTCCTTTTTGGCAGGGCTAAATGTTTGCTGCATATCTTCAACAGAAAGAGAACTCATTCTTTGATTCATTTGGGTCTCAACAGTTACATGACTTTGTTTCTTCTTCTTGACTTGGTATTTAGAAAAAAAAATCATAAATGAAACCATAGAATGTTGCAAATCTCACCCAGGCTCATCAAAAACATCATCCCAGCATGTGTGAGATGGAGTAAAACAAATGATCCTATCCTACAAGTAGCCAGACAAAGTTTAAGTCTAAAACAGAGATGCTGCAAATTCTGCTAATAGAAACGAAACAAAAACTACCAGATAAGGGATTTGATCTGTTCATCCTGTTTTCCAGCAAGCTGTATGTGCTAGGAAATACCAGACCTCTCACTATCTTTTCTTGGGAACTTTTAAAACCAATATCTGTGAAGGTTTAACTGAACCTGTGATGAACGAACTCAAATGTGAAGTGAATCAAGACTCATTTTTACAGCTTCTGTAAGGAGGAACATGAAAAGAAACACTTGGGGAGTTGCTGCTCTCTGCTGGGGAAAGGATGTAAGAAAGACAACCCACATGGCACACTGAGTTGTTCCAATTCCTCTCTTACAAGTTATTCCAGTCTGATCCACAAGTTGGTTTATTAATATTAAAGTGACTTTGATAGTGAATATCCAAGTCAATTTGCACAAGTAATTTCACACACGGTATCGTGGGGTGTGTACACCTATCTCAAAATTTCAAGAGACTAATTTGCCAGTTTATCTCTTCTCCCTCTCCCAAACACATGCAGTATCCTCATTTGCTGCTCCTTCCACCAATGCATCGAGCATCAAGTCCAGTACAAAGCCCCTCGTCCAGCCTGGCTGTGGATGTCACTGACTGCAAGCCTAATTTCTTCCATGGTAAAGACCTCACACAACTGTGACACTAATTTCGGTAAATAGAAGACTCGTGTTTACAGAAAATGAGCTTTTGCTGGGCTAATCTAAAGCTATAGACCTCGTCAGCAGATAAAAAGAAGGAAGAAAGTGTTCATAATCATTTATTCATTTCCAATTACAAAATTCTTCCTTTTTTTTGTGTTTGCTTTTTTGTTTGTTTCTTTGTTTTTCTTCCCTCTTCCCCATTTTCCCTTATTAGCTTTCTCAAATACACCAGTACCCCACAAGAGTATAAATGCTTATAAATACAGATTTTTTTTCTATTTTTATTTTTTAAATTCTAATCTGGAATTTCAATTTTGCTTTCAACAGTTGGACTCAAACATTTCTTTCTGCAGGTAATTTTACACCAGTACATACAGATAAACTTGAGGTGACTCCAACTGCTTTAACCCCAGAAATGGAAGCTGGAGGAGAGACCAGAGCAGAAATACCTGAGACAGCACAAGTGCCCAAATAACCTTGGGACTGTTCATAAACTGATCAAGAGTTTGTGAGGAGTGATCAGAGTACGGATTAATATTTGGAAAGGCACCTGCTACAGATCACCTGCTTGAGAAGAGAAAGCAGAAAGAAGAAGAAACTCTCTTCAGGCAGGTAGAAGAAGTCCTGCAGTCACAGGCTCTGATACTTGCTGAGAACGTCACCTGTACCAGTATCTGTTGAAGGTGCAAAAGGGTTGGATGGCCCAGGTGATTTCTGGAGTGGGTTGAGGACAATTCCATGATGCAGGGGATTCATGAGATGAGTGGGAAATGTGCTCTGCAGGACATGCTGCTCATGAAAAAGGTAGAAGTGGTCGGGGATGTGAAAGTCTAAGGAAGCCTTGGCTGCAGTCATCAAAAGGTGGGGTTTAAGATCCTGAGAGAATTAAGTAAGCCAACAGTAGGATCACAGCTCTGGACCTCAGGAGAGAAACTTTTGGCTTGTTCCCAACTTCCCGTTGGAGGGGAAGAAAGCTCAAATGAGCTCCAATGAGTTTTCAAGCACTGTCTCCTCGAAGCAGAACAGCATCACATTGTGCTTTGTGGGAATTCAAGCCAATACGTGGCAGAAGGTCAACATGAGTAAACAAGAAACATCTACCTGAGCTTCAACACAGAAAGTGAGTGTAAATGTGATACCAGCATGGTTGGGCTGGTTAGGAGGAGAACACAGGCACTGCCTGAGCATGCAGGGATGGAGTAAGAAAACCCAAAGCTCAGCTGGAACTGAAACAAGCCAGGATATGAAGAGCAACAGGAAGGGCTTCCATACAAAATGAAGTCTTAAGGGCAAAGCTGCCTCACTGATCGATAGGATTGGGAACACAGTGACAAAATAAATGGAAAAAATTAGATATTCAAAACAACTTTTGCGTGTGTTCTCATTGGTAAGATCTGCCTTTAGGTCTCCCAGATCCCTAAATTTACTTAGACTAATCCTGGGAACATAACATTACCACGGTAGAGGAACCAGAGAATCAGAGAATATCCTGAGTTGTAAGGGACCACAAGGATCATCGAAGTCCAGCTCCTGGCTCTGCACAGGACAACCCCAAGAACCACACCATGATTACTGCCTCATGATTACATGAGGAAGACAGAGTTGGGGAGCCTTTAAACTGGTTAGATGCACTCAGTTCATGGGATTAGTTGGTGTGCCGGTGACGGTGCTGAGGGAACCCTGTGGTGTCACTGGGAAGCTGGTCTTATCATCCTCAAAGGCTTTGGTAGTCAGGAAAAGTTCCTCGTGACTCAAAAGATGCCAACATCACACACATTTCTGCCTGTCAAGAGAGGGAGAGAGACAGAACTGCTACTTGTGCCTTCTTCTTTTTCCTTGTGCTTAAAGCACCTCTCTGTCACTGAATCCAGCCTTGTGCTTTCAGATTGCCCACAGAGGGCATGGAGTCTCCATCACGGAGATATTCCAGAGCTGTCTGGACACAACCCTGTGCCATGTGCTCTGGGATGGCCCTGCTGGAGCAGGGAGGTGGGACCAGATGTCCCACTATGGTCCCTTCCAGCCTGAACCATTCTGTGATTCGACATTTCTCAGGCAACATCCTAGGCAGGTTTCTGCTTTTCTTCTGGACTTTTTGAAAGGAAATGATGACTTCTTGTCATGCTTCGCCCATATGGGGTATGCAGGATGATGGAGAGCTCTGGCCTCAATGCGTCACAAGTTTGTGAATCTCGGTATGCTGTAGGTATCCAGACACATAAATCACCTGTTCACCAGATGCAGATAAGAGAGAAGCAAAATATGGGGGCAATTGTTTTAAAAAAACTGGAAAAAATCTCAGTGCTAATTGGTTATTAACATAGACTGCAGGCTAGTCTAACTAAAGAAACAATCTTTATATAATCAGTTTCTTTCCAGAGGTTTTGTAAAGCTCAGACATTAAAACCAAAGTTTAACAGTTCTCAAAGTGAGGAATATCAGTTATAAGAGCAATAGATGGTAACTAAAATCTGCTTTCTAGAAGTGTTTTTGAATTTAGGTATGTATCTAATGTGTATGTTAAGTAACTATAGTGCACACACCTGGCTTGTGAGTGGGTATGTACATGAATTCCCACCCTCAGGAATGTATTAGAACACTGTAAAGGTTGTCAGGTCAAGCATTAAAAAGATAGAAAACGTAAAAAATTAGGTAGATCCTGAAGAACTGTAGTTCAGCTCCTTTGTGAGATTGAAATGCAATAAATTCTGGAACTGAGTGATCCTGGTCCTTTTTTTACCTTTTCATATTAAAGTACTTTCTCCCTCTCTGTGCTCAAAGTGCTGGTCTGTACTCATTCTCTGCCATCCTCCTCTCTCATTTCTCCTCATTCTCTGTGTGGCCTAAGGACACACTTACTCAAATCCTGTCCTGAAGACAGAAGGTTAATTTTCCCAGTGGGATTTCCTACAAGTAATAAGTAAAAATCACCTGCTGGAGTCCTTCACTGCCAAAGTGAGGGAAGGGAAAGACATGCTTGACTTAGTATCCTGTATTTGCTTGTTTGACAGCACCATGAAAACTTCACAGACAGGAACAATGCTCTCCCAAAAAACAGCCTTTACTGATGGGGACAAGAAATAGAGATGTTAAAATGTAGAGTATCACTCATGTGACAGTTGAGTTTGAAGGCCCAAATTAATCAGAGTTCTTACTAAAATTAGCATGCTCTTGCAGCCACAAGGATCCAGAGCTCCTGCAAAACCAAAGCCAGGATGCAAAGCCATCCACTGCAACATCTAGTGCTGGATTCAAGGCTGTGCCCTGAAAGATGGTGCTGTTGTAAAGCTCCTCAGATCCACCCATTGCATTGGCAGCAGCCACTGGGAGTCCATCCTGAGTCTCATGTTTGTCAAAGGGGAGCAGAACCTGTGTGTGTGTGTTACCAGGGATCCCACATGGTGTCTGCTCTAAAATTACCAAGTCAATAAAAAGGACACTTCATCATGCAGCATTTTCCTGACACTTGTATGAGTCACCTCAGTATAATCTCAGTTCCTGGAGCTCATGGAGTGGAGGACAGCTGCAACAGTTTAGCTTTTCCAATGTGGACCATGGTGTCTTGCCAGTAAACTGTAAAGCTGTGTGCTGGCGTGGCTCTGAGTTCCCTTCCAGTTCTAGCAGGGAGTATTTTGTTGGCTTCAACTCCTGCAACTAGACCTTGTCCACTTGTCTTTAGGTCCTTTTCTTCTTTCTCAGCTACTTCTAGCTTCATAATTTGCCTCCAGTCTTTTCCTTACCATACCTGCCCCATTTTTCTTGTGTTATGCTCACTCTCATCAGACATCTACCCAACGCTCACCAAATTTACACCTAATTCCTAATCCACAGCTTCCTGTGGAGGCTGAGAAAACCAGTGAATTTGTGATTCTGACCTCTCAGCAGAAATTGTTTCTGTGTTTTATAGGAAATATCCTTCATTGAATGACAACAACTGTCTTAGAAACTACCTGGAATTCAGGCAACATGAAGTGAATAATTACTGCACAGGCATAGAGGGGGCAGATAAAGCAGTTTATCAGCTCAACCCGCATTCATGGGCAAAATCAGCATTATCTACAAAGAGGTAAAATTTTGCCCCCTCTGGAGTTTCTATCAGCTATGGTGAGACAGGGATTTTCCCTTTCAGCTCTACTTTTAAGTTACCTAATGTAGAAATCTGTAAATTAGGAGCTTTTAAATGCCAGAGTACAAGAACTAATCAAACTCTGCTCCTGCCTTCTGTTCTGTTCTTCAAATCTGAACTTCATGCATGTTATGCACTCTCACAAGTTGAGGATACATTCCCATTCTATGCTGTGTAGGCATTCACAGTAAATTCTACTCATTTTGGCAAAATTGCTTTGAAAGAAAGGCACTACTCACTGCAGATTAAGATCCACACTGCCAACATCAATTATTGGGACAGACCCTGTGTTTGATAAGTCGTTCAGCTCCACAAGACACATTCTTATTCCTAATCATTGTGTCACTTGGTTGAGTTTTACTCAATCTTTCTTCTAGAAAGAAAAGCAAAGGTAAATCTAGTTGTCTCAACTTCAAAAATGCTTGTTTTTTAAGTCTTCAAGTCACAACTCCCCACTTCTATTGCATATACAATGTATTTACACCCAATTATTCTGCGGTTACATTACACTCCTGGCCCAAGATAATGAAAGCTTTCAGTTCATACCAGCTCCCAGGTTCAGCTTTCTGTACCTATGCCAGGAGTTATCTATAATAAAACTCACGAGATTTTGACACTGGAAAAATAAATTGAAGTATCTCATAGCTGAGACCTGATCCTGTACTCACTCACATCTATCTAAAACAAAGGAGTTCACTGAAATCCAAGGAGTGATATCAGGAGGAGACTAAGATCCAGGCATGATCCCACACTGATCTGTTACTTCAGAAGGCACAGGATGGTTTGAAATAAGGAGCCAGCCACTTCAGTTGTCCAAATTTTTCTTCCATTCCCTGCTGTTTCCCTCCTGAAGCCATTAAATGCCAGAACCACTGTTAAATATGTAACCTCAAAATAGTTCCCAGAACAACCAGCACATTGACCAAAGACCTCAGCAAGTGAACACCTACCCAGAAGGGAAAAAAAAAAGGACCATCGGAAACCTTTTCCTCTGCTTTGCAGTTTGATCCATGACTCAGGTTGCAGCCAAGTGTTCCTTCCAGACAATCCCCAAAATCCTTTTCTAAAAGGAAAGCCACTAAACCTGTTTCTCCCCATAGACATACACACAAGCCTTAAACAAGTTCCTTTGCCTCCAGACAAAAGGAGTGGCTCTTCAGACAGCAGTACTGGCTGTTTACATGGGCACTTTGGTTCCAAGAGTTATTTTAACAACCCTTGTACAGAACCTTGTGCAAGATTCAATTTCCAAAAGTTGAGCCCTGCCCTCCAGGCACATTGGGGTATCACTCTGTATTTACAAGCAAATCAGACCTGGAAGCCAACCCCCAAAAATTCCCTTACTCTCATACACAAACTCACAAAAGCACATATTTCAGTGTATTCCCAACCCATGCTTTGCCTAACCTTACAATGACCCAAATTTCCACTGTGCTTCCAAAAGTTGTTGTTTTTTTCAGTTTATCTCTATATCTACTGACAATCTTTCAGCACTCTCTTCTCCTACTCAAATTAGAACTTAAAGTGAAGTTTATCTGCTTCCAAGACATTTTTTTCCTTCTGCCTCCTAAGGGTTCTGACAACAAGCAGCTCATTATATGTTGTTATTACCTTGGCAGAGACTCTGCTGATAGAGCTGCTGCCTTCAAAAATCTACTCAGTAGCTTGGTCTCTCAGGGTTTCATGTTGTCATATTTGCCAAGAACGCATCCAAAAATAAACCAGCATTTATCACAAATAGACAATTCACTTTGGGGTTTTTTTTTTTCAGAAGTCCTCATAATTAATAGTCTGAAGTTATTTGATAACCTGAATTCCTGAAGATCTTTTTCCTGTTCCTTGGTGGAAACGTTGCACATACACGTGTGACATGTTAGCTACACGTGGAACTGCATGCCAGCTGCACACGAGACATGCCAAGAGAGCTGGAAAATCATCTGACCCATCTGATGGGCCTCATACACAAGAAAACTAACGGAGTAGATGCTAAAATCAGTGTTCTTGAAGGTGAGAATTGGGTTTTGTATAGGCCGGGCATATATACACCAGTTTTGCCAGTGTCACCTCTGATATTACATAGGGCTTTCATCTAGGAAGTAAGGAATTCAGTGTAATTCACTCCTAAGGCTGAAGAGGCTTTAAATCCTATCCCATCACTTAAAAAATGGAATGCCTGTGGCTAACCAGGGATAGTCAAAGAAGTGGAAGAAATTATGGAAGAAATTACAGAAGAAATTCTTCCCTGTGAGGGTGGGGAGGCCCTGGCAAAGGTTGCCCAGAGAAGCTGTGGCTGCCCCATCCCTGGAAATGTTCAAGACCGGGTTGGATGGGGCCACTGCGGTGAAACCTGAAGAAATGGTTGGGATAGCTCTGCCTTTGCCACAAAAGACAGGCAAACAAAATCCCTGGAATGCTATCTGTGTAAGCTGATCCACACCTGACCCTCCTTTACACGAAAGCTCATTTTGGCTACATGAAATAACTTAAAAATAGACACATATGACAATCTAGTTTCACTGCCACAACCAGGAAAAGAGGGTCTTCGCTTGCATGAGACCCAAGCCCTGTGTGAATGGAGGTGGTTCTTTCACAAGTGTTTGCAAATGTGTGTTTACACGGCTCCCTGCAGGCAGCTGAGGGGGTTTGCCAAGATCTGGACATGTCCCCACAGGGCTTTAGCAAGGACTTCATCAGGTTTCTTGGCTTTGCTCCAGTCTGAGGCTCAGCAGCTCTGTCATGTCTGAATTTTCCTTACCCTTAACTAAAGAAAAAGATCCCTCTTCTTTAAGAACTTTGAATACATTTTAGGTTTCCTGGAGTCTTCTTAGTTGGTTTTCTACAAAGTGGCCATGGCAAGGAGCTGCCTTCTCATGGTGAGAATTAGCAATCAGGCACAGTGGAAATTCCACATTTAGCTTACAAACACCCCCCTGGTACCCATAAACTTCCCCATGCCAACCATACACAGCATTTCTGCTTCTCTGAGGGCTCCACATGCCCTGGTGCTCAAGGATGCAACTCAGTCCCACGGAAAGCACTGAAGGGGGTTGATCTCAGGCTTCTGATTTTTGAGTGTGTGGACAACTCTTTCCCTCCCGCTACAGCAATTGGGCTCCCCTGAACTGCTCCACTGGGCAGCTTGAACACTCCAGACTCCTCTTTGCTGCTTAAATCAAACCACAAATGCCCTGTCAGGGGGTGCATTCATTACCTTACTCTGCAATATGTGTGGGAGGGCAGATTCCACACCGTGTAGTCACTACACCTCTGCTCAGGCCTGATTTAGAAAGCTTCCAAGCACAGTTGGCTCAGATCCTTTCTTGATTATCCTCTCCCACCCTCCAGCAGCAGAGCAGCAGCATTGCTGGCTTGGCTCAGAGCACCATCCCATCGCCTGAGTGTGTCTTGGTGGGTTCACATGGCAGAATTTAGCACCAAAGCACTTGGTGGTCAAGCCTGGGGATCCTGTGGTTTCCCTAGAGCCAGCACAAGCCTTGCCTGAACAGGAACTGTAGGGCCGCCAAGGAAAGGAGTGGGGGAGAGGGGCCCAACATTAAAAGGGATGGGCACCACAACAAGAGATCAAGTATCCTGCAGACTGGCTTGGAAGTACTTTGCTCACTACAGTTTGACTTAAGTAGTGTTATGAATTACCCATTAGATGTAAGCCAGAGAGAGTCTCAGGGCTGCTTTCAGACCAACTGTAGAAAGTGTAGAAAGCAGTAGGTATCTGGCCTAATTTGGAAATGATAAATAGCTCCTACATTATCTCCACAGGCTCCCTGACAACCAAATGATACCTGGGACTCATTGGCATCCACCATTTGCATAAATCATTGATTGGGAGGGACCTGAAAGATCATCCAGTTCCAACCCCCTGCCATGGGCAGGGACACCTTCCACTATCCCAGGTTGCTCACAGCCCCATCCAACCTGGCCTTGAACAATTCCAGGGATGGGGCAGCCACAGCTTCTCTGGACAACCTGTGCCAGGGCCTCACCACCTTCATGGGAAAGAATTTATTCCGTATATCTAACCTAAATTTCCACTCTGTCAGTTTGAAGCCATTCCCCTTGCCCTGTCACTACAGTTCCAGCTGGTGACTCCCTCTCCACCTTCTCTGGAGGCCCCTTTAGGTACTGGAAGGTGCTGTGAAGCCTCCACACAACCTTCTCTTCTCCAGGCTGAACAGCTCCAACTTTCTCAGCCTGTCTTCATAGGGGAGGTGCTCCAATTCCCTTGTCATCTTCATTATCCTCCTCTGAACTTGTTCCTTGTCCTTCCATGTCCTTCTTATGTTGGGGACACTCAAACTGGATGCAGCACAAGTGAAGCACAAATGGTGGTCGGAAGAGAAAGGCCCAGAGGCCTCCTTACCTTTTTTATATTACTGTGTGTAAGAAGTCCTGATTTGTGTGACAGCAAGAAAGAAAAATATCCTTTCAAAAAATGCCCATTAAAAATAAAATCTTACTCAAAAATCTATTAAAAAAAAAAAGTTCTTTGCAAAAGAGCTTTGACTTGTTTGGGAAACATTCAGTGTTTTGTTTTGGAAGTGTTTGATAGAATCATGTCAAGTCACCCTTCTTAATACTGATTTTCTTCAGTATATTATCAAGAGATCTGAAATGAAGTTACTTTTTATTTTTTGTGGACTCCAAACTAAGCAAAGTATTTACTACTTGACCTCAGGTGGACCAAATCTCCTTTGTTCTAATGTGTCAGCTTAAAATACCTCTAAGTATCATGCCCACAAATGTACCTTTGAAGTGTTCCCTTACTCTGTGTACCCTGTTCACTTTCTTTTACAGACACCTCTTGGGTCACAAAAGTCTTTTTTTCCAGTACATTTTCTGAGAAGACTGAACATTTGCATAGTTATTTGAGCAGATGGAGAACAAAATCTCCTTTAGAAAATTGCACCGCAGAAGGAAAACTGCATTTTATTAATCTTTTTTTTTCTTTTTTTTTCTTGCTTATTTTATTATACCACATAAGCCAGAATAGCATAGAAAGGGATTAATATAAGAGAGTCACAGAATATAAACCCAAAATACAGGGACAGATTTGGTACTGACACTATATGGACAGCCACTGATAACTGAAGAGCTTCTTAACAATTGAAGATGGAGAAAAATCCACTTTAAGTGATCTAGGAACATGAAAGAACAGAAGAATAACAACTAGGAAGTGGAACTAAAAGATGAAGCCAAATAAACAAGTCAGCTGACAAAGATAAGTGAATCTTTTTAATTTTGAAGCAACTTTCATTGAATTATTTACTCCGAAACCTCACAGTAAATAATCTTTACCAACCTAAATAGAACTCTTCCTGTTGGTTTATAAAATGAGATTTAGCTTACTGAGATGGAGAATAAAGAGAAACAAAGTGAAGCCCACAGTAAATTTTATATATATATACATATATCACAATTTCTTTGTTTTTATCTTGGTATTTCTGTAATGTGTGAGAGAGAAATCTTTCTGTTTCTAAACTCTATTGTAGCCTGTATTTTGAAAGAGCAAAAGCAGGATAGCTGCACTTGAAATACATTAAGTTAGAGTGCATTTTCTGAAGACTTCAGAGAGAAGCTTTACAGAGGAAAAAGGGATTTTCAATCAGTACTGAAGGGATGAACACAGAAAAGTGGATGAGTAGTTGAGTTGGTTCTTTTATTAAAGATTTCTGCAATAACACTCTGTGTTATTTTATGAGACGTACATAATGTATATTAATATATATGTAAAAGTATCATATTTTGAATAACACCTAAATTTACATGTAGACACATGCATTGAAAGGGGCATATCTATATAAATATATATATATAGAGAGAGAGAGAGAAGGAGAGAGAGATCTACACTCTGTATTTTACTCCTGGCTAATTTCAGGTGGTGAAAATACCATAGTTTTCTAAAACCTCTCCACATTTTTAGGCCAAGTTCACTCCCAAAGCTGATCCACTAAAACACTACAAGGAAATCAATCTTATATGAAAGATATGACTGTCCCATCATACAGCACTGATGAAACTGCTGTGCTAATTCTTCAGTCCTAAAATCCACTTTCATAGGCATGAAAACAAAAACCAGTTATAGCAAGAGTTCCTCTAGCTGGTGTTAAAAGCAACCACTATAAAACTGCAACTGGAAAAGCTTTTAAACCTTCTTTCTCAAACAGAGTGGATATAAACTGACTTGTTTTTTTAAGTGCATCCCAGTTCATGCCAGATGCAACTGGTCATGCACTTCTAAAGTCTGAACCAGAAACACTCTTTTCTTTCTGGTCAAAATCACTAAGTTAAAAGAGAGAAAGAATATAATCCATTAACAAAGGCAACCAGCAAGATAAAAGCAAGAACAGACTAAAGGGTTCTGAATACAACCTAGTTTAGATTAAAGGCCAATGAAATATTGAACCCAGCCCCATATCGATTTACCTGGCTTAGCTTGTGTTATGTCAGTGTAATAGACTGTTGTTGGAAAGATAAGCAGGGCTATGATCTGAAGAAGAATCCTTAAACAATGAGAACCTTGTTAGAAAAGTTTTCTATTGTGTATTTATGTATTAGCTGCCATTCTCTTTGTTTATTAAGAAAATCTTTTCTTAATCTCTGAGATTGTAAAAGTTTTGTCAGTTTAATCTATTCTATTTAGTCTATATTTTAAACTACATTTTTGAGCAAAACAAATCCAAATATATCTTGTTTTTTAAATGGAAAAAGCTTCACTCCAAGTTCCCGGATAAATCTTGCTCCTAGATACAATGAGGCATAGAAAATGAATGCAATGGGCATTTCCAAATGGGGAATCAGTTTTTTACTGATAGCCATCAGTGAAATCTCCATAGGACTTCAAAGCCTGTATGGAAAGCACTAGGTGTTTGTGTCAGGGGGAGTAGATATTAGATATGTCTATTCCTAGTAAAACCACTGCAGAAGCATAAAGGGTGCCCTTTGAGTCAGCCCTAAACAAAGGCAGAAAATCTCTTCTTACAACAACAAATTTGTATTCAGCCTATGCAGTGGGATATCAAGTGACCTGGGCAAACTAGCGTGTCTTTTCCCAAAAAACATACATTTCTTTTACACTTTTGTTGAGGAATTGCTTGGGTGAGGCCCATGTATTCCCAAGCAGGATATATTATGGCTTTGAAAACAAAGGATCTTTCTGCAGGATGATGAAGCCCATGCTCTGAATTGCCATTTAAAGCAAATAAAAATAGGGAAAAGATTTATTACAACATCTACTGTAAAGTGCTACAATAAAGAAACTAAGAGAGATTAGTCATAAAAAGGCATATTATCTAATAGGACAATTGTGTTTAAGAGGGAAAACTACTTTGACTGATTAAAAGTATTATCGTGCCCTGAAATGAGATCTATGGAAGGGCACTGGTTCCTTGGCAATGTAGTTGCATCTGAAAACACACCCAGGTCAAAATAAGTGTGTTTTCTGCTGGTTCATAAACCTGTAAATCCAAGGCAGGAAAGGGCACTGACAAACTTGGCACTGCTCCAGCTCCAGTAAAAGGATCTCTTAACATCTCAAAACAGGACTTATATGAGTTTTAACAGGTGAATATGGCTTTTTCTGGTCCTTTGGATGGGGCTGTGTTTCTACTCCTGCTCATACTTTAACAGCAATGTGCTTCTCAGTTCTAGTTGCTTACCCTTGTACAGCTTCCATCACAGCTACTAGGAGTAAGCAGCTACTATGAGCAGGGAAATCTAGGATACAGAAACATGGACACAATCAATAAAGTGGGAGACAGGAGAGGAGGAGGGGTCTGGCACATTTTTTAATTTTGTTCATTATTATTTTGCAAGCCAGGTTTTGTCCTTGAAGGTGAGAGTGAAACACTGTTGACATCCCATTGTCTTTTCCCTTGAAAACTCTCTCTGCTTGGTGCAGAAATGTAGCCAGTAATAGGATAGTCAGTGTGCACATGGAAAAATCAACATGCACCAGGCATTGTTTATATTTCTGCAGAAAGTCAGATATTGTGTGTAGCTGCCCACATTTGCTCTCCATAGCTTACACTACTGTTGCTCAGATCATGTAGTTACATGGCCACTTTCTCTCTTTTTATAGAATCAAAGAATTATTTTGGAAGAGACATCCAAGACCACTGAGTCCAAATGTTTCCATAGCTCCTAGATTTATTCATGGCATCTTTAGCTTCTGGAAGTCCTTGCCTTTAGGAGCTAGAAGTTAGACCAATGAATAAGAGGCTGATTAGCTTGACTTCATCTATTTCCATACAACCTGATTAACTACAGTTTCTGTGTGCCTTAAAAGCTGTAGGTGACAAAGCCTTTGAGTACTGATAAAACATTTCATTACATCAACTTTCGTAGCTGGAAGCAGTTGAATAATTTCTAAGTATCTAACCCTGATAAGCCTGGAATTTAGTGTTCATTTTAACAAGCCAAACGACTTCAGATATAATATATATACATTATATATATATTATATATATATAAAATATAGCATATTTAATTTTTCCAATTCTGCTACCTCTTCAGTCATGATCTGGTATAATAATATTTATAATATACATATAAAAATACATGATTCATACAATATTTCAACACAGTAACAATGTATGGGCTGTCACTGCATGCTGCTGCACCCCACTTTTTTAAATAACATTACTGAAATCAGGTTTATTTAAGTCAGTGACTTCAGTCAATAACTTAAATCATCTTTATGTAAATTACTGATTAGATTTTATTTTATTTTTTAGCAAAGCCTTGGTCAAAAATCTGCTCAGATCTCAATTTCCATATTTTCCATGTATGAGAACTTTAAATGTGAAATCTTGAGAACCTTGAAAGCTGGTTAAAAACATGAAATGATATTTAAAGGTAATGAGTACTCTATTGCTTTAGAAAATATAATATTTTGAAACATGAAGAAAACAGCAACAGCCTTGTAAAAAACTAGAAACTTATTAGCATTTTTGGCCTCTCTCAGTTAGGCATGGAAAATTAATTTTGTTGGTTGTTTGTTTGTGTTTTTTTTTGTTTAGGGATTTTTTTGGATCTTTTTAACCAGCCAGTAGTCCCTGGACTTTAGTCACTCTGGCTGCTCTTCCCAGCAAGTGGTTGTCCTGTCAGGGCTAACCTGACAGGAATAATCTGCAAGGAGGACATGTCTTGTTAAAGTCATGACCACCCACTTTGCTCCCTTACTCCATCTGGCTTCCCACACATCTTGCCTGTCAATCCCTTATTGTGCTAACAGGAATAAATAATGCACTGGCAGACATGGCATTTCCCTTTCACCATAAGTGCCACAAAAATTGAATTTTCGGAGATGAAACCAACAGCAGATCCCCACTGATCAGTTTGCAATTGATTTTTCCAATGGGAGGCTGAAATTCACCTTTCCCTTTAAAGACAACAACAGGTTTGTGCCAAGGCACTGGTCACCATTTGGGAGGGTTTTTGTGAGGTGGAAAAGGACATTTTGCTGCTGCTTTTGGTTTCCCTGGTTACTTGAGCAAGTAACTTGTTGAAGTTAAGTTTTCATGGTTTGTGGCATCACATTACACAAACAGGAACTCTTATTGATGCACCACAGCTTTAGGCCTCCGAGAATGATGAGTAGAAAGAAAACTCCCTTTTGATGTAGCAGTTGCTGGAAATTCCTCCTGGGGTCACTCATCTGAAGAACAGCTCTCCATTTACAGCAAAGACAGCCTTGTCAGTGGGTATTTTTAATGCCTTGGATAATATCTTTGTAAATATTAATTGGTGGATTCTGCACAAGCAAGTGCAGCACTACCTTTTCACAAGCTGATATTGAGTAATCCAGTGTGTCAGCACCAGTTGTAGAGACTTGTAGAGATTGGTCACACTGGGTTCAGTCCTCTTTCCCCCCATGTATCACAGGAATATTGTGTACTTCCAACAATCTTCCCAATGAAGCCATGAAAAGTAGAACTTGTATCCACATCTGGGTTTTCTCAAAGTAATTGAATGTAAATGGGCCAGGGGGAGAGTATTTAACCACAGAGCAGCATGCCATGTTTCAGGGGTGAGAGTAAACACTCAGCTTAGGGACTTGAAGCAAGAATCAGCAGCAGTCTGCTTCCCTCCAGCTGTAGATTGAAAAGGGAGGATTTAAGGACTATGCCTAGTTTCCTGTATAATTACACAAATGCATATGTGTGCATAAACATGCATACAGGAAAGGCTGAGAGAATTGGGATTGTTCAGCTCAGAGAAGAAAAGGCTTTGGGGTGACCTAATTGTGGCCTTCCAGTGCCTGAAGGGAGCTCACAAAAAAGATAGAAAGATACAATTTCCAAGGGCTTGAAGTGAAAGGACCAGGGGGAATGGCTTCAAACTGACAGAGAGTAGGATTAGATTGGATATCAGGAAGAAATTCTTCCCTGTGAGGGTGGGGAGGCCCTGGCACAGGTTATCCAGAGAAGCTGTGGCTGCCCCATTCCTGGAAGGGACAGGTTGGATGGGGTTCTGGTAAACCTGGGATAGTGGAAGGTATCCCTGCCCATGGCAGGGTGGTTGGAATGAGGTGATCTATAAGTTCCCTTCCAACCCTAACTATCCTATGATTTTATGATATTTATACACACACACGTGTTAGACAGTGAATGAGCAACCAGCCCAGCAAAACTCACACCCCACTTTCTAAGTAGTGTGTGCAGAAAAAAACCATATTGTAGCTGCATGGTTTCAGCTGTAAACCTCAACAGTTGAAAAACCAATTCTGAACACCAGGGATATTGTTTGTATTGTGTAGGCCCTGTCAGGCTGATGTTGCACAAAGAGCAGGAGGGGAGGTGGGGGACAGAGACCTCCGTGGTGAGGTGGCACCTCCTCACTGCTTCTGGCCCTAAGGGCTGGGAAGTGAAGGACTGTGGGTGGGTTCAGAGCACACAGCCCCATGGCAACTGCAGTAAGAGGAGCCTTAATGAGAGAAGTGTTAAGTGCCTTTGACACCTATTAGTGAAATGATGATAAAAATAGTGTTGGGCCATGCAAAGCTGTACAGAACAAGGTTGTTTATACTCAGTTGAAGCAACCAATGAACTGTGGGGTTTCAGCTGTTTGGCTTGTTTCAAGTGTGATGATTAAAATAGACAAAAATATATTTGTTGATACTGTGCATTAGACATCCTTCCAAGACTCTATTCCTAGCATTTCCAAAGGGGCAGAACTGAAACTACAGATTTAGGTGCCTGCCATTTTAAGATGGCCAGTTTTAGAAATGATAAAAAACTCACCCAAGGTCACACGAGTAATTTTTGGTAGAGTTCAAATCAGGCCCGGGGTGATTTGATATCTTATAACTCCTCAGTTCAGCAACTGTTTTACTGGGGCCACAATGTAAAAAAACCCAATATTTTTTGGGGGTTTTTTTTTGGTTTTTTGTTTGTTGAGGATTGGGGGGTTTTTTTGTCAGCTATAATAGTGTGGAGCTACTCTGCCTTCTATCAGGAGAGGAGATTGCTTCTACTTAAAAATTGCTCATGAAAAAGGAACAGATCTTTAAGGAGTCAAAAAAGACTTTGAGTGTTTCTGAATAAAATTTTTTTCAGAATCTAATTTATCCTTCTAACCTGTTTTCCTCAGAGTACAGCTTCACCAGAATTACCAAATGATGGTGTATAAGTGATATGTCAGATCTGAATTATATTTCCAGTTCAAAAACAGAAATACCCATTTTCTTTCCTTAAGCATTTAATGCATTTTTCCTAAATAAAAAACATCCTCTTAATATGGTCTTAGACTAACGTGTTGGGGATTTGTTGTTTGTTTTGTTTTGGGGATTTTTAATTTAATTTGAAGGCTACTAGTACATGCCTGACCTCAAAATAATATTTTCTTTAATTAGAAAATGCTCCTGGCTAGAGATGTCAAGCCTGAGTCTCAAATAAGGAATGCCTAGTTAAACAACTCAAATAGGAAAATCTCTTAATCCATAACTTTAATCATAGCAGATATTTTACATAACCAAATATGTACTTAAATCAAATGCTGTCCAATTCAAGGAATACCAAATAATTTACTCAAAGTGAACCTATAAAGGAGTAGTCTGACTGCCATGTTTTAGCCTAAGGAGTCCTTATTATGAAGAAAAGCAGCACATGCATACAGACACAAAAAATGCTTTCATGTCTCCCTGTAAATCCCAAAATAAATTGATTGAAAAAAATAAGATGAACTAGGAATTAATAACTATCACACATAATTCAATGTCCTGTCATAGCCATCACAAAGGGTCCTAAATTTTCTGGCTAGTTTGGACTGCCCAACCTCACTTTATTTTGGTTTATTTTCTGTTAAGAGATGCTACTCCCTGGCTGTAATGAGAACATGCAACTTCAAGTTTAGAATCAGTGGGTCAATGACAAAGAACATTCTGTGCTTCAAGGCTTTTACAGCCAAATGGGAGCTCTGGTTTAAGGGCAGAAACATTACACAAGCAGTGTCTGCTACCTCATGAAACTTAGGGTAGGATAAGAACAATTCCTTCCCAGAATCCCCCAAGAGAGTCTGAGACTTATGTGTGAGGACAGGTTGTGGTAGGTGACTTTGAAAAACACTGCTATTATTAATATAGGATAACAAATAGTTTTGCTAGGAAAGGTCTACAGTTACATGCAAACAGAGAACAGCTGAATAGTATTAAATCAACAAGCCAGCCTTGTGACCCTAATATTTGTGAACTTGTGTATCCTGGAGAAGACCCAGTGTGCTCTTCCCTTGCCTTGCCTTGATTTGGAACCCAGGCACCACCCCCACGCCTGCCCATTCACTTCCACCCCCTCAGAGAGTGGCAGAAATGTGTTTCACTGACAGGCAGCCCGAGGATCGTGTTCCTCTTGACCCTCAGATTGCACTGTGACCTCCAAGGGCTTATTCAGATCTGTCCTTGGCTGTTCTCAGCTCCAAGAGGAGTTTCTCTGGCTCCCAATGGACCTCTTACCCTGCTCGTTATGCAAAAGAGACTACAGACAAAATAATGGCAAATATCTGCTTGAGAATAAACAAGAATAACCAAACCTTGTATTTTCCCTTCTCTCTGCAGCAGGCATTTTGGTAGTACAAATAAGTAGCACTAATAGACAATGAATATCTCTCTGACTGGGACAAGGCTTCAAATAAGCTTTCCCAAAATAGTTAATTCTGATTAAGTAGTTATGTCCATATCTTAACTTGCTTTAAGTTTTAACAACCTCACAATAAAGTCACACACAAATGAGTATAATTGTGTCACACTTAGGCTACTTTCAATTGTGTCATCACTGGGACTTGCATGATCCTTGGGGCTACACAGACCTGTGCCCCTCTCAGAGCATCTCCTGGGATCCTGTGGGAAGATCCTCCTATCCCTTCAAGTCCAGAGAGGAAAGGAGAGACTGGTCTAACCTATGTCCTCCTGCCAAAGCAGCCAGCTCACTAGATCAAGCAACTAGCATTGCTTGGCTTCTACCTTTCACCTCATCCTACATGAGAAGCTCCATATATAAGACACAACCATGCTCACACGGGAAGTTTAAATGCATGAACATCAAGAAAAATCTGGGCAGGAGTTTTTTCACAGCACGCTGAGGAATAATTAGCTTCCCATGGTCACTAAGCAGTAGCCTCAGAGTGTTTCTTAAAACATTTTCTAATGCATTTTCCACTGGAGCTGTTTGCTAAAATCCAAGACAGATACATGAATTGAGAAACCTCAGATGAAATCTCCGGGTACTTTCTTTTCAAAATTCCTGAAGGTCCAGCTCTGTGTCCCTTCCCTGCCTGTAGCATTTTGTTGGACATGAACCCCCTTGGGTTACAGTCAGTATGTTACAAAGCTTTAGTGATCCCTATGCATAAAGAACTGCATCAAGAATTAAAAGGACTACTGCATGGATAACCAAAATACCCACTGTGAATAGCCAGTAATTTTGATGCCCTTTCACATCCTGGATCATTGGGTAAAGTAATTCTTATTGTTATTTCTAATAAGTGTACTAAAAATTACTTTAGAACAGAGGAAAAAACATAATTAGTTATCAAATAGATTTTCCAGAGCACAAAGCTAATACTGGCATCACTGAAATGTCTCACCAGTGGAGTGTATATGAATATATTGTGAGGTTCCTGAGGACATTATTTGCTTTAAACCAAGTATTTCAGGGTTTACTTTCTTAAATACACATTGGAAGAAGGTTTTTTCTTTGGAGTGTGGGTGTTTTTTGTGTTCTTTTTCCCGTTTAAATATTTATCATTTCTTTCACTATAATTCAAAAGTACATGTGAAAAAAAGTTCAGAGTTCATCAGTGAGACACTCTCATCCACCTCTTTTGCCAGATTTGTTTGGATTCACTGGTGAGGCATTGTCTAGTCAGGAAACTGCAGATACCAATTCAATCAGCTTAAAAACTGATACAGCAGAAGCTTGGACTCCCATTTAAGTAGGAAGCAGCTGCACCGTGTCAAGATGTCATTGACCTTTGTTATTTGTTAACAGTGCCCTGGTGAAGTCACCACTTTCCCAACAGTGTCTGTGGAATGGCATGTGGGAGCATTTCTTAGATGCTTCAGTGTGACTCCCAGTGGTTTCACTTGTCCTACAAGATGTACACAAAGAGGCAGAATTTCCCTGCGGTGTCTGAGGAGAGGGAGTGCATTCTGGCCTGTGTGGGGGGAAATCCTTCACAGAAGGGGCAACAGCATCATAAAACACTGCAGCTGCATGCAAAGTGTTCATATAGTTGAGCCTTAAAAAGAAACCAAATAAAAACCAAACCAAACCAACCAAACAAAAAACCCACAAAACCAAAACAACTCACCTCCCCAAAAAAAACCCCAAACAGGCAAATCTTTATTTCAATACTATGAAGGTGTGACCTTAGGTATATCATTGCTAACTTCAGATAAAATAAAAAAAATGCCATTAAACTGGGACAGCATGAGATTAGCATTCATTTAATCACATTGGTCTTGAGCTTGTTTCACCAGTTCAGTTTAAATCAGCATCACACAAACAAGGTCCTAAGTGCTGTAAATTTACAGGAAGAAAAAAAATGCCCATTTGTCATAAAGAATATATTGTTGGGCTTTATCTGCACATAATGCTGTACCAGGTGAACTGAGAGGGTATTTTTAGATTAATTTTCTTGGCTGTGGTATTGTGTCCATAAATCTGTGACCTGCATCTCATTTATTCTAATGTGGTTTTTTGCACTACTTGGCAATAAAAAGCAGCTTTGAAACAGGAAACAAGCATAATTGAAGTTAGTGGAACACCTCACGTGCTTGCAGCACTTCAGAACCTCTGAGGGCTGGATGAAAGTGCAAAGTGACACAGAGCAGAGCCACCACCCTGCTACACACTCCGCTCGACACATGGGCCTGTCTTGGTGGGGCTTCAGAGGATGGGTCCGGCTGAAATGGGGAGAATCAGCAAATTTTGCCAGGCTAGGAATTGTTCCATCTGTTCAATGCAGCTGAGTAGCAAGTCATGGAGAAGGGGATGGAGGAAGAGAGAAAAGAAATGTGACAAGGTATAACATACAGCTGAAGGGCAAGCAAGAGAAAGGAAGTGCTCATCTTTGGCACAAAACCTCACATCTCGAGCTTCTTCCCATAAGCTTGAACACCTTTCTGGTGAGCTCAGAAGAGAGGAGAAGACAGTGCCCTCCAGAGGACTCTGCAGTGCAGCAGCTGTGGCTTGGCAGTCCTTGTGCTCTCTGCAGCAAAACAAACTTGATTTCTATAGTCCCAACTTTGCAGATGGGCCATGAGCACCCTGGAATCAATATCTGCCCATACTTTTGTAAAATGCTGGAGTAAAAATCAGATATTATGAGTAACAACAGTTTATGGCCATCCAATGCTCAAATGACTTCAGCCAGGGCTATAAAAGTACCTGCACTATCATGCTCAGGGTAATGACCAGACTGAGAAAAGGTTGTATATTTGAAACTAAAAAATCAAATTGTTACCAGACAGAGTTTGAAAAGATTATATAAACTCTGTGATCAAGCGACACGCCAGGATATTTACATCTCCTCCGAGCAGACCGAAAAAGGAAAGATAATTTCCACGAGCACTTCTGTGTGATCTATTTTTTCCCACCGCCTCCTGTGTACTGTAACAATGCATTTGGGAAAGTAGGTGTTCATCCCATACCTCCTGATCAAATTTTGTTTACTGTCTTCTTTCCCAGACTTCGCATTAGCAATGACCTCCATGGAGATACAGTCGGTCACCATTAAAAACCAAGCGGGGGTGGTGATGGGTGTACCAGGGAAAAGAGAAGCTGGGTGGGTTGGCAGCAGTGCCCTCCAGTCCAGAAGCACATCCCAAAAGTTTACCTTTCATGGAGCTTATCACTACATCTTGACCTTAGGAAGGAAAGGAATCGGATGTGGGACGACCCAATTCCAACGAGTCACACCCAGGTCAGCTGCAGCCCTGCTTCTAAATCAGTTCTGAATAGGAGCCAGTTGAAGGGGGTGGGGTAAGAAGCACATCTTGAATCTGTGGGAAAAGGAAGTAGAGTGTGCCCTCTATGTCTCAGCCACCCCTGCCTGCCACAGGGTAAAATTCAAGTGGCTACAAAGCCCAGCCTGCCTTTACCACTAAGGTGCAAAATGTCAGATTTTGCCTGTAACCTGCTGGGACTTCACGGGCTTCGGTAGCGTGTTTAACAGGATGGCTGAGCCACTTCCTTAAACATCTCTGCTCTTTGCAGTTCCTCCTTTACTAACCCTTAATCCCATTCCAGGCTGCTGGATCAGGTCACAGAATCACAGAATATTCTGAGTTGGAAGGGACCCACAAGGATCATCAAGTCCAACTCCTGGCCCTGCACAGGACAGCCCCAAGAATCCACCATGTGCCAGAGGGTATCATCCAAATGCTCCTTGAGCTCTGTCAGCCTTGGTGCTGTGCCCACTGCCCTGGGGAGCCTGTTCAGTGCCCAACCACCCTCTGGGGGAAGAACCTTTTTCTAATATCCAACATAAACCCCCCTGATGCAACTTCAGGACATTCCAATGGGTCCTGTCACTGGTCCCCACAGAAAAGACATCAATGCCTGTCCCTCCACTTTCCGTCATAAAGAAGTTGGACAGCAGGTAAAATTCCCTGTGACCAAGCTGGAAACATAAACATATTGCAAAAGCTACTGTCTGGAATTATTAGATTAAGTCACATAAAAATCAGTTTAATAATTTCAGAATAAAAGCTATTAATAACCCAGTGTGGGGGCTTGACATTGTACTGTGTAGCATCAGAAGATACTCAGGGGAGGATCTTTAAAGACTGAAAAGTGATTGGAGATGTCTGAGAAGAAAAGGCTCCTTTCTTCCTGCAATGGATGATCACAGCAGCACTGAACCATGACACTGCTAGAGGTGGAAGAAACTATTTTTCACCAAATTAAGCAAATAGATAACTTATTCTTAAATTGAAAAAAACTCAAAAGCTTAAAATGGTTTTGCCTTCAGCTGTTAAAAAAGTAATACTGGTAACGTAAAATAACTTACAGTAATGAGAAATAATTTACATTCTAAATGTGGCTAAAATCATGGGCACTGGATAGAAAAATTTTAGTGGACATCTTTCTGGACTGACTACCAATTCAGGACAGGCAATTTCAGTCAATTTAAAAAGCCATAATGTTTCAAAAGGTGGGTGTATGTCCTGCATCCAGAAATGCAGAGTAAATTTTTGGTTTCTTGCACTGATTCCTCTTTGAAGCATTTCATTTAATACACTGGTTTGATTAGGAACACAGTAATGTTTTAAATAACACTTTAGTATTTTGTACTCTGCTTGTGCAAAAAAACCCTCAATAAGTGAGGTACATTTGCTTAAACTCTCATCACATTCACAATTTACAGAAGTCAGACTGTATGTTCGCATGTTTTGATCTTCTTGACCTTGTGTGAACCTTATATTGCTAGAAATCTAAATTAGCACTTTGTTTCCTGGTTAGCAACTGATAGGAGTGACTCTATATCCCTGTACTGCCTAAAGCTTCATAACCTTAATCCTCTAAATCGTTGCTTGGTAAAATGGGTGATGTGACAGCTCCCAAAAAGCATTTGTGTCTCTTTTAGGAAGGATTAAGAGCATATATAGAAAATGTGTGGAGATGTAGAAGAATGGAGAAGGAGCAGCAACTATTGAGTCGACCGTCTCAACTCAGGATATTCTGTGATAGAACCAATTACAATCCTAAACATGTCAAGACCCTCAAATGTAAGAGTGTGGGCGAGGGAAAATGGCCACACTTTGGTGTCGAGTGGTGCCCTCCAGCTATTCCCGAGAAGTGGGGGCTGAGGCAGCTTCCGTAAGTTCACCTCCTGTTTATCCCACTCCTTGTTTATTTTCAGAGCCTGCATCGCTTGTGGCAGTAACAGGGGATGTTAAAAAGGAACTACCAGGCTCAGGGTGCTTTTCCCAGATGACAAGGGTCATGAGGACAAGCAGGCAAACAGAGAGAAAGGGGAGAGCTGGGGGTGTCTGCACCTCCTGGTTCAATGAGCAGACCTGGAGGAGAAAGGTGAGAATCACCACCTTAAAGGCTGAAGGCACAAGATGGTGCTCTTTTCCAGGCAATTGCAGCACCAAGAAAGAGTGATACACCCGCTTTTTGAGCTTGGAAAGAGAAGGTGAAGCAATGACTCAACCAGCCCCAGCACTCAAAATGATGCCATCAGCACAAGGTGAGTCATGAACAAGTGATGTCAGCACACTCTCCAAACCACTGCCTGCTGCCACAAACATCCAAAGACTATGCAAATCAAGGAATGAATCTTTCCTCTGATTTTTAAGGAACTATTTGTATCTTTTTCCTGTTTTCTTACAGGGTTGAATATCATCTGATACCATTTTCGAAGCTCTAAACATGTGTTTGAATTCCAGCACACATAGATGAGCTTTTATGAAAAAGACATCTGTCACCATTTCCTAAACTTATTAGCCATGCAATTCCTACTTTCAGAATTGCCAGGCATCTGGCAGTAGAAAGATCCAGCAAAGGCCGTGCTGTGCTCTACAGGAGGAAGTGAAATCAGCTCATGCTACGGGATCAAAAAGCAAGTAGATTGAGAGGGGGTCACATCAAATGTATCATATTCGGTGTACAGAGATCCAGGAATCTAAATTTGTTTCAAGTACTCTTGGGTAAATAATTTGGGTTTGATGTTAAAAATGTTTAATTAATTCAATCGATCATTTAGCTGAAAATGTTCCTGTAGAAGGTTTAGTGCTAAATGCAGAAGTGTCTGCTCTAGAGGTTAGTATTTTACAGTCCTGTCTTCATGCTGTGTTACTTTATTGACTGTATTCATTTGATGTCTTAGCTAATGGACAGATCTCCCCAATGTCCCACTTAATTCACTGATTTTTCAGGCAGTTGCAATTTTGACTATTACTTGCTCAAATTCATGAATCTCTGAACTTTGTGATACACTTTTCTGATTTTTGCTGATTGTATAGATTAAGATATAATTGAAGAAATAACAATGATTTTCAGAGATGGTTTCCTTTTCACCATTTTGAATTGTCTTAGACTTCTAGGGAAAGGTCAGCAGAACAAGAGAGGCTGAGAGCTGCTGGGAGTTACATTTAGTTCAAACCTTTTGCATCTCACAGGAACAGTCCCAAATACCTGCAGAGCTTTTTCTAAACTACCAAAAGCATTGCTGAGCCTTGTTACTAGTTGAGCTGAAAGCAGCTTTTCTGAAACCTTCCAGGGAAATTGAGCACAAATCCTGTTCATTTTGCCAGAACAAACAGAAGTATAGGATATATTAAGTAGACATGTTTAATACTCCTAACAAGATGATGGGAAGGGGAAAATTCATTTGGTAAGTAAAAGAGACTACAAGACACATAAAGTTCACTACTGTACTTGTAAGGAGGGGTTTCTTTGTTTAACACAAATGTGACTGGAACTCTGTCTGACACCCTTAGCTGAATTAATTTTTCTTGTAAATAATTCCAGAAAACAAAGCTACAAACTAAAAACCTTTTTTCTTTTACCAGATGAAGCTGTGCTACCTTTGTCATTTCTGTGAGTCAATCCACTTCCAAACCTTCAGCCAAATACTGAAGCAGAATTTGAAACTGGTGAACAGAGAGGGGAACCTGCAAGACTGTAGACAAGGAATGCAAGAGCACGTGGGAAGGCATGAAGAAAAGCAGAAAATATCACAGGCACCTTCTGAAAGTGCCCACAGTTCCTTAGTTGTACTTCTCCATAGCCTGCTGAACAGGAGATCTCTTGGGTGGGAGATCAGTTAGAGGAGCTCGAAGTCTGATGTGTCAAATCACATCCAGGAAAACTAAAGGAAAAACCTACAGTAATCAAACAAAGCACAGACCCTTCAGGCCATAACACTGACTGTTCACAATAACAAAACACTCTTAATCCTGAGAGTAAAGATGTCCCTTAGCACTGCACAGGTTCTGTCCAGAGTATTCATTGCTACAGGTTGGTCAAAATCAGTTTATATCCCTGCTGAAATGCCCAATGAAAACGATTTCTTTAGCTTCACGCACCTAAGTTTTATTACAAAAGGTTGGGTTGCACCAAGTAACCACAGCTGAGTTGTGATAACTTGGGGAAATGTTTTCACTGAAGTTGTGATTTAAAGAACTTTTATTCTTTGCTAAGAATGCAAAATGATTTGGCTTAAAGTACTATTACTGACCACGTAGAGGACTTCCTGGACATATTGGTTGTTTCTTGTGCTTACATCCTCGTATGAGCATTGGGATCCATGGTTGAACTCTGTACTTCATAAAATGTACACAAACCCCCACGCCCCATTCCTCTATGCAGCCAGAGCTTGGGGACTGAAGTCCTTCTTTCTCCCTTTAAAATAAAAAATGAGGGACAATAAAGACTTTCTATCACAAAAATTATGGTTTTTGCTTAGCTGTTCCAACAAAGCTACAACAAAGTCCTACTGCTTGAATAACAAAAACTTATTTCTCTCCATCTTACCCAAAGCCTCACTCCGGATCTGCTCCTTGGTGTTTTATGGACCCCCGTGTGTTTTCCTGTCTCCTCCTGCTGCAGGTATCCTGCTGGCTTATGTATCCTGCCCTGCCTGCTTCAGCCCAGACCACTCTGTCACACAAAATACACTCAGCTGCTCTTAGGAAAGACACATTTCAGGGTTATGAAGTGGAGAAGCCGTGGTGCAGTGAGCAAGCAGCATTCATGTTGACTGCCAAGCCTCATTGACAGAATAAGCTTAGATATTTATACAGCAAAATAATCACAAACCCCAACCATCTACAGTCTACTGGAAGTGCCCCATACATTTTTCAAACTAGTTGTTGTCCTGTTGTTACCCCAGACAGCAGCCAAGCCCCTTACTCGCTCACTGCCCTGACAGTGGGATCAAGGAGACAAACAGAAAGGTAAAAGTGAGAAAAAACTCAACTGGGTTGAGATTAAAACAGTTTAATAGGGAAAGCAAAAGCTCTGTGCACGAACAAATCAAAGCAAGGAATTCTTTCACCACTTCCCATGGGCAGGCAGGTGTTCAGCCACCTCCAGCAGAGCAGGGCTACATCACATATACTTGGGAAGACAAATGTCCTCACCCTAAACATTCCCCCTGTCCTCCTTCTTCCCTCCCCTTTATATCCTGCACGTGATGCCATATGGTCTGGAATGTCCCTTTGGTCAGCTGGAGTCACCTGCCCCAGCTGTGTCTCCTCCCAGCTTCCCACGCACCCCCAGTGCCCTCACCAGCATTGGCAGCAGGAAAAGCAGCAAAGGCCTTGGCTCTGTGCAAGCAACTGCTCAGCAATAACAAAAACATCTCTTTATTACCAACATCTCTACATTCAGCTCAAAACCAAAACACAGCCCCATAGCAGCTACTGTAGGGCAGTTACCCATTCATTCCAAGGTAGGATTTTTCTCCATCTAAAAAGCTCTCTGGAGGTAAGGCAAAACCAAATGTCAATTAAATATGGAGGCCAAAGGGATGTGAATCTCTCTTCCATCACTACAGAACAGCAAACTCAAAACTTCAGTCAAGGAATTCATTAACCAACAAGAATGACGGAAACCATGCATAGTAAACCAAAAAATAAACTGTTTTAAGTACATTTCTTGGATAAGAACAGTTTGAGCTTTTGACTAAAACTGTGTTACCCTAACATGCTTTAAACAATAGGAAAAAATAATCACAGAATCATAAATGGTTTGAGTTGGAAGGGACCTTAAAAATGATCTTGTTCCAATCCCCTGCCCTAAGCAGGGACACCTTCCACTATCCCAGGTTGCTCAGAGCCCCATCCAACCTGGCCTGGAACACTTCCAGGGATGGGGCAGCCACAGCTTCTCTGGGCAACCTGTGCCAGGGCCTTACCACCATCATATCCAATCTAAACCTACTCTCTGCCAGTTTGAAGCCATTCCTCCTTGTTCTGTCACTACAGTTTCTGATAAAGAGTCCATCTCTGGCTGCCTTGTAGGTCCCTTCAGGTACTAGAAGGTTCTATGAAGTCACCACACAACATTCCACAAGTATGGGCAGCCCTCAACACCTGCAAGAAATCAGTATAAGAGTGAATTGTACAGAAGCTTAGAAATCTCCACATTCCCTATATTTCTCCGGGAAAAAAAAAAAAAAAAGAGAGAAAAAAGGGGATCCTGTTCTCCAAGGAGCTCTAAATAGAGAAAATCTTTAGAGAAATCTGTAGCATTTATGTGGGAAAAAAATAAAGATCACATAATTCACGTGATCAATGTGTCCTTCTTCATGCTTCCTCCCACTCCTTCTTTCTCCTGTTGTATGTGGAAGTGATAATATACTCTTAGTAGACCAAAATATTACTGAAGAACCCTAAGACTCCTAAATAAATACATGTGCTTTGGCTAAGATGCAACTCAAAGTGCAATTTTTTCAAGTTCTTAGTCACCGTCCTTGTTCATTCAAGCAGCAGTTACTCACTAAAATTTTTATATTATACTTATATTGCACAATATCTAGGAGCCCTAGATGAGACTTGTTAGGAGAAAGAAACCCAGATATTTAACTAGGAGATAAGATGATTGGAAACTGATCCCCAATTTCTGCACAGAAAGTTATTCCTCTCAGCACTCTGATCTCAGGGATTACCATCATTACATCACAGCCAAGATGATCCATGGCTTTTTTGATTCCTGTGTATTGAAACTCGACAAGAAGGCAAGTGAACATCTTTTCGTTGCAGAATATGCAACTTCTCCGGTCTTTCTCCAAACAAACCTCAAAAATTAACCATAACCCAGCATTTCCAGAGTGAAAATCTCTGAAGTGAGCTGGTAGCTGTCTTACAGTGCCTATGGCAGACCATCACACGGGCATTTTTGCATTCTTGCATTCTTGGTTCTAAGCCAAACAACTGCTGGGAAAGGCCAGATAACAACCATGAACTGAACAGCGACTGCTGGAGGCTGAGGTGAAGTCTGGTAGAAAGGTCTGGCAGCCTGTACATATTCAATGGGAAAAGAAGCCATCACTAAGCTCCAAAGTGAAGAAAAAAAAAAAAAAAATCTCATAAGACCTATTAAAAGATGAAGAAATTAGAGGTCTACCAGAACAAATTAATTAGATAATGAAACTCTGGAATTAGATCAAAACTGAGTGGGGGAGGAGGGAGAAAAAGGGGGAAATGGAATCAAATAACAGCTGGGGATGCAAGTCAAACTGACTGAATATCCTCAAGTCAGACTGAGAATGAGGCAGCATCTGGCAGAAGGAGGGAGAAGAGCAGTGGGAAACGAGAACAATGGGAGTAGAGACTTTGGGATGGCTGGTCGGATGATGTTGCATACCAGGGTACCCAGATGGGCTGACTGCACAGACATATCTAGGCTCAAATGTGCTCAAATTTTGGGAAGCAGAAAACATGCCTTACCAGAGGAGGAAGATAAAGAAGAGAAAGGCAAGGAATTGCTGAGATATGAGCCAACAAAACAACACTGGGAAAAACAAGGCTGAGCATACCATCAATATCTATTTGGACAATATTCATGCCCAGAAGGATTAAAGTTCTATAGTGAATTAGAACAAACATGGCACACTGATGGACTGACTTGCCTCAGAGTTTCACATTTGGTGTTGCATAGTCTTGAAGCCTGATTCGCTTTCCACTACTAGAGAAATTTTGGGAAAGCATTCAGAAGCTGTTTTCTGCCTCTTCTTACAGAAGGTGTGCTCCTGATGAGGGGAAGGGTTGCAGGCCAGATGGTCAAGAATTATTTTCTAAAGAGAGATGTGGTCCCTATTTCCTAAAGATACTCAGATATCTATTCATGATCATCACAGAACCTTTCTAAATCTCTAGGCTTTCTAAATCTCACGACCATTTTAGGGACACTAAGGCTATGAATGGTTAAATATTTTTAACCAGGACTTCGGATAACAAAGTACCTAAACTACTTTTAAAATGATAACCCAAGAGTTTACTGAGATGACAATAAGTTCTGACTTTCTAACACCACTAGGATAGACTGAACTTTTACGCTGCTGCAAGGAGTTATCTGTGTGTACAGGATGAGCTACTACAATCTTCAGGTATGAATTCCTAAGTCAGTGAAGCTCACACAGTCACAGCATAATAGCTGACATCAGTCCTCCCCTTTCTCTCCAATTTACTGCCCATTTTTATCCAGCAGGATCAGAAGAACGGAAGAAGATACCAGGAGGAAGATGGGTATCCTCAAGATGCCTCAAGTGGTAAAGGCTGTGGCCTTCAGGGGACAAAATGGTCTTTAGTACAAACAAGTATTTAAATAAGAATTTAAAGCTGCAGAGCACTGAGCACTAAAGCACTTTGCTTTCAAAGGTATCATATCAAAAAACATCTGTCATGTTACAGATTAAAATCTTTCACAAAATTAACAATGGACACAGAAGGTAGCGAATAATCATTTGTATCTGCACTTTACTTGTCCTTTTTTATCAGCCTGTACAATTGCTGAAGTTCAATAACCAGTATCACAGCCTGAAGAGAAAAAAAAGAATATTAATATAAAGATGGTTATAATGAAGGACATGGTATGTACACTGAGAAAAAGGGATCTCAGCAGTTAGATCTGTGAGTTCCTACAATTTTGCTACACATTCATCATTGTTTCAGCATCAAACTTTTGGAATTTCATGTTATATTTGACACATTGCAGCCTGAGTATATGAGCTAGAATGCCACTTGCATCTCTTACATATGGAAAGAGAACATTCCAAATGTCACGGAATATATATATCCTAAATTGTTCTTTTTATGGTAGCAGCTTATGTCTCTCACTATCACCTTTTTGTGGTATGAGACAAGTGTGTATTCTCACTGGTTTGGTGGTGGAGACTAAACTTGTGCAACTTCATTTTTCTTCACCTGTTAATGTCTCCTTGCAGGGTATTAAGTCACATATTCCCCTGGTGCCCTGGTTTGTCCATCCAAGGGAGTCAGTGGGACGAGAAAATGTACAGCAGACACAACAGGAGGAGAGGAGGTTTACTCATGTCCAGCATGAGGTAAAAAGTTCTGCAGCAGGAATCTTGCTCACAGAAGAGGGATACAAAATATAGGCACAGTGCAGTGGAAAACTTGGTTAGGAAGGATACTTTGTAAGTTACTAAGGGACTTGGCTCATACGTTCTTCCTCATCCAGAAGAAACTCTGCTACCACACCAGGGTACTTATATACTCTTGTGAATGAAAAATTGGGTGTTCTCAGGTTCTCTGTTATGCTTATTTCCTTTTCCTTTAGGTGGAAAAGTTGCCTTCCTTCCACTGTTAGAACTTCCTGAGGACTGTGAAGTTGAGTCAGAGCAAAAACTGTTGCAAAGAGCATAGTCTTTTCAGCAGAAAAACACCATTATATTCGATACAATCATATATTTTAAAGGACATATTTAATTTACTCTTAAAGCTCTGAAAAATCTTTCTCTGGCTGAAAGAAGAGAACCATCTCTCCCATCCCAAAACTGTGGAAAAACTACAGTGATAAATATTCCCTTTTTTTGTTGTTGTTTAAGGAGTCCCTGTAATTTAATGATTATATCCTTTCCTTCCTTCCTTCAAGCACTTTTACTTCAGCTTGAAGCGAGTCCCAGTGAAGACTCAAAGTCTAACATCATCACAAAAAGGAGAGAGAAAGTCTGGGGGGGGAGAAGGAGAAAAGGCAAGTGTGGCTTGACAAGTGATGAGGAAATAGACTTTCAGGACACAGACCCAGGACAGTTATGCTAACACTGTATCCCTGGGAAACCTTGGGAAACCCCACATCAGCCAGAGAACAGCATTACTGAGCCACTGCAGCATATAGGAGTGACCAGCAGGCATGCTGGTATTTCAGAACAGACAGGCTGAAGTCATGAGAATATGAAACACCATCTGAGAGGAGGCATTCTATGCAAAATGCAAGGAAATCTCCATGGAATCAGCTAGGAGGCATGTCAGGAGCATGACCAGCAGTGCTGGCTGGAGTTCAAAAGCCTCAGTCCTGCATCACACAAAGCATCCAAGTGTTGCAAACATCTTCGCCCTGTGCGTGTCTCGTAAGTTACTGTTACATTAAAATTCCATGATTCTCACCCACCCCTTTAATCATGAAGTGGTGCCCTCCCATAGCACCTACCGAGGTCAGAAGAGCTCTGCACTCGTTTTGATACCCTTCTGAACTGCTGCCTTGTCAGATAAAACCAAAGGCTTGTCTGCTTTAGGTGATGTTACAAATTAATTACAAATTTGGGATCTTACAGGTTTCTCCCGCTCTTGTGCTGCAAGAAGAGATGTTATTTTGTTAGTTGCCTGAATGTTTTCACTGGAGAGCCTTCATAAGCCAGTTAAACTAAATTAACAGAGCCAGAAAAGTGGGTCCAGGCAGTACCAAGACCACAGTAGATCACTGAGTGTTTTTCAGACCTCTTTTATTGCATTTGAAAAGTGATTCAAACTCTATCTAAACGTCAGGCAAAACAAGTTTCTGGAGATGCAGGCAACTCAACAGCAAACAAGGCTTTCTAAGCAGGTGTGGTGTGGTATCTGATAAGACAAGGGAAAAAGAAAAGCAATATGCATGGGTAGGTCTCCATAATCCATCTCAACAGTGCTAGAATCCCCTCCCCAAGGCCTGAATCTCCATTCCTTCATAACAGCAAAATCTTGCATTACTGATGAATGCAATTGAATAAGCTTCACAGCACAGAGTTTCTTCTAAAATGCTGGGCACTGATAAAAAATGCTATGTCATAAGTTCAGCTTCTAAATAGAAGTAACCTGCTGTAGGACAGCAAATATCTGCCCTAAAATTTCAAAGAAATACCTGAAACAGGAGTTAGCTGAGAATTCAAAGCAACTCCTTTTCATTAGAAATAACTAAATAAACCTTCAAATACTGTTTTCATTCTCAGGCAAAATGAGAGAAATTTTTTCCTCTCCAACTCCTGTCTCTCCCCAAAGGAAAGAGGTGTATGGGTATTTAATTCACAGTAACATAAAGGAAAACCACCACCTTCTGGCTCTTCCTTCCACACTGCAGCTATCTGTGTCTTCCAAGGCTGCCAGACAAATATGATTTTGGTATTAATGAGCAAAACTCTGCTTTCAGAGTTAGAACAGACAGAATCAGAGCACTAAGGATATGGACAGAATCAGGGCATGAGATAAATTTCTGGTTGGTTTATATCAAAGGACATGGCTATCTGCAGGATTCTTCCTGCTGGCTTCACTCAGCCTGGCAAGCTTATTTTAACAGCTTGATGAATCACAGTGTAAGTTCTTATCTCTGAGCATGAGCAGGGCTGGCCCGTGGGAAGCTGCGTGCCTGAAGTTAACCATGGACTTAAATCCTAACGAGTACGTCCTCTTGGAGTAAATAAAGAGAACTGGGCTTTGGGGTTCACAGATCGAGCAGTTTCGATTATCTGTTTGAGAGGATGAATCTCTTCCCATTTGCCTTTGCAATTCCGTGGCAGGAGATGATGGAACATCCTTTGTGGGGGTTAGAGGAGGAAAGAGTCCAGTGCTGCCTGACAGTGACACAGGTTTGGTGAACTGCACGCTTCAGTACTCACAGAATCACATGATGCAGCCATTTCTGGCACCACTGGGCATGGCTGAGTCTGTGTTTGTGGATAAAAGAGGGCTAGGACATGGCTTCTGAAGTAAGGTACTTGTACAAAACTTTAAATTTAAAATTCAATACTTCTGGTGCTTCCTGTCTCAAAAAAGAATGGTTGGGTACATTGGGTACGTTGCTCTTAATTCCTCCAAATCAAAAGGATTTCAAAAATTACTCTAAAGAAATAGTAAAAAAAAAAAAAAAAAAGAAAAAATAGATTTTAATACAGAAAATATTACATTAATAATGCAGGCAGTGTGAACTAGTTACCCTACTAATTGTTGCTCCATGAGCTGTCATTGCTGCTGCTGCTCTGCTTCTTACAGAAAGGGCATCAAAAAATGAAGAGGTGTCACGAGAACAGCTCAGCAATGATTCTGAAGACAAACACAACAGCGCGGTCAGATAATAATCCAGGCACAACTGGAGATGTTTTCCATTTGTGGGAGATGGGATGGGGTACTAGGACTCTGGTTCCCAACACTGTCCAAGTATTTCCAGAGAGACAAAACTCAAAGATTGAATGGAAACATCAAGCAAACCAGGGACCACTCTGTATAGATCCAAAACCTTTCCAGGCATCTCTTACAGGAGTAATTAGCACCCTACACTTTCTGTCACTTAAACATACATTGCTTTGAAATCAAGGAAAAAGCTTTCTAAGATGTTTTATTGCTCACCCAGAAGCCCTAAGCTCACTGCCAAGCATGGCTTCATAGCACAAGGTATAAGGAAAGTTAGAACAGGTATCTGAAGAATCATTCATTTACTACCTTAAAAAAAAAACAAAACAAAAAACAACAATTCTCTCACCCCCACTAATGACACCAGAGTTTCCCAATTGATGTTTTCTGTAAAAAAATATTTTCCTTTTCTTTTCCTCATGCTTAGGGATGTTGGAGGCTGCCATTTCTACAATTCACCCATTCTCAGCTCATCTCACCTCCAGATCCAGTGCTTGTTTTCCTAAGGTTGGGAGCGGAGAGGGATCTGTGCATAACTATCAGCAAAGTCAACAGCTTAGCTCAAAGAGCTATGCAACCCAAAATGTCCTCTTCCTCTCCATCAGAAGGGGAAAGAGAGAATAAACATCTATTTATGGTCTTCAATTCAAAGGTCAGTGAAAATAATCTCATTTGCTTCCATTTGTTTTGAAGGAGATCCACAGGTCTTTATTTTTAGGTATGAAAGGATCTATTGCTGGCTGCTTAAAATATACCATGACTGACTTCTCATCCACACGACAACACTCCTCCCTCGTCTCTGTTGCTCTTTGACCATCAAAGGGCCTTTCTAAGTTTTGTTCAGCTCACTCTCATTTTCCCCAGCACACACTAAATACTTTGTTCAGAATCGTTTTCTGGAACATTCCTTTCCCTTCTCTGATGGAAAAGGCTCCAGCCTCCCTTGTCAGAGCCCTCCCCTGTATCCCTGGCCATATTTCTGGGTGCCTCTTGGTAAGTAGACCATCACAGAGTCATGGAATCATTAAGGCTGGAAAAGTCCTCCAATATCATCAAGTCCAGCCTCAACCTTAGCCATGCCCTGCAGTTGTAACACACTTGCCAAACCACAATGTCCAAAACATTTGCTGTCTCGCTCAAACTGCTGTCACTGACAGGAATCTCCTTGGATTTCTGCTGCACTGGGTTGGATGAAAAGCACCAGGTCAATAGAAGTCCTAACGAACTAGGGCCTGTTTTCTCTTTATTAACTGTTTAAGGAATTTGTTGTGTACTACAGGCAACAAACTCTATAAAAATTATATATATTTATATATATAAATTTATATAAAAAAGAACCTACTTCTCCATTCAAGCAAATATGTGTAAATAAGATGCTGCTTTGGGAATTCACCTAAGCCTTTAAATCTAATCCATATTCTGCCTACTCTGGCTATCTTGCCAAATGGAAATTAGATACCCTGGGACATGAGCCCCCAGAGCATCTAAGTAACAACTGAAAGGATTTAAAGACTTGTCACAATTACAGTGGACAATAAATATCTGAGCAGAGTGGCAGATTTCTGTGGGATAGGGAGCGAACACATTGGTACCTACCCATGATTTTATACCATATTCTTCTCCTTTTCAGACCGAGATCTTACGTGCACCAAGAATTTCTATGAATTAGAGACCATGTTTCAATTAAAACAGCACCAAAAGTGGAAAAAGTTTATCCTAGAGGTCTTTATTCCAACCTGGTGAAAACAGATAAAGCAAATATTTAAAAAAAAAAAAATACTTAATATAAAAATTATCCCTCAGTGCACCAAGGTCTTATGACTGGAATAAAAATATCTCCAATCATCCATCCAACTGAATTGTGCTGTTTATGCTGTTAGGAGAGACAAGGATTTTTAGCTTCCATGTTACTCAGAGCCTGTGGATCAGCCTCATTTTCAACAGTGGCTATCATTCTTAAGGAAAACTTCTTTTCTTGCACTGTCAAGCTAAAGTCAACCCAGCCTTCCAGCACTCCAGTATGTAAAGATGTGTATTTTCTCTCTCATGAGCATTCTGTCAGACCACATTCCTACAGCCTGAGAAAACACCACACAAGCTAAATCAAAGATAACCCAAAAATACTTTCATAATGAACTCCATTAAAAACATTTTACATCCCAGGGATGGCACTTAAATATTTCCTTGGAAATAGAGTGTCAGTTCCTTTTCTTATTAAAGAAGTTCTGAGCACTAATCAACATTTCCTAGAGTTTTGAATCGTATTTTACTCCTGATGAGAGGATCAGAGATGCAATTATTAGTGAGCAATTCTTGACGGGTTTCAGGGATCTCAGCACCAAGAAAATGGAGATTAATGGGTCTGCTCTGAAAAGTTCCAGGACAGCTGGATATTACGCATTAAAAAAGGGATCTGTTCTGATTAAATGAGGGCATCTGGTCAGCCCTCCTGTGGGAAATTATTGTTCTAATTTTAATAACAATAAAAGTAATCCAATATATGGAAGGCAGATACTCTAAAGAGCCAGACAGTGAGTGTTGAAGACTGGTAGTCATCTCAAAAGGACATCACCAGCAAAAGGCACCATTAACGTCGGGGAGCAAGACAAGATCACAGCAACCTCCTGCCTGCAAAAGCCAGTGCAGGTACAGAAAGGGAAGCTCCTTTGCATGAAAACTACTGCCTTGCCTCTTCCCCTTCTTCCTCTTCCTTCCTTCTCTCCCTTCTTGACTTGGCAAGGCATTTGTAACCCATCTGGCCAACTCTGTCGTGTTTCCCTCAGGGCCCTGAGTCCCCGAGGCCTGTGGGGAAAAAGCTTTCAATCCCTACAAACTTCAAACTTTTCATTATGTCCAGATCCACCTATTTTTAGGTGTATTGCACCTAAAACACAGGGAGCCTGACAAGGTTCCACTGCTGGTGGATACTGGAGCACAGAGGGAGGTTATTGCAAGGAGATGTTCAGCCTTCTTCGGTGGTTCTCCAGTGGTGTCAGGCCCTGGATATATGGCAAAAAGACTAAAAATATATTGATTACTATTCACTTCCACAAAACCAGCAGCAGCAGCAGCAAACAGCAGCTCCACAGGGACTGATACTGCAACCATAACGTCAGTTCTATAGGATGGTGTTACTCCTTTATAACATGGATGGCACTGACTTCCTGCACTTCCTGATCTTGCCGGGAAGTCCTCACCAGGACTAGGAATTTTGTCCATGAATGGATTACACTGTAATTATATTATTTATATTTATGTCAGAACCCCTTAGAACCAAGGGAGCGTAAGAGAGGATTGACTGTAATTTCCATTTGCATTGTAAATTATTACTGAGTGGCTGAGGTCCAGAAAAAGAGAAGTCATTTGAAAACATGAAAAAGTATAAACAGGAAGGCTAGTCAAGGGGAAGAGATATTCTTTCTAACACACAGACACGACAACAAGGGACAATATGAACCAGAGCCATCTCAGACCGCCTGTGGGTGCCCTGCCAGTACTAAGAGCAAAAATAGGACTCATAACACCAACATCTGACTCTGAAGTCTCAAGGCTGCACAGGCTTCTGCTGGCAGCTGCAAAAAAGAATCATAAATAAGGATAAATATTAGCTAAAGCAGAGGCAAAACCAAAGGAGAATCTCAAGGACACTGAAATATTCCTATGTCTGAGAGAGGCACTACTTATTTTTGAATAAGGGCTTTCTGGATTATTGCAGAACTGCAGAATTATCTCCACTTACCAGCACCCATTGTGCTCAGAGGTACCCAGACAGAAGAGAGAGGTGATCTCTGGTTCAAAAATAAAAGCATGGGCACAAGCAGATGAACAGATGAGAAAGCATTGTAAGGATCTGCTTCATCTGCAGTCTGTGCCTGCTGCCAGGATCAGCTAAATATCTTTTGAAAAGAAACCACAAGTCCCTTTTTTGAGCTATGTTTTTAATTCAGGTTGTAGGGGAAAAAATGCACGGGCACTGGGTCTTCCCCACTAAGAAACATGAAAATTCTCAGAAGCCACTTATTGGAAAATCAAAAAAAGGGGAATGGAAACAGGAAAATCTCCACTTAGCCCCATGCATGAATAAGCATAGCAAAGCAGCACAGCAGGACTCTTTAGTTTCATGCTCCAGGGATCCCTTGTCCATTCACCCTACTCTAAATACCAGTGTCCTGCTCAGGAACCCAGTTAGGTCAGGTCTTTATCACTGCTGGGCCAGTCGAAGTCACCTGCAGAGGACAGGACCTCCAGGTGACAAGAAGAGAGTCTTTGAACATCTGTGGGGTACAAAAATAAGGAAACAAAAGCAATGTCATCTCATCTGTCTGATACAAGTCTAAGAGTTCATAGTGGTGTCTGTGAAGAGGGGAATACTATTTCACAGTACTCAAGTCGACATTATTTGTGGGAAGTTCAATAGCAGGAAGGCCAGATCAAGAAAATGGCAGAAGTGGAAGACAAACAGCTCTGTAACAGGCAATCCTTGCCCTTAGACAATGGTGTAATACCATATCTCCTTATCTTACCAAATATGTCACAAATAAACTTTTTATTTGAAGAAACACAATCCAGTTCAGTGTTCCTTAGTGCTCTGACTGGGTTTTGCATTTGCACAGACCTTTCAGTTAAAAGAATGTTTAATTTCCAGTAAGTTTTCTCAAGCTAATCTTTCCTCAAGGAATCTTTTAAATTTATGTTTCCACAGAGTGCTTTGAAGGCAGATCATCTTAAGCCACATCCTCTGGCAATCTACCAGGATTTTAGTTAAACTAAATGCCCAATACAAATTTATACCTGGTGATGGGAAGGACGAGAGCTTGCACTCAGAACTGCCTAGCTGAGCTGGAGTTGGAATCTTTGTTCTTCTTCAGATAGTGACATTCATCTGCATCTGATATTGTGCACTGGGATTAGAGGACTATCACGATGATCTGAAGACAGAGCTGGGTAATTTTATATTTCGTGTCCTTCCCAGGAGCCTTTAGAGACTCACCAATATAGTAGATACTTTGTGACTAACAAAGACAAAAATCACCGTGCCCCAGGAGTACCCTGAATACGTGATATGAGGTGATAAATGGAGAAGAAACATGGGGAACACACAGGGACTTTGAACAGAGAATCTACAAAAGAAATGCGTCCCTAATAAAAAGGGTATCAAACTCAAAGTGATTGTTAGAGGCAGGAAAGACTGAAAAACTTGCTGAATCTCATTTGTAATGTGATCTGAAGGGTGAGATGCCAAGTCCTGTTGGTGCACTTAGGAAATATGGTCCTGCTTTTTATTCACATTCCTTCTCTCTTTTCCCAAATGAAAAGAGACTCCGAAGGTATGACACCAACACCCAAGGAAAATAAACAGGCTGAATGAGCTGCATCCCCTTTTCAACCCTAATCTGAAAGAACAGTGAAGAATATGGGCATTAGTGTAACCCATGTCCTTAGAATGTGTAACCATGAATGAACTTGAAACTTTTGTTGTGAAAATAAAGCAAATATACTGCAATGGATCCTCCTCCACTGCCTACACAGGACAAGATGCTTCCTGATCTGCACCTCCTGCTCCTTTCATGAGACACGTCAGTAAAAATTAATTTATGTAATTTCATCATGTCTTACAGACCTGTGCAAGTCTGTCAGATGGTGTTTCAGTTCAGGTGACTCAGGCTGAACCTGGAACAAGAAAAAACCTGCTGAAGACTTCAGACAACATCGCTTTTGGGAGGACAATATCCTGGGACAAGAGAAACCCAAACCATATTTCCCCTCTAAATATGGCAAAATCATGACTTGATCCAGGGTTGTCAGTACAAGAACTTTCAGCTATAAGGCAAAAATCCGGGCCAATAGACCCAGGTGCCCATGGCTCCAGGTGGGAAATGGTTTGCTGTTGTACTAAAAATTTGGATATGCTGATTTTTACTGTTTTCTTTCCTGAATTAGGATAAAACTCCAAAGAGCTCAAGAAGAGTGATCTTTTGCAGGGGGGAAAAAAAGTATTTTCAGGAAATGAAGTATTCTATTTCAACCTAAAGATTTTTTTTTTTTAATTACAGTTTAAACTTGAAAAGAATGTTGTGCAAAGTGGTTTTAAGGTTTTAAGCGGGGGAAAAACATTAAAAAATCCTAAAAATTGTTAAGTCATAGCAAAGAGCATCTTGAAACTTTTATCTTGAAATTTAGTTGAGTCTGAGTTTTTTTTCAGAAGCTAAACTTTCCTGCAAACATCTGAAGTTTTTTAATCAGCATTTTTCAGAAATAAAGACAGAGATCAGCAAATGTTCTCTAAAGTGTAAAGCTGCCAGACCAAACGTGGAAGAAATATCAAGTGCTTAAATTTATGAATTCCCATGACAGGTGCAGGTGAAATGTTTCAGTACACAGTGAGAATCAGAAAGAAGTAAATAATTACAAATTTATTTGTCAAAACATAGGAAAACTTTGTTATCCGTATTGCATCGTATTCAACTGAGGTGTTTGGTGGTTTTTTCCTGCTTGGAATTTTACTTTGAAAGCTGCTTTTTAAAGGTTCCACCAAGTAGAAGGTCTCCAATGATGATTTTTCTGTGTTGCATTTAGTCATAAAATTGCCTTAGCATGAAACCATTGAGGTTTCACCACACTAGTCTATCTCCTGCCCTAATGTCCTGGGAGCCATTTCCCTTTTGGGGAGGAGTGGAAGGGGGAGGAAGAAAAATCACTCCACACTGAAGATGTCAAGTTCCACGTGAAGAACTTGCAGAATTTAGGAGCTCTAATTACATCTGTGTGATGTGATCTACTTAAAAGTATGGTCACTCAAGAATTTCACCTTTCTTTTTTTTTAATTAAAATCTTATTAAACGAAAAGACAAGCTTGACAAGGGCACTGGAAAGTTCTGCTTTGCTTAACAGGCTGTGGTAGGCATTCAAATCCAGTGAGAACTGCAGCAATCCCATACAAAACAGCTCTCCTCTGACAGAGTACACTGCAAATTTTATGAGAGGAAACTGAAGGCAATTCTTGGAACATCCATTAGAGATGTCTGTCTGTGGGAGATCTAGAAGAGTGTGAGTTTTCCCAGTCAATTCTCCATATCGGTAACTCATAGTTTACTGCTGTTTCCATGTTTAGAAAAAGACCTTTATTCTGTAGAAATCATACCTGCCACATTTAAACCATTAACCATTGCAAAGTTTTGCCATTTCAGCATTTAGCAGAGAGAATCTCCAAAAATACTTCTGATACTGTAACGAGAGTAAGCTCCCTTGATCCTACATCCAACATCATGCAGTAAAATGTTGGTGCAGAACTCTACCTCCCTCGGTAAAGTATGCAGAGGAAAAGTGACCGTCACAATATTCTGCATCTATAAATCTCCCATAATCAGTGTGTCTGCAAACCTAAGACAGAGATGGAGATGAAAGTTGTGGTACAGGTGGTATGATGATCAGGAAGTTGGAGTGACTCAAGGACAGGAGTGAAAAGGTTTGCAGGAAAAGGGGCTCTCCTGTAGTAAAGCAGCTGATGGTGTTTAACTTCAGCTCGGTTGGGTATAAATAAAAGATATAATGGCCCTATACTTTAGGCCTCCTGGAACCTCCCAGTTTAGGAAGCCCTAGTATAAGGTTCATCTGGAGTGCTGTGTCCAGTCCTGGGCTCCTCAGGACAGGAGGGACATGGAGCTCCTGGAGTGGGTCCAGCGGAGGCTGCAGAGATGATTCAGGGACTGGAGCATCTCCCTGAGGAGGAAAGGCTGAGGGAGCTGGGGCTGTTCAGCCTCCAGAGGAGACACTGAGAGGGGACCTCATCCATGTGTGTCAGTGTCTGCAGGGAGGGGGCAGAGGATGGACCAGGCTCTGCTCGGGGGTGCCCAGCAATGGCACAAGAGGCCACGGGCAGGAACTGATGCCCAGGAAGTTCCAGCTGGACATGAGGAAGAACTTCTTTGCTGTGCAGTGACCGAGCACTGAACAGATTGCCCAGAGAGGGTGTGGAGTCTCCCTCCCTGGAGATATTCCAGAACCATCTGGACACAATCCTGTGCCATGTGCTCTGCCATGACCCTGCTGGAGCAGGGAAGTGGGACCAGATGCCCCACTGTGGTTACAGGTTCTGAGATTCTGTGAAGCTGCCCAAACCGAGCATCTATGCAGACATACAACTTATTTTGCAAGGAAAGCCAGAAGCTTTTTTTTGAGTCTTCACCCTCCATCAAAGGAAAAAACAAACAAACAGAACCAAAACCAAACAGACCCTTTCACCCTGTCCCTTTATTCCAAACCCATCAACGTGTGCTTATACCAGGAAATTGGGGACTAACACCCAGTTCCATGCCGAGTGTGTAATTTAATAATGAAACTTTGTCAGCTTTTGGGGACCGTCAGACTTCCGTCACTCCTTTTGACCAAGAGCATCTCCGAACCCTGCGTGCTCCCTTTCCCTGCAGGGTGGCCTGTCACACCTCGGTGATGCTCAGTGAGCGCCCTGCTGGGCTGTGGGCACCCGCCTCGCAGGGTCACAAAGGGCAGGGGGAGCCGCCCCACGGAGCGAGTGGGGCCACTCTCATTCTGCCTCCCTTCCCCTTCGCCTTCCCCTTCGCCTTCCCCTTCGCCTTCCCTCCCTTCCTCCCTCTCTTCCTCCCTCCCTCTCTTCTCTCCCTTCCTTCCCTCCTTACCTCCTTCTCCTCCCTTTCCTCCTCCTTCCCTCTCACCCCTCCCACCTTTCCTCCCTCCCTCCCTCTCTCCCGACACCGGGAGATGGCGCCGGTTCTCCGCAGTTGTGGCGGCCCCGCTCCGGTCGCTGCCGAGGGGTCTCTGTCCCTCGGGAGCCCCGATCCCAGCGCCGGGCTGGGAGCACCAGTGCCAGAAGCACCAGTGCCGGGATCTCGCAGGCATGGGACAGACACGGGCACAGCCACAGCCACACCCGGCTGCGGGATCCCGGGAATACCCGCGAAGGGAAGGCACCAGGAGCACCGGGACCTGTGATCCCGCGTGTGCACAGGCAAACACGCCTCGCGTTTCTGCAGAAATCCTTACGTGCCTTCAGATTTGTTTGCTCACATCCCACCTCGAGCCTGCCGCGTTTGCCCAATCCAGAATCCCCCCACGCTGCTGTAACACTGGCTCTTTCTCCCGCAGCCGAAGCCCTAAATCGGGGATATGCGCCTTCCACCTCCTTAAAACCCATCTGCTGCCTTTCTCCCTTGCACCTTACGGAGTCTGAACCCGCTCCTCCCTCCCCGCGCCGCCTCCCTGCGCCCCCAGCCCTCCCCGACCCCCGAGCCTGCGGTATAAGCTGTGGTATTTACGCCTGGCCAGCCACGCTTCGAGCCCTCAGGCCACCTTGTGCATCTGTCACCCGCTCCTAATCCTGCCCAAGCCGCACAGCCCGCGCTCCAGGCGGCCACAGCTCTGGCATCTGCCTCTCAGCCGAGGGATGCCCCACACCCCGCAGCGGAGAGCAGCTCCGAGCTCAGGACCAGCAGAGACGCGGCCAAAAACACCCGCTGCCTCTCAGCCCGTTTAGGGGAAGACACGCTGCACCATCAGCCTGATCCTCTGGACATGGTGATGTGTGGATTGAGATAGATAGGGGGCCCTAAACCAAGGACAACACTGGTGGGTGGACCTGCAGGTCTCCAGCTCCAAGGGACATGTACCAGGCTTCAGCCTGAAGTAACTCTCCACCTTTCTCCCATAATTTGATCCCCGTTTTTGGCCTTGTCTTTCTGCCTGTATCATGTAAAAGACAAGGAGGGGGGCTGAAAATCCCCAAAGCCAGAAGGCATATTTCAAACAGTGAGGGAAATTAAGGGCTTGGACTTCACTGCTGCTGTAGCCAGGGAGTCACTTTCAACCACAGAATCATCATGGAATCACAGATTGGTTTGGGTTGTAAAGGATCTTAAAGATCATCTTGTTCTAACCCCCTGCCATGGGCAGGGACACCTTCTACATAAGGTTGTCAGAGTCCCATCCAACCTGGCCTTCAACACTTCCAGGGATGGGAAAGCCCCAGCCACCGGCACAGCAAAGAATTTCTTCCTAAAATCTACTCTCCGTCGATTTGAAGCCATTACCCCTTGTCCTATCATCCCAGGAAAAGGTCTCTCCCCATCTACCTTGTGGGCTCCCTTCAGGTCCTGGAAGGCCACCATTAGGTCACCCCAAAGCCTTCTCTTCTTCAGGCTGAACAATCCCAATTCTCTCACCTTTCCTCACAGCAGAGCTGCTCCAGTCCCCTTACCAACTTCACAGTCTCCTCTGGACTCATTCCACAGCTCCATGTCCTTGCTGTGCTGGGCCCCCAGAGCTGGAGGCAGCACTGCAGGGGGGGGTCCCCCCAGAGCGAGGGAGAGGGGCATAATATATTTCAGTATATAATAAGATTCAGTAGTATCTTAATGACAGTTTTAATACACCCTTCATTTTTTATATGTTTACATAAAATATGAATCTACCTGATTGCCAATTTTTTTTCGAATCATTGCACAGTACACTAGTGCTCTTTAACACTAACATTTAATGAATTTTATTTGTCGTGGCAATCAGAATGTGCCCAGCTGAGAAGAGATGATGCAGCCAGGAGGTGTGGTACAGTGCCTGAGGAAATCCAAGGTCACAGTGTGGTTGGCAGTTAGACTTGATGATTTTAAGGTCTCTTCCAACCTTGATGATTCTATTATTCCAAGTCTGGAGCAGGCTAGCTGCCTAGGGCTTCTGAAAACACAGGCTTTGTGCATCTGGGAGCAAACTGAGCCATCAGCTTGGAGAGATCTCATATGCCTGGATCCCCCTGGGCAGCGCTGAACTGAGCAAGGCACGGCATAAAAACTAAACCTAAAAATAAGCACACACCTCAGGATGGTGTAAAAACCACAACAGCATAACAGGGTTGCTCCAGCCATAGGGGTTGAGAGCTGATTATTTAAAGAAATCAATAAATTTTAAATGCTTCTTCATTCTAATGTGGAGATCTAGGATTTCATGGCAAGATAGGCATTGTGTTCCCTATGGGTTCTGTTCCTTCATACAAGAATTTTCAATCAGTATTGTCTGAGAGTAATAAATAAAATAATCCTAGATTAGTTTCCTGTTTGTGCATCAGCACAACAAAACATACACTTGTAGTAAAAGAGATTGTTTCCATAGGTTCAGGAAGAATATTAAAAAAAGAAGAGTTTAAAGACATCGGGTCGAGGCAAATCTGTTCTCAGCATTCTCATTCCCAACTTGCAGATGTTATATTTGGTTTCTCCTTATTTCTTTCTCTAATTTTTAATTTAATTCAAGCAGCATTAATCACTCTATTTCAAAAACATCCCATTAAAAAAAAACCAAGTGATATTTGTATCATATTTAACCCACTATTCAAATATTTTGTCAGTGACTCTGGGCTTAATGTAGACTGCAGCAAAATGTTTTCTTGTTAGCACAGAAAGAAATCTGCTTACGATAGGTTAAAACAAAGGAGATAGCTCAGACTGGTCTGACCAATTGCCCTTTTAATCAAATATAAGCTCAGTTTTGGGGTATTTTCTTTTTTTAATGAATTTGGAGTCAACAAGAAGTATCTCACTGGGAGACTGTCGAGGCTTTGTTTGAGCAGAACTGAATCACAGCACGGAGCAACACCAGCATGATCCAGCACCAGCACAGGCAGAGAGCAGGGATGTTTAGTCTCCTGCTCCCCTCCCCAAAGGCTTTTCCGCCAAGAGAATTGCTGTCAAGAGCCAGCCATGCAGCCCATGGCATGGATGCACCACAGGCTCCCAAGAAAACTAACCAAACCAATAGTGTGGGCCAGAGATTCTTAAATATGTGACTTGGAGGAATGTGGTGGGTCAGAGTGATACAGATCCTGCTCCAGTCATCCCATCACCTTTTTTTTTTTCCAGAAATTGTGCAGAGAGAAACATGAGTCATAGACTTTTTCAACACTTGGGGAAAACTAGAAGCTGGAGGAGACAGGAGCAGGAGAGTGGCTGTCAAGGATGGGAAGCAATGGGGAGAGAGTACAAACATACGGGAAACTAGTAAGAAGCTGGAGATTGTTGTGGATCAAATAATGGAATAACAGGAAGGAATTTGGCTGAAATGCAAATGCTCAGTGAAAGGTTGGACTCGATGATCTTGGAGGTCTTTTCTAACCTATGAAAGACAGAGAAGTGAGATCAAAAGGCAAAGAACAATACGGAGGAAGAGAAGGACAGGCATTTTTTAGTCTTTAGCAGAACCATAGAGGCTAAAATTTATTCATAATTGGTACTCAAGCTCTTCCTTAAAAGCTTTTCCATCTCCTGGTGTAGCCAAGCTACAAATGAGGGCAGCCAAAAAAAGATGGTGATTATTTCTGGAAGAGAAAGAGAGCTGTTGCTCTTGGATTTAGTACCTCTTCAGTGAGGTTTGAACAGCATTCAATCCCTCAGTTAAAATCCCACCAAATCTGAAGAAGCTGTTTAATTTTGAGTATTAGGAATGAAAAAAAGAAAAAAGGTCTGTGTGAGCACTCATCTCTATTCCAGTAGAGTCTGGGTTTCTGTGCTAATGCTGGATGCTGCTAAATTTAACTGAAGGTGGAGTGCTCAGGTACAGCTTGAATCCATGGGACCAGTCAGAGCTCCAAGCACTCAGCAACTCAGCACTCCAAGCCTTCCTTGTCTAGATAGCTTACGAATGGAAGTTGGAATTGTATATTAGGTACTCAGAAAACCTTCACTGCAGAAGCTGTTACAGAAAATGCTGACAGAAAAACAACAGCAATCTCCAGAAATGTGTGTCTTCCCCCTAAACCTACCATCTCCTTCAAGGAAAAACAAAGCTTGAGGAAAACAGATACTTCCCATAATGTTTATCACACCATTTAATGAAGCTGCAGGCCCCTCCCTCACACTGACAGTGGCTTTCTCATTGTCCTCTTACAAGCATTTGATGTTTATCAATGCACATATTTTAATTTACTGCCAAAAAAAATAACAATAAAGTAAACAAATAGATTTATCTGTAACATTGGTTTCATTCTGACATCATGATCAAACTAAAAGAGAGTAGGTTTAGATTGGATATTAGTAAAAAATTCTTCCCTGTGAGGGAGGTGAGGCACTGGAACAAGTTGCCCAGAGTTGTGGATATCCCATCCCTGGAGTGTTCAAGACCAGGTTGGATGGGGCTGGGAGCAACCTGGGCTAGTGGAAGGTGTCCCTGCCCATGGCAGGGGGTTGGATTGAGATGACCTTGAAGGTCCCTTCCCACCCAAACCATTCTCTGATTCTGTGATAATGTGTTTCATTTTATGTCTTTTGTTTGATTTTCTTCCTCAAAATGACACAATACCTGATCATCTCCATACACATTTACAGGAGCAGGACAAAGAGTGGCAAAGCCTTCACCTGAAGTCACAGGACTGAGCAAATCTGACTGTATTGCTCTGAAAACTGCACATGCTGGAGTGATCTCAAGATATGCGCATGTTATTTATCTTGATTGAGATTCAACTGCTGCCCAGAATAAAAATACTAAAAAAATTGGCCAAACATGGATGTAAGCATATCAGCTTTGATACCAGGCACTGGAGTTTCCTAGAAATTAATCCTCCATTAAAGCAACAGATGGCCCTGTGTGTTCCAGGGGCTCAAAGCGCACATGAGGGGCTGGGTGACTGATGGACTTATGAATGACTGGGTCTGCATAAACCTTAAGTTGGATTAGTATAAGCTCGTGTATGTCAGAAATGGTTTGCTGCGAAGCCAGACTTGTTTCAGCCCCACACAAGACCATGTCACGTGTAGGGGACAGTGTAGGGATATGTAGGAATAAACACATTCTGGCAGCTTTACTGACTGCTTGGATGCTCTCAGCCAGCAGCAAATGAAGTCCCTGCTGATTCATCCTTTAAATCAATGACAGCTACTTAATTAACAGGACCACAGCCAAGCTGCTTAGGACTAGCACTGACCCTTCTTAAGGAAAGGAAAGTTGTACAACACATTTTGAAGGGCACCTCCCAGCAAACCCATGGTTTGCATTTTTGGTGAGCCAGGTGAGGTAGCAGAGATAAGCACAAGTCATGCCTGCACTTACAGAGATAAGCAGGATGATTTTAACATAGGTGGCTCATGGCCCTTTCCTACCTGATTCCATTAGGCACACAGATATTCCTTCTCCTGTGATCCTCTGTGGGCTTTCACAACCAAATGGATGCCTGGTACCCAAACACTTTCACAGTCCATAGAGCTACAAGCTCTTCAGAGACTATGACAGCCTCTGCTGTAGACCAGTAAAACCCATTTGCCCACCTTTGACCCAAACAGTTGTTAAATGACGTGCAAAACCAGTCAGTTGCATTAAATGCATGATTAAAGCACAAGTTGCCCAGTCTCCAAAGATACCTTGCTGAGGGGCTGCAAAGTCATCCACCTCTGGGGTCCCCAGCACAAGAAGAACACGAATCTGTTGGAGTGAGTCCGGAGGAGGGACACCAAGATGATCAGAGGGATGGAGCAGCTCTGCTGTGAGGAAAGGCTGAGAGAGTTGGGGATTGTTCAGCCTGGAGAAGAGAAGCTTTGGGGTGACCTAATTGTGGCCTTCCAGGACCTGAAGGGAACCCAAAGGAAAGGTGGAGAAAGACTACTTCCAAGGGCCTGGAGTGACAGGACAAGGAGCAATGGCTTCAAACTGATAGAGGAGGTTTAGATTGGATATTAGGAAGAAATTCTTCCCTGGGATGGTGGTGAGGCCCTGGCACAGGTTGCCCAGAGAAACTGTGGCTGTCCTATCCCTGGGAGTGTTGAAGGCCAGGTTGGATGGGGCTCTGAGCAACCTGGGATAGTGGAAGGTGTCCCTGCCCATGTCAGGGGGTTGGAACTGGATGATCTTTCAGGTCCCTTCCAACTCAGGCCATTCTATGTTT